>NW_025106646.1:1230125-2460250 GCF_013123115.1 Colletes gigas
GTTTCAATCGTTCACTTGCACACAAAGCTCGTTCTAGCGACACGGGTACGGGTTCAGAAGAAATTATGCACACAACAGATTGGTTATCAGATATCTTTGTGTCCGTGTAAAGCGTTGCACTCGCCTTTCCATTTCATGAACTATTCAACCTTTAAGCGTGCACACTGTATCGATTCCCAATACCGATGCGTGTCGTAGCAGAAACTGCTAGGAAAACAAAAAGATTCGTCTGAATTGACGCATCTATTTTTGCTGCAGAGCTTTCGTCCGCCACGATCTGGTCACCATAGCCTCGAATCAAGGAACAAGAAAGGAGCGTGCGCTATTTTTGTTCTCCGATCTGCTTGTTATCACCAGTATCAAGAGGAGAAGCGGAACCATTAGAAAACCGTCGACGTGAGTTTGCTGCATATCTTTAAAAAATATTTAAACCTTTTTATACTCTGCTTGAACACGATTCTACTCCAAATTCTAAATAAAATTAATTGTCTGGATAATTAAAAGTATTAAACGACTGATATAGTGTCCTACTAATCAGGTTCGTGCTAAACATATTTCTAATTTAAAGATCTTCGTCAAAACATAAACTAACATTTTTCAGATTACGAATAAAAGTTTTGTGCAAAGAATAACTGCAATTGTTGCGTAACAAAACTTTTATGCATATGTCCTTTTCTATAGAAGTTCCTGCCCGAACAGTTTGGTCGGCCTACTGGAAGCAAATAAGTACAAAATGTTAATGAGAATACCACTGGACGACCTAGAAGTTATGAAAGGTATTTAGATAAAAATAGCATAACGTACGCAGAAACTATTTATCTGAAAATGCCCTTTTTAAAGCCAATAAAATTTTAGGCATATTCTTTTTACGAAACTAACAATCTTTTAGGAAATATTCATTTTTCGAACAAGCTTTTGAAATCGTCAGCATTTAAAGATAAAGTCTACGCTTAATAAGATTAATATCAAACCAAACATATTTGTCATAAAATTGTAATTTTATTAATTACTTCGTAATTTCTTGATAAAGATATTTTTCTTAAAAGCTACATTTAATAGTCAAATATTTTTTATAAAATTCAATGTACCTAAAATAATTTCTTTAATCGAGACAATACTATCTTAACAAATCTCATATAGATTTTGAATATTGCAAAAATAGATGTACAAAGATCAATGATAAAAACGATTGTTTTGAATAATTTCTAAGGGGCGCAACGTTTTATTTTTTATTAACCATCCGATTACTGAGACTTTTATTAGCTTAATGCACAGTGGGGTTCGGAGTAAAAAGCTTGCTTTTCCCGACAGCCAAAGATGAAAACTTAAGGCGAATGGCTCGCGAGGTAGACCACCTTCGAGAAGACTGTGCAACGTTGACACAACTTCAGGAACTCGCATCAACGTTGCACGGCGCGAAGCAACAGTTAGAAGAACTTATCAAAGACATGCTGGGGCAAGCACAACGTCAATTAGCCGAGAGAAACGCGGCACACTCGCAATTGGCCTGTCTGGAATTAACGCTTAATACTCAGTGAGTTGCGTGCTGCAGAATTATTAAATATTCTCGTAGACGCGTGCGACAAATTTCTGTCTTTTTTTCTGTCTGATAGAGTCAATAGGTCTCTAACTTCTAATCCTGGAGCAAACTTTGTTGCACAAAATAAACCTGGTCAGTTTCATCAACAGTGAACTTAGTATGCCAAACAATCAGTTCTGATAAGTTACAATTCATATTGCAGTGAATGCTAATCAGTTTTTCCAAATTTTCAACACTCGAGTGTTGACATTTTTCTGTTGATATTTATTTGTTCGCAGAATTTGACAGCTTTGACTACTCGAGATTTCTGAATCTTACCGGATATAGAAGTTACTCCCACTTGTACTCATACACTATAATGGTGATTCACTATGAATTAAAAAAAATTTGTTTCTTATGAATTAAGCCGTTGTGTTTGAATCTGGTGTAAGTCCATTTTTCCATATATTGGGACATTTAAGGGTTTTTGTTTGGATAAATGGTGGTTTTATATTCGTAAATAATTACTAAATAATAGAAAATATTATTGCCATTGTTGTATTATACTTTAATTATTTAATTAATTGTATTATACGTTAATATTACAAAAAAAACAGCAATAGAAGTATTTCCTAAATAAAAGTAACACAGTTATAATAAACAACGTTTACTAAGAATAAATAGGAATAGTTCACAAGACAGAGTTTTCCTTTCATTTATAGTGAAGTACAAGTGGGGAGTAACTGCATGTATATGTCACATGACAAAGTATACAATAGGAACATGTAAAATAAAATATACATATTCGAACCACCTTAACGCACGAATAAGCAATAAAATTAATTCTATAAGGTAGTATCGTTAGCACATCGACTTCGAAAGCTCTTCTATTGATCAGGAATCCTAAAGTCCTCCACGATCGAAGTTCGTCAACGATATTCGTGTTTCAGTTTCATTTCCCTCGGTCTCCCAATAATGTTCGGGGACGTATCGCGGTTCGCGTGTCGTTTACCAATCAGCAAACGTCCCGAGAGGATTTCATTTGTAAAGGAAAACGTAGAACACCGTGCGTCGGAATATCGAACACCGACGTTCCATTCTGTTAATCGTTCGAAAAGCCGGCGCAGCTCACAATAACGTTTTTGTACATTGTCTCTGTCACGTTCCCAAGCCACGTGCGTGAGATCACGGACATCCGAGGACCGTGCGCGTTTCCGCCCCCGGTTGGGTAAACTAACAACGTGACTTGCCGCTTTGTGACACGACCGTTGTTTATTTCCAGGGCTGGGATCGAGAATATCTCTGTCATGTTCACGAAGCCAGACAAAAGGGCTAGCTGGGAGGAGAGTTTCAACGAAGCCAAGCAAAAGTTAGGTGAGTGACGCACAGCCCCGCGATACGTGCAACCGTCTGTCTGATCCTTTCTCGATGTCTCAACTTACAGCGTTATCCGCTGATAGGAGGCCCTGCCCAGAGTTTGTGGGTCCTCTGCCGATTCGAAAGACTCGGGCTGGCTTGCAGTTCACCTGCGCCGCCCCCACATTGGCGAACGGACAGGGTTCCAGGGACGTTTGGGTATGCAACAGCGACGGCTACGTTGGCCAGGTCTGTGTGCTGAGCCTGACCCCCGAACCACCGCAAGTCACCTCCTGCAACGGCGTTTGCAACGCCAGGATTCTGTGCGTCGCAGGAATTCCGGCGTGCACGCTCAGGTACGGTCCTTTTCTCTTTCAAAATAGTGGAGGCGCTATCCTTGAAGCTTTCGTGGCCTGGGTTCTTGCAGTTTCTACTACTCGAGTCGCTGTGCGATCGGTGTCCTTTTAGATAAATATTCCAACAGTAATCTGATCTGCAGTCCATGACAAAACAATAGCATACATCCATATTAATTTTACTCTCAAGCTATTAAATCAATTTTAGTTGTTCTGTGAAATTTACTTGGATTTATCAATGTTTCCTTTCTCTTGTTTTCACAATTCTTGTATTCAGTGGCAAGTTCTTCTTTTAGTTGAAATAAGAATTATTGTCTTGATATCATCTACCCTGTTTTTTTTTTATAAGATTTAGATTTTATGTTAAATTTTTTCGATATTTAATGCTATGTCCATATCAAATTTCATGTTTCAGATATACGTGTAATGCTACCTTCAATTTTCACGAACTCATTACTTGAACATAGAAAAGTACTCTATTGTTCCATTTACTTTTATAAGTTGTAAGAATAGAATTATCTGGATTATAAAGTTTTGTTAAAATTATCTTCTTTTGTTTTCAAAATTGTGTCAATTCTTGTATTGTAATTCTTTCATAATGTAAACAGTACATGATGGTACCTTATTATACATTATTAACATACTAAGAGTCTTCTAAGCAATTTAAATGTCAATAGTAACAACTATTACCCTAAAAGTGAATATAATAGTATTAGCAAATTAACTTATTTCAATGATCTACTGTCGCTTAAAGTTAATTCAAAATTTTTCTAAAAGGACACAGCCCACAATCACGAGCCTCGATCAGTAAGAATTGCAATTTTGAGAGACGTTTGATTTTTTGTTATGATTCTCGAGAAGGAAAAAGGAACGAATGATCTTGCAAGAAAAGATAATTGTTAAAGTTGAAAGGAAGCAGATCTATCTTCAAAGTATAATTTCTCTTTTCTAATGCTTTGTAGGCGAGTAGAAAGAGGCTTTACTTTACTTGTATTATATTTTAGATCAAATTCGTGCGTGACTAACAACATTTCATTCGCGAACAGTAAGAGCGGCATAAGCATCTCGGTCCAGGATGTCGATGCCAGTGGCGGGAACATACAGTTAGATAGGTAATGTTGTTAACTGACAGTTTGAATCGGAATGAATAGAATCGCGTTGTTGTCTAGGCAGTGTTACGCAACAAGGAGTCAACTTGCTATCTTAAACGATAATTACAATCTTCTAAAAATCATTATTCCTGTGTATTTGCTACCTTAACCTACCAATTATTCTATACTGACAATAATGTGAATTCTTACATTTTTTTTCAATCATTTAAATTCAATAACAATCATGGGTTGATTCCTTGTTACACAGGGTGAATCATCTAACTTAACGTTCATCGTTAGCAATTATAAAGCAAATTTTGTAGATAAATGTTTCATGATATCGTGCATATATCAAGATATTTCAATTCTGAAGTTTTAAATTCACTTTTTTTTTAATGTAAATGAATAATCTGAGGTTGAAAATTGAACCCAACGCTTATCTATTTAATTTCTAAATTCAGACTTATAAGTTGTACCGATCTCTCGACGTAAAACTGAGTTAGGCGAGTCACCCTGTACAAATACATTATAGTTGTAATCTATGTGTTGCGCGGGATATTTCTAAAACCTTTTTATTTCATTTTCCCTACGAAATACGCTAATCGAGTCGCCCTTGGACGCGTTTCATCGTTAATCTGAGAAAACTGTTTTGCAGTAGCTCGAGCTCCGATGACTCGGACTCGGACGACATTCCATGTGCAGATACGGGTAGCCAAACATTGAGCGGCGATGTTCCGAGTATCGATAATTCTACAACGGAGGAGGACATCAATCAACCGACCATGTGGCTCGGGACCGAAGATGGATGTGTCCACGTCTACAACTGCAACGATAATATCAGGACGAAAAAGAACAAAGTGAAGATACAGCACAACAGCAGCGTGTATTGCATCATGTAAGATTGTTGTTGACTCAAGATCCTCTGCTCGTCGAACCTTTATTTCGTTTACTTTTAAACGTGTGTTTGCTCCTTTGACGTTTCAGATACTTGGATAACAAGGTGTTCGTGTCGCTCGCTAACGGAGACATCACTGTTTACAGTCGAGATCACTGTAAGTTTTTTCCACGGTTGTTAAACATATTAAATAAACGCGTTTAGATCCTTGGAATACTGAAATATCAGATCATCCCATAAGTTCTTTTGTATTAGATGATCAATTCGTACATTTTTGTTACATAAAAATATATAAAGGTATTTGTAATTTTCGTTATTAATATAGGAACTGATATTGAATTTTCTTATCAACCCGTGTCATTTTGATTCGAGGAATGAATTCTCTTAAAGAGAATTTTTATTTTCCAGTGGGTGGTTGGAACACTCTCGATCCAACAACGGTATCGGTAGGCACAGTGGCGTCCCCTATCACGAAAATGCTTCCAGTCTCCGGGAAACTTTGGTGCGGTTGTCACAATACTGTGAAAGCTCTGAATACTCATACGTTGGATATCGAGCATACGTTCACCGTAAGCAATGACACGTCTTTGTCGATTTCCTGCATGGCGAGTTCCGGGGGGCTCGGAGTTTGGATCTCCTTGCACAACAGCGCCGTGCTGCGACTGTTCCATTCCGGAAGTTACGAGTGCTTGACGGACATCAATATAGCGCCAGCTGTAACCAAAATGCTCACCAGTAAGTCTCTATATGAACGCGAACAAATACTGAATTCATTAAAAATAGAAATCGTTCAACTGGCTAGATGACTGGTCGTGGTAGGCAAGACAGACTACATATTTTTTTCAGAAAACAAATAAGAATAAAAGTGAATATTGACAAATTAATTATACATATACTATAAGAAAAGTCGTGAAGTTGATGCTAAAATAACATTGCATGTCAGAGATTCTAAACGAAATTTAAAAATTTTTAAATACTTTTTGGTAATCTTCTAATATGAAAAATTCGTCCAACTCCACTTTTACTTACTTTCTTGGTGCGAATACAGTTTCTTAGTATATCATTATCGAGATTATAAGTTTAGTGTTGGAAAATTATTTTTCCTGACGGGCTTTTAATTATGAAAAATAAAAAAGAGAAGAATGGCTTGCATAAATGGTACAAAGAATGGTAGCTGTTTAGAACTGAAAAACTGTTATGGTGTTCTAATAAAAAAATTAAAACACACCTAATATAAGGTGTCCCAGTAAAAAATAGTAACTTTATTATTCTTTAAACCGTAAAAGTAACAGAATTTTTCAAACAAAGTTATTTAATATTAAGAGACGCACTTGTCAGGGTAGGCGTTACCCCCCGTCTATGGTATTTATTTTAACGGAAGCTTTAAACTTGCTGCAGGTTGCGATGACATAATACGACAGCACAAGGCCGCCTGTCTCAGGGTCACCGCACTTTTGGCTTGCAACGAGTTGCTTTGGATCGGTACGAGTGCCGGTGTACTATTGACCGTGCCAATTCCCCATATAAAGCCATCCACTCAGAGGATGTCTCAACCGCCGATCGTGACTGGTACGTATTGACGTCAGATTCGATCGGCTATAAGCAAGCATCGTTATTGCTTCCGATATAATTAGAAGCTGGCCGCCGTCCGGGACTCCTGCTTCTCGAGGAACCGTCCGCTTTGACCGTCGAGATACAGGCTCGATCAATCATTTGCGAAATTTTTGGATCCATCCGCGTACACCCGGCGCTATAACGTGCCCGCGCGGGGATATTTATAAAATGTTCGCGAGCCCAGGTCTAATAAATCACGGGAAATAGTGCCTTTGACGTTGAACCCGAGCGAACAAGCTTCCGTGCTTCGGGTACAATTTAATTACGATGCCTGGCTAGCTGCGTTCCGCGAAAACCAGAGTTTCTAAGGATATCCTCGGGATCTTATTCTGGTAAAATGTAATTCTGATGCTCGTGACTCGGTAGATCGAATTAACGCGAAGTTAATTTTGTTTCACTTTCTATTTAAGCGGCTTGTAAATACAGGAAATACGGCTGTGTGTAAATAGAACGAGAAACCTATTTGTTTAAAATGTGTCAACGAAATCTATTGAAAAAGTGTAAATATATTTTTTAATATTGCATGTGATATGTTATTTTTTTAAATTTGATACCGTTGGTTCTTAAATATTTTGATTCGAAGCAATAGTTTTAGAATATATTGGTAACGTTATTGCTATCTTTTTCAGGTATTCCCCATGGACATACGGGGCACGTACGTTTTCTGACGTGCGTGGAAACGTTGACGCCTCCGAAACCGGATCCACGTCCGAAGGTGAACAGATATTCTCTGAAATCCAGCAAAAACCAACAGAATAACATCAATCGCGGGAAGCTTCTCGTGATATCGGGCGGAGACGGCTACGAGGATTTCAGAGGACCTCAGGCATCCGCCGAGCTGCAGGCTGGTCGTGAGGATTCGACCAATCATCTGCTACTGTGGAAAGTGTGATGTGATCTAGTACGACCCTCGGTGAGTCTACTTGAAAAAGTTTTATTCCAACAATTACTTTATTAGCTCGTGTAAGCATTAACATTCAGATCGAGTCAAACGAGCACAAATTACATATAAGCATGAGAACACATTCTTCGCTGTTCTGACTCGGAACAGGGCGAAGGAACACCTGCAATTGTTGTGCAGACTTACTCGCATTAAACTAACACATTTGTTGTTAAAAATTATTAATAATATTTCTCCACCTACACGAATTTTTTTCTCGAAAGTGCATAGGATTTCGGAGGTATGTCTATTCACCGAAAATAATTGCAATTGACTACCTCAATCGAAAATAATTTTTTCAGAACGATTTGAAACTTTTCAATTTTGCTGAAAAATTCAGCACCTATTCGAATTTTTTTCTCAAAAATGCGTAAGATTTCGAGGGTATGTGTATTCACAAAAAATGATTGTAATTGACTCCCGCAACTGAAAATAATTTTTCTAGAACGATTTGAAATTTTTTAATTTTGTCGAAAAATTTTCCGGTCGGTATGGAACTTTAAACGTTAATAACTTTTTAATGAAGCCTCAATCAACAAATTGGTATTCCTGATTTTCGCCTTATTTTGGTCTCTAGAATCTCCCATTCAAATTTTTTCTAGAAGTGGCCGAAAAGTACACAAATGTTATGCATAACGAAAAGTGAATAGAATCGATGATGGAACAGAATATTCTTTTTGACTTATTACATGCACAATATGAAATGAATATATAGAAAATGATTGCTCGACTCGTAGGCATAAATGGACCTTATACGTTTTCGATTCGTATTTTTTTAATTAATTTGACCCGCTAAATTTCAAGTCTGGCCCATTGTGCTATAAAAGGACCTTCAAGACGTTGCATCTCCACTACTTCTCTACTCCAGCTGTTGGTCCCCACTCGACGTGTCTTGACAGTGTAGCCAAAAATATAAGTTAAATCCCATTTTCGGGGAGTGGGGGAGGCACTATGATGTAGGGCCCCACTACTACAGTGCAGACTAGTGGAAGAAGCAACAAAACGAGTCCCACTATTCCCCCACTCCTCGAAAATGGGATTTAGTTTATTCTCCAGGCTACCCACGGCGCTTGCTTTGGGCCAAACTCGTGAGCGGTCGCATCTGCCCTTGCCTTTTTCTGCATACATATACCTGCTCCAAAGTCGAGCCAAACTTCTAGCAATCAATACTGTTTCGTCAGTGAAAACGAAAACTGGTTTCTATAATTTGTTACTGTCAGTTACGTAAAAATTAAAGTGACGAGTTCAGTGAAGTGTGGTGAAACAGACTTTATCCGGATCAAAATTTAGTGACGAACGAGTGAAAATTTGGAAAGCAACAACTAAACAAATTGTACAAATCACTAATCAAACAAGTAACCAAACTAACAAACACTCGAACAATCATACAAGAATTCTAAAAGGTAACTCGCTTAAGAATTTAACGATCGCGGATGAACTTACAATTTTATTTATACAGACGCTGCATGTTTGTTCTTTTCTTTTTTGTTTAACCGTACGTGTGAAACCCGTCACGCGTGATTATTCGTATGTTGCTGTTCCTCAGGTAAGGGTCGCAGTTCACGAACGTCGGCATGACACGCCGTGGGAATCGTTGTTACGTGCGCAAGCCACACGTGGTCGGGTCCGCCATCGTCCGATCGTGGCTGTTCAGGACGTATTCGCCCAACGATTTTTCAGGGAACGCGGGAAGGTTCTCTGGCTCGTTTTGGCCGAGTGGATCAAGAGCAGAATAAGGGAGGTTCGTTATTTTCAAGGTGCCAAGAAACGCGGTGTACGTAGCGTCTGGAAATTCGAGTAAGAATTATTCTCATCGATTACCCGTTGACGCTGATCGAGATCGGACCTCGAGTTGGAGTGATTCGTTCGATACTCGTTGGATCGTTTTTAGATGGAACCGCGGAAACGACTCACTGAAATCGGACGAGACCACGAACGATCACGCTATTATTATCGTATTACGAAATTTTATCAATCGCACGACTCTCGTTCATCGTTCGGGAGCGCTTGGTTTCAGTAAATCGTTTCCACGCAGATTTGTATTTTTCCACTGGATCGACGATGGTTTTTCAACCTTGGATCGCGCGTCGTTTGAGATGTTCGCGCGATCGTGTTTTATTATCGACGTGCACTAGATTCGAACGAACTCGTCCGTACTACGCATCCAACCGTATTCTGCCGCGAAGGGTATCGGAATTATATAGAATTTAAGCAGCAATGATTCTTAAAATGAACACGTGATTCGTTAGTTGAACATATCCCTCCCAACTGAAGCGATCCCTTTTTAAAGGCAGTTCAGCGTGAAATACGATATTGAAAAAACGATACGAGCTGTCTAGTAAACCTAATCCCAAACGTGATTCGTAAGTTGAACATTTCTATCCCTCCCAACTGAGGGGATTTCGAAGCCAGTTCAGCGTGAAATACGATACTTAAAAAACGACACGAGCTGAACGTAAGATGAACGTGCCAATCCGGGAGCGATGTTCATTTTAAGAATCATGATTGTATCAAGCGAAAGACGGAGCGCGCGTACGCGTTTGCGATAGTACGAGACGAGTCTTTTCGAAGTCGATGATGCTCCAAGAGTCGATGATGAAGGAGATGGGAGAAGGAATACGCGCGTTGCTCCGAAAAAATTCGAGCGGCGTTAATCTGAGAGGCGTAATGAAGTACGATACCTGGAAGAGCGTTGAATCGAGCTTATTATACAACTGATACTGGCCTAAGTTAACGTAGATGCTAAAAAAGACTTAATCCAGTTAGTGTGCCAAAAAAACGAATTTATCATTGTCCATCGATCAACGCTGCGCAAGAACTGACGTACTTCGTTATTCGTTTTATTAAGGGACGTAGAACTGAACATGTTCGTGTTAAATGGAATGGGACATTCGTTTAAATTTGTATTGCGAGCATGTATCATAAATTACGAGACACGGACATCGTCCTCTTGCGATTGAAATTTGTCTATTGACGTTGTTACAGTTGCTAATGGAGAATTGTAGTTTATTTACCCATTCCCCCTCCTTGAAAAAGAAAGGGGGGAGAACGATTGCACGAATTTAACTTGTTGTATGGAAGAACCAGTGACGGTGTATTTCATGATGTTGTTCAATCTGTCGTTTTTTGCGAGAAAACTGTTATTATAAAGTAAGAGAAAATCGACGAAGGAGTAAGTTGAAGGTCGTGAAAAATTGTTATTCGAACGAGGATAATTCTTTAAAGCTTCACTGCTATAATTACCTCGAAGAAATCGTTATATTGTTTCGGGCTGCATTGATGGTACAAAATTCGAGAGGCCAATTTGTATAGTTTTCACTGTTCAGGGTACTTTTGTATAGGTCTTAAGCTCTTTATACCTTTCGCGCGTTTTATTCGCTTAAACCTTAAGCGATTCTACTTTTTTACAAACTTCTACTTGCGGAGATATCGACCATATAATTAACATACAGCGTATTTGACAATAATTAATTAATATCGATTGTTCAAGTAATCCTGTACGAGACCAAGTATCGTCATACCGATGATGTCGACTGATGCACCCCGTTCGCACCCGTTGAGTTTCCCAGTAAAAGAGTAAAATCATAGTGTATCGTAACTTGGATTTTTATCGCGATGTTTCGTTCCACTTAGGATCGAGGACATTGTGCAACTTCAAAGATTTCTTTCCAGAAATCTGTGTTGATATTACTTGTTTGTCTTCTTTTCAATCTATGATCCTTCGCGAAGCAAGTGCCAAAATCTTACAATAAGAGGTTACAGCAGTGGTTCATTGGCTCTAAATAATTGTTAAAATAGAGTGATACATTTTTTAATGTTTCTATCATTGTTAATATTTAGAAGGATATTCAGCCTTACAAGTTTAGACCTAAAGATCGCCTTGAGTACTCGATATGAATGAATAGTAATCGATTTTAGCCACCCTTGGACTCACAAACTTATTTGAAGTAAAATATAGTGTTATATTCTGAATTTTATGTTTATGCCATGTTAAACAAATTTTTCGGTTTCTCCAGGTCAAACAATTTCCTATTTTCTTGTTTAAATTTTTCTTTATTTATCTTTTCACAACCTTTCAATATGGACACCTATATAAATTATTTAAGGTAATTTTATCATTTGAGTGTTTTCAAATAAAGTTACTATTTACTGCATCATCTATCTATCGTTTTAAATTAAATTGGTCCAACTCTGTTTGAGACTTTTGATAAGTTTTGATGAGTTGTCCTCACTAATTTTTTAGCTTAAAATTCAACACTCTAGCCGCTTTTCAGTTCTCTTGAGATGTCACTTGATTATGATTCGAGCACAAATAACAAGGTCGATAATATGATGGTAAAGTATATGGATTCAAATTAATATGTAGTAATTGTTTTGCTCAAGAATGTAATAATTTAAACTTGTAATTTGTAAGAGCCTTCTTTCATTTCATTACAATTTTTCTTATTTCAAACATCATTTACTTAAAATTTATTGCTTTTCTAAATGTTTAACATTGAATATTTTTCTAAATATTGCACGTGGCATCTGAAAAAAATCGAAAGAAAATGGCTACCTGCTGTAATCTCTTCTCAATTAGAATACCATAGTAGCTTGTTACTTTGCGATTTTTGTGAAGCGCTTGCCGGCGTTTGGTATTTTAAAATGAGAAACAGTATTGTTCGATACGAGGGGGGAAGTGAAATTATACAAACCCACTGTCTAATTACAGGACACAGGAACAATGGTAGAACAGAGAGTTCAACCAAATTGCATTAATGGTCGAATCGTTTTATTAAAAGAACTGGCTATGTCCCGCATGCTTCAAGATCGAATTGTTAATACTGAATTGCATAATGTGCCCAGCTAGGTACCCAATTAAATAAATCCTGTATAGTTCGCTGAACAAATTTTATGGCATGTGTGCGTTAATTATGTTTTCTTCTTAGAACACTTAATAGCTCTGCAGGTTCACTTATTGTTCGGTTGGTATATTAATTAAATCATGAATTTATGAATAGCCAAGAAACGTCTATTTTAAAATGAGAAATAAAATCCATGAAATAGAAAGATAGTCTCGTGAAACATAATGTATTAATTTTATACATTACACATATTTTTTCGTCGAAATATGAAAAATCAACACCGAGTTTTTGTTTTCGATTGGCTCATACTGAGAAACGATCAACTCATTCCCTCTTGGAACAGTTATAGAGAAACTCTTTCTACGTCTGACAACAGTAGAACCTCCATTATACGAACCATTATTCAACTATTCGAATATCATCCAAGGAAACTATGACCGAATATCTGTTTCCTTATCGAAATATTTTTGACGGTGAAAATTGATTATTGCAAAAATGTAGAAAGAATAATAATGGCATTGAAGTGATATAAACTCATATATTGCATATCTATTAAATATATAAATTTATAATTTTATGTAATTTATAGCGTTGATTGAGAACCACCACTTTATCACTTGATTTAATTTTATTACTATTATCAATTATAGTTTTAAATCTATAGCACAATCTTTAAACAATTTGTTTCGTATCAGTTTTAAATCTGAGTGAATTAATTGTCATCTTTTAATTCATATTTGATTAATTGAAAAGATCAAGAATGTCCTCTTGGATCGAATGATGGGAGTTCCACTGTTATATTCAACGTCCAAAACTAGCGAAATTTTCGGTTATACACGGGACTTATATTTCGTTCATCGGTTTGATTTCCGTTATCGTACGAATCGCATAACTTGGCGCGCGCAGTTGACTTCACGTTTGCCTGACAGGAGAAACAAGAATACTCGCGAACAAACAGTTGTATGCGACGACGTACTCTGCCTTCGACATTTGTCTTTCACAAATAAATGTCAGTTTACTCGTAACACGTGTAATCATATCGTTAATATGTTGTACGGTGCGTGTGCGAAGAAGAGATCGAATCGTGTGAGATGTATTGCATGGAGCAACAAAGATTACCCCCGAGTGACGCGTATGATCCAAAAGAAATTTGTCTATTCAAATTTTTCATCATAATGATACCTCGTGGTAATAATGATTGATCGTTCGATATGAAATTGTTACAAAAAATATTCCAATCGTTAAATTTCGATTCCATCCAGGGGCAGTCTCTCCATCTGTACGATGCGAGCGCGCGATTATGCGTTTCGCGCCGGAAAACGCATAATTGCCCGATGGGCAGCGCGGCGAGAAAGTGATCCGGCGAATTGAGCGAAATTTTCACTTCGGTTGTCTCTGTGTTTACCTAGCGAATAGGAACTTGAAACCCTCGTCCCGGGGCCCCGCAATTTTTCGTCGACGAACGGCCGGGAAACGAACGTGGATAAACATACTATTATTTATTGTAGGTACATAAGGTATGTGAAAGTACGTCACCTGTATCGCGATTGATACTGTACGAATGCATCTGTGGTATTTCTAGTGTGCAATAAAAGGTGTCATGTATTCAGCAACGATCGCGTCCGTAAGTTATTATTAATGTTATAAGTGTCTAGAGGCAAGTTACGTAACAACGTAAAAATATATTTGTATTATATGTATTCCTTCCTTTCAGTTGGTCTCGTTATTTCGTTATCCTGTACTCTTGTATCAACGATGAATTAACTTCAAATTCTTAAGAGGGGACTCGAGAATAACAAGTCTAAAAGTAAGTGATCTTTGTAATTTTTTCTTGTTAAAAAACCATTGGTAATGTTAGACTGATATTCGTTTGAATAGAAAGACATTTGAATTTTTCTCATTATTTATTGAACAATATACATTACTAGTGTACGATGGAGCATCTGATCAAGGCATATTAGAAGTCTACAAATGAAAGATTGAAAAATTTCTAGAATTCTGTAGAAAAATATTTTCGTTAGATATTCCTGGGTAATTGTTTATGCCAAATTGAAAAACGATATTTTGAGGAAAACGTGTTTACTTAAAGATATTAGTGAAATTTATAATAATTACAGTGGAAACATCGATCTGTACTGGTGTACGAAATGATAAGGCACTGCTGTGATATATTCGATAAAATCTAAAAGTTCATTACAAAGCTATACGGAGTGTTAAAAAACGTGTAATTTTTCGTATTTCACTATCTCTGTCTCCGTCTAACGCGTCGGATCTCTCTCTTGCACGTGCATCGTGCTGACCTACTCCAACCATTTACTACGAGCACGTGCGGTCAATGACATCACGACGTAAACAATGAAAAGTAAACAAATGCTTCGAACTCTTATATCTCTGAAACTAACCACGCGATCGACTTGAAACTAAAATCGTTATATCTTTTGAACTAATTACACTATCGATTTGAACGAACACTCATTTTAAAGGACTCCTTTTATTCTATTCGATGACTATATCAACTATTAAATTAACCCTATCTTCCATGTTTACTTTGATGACATTTCAGTAATTCCTATTGATTATTATAGGTGTTAATTGCTTTATAATAAAGGTTACTCTTATGTATTCTGGATTCGTCTTCTGATGATTCTTCGACAATAAATAAATAGCCACGAATGACATGCCCTGTGAAACATTAACAGTGCAGGTTTTGTTTTGGAAAAGAAATATCTTAAATTTATTGGTACTTTATACAAATACAATGAACGGTCGTAAAATATTTATGACTAAGAATTACACCGGCAGCTGTGGTAAAGTTACAACATAAAGTAACTGTTATTACATACGTGTTATGATAAACTGTTGATAACGTTATTTGTGTAAATATAAGTATTTCCGTTGTATATATTCAAGAAAATATACAGATTCATGTGCTCTTGTCTTAGATTCTACTTGATAAAGTACGTTGTACGATTAAATACGCTTTAGTATTGAATACTTTGGTAAATATCCACTCTTTATGTTCAATTTGTATTTTTACCGCATACTTGCATTAATTTATTGACTAGACATACAATTACGCAAATTTTACAGAAGCATTATATCGAATCTAGCTGTACGGCTTTTTCGTTTTTCACTTATATAGTATGCAATTATTATTAACATTAATTATTCTCGAGAAAGTATCGCGCAACTAAACGAGACTCACGTTCATTTGCAAACTACAAACGAGTAGAGCTCCTCGTGTTTTGTCGTGCACGAAACTTTAAACATTCTGAAACTTTACAAGTTAACAGGTAATGTACGTCAGTTAAAAAGATACTTACACGACGCATAATAACTACTTTTTGGAATGCTATTGATCCGTTTAAATCTCCGAGAGAACTCTTAGACGAGAGAATCAGAACCTCAGTCCGCAAACTACCTTCGCGTAATCTAATTACAATTTTAATAGAAAAAACTGTACAAAATTTGTTTCAAACTCCGTATTAAATAAATAACAAATTTATAATTCCTTCATGAAATATTGATCTATCGTTGCGCCCAGTGACGGATATAAGGGGTCTATTTCTTATTTGTTAACAAACGTTGAACTGCAATATTTCCATTCCTATTTATAATTTCGAAGGATAGGATTCTTCGCGATGTTTCTTGAGTTCTTTTAAGTCCATCAGTGGTTACGATATTAATATAAACGACCAGTAAAATTAACGAGGTATAATGTAGGAATAATTAAGAAAAATGCAGATAATTGGTGAAACTTGTACGTGAAATATCAGCGAGGTATCAATCTCAACGTATTCGTTTGTCCCTCAACTCGACGTGTGATCTTAAAATTCCTAAGGATGAAAGATGCTCGTTCAAAACTTGTTTTTAATAAACATCGTCCTTAAATTTTAATTTCATAACGATCGTCGAACTCCCAAGAATTGCAATTCTTCGATTACTGAAACAATGAAGCGACGTAGGTCGGTGTCGATCGATCAAATTTCGCGGTATCATCCCGCTGTGTCGAGCGAAGATCTTCAAAGGTTCTCGAAGAGTGTACGGCTTAAACGTGCGTGACGTCGAAGCTCTTGAGATGTTTGATGAAGATCATTCGCTGGAGCCTGTCTCAGACCGATACTGCTACCAAATGGGGATCGTGTTCCTCGCTGACGGGGGTGGAGGGTGCCTCGGTGATCGGCGTCGATGGATCACCGCCACTGCTACCCTGGTGATCCGTAGTTCCTGACAAGTATTTAATAAAAATTAATTTTCCTCGTATAAAATAATTATACTTTGTTTAATGACTTCATTCTTCGAATGAAAATTAAATTCTAATCAAATAAAATTCATAAATTAAATCTTACTTAAAGACCAAGATTCAAACGATATTTTTATGCATCTCGAAGAATGTTTATAGAATTTAATTCGAATAGTAGATGACAAAAATTAAACAGTTGATCGTTATTTAGTTTATTGATATTTTACTTGTTATTTGAAATATTTCATCTAGATGAGAATTTTACCGATCTCTGCTCATGCGTACAGTTCGATTAGAAAAGAATTGGGAATAATGCTAAGGAATAAAAACTTTATTATCTTAAAAATTGTTCAACGAACAGGTTACAGGTTAGATTTACCTGTGAACGAACTCGATCGGCTTCTGCCTGGCCAGCAGATCTTGCAGAGGGGTTTCAGAAGGCAGAATCTCGGCCTAGGCATCCTCAATAGCACGTAGATGTATGGATCCAAGGTGAAATGAATACAAAGAAGGATATCGGCTGCCACGTGAAACATGCGAATCACTTTCCGTGCGAGTATCGCTTTTTGAGGTAATTGCATCGCAAATTGTGCCAATGGAATTGATATCTGACGGCACAAAGAAACAATTTGTATTAACTCCCTTTTCTGAGCCACTTAATCTTTAGATCGTTAGCAAACTTCACCCATAGTTCTTCTCGACAAAAGAAAATCTTTGACAGATTTATTGTAAGAAAAGTACAGGACATTAGTACACTGGTGAACGATATTCTTTTTACAAAAATACATTATTGATATAAAGAGTATTAAACTAAATAATACATGCAGGATAATCAGCCCTATTAAAATGGAGGGGAGTGATTTTTATACAAAATTTACAAAATTCTAGAA
This sequence comes from Colletes gigas, assembly GCF_013123115.1. Lineage (NCBI taxonomy): Eukaryota > Metazoa > Arthropoda > Insecta > Hymenoptera > Colletidae > Colletes > Colletes gigas. The sequence continues at coordinate 1,247,874 of NW_025106646.1, forward strand.
ATTGTAATATATGGTGGTAGTTGCAACTACTAAAAATAGAATTTTCACACTGGACGTCAATTTTTTTAAACAAAATGTGGTATTTTTTATTTATTTTTTTGCGTTACATGAAGTAAGACTTCTACTATCCAATTTCTATTATTTCAAAGTCCTTTTTCTAGTACTTCTATAAAAACACCTTAATTCCCGATTTTTCCACGTATCTTTCTAAACTTCCACCACGACAACCAACAAGTAGTCAATGAAAATTAACGTAGAGCACAAGGAGTATGTCACGCGTATAAATAAAGTTAATTTAATCAGCCGAACGTGAATTTCGATCAATATTATCGAAACGTGGCCATAATTTGACGGATACACCCTCGAAACGTATAATTGTATTTTGAGGTTCTTTGTTAAAAACAATGATATCATCACCTTCATTGGGTGTTTAGATAAGTCGCGAGTCAACATGGCTCCACGCGTTGACTTTAGGGTCAACGACAGGAATAAGCAGTGTTCGGCGACGCGTTGTGGAAAATTTTCTCGTCGCTTCACCAAATTGTTCTACGCTCGGTCTTGTCGGACGTGCAAAGGCAACATCGGTGTTACGAGCATCGATCGTTTGCGGATGTCGCGATCGATGGTACGTGAGGATATTTCAAACTAAATCGTTGTTTTGAATGTTCGGGCTGGGCGGCGGATGTGCGTCACATTCGCAAGCATCGAACAAGCTAATCGTTATATTAATTCGACCGTACACGCGTTCACGGTCCTAAACACTTTATATTCGGGGCTGGAACGCGTTGGCTGTACGGTTATTTTTGTTCCCGTCGAATTCGATTGAAATTCCCGCGTTAAAGGACGAGAAAGCTGTGGGAGATGTCCGTCGGATAAGAAGGAAATGCTGGAATCTCGTGAATATGCGATCAACGTAGCTCCGAGTGTATTGTTCGATGCAATTGTATTCTCGGCGACAGGATGTTTCACGATTACACTGTACGAAAGACTCGGAGAATGCGCGTGTTTAAACTATGGGAATGCTTTCCCTCCACTGACACATATTCTCATAACTCGATCCAATTCTTTCGTTTATTAGAATTTTCTCGATACCTCATTAATAGAGATCTAACCTTAAGATACTATAGTGGAGCACTGCATTCTCCGCTCATTCTTGTCACAGATTTGTCTGCAATTCTCATACAGATTTTAACCCTGTTTGTTACACCAGAAATGGTATATTGGTTTTTCTGTTAAAATTCTTGAATCAAACTAGCCTACTTTGTACACGAATAAATAAAACATAATGAATGTAAATTTATCGTATTTACAATATATTTATATATTTACAGTTGACATCGCGAAATTCTTAATGTAAATTTTGTAACTGAATACAAAGGGTTAAGCTGGTCAAGTGTTATACCATTACTCAAAGCGAATTCTTGAGGGGTTAATCCTCTCTGTCTGTCGTGACCTCCATTATTTGTAAGAAAAGAACTAATTAATTTGATACAGGTCTGAAAAATATTTATGAATCGCTACGTGCTGTTCGAATAAAAAATTAGTGGTCAACTTGCTTCACCCTCCTCTACCGTCGAAGCTGAATTAAAAATTGTCTGATGTCCGACGATAAATATCCAAGATTGATAATTTAAAAACGACGCGCCACGGTGAATGTAAAACTATCAGTGAACGTTTAGAGTCTAGTCACGGTCGACACGATCGCAAATTTTATCGATGTTTCGATGGCGTAGGGGTAAATATCATCGCCGAATGGATCTTCAGGAAGCGCGTCACGTAAGAGCCGTTGCTTCCCATAAACGAGAGTAGCCGGAAGGAACCGTCTTCCTCCCCCAGACTTCCCTCAGTTACGGTTCATTGCCCAAAAATTTAACCTCAATGAAACGACGATCCCCAGCAGAAATTAACTGCCATTTGTACATCAATTTGAAAGAATATGAAATAGACTTCGTGGTAACACATTTTAGTTCTCTATGTTTATATTATTTTAGAGTCTTCGCTAAATAATTTGAGAAGTAATGAAATTACATAATTATGTTCTCCAAAAATTATTTTTCATTATCATTTCTGCAACTTTTTATTTTTATATTTGTCTGATTAAAATAGCTTAAGAAATAGGAACGAGAGTCGACTTAATCAGTGAATATAATAAAATTACTCTTGGTTTATGATAGGTCTGGACTGAATTATTTATGTTATTGGCGCTAAAAGTGTTTGAATACTCGTGGATGGAATTAACAGTACTATATTATAAATTATAATATCTTATAAAATTCGCAGATATCGCCAAATGAATCCTGATTTTTTACTACTGAATACGAATTTTTCCAGCTACCCTAATCTATTTTAAAAATGGATTCCTGATAGGGGATCAAAAAATGTAAAATGAACGATGAAATAAATATTTCGTTCCTAATCTCCTTCCAATGTATATATCTTCCAAATCATTTTATGCAAAATGAAATGATACGCATTTGAAAAATTACTTGAAATTAAATCGTATATCAAGGGGTTAGAGATTCTAGTCGAGTAAACGAGATACGTGATTAGCGCGCAGTTGACGTTGCAGAAAATTTAATTAATTACTTCGACGATCATTTACTTACCATTTGTGGCATCCAACAGATAACAAACGATATGGATAGCACCGCCATCAATCTCGCGAACGCTCTTTCCTCGGCGGTCGCGACGACTTCTGACGGCGGTCCAGCCACCGTCAAAAGTGGTTTCGCTCTCGAGGAAGATCTCGTTACGCGTCGAAGAGCACCAGCCTTCCGACTTAGCCTGCTAAGTGCTCTGGAAACGGCTAAATTGCACCAGACTATCGACAGACAGAGTACCGTCCCTGCAATTACAAACAATCGTCCAAATTTTTAATACGAACACGCATCTGGTTCCCAGAATTTTCCAAAACTTCTAGGAAATTTCTTTTATTGCTTTTTGATAGTATTTTCATTTTTAACTAAAAGATACAGTCGATCGAAAATTAGAATAACCAAATACATTCCCTTAAACTGAATTAAATTAATTAAATAAACTTCTTAAGAACAGACGACAAATAGTAACGGATCTAGTTTGTACCAACAACATTATTATTTCGTGTTTTTAGAATTGAATTTAAAGTTTTGCTTATTTTATGGTCGAAGCTAGTTTATAAATGAATCTAAAATTTTTATTACTTGTATAAAATTTGCCCAACGCTAAAAAATACATTCGTTAGTGTAGTATTGTTTACTCACCGAAGACAAACCAAACGTAAGCGTACGCGATGTCGGCCGGCTCGGTGGCTTCTCTGTATCGAACGCATCTTTCGCCCTTGTAGTACAAACCAAAACCCAAAACTGGAAGGCTCGTCAACGCTAGAGCAACCAGCCAAAGGACCAGCATACAACGTACAATTATCGGATACGTCACCTGCTGAAGAACACATGCGTGTCACAGATTAAGCGACATCAGTTTCGATAGGTGTTACTTCATTGATGAAAACAGAACGAACTATCAACGCAGTTCTAAAACTACTCCCACATTTGTTTGGAACATGTCAAATTTTCTGGCTTTCGATAACCATAATGTCTAATAATAACAAAAGATTGAACACTTTAACGAGAAATATTGGAGACGTAAGAATTAATCTTCTGTTTGTTAAAATTTTAATGGCATTTTAAAAATTTGTCAACGTACCAAAATTTATTCTTTAGTAAATCATTTTGGAAATATGAAGCAAAACAGAGGGCAAATATACATATACATAGATATATACATACACATAGGGTTTAAAAAGAAATATATAATGATATTAATGTCTCATCAGGGTCCAAAAATGAAATAGTTCGCCATAATGATGAAACTTTATTTAAAACGATCAGCTAGTCATAAACTTTCAATGGCCTGAATAGCCAATGTCGCAAAGTCAATGACCTTAGGCGGAAAAGCAGCCAACGAATATTGATTCAATTCTAATGGGTCGCGAATTAGGCTGTCACAGACGCTCCCTCCTCGAAAGAGTTACGAGAAAAGTTACGAAAATCGTTAGTTATCTCCATTAGTAACGGTGTAGGTCGTTTGTTTTGCATCTCAGGGATGAACAACCTAAAATAGGTGAACTTACGACTGCGTGGGCGTATATCTAGGGCTATTGCACTTTGGATCACTACCAACGACCTTGAGTCCTATTTTAGATTCCTTAGGGGCCGAAAAGAAATGCGGTAAAGGGAATCTCGTGAGGTCATTGTTTTCGTCAGGGAAAATTAGCGTCGGTCAAAACATAGTTTGAAATGCAGAAGTTTACTTAGCAATTAATTGTCAATTTTCAAATGGAACGTATTGCATTTTTTTACTAAATCATGTACTTCCAATAACGAAGAGTTGATGAAGAATATGGGGAACATGTATAAATCGTCAAAATATTAGTTAACACTTAGATGATATTTAATGTTTATACCCATATTAAATTAGTATTTTTCTAAATGGAGGATTTGACACTTAAGGTGATGTTTTACAATTCCAGACGAGAATGTGTTGATTAACTCGAATTTTAGAAATTGATGAGTACTTTGTAAACAAATTAATTACGTATAAAAATTTCTAGAGTCAAATCAAATAATAGAGTTAAAAGATGTTTCTAATTGCAGTACCATTTATCACTTATATAAATCACCTCTCTATTTGACTAATAGTAAACGTTTTTGTTACGGTATTAAATAATTAATTAACAAAGTATTAACATATTAAAATTCGCAAAATTGCATCTATAAATTTAGTTGTCTTAGAATATTAATTCTGACAAAAACTTGTTGCTGGATTGCCTCGAATGAAATATTTAACAATTTTATTTACATATAAATAATATAAATTGATAGTCATTCAACTTGATAACTTATTATACGTCACAGCAACGATATAAATCTTTCGATCTTACTTCATCAAATGGCCAAATATTTATGAATATATATCGACTATCCTAAACGTTTAGTGTCCAAACACGATCGAATAAATATAATTATACTATAATGTAGAAATTTCTATTACGAAATAGTATCGGGATAATGTTTGGTTCAAGGTGTAAGTACATTAATTTAAATTGCTAGGTTGATCAGCACGTTATTATCAAAGTATTAAATATAATACGTAATTTAATTTGACGCAATTTAATTATAGTAATCCATAACATTCACTGCTCTTACACGTGTTAAATTCTAGCAAATTTTCAGACTGTATGTACGCGATACTTTCATCAAAACATAAAGGAAGACGGTATCGAAGAAACAATTACTCCACATCGTATTCTTTTATGTTTACACTCGGATGTCCTGGAATCACGTTCCCGGGGAAATGGAAGAAGAGATAAAATCGTTGGCAACGATTTTTCGCCGACCCTTTGCGCGGATAGCTAAGTGCTTTCGAGGAAGAAGAATATAAGGTCTTCCCACCGGGGATGATAAAGAACTTCGTGAACGAAGACATCGGGGAAAAAGTTAAGGTAACTCTAATTATTACACGGACATTGTGCAGACCCTGTAGTACTATGCTATCATCTTTAACACTCCTGGGACTATCAAGAAGAAATGTCAGACAGGGTTAAACGGTTTCAATCCTTTTGCTCTCAGCTTAATCCATATTGCTGGTGTATAATACACAGGTTAAATTTCAATTTCAATTTTCAGCTTAACATATACTATTAAATAGGATGGTCTTGCATTCTTTTACTTATCTTATACAAGATTAATTTTTACAGGGGAGTTGCATATTATTTGATTCATTCTTCACGACATTTTGGCCATAATGTATGGCTCTCTTTAGGCGCGAAACAACCTTGGAAACAATAGTAGAGAAAAAGAAAATTTATATTTAATGATTGGAAAATGGATATTTGTAGCAGTTACGAAAAGGGAGGTTTCAATTGCTCATTTCTTCTGAATGCTCCAGAATACATCACGTAATGTTTATTTCCGTCTATCTATTGATGGATTATTATTTCTCATGTCCTACGTTAATCCTTTCTTCATTATCGTAAGTAGCTGGTTTGATAAAATACGCAGTATCTCCTACAAGCAAAATTGATAATTAACGGTCACTTAATTGCTGGCTAAATTTAATGTGTGACACTCTTATTTTCTATTTTTAATGATTCTCCGTAAAAGCATGAGTCACGCCCCCCTCGTTACGAATCAATATTTCAACAGCCGACGAAATTATTACAAAAATATTGATGATAGTTCCAATTATACTTTTCTTGGAATAGTATTAATATTTGGTAATTATTTCTATCGTATTATTTATTTTGTCCGTGTTAATATAATCGTGTTGTAATAATAAATAATATTCACGATGGAGCTTATAAAATAAAAAAAGGAACGATTAAGTATTCTTCATTAGGCATAACAAAAAATAAAAATATGATAAGTATTCTATAAATTTCACTAAACATTTGGAAATATATACTGTTTTCAAAGAAACTGAGAAATGCTATTACAAAAAAGGATACTATTAAAAAGTGACAATTTTAATTATTAGTTTACAATTAAATTATGCATAAAAAATACCGTAGGTACTTGATAACCTAAAAATAATAATAATGACAGAAAAGAATGATTTTAAAGAGACCTGTAGATTTGAATTTAACTGTTCAAGACTGGGAACCTACTTTTGAAGTCCCATTGCTAATTTTACATTCTGTAACATTTTCGAAAACTAAAATGTTGGTCCTAGTTGTTCGCGAATGTACATTCTTACATCGTGAATCGCTCCTCGCAGATCTAAACATGTACATTCTATTGCCACGAAGGTATACACATCGTTCAGATCGCACGAAACCATCAAGAGATAATTTCACGCGTTGCCCAATCGTTGATCTAGTTTACTTTGGCCGCGTGGTCCCTATTTTTTCGTCGGGAGCATCGTCAAAACGTCGACGAGATTATAAGAAACAGTAATATTTTGAGGTAGCCGATAATACCAATTTACACGCTTCCAATCGTTGCTAATCCCTGATCCGCCCGCTTTATAATCCCCGATTTACTCTATATTTTATCCACGAGCCACCTCGTGTTGACTCGAGGTAAATACTATCGCGTTACAAATTTATAGCGCTTCAGGTGATCCAGGATCCCCAAGGGTGAATACTAACAAGAAGCTCGGGTTTTCATGGGCCGTCCACTTTCCAATTTGCTTTGAATCGACCCCTTGATTGTGGTCTATTTTTCAGGATAGTTCGTTAAAACGAACGCACGATAAAGTAGACTGAATTCTGTTGCTCTTGTGTTTCAAGAAAGAATTACTATCACAATTTTCTTCAATTCAAGGGGATATAAGAATCTGTAAAGTCGTAATTGCCAAGTGATATTGCTCCTTTTAGTTATTATAAATTAAAGCAAAATAAAACATGTTGTTAACAATATATAACAATTGCAATCATAAAAAGCTAAGAGTTCCTATATAATTTCGTTCGAATTTATTTGACGTATTCTTTTGCAAGCAATTGGTATGATTTAGAATAACTATTACATGAATAAGAACATATTCAGTTTTGCTAAGAAGATCAGCAAGGTATATTATCTAATTTTTCTGTTTCAAAGCAATGAAATTTAAACAATCAGAAAAAAAGAATTCTTTTAATAATTCAATATTTCTTTATGAAGCAAAATGTATGATTTTGGAAAAAATATGTAAATAATTTTGCATAGTTTGAAAAAGCTTTTATCAATAGTGTTCGAATGAAAGTGTCCATAATCACGTGACATAAAAATGAATATTTCCAAAGAAAATTTTATTCGAACCTCGAAGCATCGTGCTATATTAATTTGATATTGTAAACTAAGGATAATGTTTGAAATATTTTCTTTCGAAATCAAAACGACTTACGGGTAAAACACTCTGCTGTTGTAAACGATAGGTTACGATTTCGTCTAGCATGTTACGTGATGTAATATCTACTCGACGTAAGCACTTTTTTAGTTTCTATTGATAGCCACCCATATGTCTTTCTTCCTGCTTCTTAATTTAATTTTGAAGTATTCCTATTTAGTATATACTTGATGTAGGACGTACTCGGGAAATTATTCCAAGTATTTTTTAAACAAATTAAATGAAAAAACATAAAAGTGAAACAAATATTATATATATAAAATATGTATATGTGTATTAATAACTCGAAAGCAATAATACTTTCTTATATATTTTCGAAGTTGTATTAACAATGTTCACGAGCACGATAAAAAATAACTTTAACAGCAGTGGAACGTATATAAATAATTTGTTCTCGAATTGAATAATTAATTATCGTCTTTTATCACAAATTCACCGGATGTACAAATTTGTACTAAATAAATCAAATTTTCAAGTGGAAACATTAAAGGATAACTTAAAAGTTTCTTCACTGTATTTAGAAATATATGATTTTATACTATCACAATTACATATATTTTCCTTATTTTCAAAATCTTTTGTGAAATTGACACACAATTCTACGACTATACGTAGACAATGTGTGTCAAAAAAAGAGGTTGTGTGAACCTTGAGTAACAATTGATACACAATCGCAACTCGCGAAGATAACTTTATCGAGGGAAGACTAAGGCTTGGCAGACATAGTTAAATCAAATGTATGGTTCAGAGTTTAATGAAAGCCATGTACGTGCGAGGATACACGTATCTTAAGAAGAAGTTGAATCCTTGAGGTTCATTCGCAGCTGTCGAAGTGCGGTGTACTTTAATTTCACTGGCCTTGAATCGTTGTCTCTCAAAACACACGGTAGACGCCTTGGAACCGAAGTCCCCCATATCTTTTCTCCAAAAAGTAGCCATTGTTCCTACTATCGTTACCCTGATAGATTTTAACAAACTTTCGAGTCTAAACACAGTGTATAAACACATCGTGTTGTAGTACCTAACCCAGACCTACGATTATCAAAAAACTTTCATGTTGATACACTAAAATCGATTTTTTCGAAAATAAAATCAAAATAAAAAAACATTGATTGTAAAGAAAGGCTTTGCCACGTGTTTACTGTAACGGTACAAGTTCTAAGCAGAGAGCAAAGAATTAGAAATTTAGAAATTAGAAAACCGTTTAGTATACACTAATGCAACAGTGATCGAAAAGAGTGGAGGTGTAACACGCGGCCATATTTGGGTCACAATATGGGTTACGAGTTGTTCGCTGCTACGTGACCCATATAGCAAAACAGCAAAGAACGATTTCGTTTCTCTAAACACAAGGCAAACAAGAAACTTGTGATTTGGAGCCATGTTCCCGATCACGTAGCTTTTTATTCTCGGAAACAGCTTGAGGTCTTTTTCGAAGCTATCACTTGTTATCAATATCGTGGAATCCGAGGTATACGCGCGTTCTCAAATGACCCACGACCTTCGTTAATCACTATTCCCCGAATTACTCAGAATATTTATACCTAATGAGAATTGCTAAATGTCCATCAACAATACTAGAAATATCGTAAAATTCTTGAAGACGATACAGAGCAACGGATTCGTTTATTATCCTAGTTCCGTTAAAACGCGTGTGCTCGGAGAAAAAGTATAGAAACGAAATATAATGCTGCGCATATCGTTATCCCGTCATTTTGAAAGCAACGCGATTCCAGCTCGTGAACGTTTCTACCTTAACGTTTCGTTTTTTGGCCCGGAGCAAGGACAGGAAGTCGAGTGTCAAAAATCAGTACCTCGGTATTAACTAAGATTTTGACAATAGCAATTTTTAAACGAGTCAGTTACACGAACAAAATTGTGTCTTGATTGCTTCAAATAATGATCTGATATAAATAAATTTATAAATTTGTCTGTAATTGTAAAATTTTTAGGTTTTTCAGAAATAATCATTTACAAAAATTTTGTTGCGTCTAAAGAGACATCATAGTTTGGAAAATGTGTTACTAATCTGTTAACGTAAGTCTCTATAATATATACATATGTTGGGGATGTATGTCATCAATGATTTCAATGAAATTCTGTATTTAAATTCTATATTCCCATCTCAAAATTCAAGTAAATATTAATAAAAATATTCTTTAAATAAATCGTACATGAAAATTAAATTTTACATAAAAAAAGTTTTGTAATCTTTCACTTCATTTTCTTTCACGAAGAAAAAATATAATGAAATCTTCATATTGTATGTTTGAACCATATTAATATTGTCCACCATAAATGCTTCAATGAATATACTCGTAAAGAAAACGTTCTACTTAAATAATGTTTCAATTAAAAGAATATCACAGAAATTCTAATCGCTAGAAACAATTTAAAGAAAAACACACGATAAAGAGTTATTATAGATACAAGCCGAATCATGTCGGAATATGATTCGTACCAAGTACGAGTTACTGTAGGATCTGTAAGTAAATTCATATAGGAACGACATTTTACGTATTTTATGCCTTATTAATACATAAAACGTTATTAGTATATTTATTTATAGATCGTACAGCTACTTAACTTTGATATGTCACTCAAAATCACATCCTGGTAGGATTAAGGATAATAAAATAGTCATAACTTGAGAAAATGGAAACGTAATAAGAAAGTGATAAAAAACATACACTAAAGAATTAGGTATAGCAAATATAAGAAAGTAGTAAAGACTTGAGAAAAGGAAAACGTGATAAGAAAGTGAATAAATAAGTGACTTAAATAAGCCAATATTTTGTTCAAGTTATATACTACTTGTCCTACATACGCCTAATTAAATTCATTTCCTGAAGCGAACCAAAATTAGTATTTGAAACATCAAATGCCAAAGAAAATTTCCTATTTCATTTCATCGATTATCATAAAAGAAGTAAAAAAATACACTAACTATTAATTCAGAGTTCTAATTCTAAAAATTGTAGTATTTCTATCCCAGCTGTCTATCAAATATCATAATTAGATTTTTCTTAATATTGAAAAAGCTAGATGTGTTTGGCTATTTTTGTGAGTCTTATGAGATAACACAGTATAATTAATTCCACGCTAAATCACAGTTTTCAAGAATTTTTGACATTGACACCATAAATGCCTCCGTTCAAATCGCGTTATCGTAAGCAAAGACTAATCGCCTGGAATACAACTTTTCATATCATCTGCTCTTTAACATTATTTATTTGCTAGACTAGAATGCAAAAATAAATGATTCTAACGTAGCTTTTTGATCGATTGTTGCTGTAGTATGAATTTTAGTAGTATTTTCTCTTCAAAATAATATTAAATGTATTTATTTTCATCAATTAAATGCAAAAATGAAAGCATAAAATTCAACGATAAAAGTGATTGTTTAAATTAATTTCCGGGTGACATTTTATTGTTTCTTGATCGATTATTTATTGGGGCAGTTACCCTACACAAAATAGGATTAAACGGAAGCTCTTTTGAAAGTCGAATAATGTTTCAAGGCTGTTTCGGTGTCTGTTTAAATAATTATTTCCGTCGCGTCGTAAAAGGACGCAAATTGTTTCGAGCACTTCGTTGATCATATCGAAATGACTGAGTTAATATTCCCGCGTTGTCCATCCGATAGTGTAGGTACAACGACTGCGGAATCTCAAGAATTTCAATGCGAAAGTCTTTTCTATAATCGATCCTTCCAGCGAAACGTGTGCAAAAGGTTTGCTTCGCGGCAGGAAATTGATAAATAATTCGACTATTTCTTAGAAAATATACGTTCTGAATAATTGTTTCGTTGTTTATCATACTAAGAAACTAGGTTTTAATGAAAGAGTTACAGTTTAATTGACTCATTATGTGTTCTTAATGTTAATAAAGTGCAGAAGAGTATTTATTTACTTTTGACTTTACTAGTAATATAAATGTTCGATACTCTTGGTCTGCATTAAAAGTCGTTCTAGATGTTCAATGACTGAGTGTGTGAAAGCATTCGATGTTAACTCGAGAGGAACAGCAATGTCAATAAAACGCTTAACGTTGTCACTTTCAGTTGGTGTTCACGCTACTTCGCGTGGATGTAGTCTATTAAAAATGGGTCAGGTCCATACATAAAGAGCGACCTACGTAACGTGACCTTTATCACGTACAGATAAATCCCTCGAAGATCGTTCGACTCTAGAAACGCTTTTCTTGCTGGTTTATCTTTATAGGCTTATTTGTACCATCTGAACACGCAACAACTTTTTACAAATGCTTAACGTCATTTCTGAATCTGTCACTTTCGATGTGAGTAATTTTCTAAAATATTTGACGTCATTCCATCGCGATATTAATTCTTCTCAAAATACTGATCTAGTATTAAATACTCGTCTATCCATTAAATCAATTTTGAAACTCTAGACCATCTACGAATACATTGTTTAAGATAGCTAGAGGATCATCCACTTCGAAACATCAAAATGCTGAATAAGTTTAGATAATTTTTCTTACGAACGAAACCAAATTTAACGAACCACAGAGAGTCATGTATTCAAATAATTATTATATCAAGTATGATTGTATTAGTTGAAACACACTTGTATAGAAATAGTGTAGTCCCTATTTCTTATCTTTCTCCCATAATACAGAAATGTAATTCTTTAATTGGTTTCGTATCTTTCTTTTAATTGACAGTGGGTATTACCAAATAAAAAGATAATCTAAATCCGGTTTGAAGAAAGGAATTGTCAATCAACTTCTGTCGATTCCATAGGCGCCCTTTAAATTTTTCAAAGGGGATTATCTAGGATCATGACTTACCTTTTGATAAACGAAGGGTCTCGTCAAGGCCAGCCACCTTTCAGCAGCCATTACGATGGCAACGCAGCCGCTAAACAAACCGAATAGTCTCCAAACAACTCGGAGAGAACAAAACCCTCTCGTGGATATCACGCTGCCCACGTAAATTGTGATGTACATCTGTATCAGCATCCCCAACAACGCGACAAGATCGTTTGTGGCCAAACAACGCAACATCAGCAAGTGTTTTCGATTTCTCCTCTGGAAAAGAAGATACGTTTCGTTTACTCCACAACATCCGATACTTCCATTTTACACATACTTCATGATTACAGTGGATCTTATACGAGTTCTCTTTATCGAGTTAACTTTGTCAAATTGAAATTCGTTTGAAGATCATTAATTGGGATGCATTTATAGTTTTGTATTGTAGGGACTGAATGCTCTTTCAAGATAAAAATTTCGTGGTCGTGCTTGGTGATTATAACAAATTTTGTTTTAGAAGATAGTCTCTGAATGAATTATCCCCCTTTTTTTGAACCCCTAACAAAAAACATCATTGAATTCCGGCAAGTGAAAGAATCGACTTGGAAACCTCCCACCAGTTGCTCAGTCAAGAGGAACTCTTCCATTTCTTCCTATCTTGGCTGGCGATAGCGTTCAAGAAAGTAGGGACAGAGTAATCCGGGACTCTTTTTCCTAAAATGTCTTCCCTAGTTAATTCTTTCACTTACCGGACCTGGAATTCATTTATGGAAATTGAAAGTCGATTTATCCAACTCATTGACCGTTTATAAGTGGGTTAATTGTCTGTTTGTCTAACTTTTGCATCATTGTTCCAAATAATTTTGTGTATTATTCTAAATAATAGTGTGAACACTATATAGCACTATATAGTAAAAATATAAGGACAATATAGATAATGATAGCATAAACGAGTATAGTTTATTCTACAGTAAATGTTTCAACCATTGTTTATGATCTTTGGTGTAAAGGTTCACAAAGTAAATGAATTCTAAAAAAAAAATATGTGAGATTTGAAGCTTTTGCTTGATAAGAATTATATATATGTATTATGATGTAGGAAACAAATTTTATTTTACTCAAAATATATAGACATACGTATAACTTAATTCTAAATCTGTTCTAGAAATTAATGAAATGATTATGTCATATATACAATGAAATGAGTAATTAGAGACAAGAGTCAATTTTCAGTATGCTTTATGGCAGTATACGTATAATTAGTATTCTTAATTTCTTATATTACTTGTATCTATGATATGTGATATAAATAGTATAAAGTGCATTATTCAAATTTTTTTCTTTAATTTTCTTCTATACATACATACATAAATAATTCATATGCAAGTAGTACACAATTAATTTGTGTACTTTATATAATTTGATACCTCATGTTTTAGAATTTTTTAACTAAATTTTGACTTATTATCTTTTATGCAGACTTGAAATTGAGTTATACGTAAGTTTAAACATTTCGAAAATAACAAAATCATATTTTCTATATTAATTGCAGATATTTTAATCTGTAACAATTGTCATATAATTTACATTCGTATTTTGTAAATTTTTCTTATAAAATAAATTGTACCTGTTTATGCTATCATTATCAATATCTCTTAAACTAACCATTTCTTAATTTGGTTCATCAATAATACAAGAAAACATGTTTCACAGAACAATGACAATCTTTTTCCCAATTTCAGTAAAAGAACTTAGAGTAATTACTGCGTAAAAAATTGCTCGAAACTCATTAAAAATTTCCAACTCAGAATTACGCTTCGAAAGTAATACCCCAATTGAATATCCCTTTTCCTCCAAAAATATCCACGTTAGTATCAATCCCTCGTTAGTTCCTTAATTTCTTTGAAAGCTGTTGTTACCTTATCACGATGAAAGAGAATGACTAGAGCCGACACGTTGCCGATCACACCGGTTATGTACACAAGGGTGAGCACCACCTGAGAAGCCAGAGCCACGTGTCTCTTTGGCGGATTCAAAACAACGTGAGGCACCATCATGGTCGAGTTCAATCCCATCATCGACAAGGTTTCGTTCCAATCGTTCGACGAGGCGAACGACATTTTCGACGATTTTCGTAACGAGCGTCAAGAAACGTTCTACGCCCGTGCTTTTCCAGTCCAACAAATTTTTTTAATAACTTCGTATCTCAGGCGGAAGTCTGGGAAACGTGTTCGACGATGCAACGATTCAGGGACCTCATTATTTATAGGTTCGTTCACCCTCGATACGCGCTCGGTATCGTCGATCACAAGCAGTTGTAAATTTTCTTCGATTCCCCTTTATCTGTTCCTTTTCTTCGTCTAATGTATAATCTATTGAAAGCAACAGCTCAAGACTTTTCCGTTAAAGCATTATCATTGGTCTCTACTTTCTAACGTCTCTTAAGCGTTATTTTTCATTGATTTTCGTAGCGTATCGTTGCAGCTATCGCGTATCTTCGATATTCTATTATCGCTCGTTTCGACTCCGTGAGCGGTGTTGCTGCTCGTAGGCCTACTACGTATGGGCGACTTTCTCGTGAAACGTGACAACGTCGGATCTGGACCCTTTTGTAAGACTACCTGCAGTCCTCTGGGCCCTTATTCGAGCCGGCTCGTGCGACAAACGACGCAACGGACAGACTTGCATCTATCGATCGAATCACGAATGCTGAATTTCAACGAGACGACTACGAGCAGTCGAGTCCCTATCTTGTAAAATCTTCGAATTAAAAGTACGAATGAAAATATTTTTCAGAGACGACAGAACCGCACTTTAAAGTTCTCAGAAATATCAACGCACTGTCTGCTGTATAGCAGATCGTATGAAAAGAATCACGTATTTTTTTTTTTTGGTTTAATAATAGAAAGTTTTAACGGACTGAATCGATCGACTGTTGACGAAACTGTTTTAATTCCGCTCGAACCTCGATCCACCGTCCTCCGATCGGGCTCGTCGTTCTTGTCGATAAAACTCGACACGTTCTTCTCGTTTGGAAAGTATCGTCCGGAGAATTAACGTTGCGAACCTACGAATCGTCCCGATCGAAACTAAAGATTTGGAAAAGGGGAAAGGCACCTCCACTGACTCCTTCGACCGCGGGAGTCGTTGCCACACTGATCCAAACCACGCGGTCGCCTCCAGTTTTGTTTACACTCGCCGGACACCCCGTCGCTGCGCGTGCGCAGGATTTTAAAGCGTCTCTTTGGCGCCATATTTCTGGGACGCTCTTGCAATCGAATTTTTCCGTTTCTGTCGTTGTAAATTTGATTCGACGTCGAAACGAACCGCCTCCGTTCGATTCAAAACAACAAAGGAGGTTACCACATATCGTGCCTTGCGACAATTCGTTTTCTTTGGCAAACGAGTTAAATAATTGCGCAACACGGGCAATGCGAACGAAGGCTTCGGTGTTATTAAAACGAAGTACTTGACAAATTATGAAATAATGTACTATCTTATTTGACTTGTAATAATCATATTTTAGTTGAAATTTTATTTTGACTAAAGTTGTGTTCGTGTAATTTTTCAGGGGTTTTTACAAATAACGAACACTTCTGAATGAAAGTTAATTCGTTCGAGTAAACCATAACTTGGGAATTTTCTATATTAAAGTAAGAAATAAACAGTGTTAAAAATTGTTGTTATTAGCGTGTATAAATATGAAATGGTGCAGTTAATGTTTTCGTATATAGATTTCATTTTGATTCCAAGAGATTGTTTCTTACATCGAGACTTTATATAATAATAAATCATTTCTCTCTCATTCATCGAAGCATGAATTCTAAGCCCTCTCATAAAACATGCATACTAGTGCATGTCATTTATATCATAATGTGCAATTAAAATTATGGACTCAAATATTGCACATGAAAATTAATTTTCCGTTTCGCCCGATAAGGTAACACGATTGCGAATAATTTACGCGCACGGGAACGCGAGCTTAACGTTAAACGAGGCAGGATTTTGTCGGTATGCAGATAGTTATAAATAATGCAACATACATATACTTTTCGTATACAAGGCGGCACATTCGCCATTCGCATTTGATAAATAATTTCAAGCACGACACGATAAAGGCTCGTCGCGTGTGCTAAGTAAACACAGTCCTCTCAAGGATACAGGGCACAGTTGACAGGGATCCTATCCAAGCATGGCGACGAACTTTGCACGGATTAGTCAAGATTTGGAATGAATCCAGAAAAGATGGTGACACAGTGAGCACAAGTTATCGCTAAAATAGGATTCAACGATTGAAATTTAAATTTTTGTACAAGTTCCATTTTGCACGTACAGATCTAAATACGAAAAGCAGAATAAACGATCGTTCGTAATTATTAATTCAATCGAAAAAGAAAGAGGCCATTTTCGGTAATTATATTTAATAATGTAGCTGAAACTTCACTTCCCTCCCTCAACAAAGTAAATACTTTGGTAGGCCTCTTACAGAAGAATTAAATTGTTACTTTTTGAAGTAGACTTTAAAATTGTTTTATAGAGAACTGTACTTATGTGTTCAAAATTCTTATTTTATTTAAGTGGTTTTATCATTTTAAATTTAAACTTAGTATTAAAGAACTCACTAAAGCAACGATCATTGGGATCTACCTAATACTGTTAATAAATTGGTACATTTTATGGAATAGATAAATAAAAAAATAGTCTCAGGTCCGACGCCTAGTAATATGACTCCATTTTTATTTCCAAGGATTAATATTCGATAATTATTCGTTAGCCCTCTGTAATTTCGTGTCACTTTAAAATCCATACACACAAATATAGATACATGTATCTATACTTTTAAACTCTGGTTTCATTTCCCATCTAATTTCATATTTTTAGCGGCTATTGCAATTTCTACCATCAGCAGACATATGGTTGAAAGCTTTTGTGAAAATGTACCTTTTGGATCTGATTTTATTATCAATGCAATGTTACCTATTGTACATATAATTTTGATTTATGATTAGAGTTACGATTAGCTTCTTTTGTACATACTTCGATATAGTGTTTTTCTCCCTCTTATTGAATACGTTATATCACCGTTGATATATCGAACTTTTGCAAATTTCATAATACGATCTGAATACATGCCATTGCTTACGAAAACTGGGAAAAGCGTCGAAGAGGACAAAGAATATCGATAGAAAGCAGGTCGTATGCAATTTGTGTCGCTGGACAGAGGTCGCCACGTGGTCTTTGAATTGTCTCGAGGTGAATGAACTATTATGTGCCCCCGAGACGACCGATAATTGGTGTCATTTTTATCCAATTTACTACGTGCTGTAGCACACAAAACTTTAACTGAGACAAATATTACTCTCGTGCTGTGTACAGTAAATACCGATTTCCTAGAACACTGCCGTCTTACAACCTACAAACGTTTCGCAGAATTTCATTTTTACGTATCGTGCTCACCACTCCATAAATAGTAACTTGTGGTTCACGTAATTGAAAATTAACACAACGATACCATTCATATCAATCTTAAGCTAGTTTTCATTCATGTCCGTAAAAAATGATTATCTTAAAGAACTCGTTGTTTGTGATTTTTTTTGAAAGAAAGTATCAGTACGAATAATTTGATATTTTAATATGACATTTTTGTGAATATTCACTACACTTGGACATTTTTTAATGAGTAAAAATTTCAAATAAATTCTTATTTAGTAAAGGAGCGGTGAGATTCGATACTAGAATACAGATTGTAAGTTCAAAGTTTTCAAAATGGCGTCTTCTTGAAATTCGAAAAGTAAATTTTAATAAAAAAAAGTGTGCTATATTTTTGATTATATCTTCAGACATGGAGAGAGTGTTTTATAAGCCAAGTAATATTCAAGTTAATATATTAATTACTTTTGAAGATATCGCTTCCATTAACTCGAGAAAATTACATTTTAAGTTTGATGTGTGTTTCTTAAAGTATATTAAATGCAGTAAAAAGAAAATGATTTTTTTGACTATTCAAACGAGGATACCACCTTAACAACGAACACTCTGGTTTCTCGGTAAGAAGGGAGAGTTAATTAAACGTCGAACAGAGGAGGTAGTGTTATAATCATTAACGAGAAGCTTCTTCTTTCGCACTATCAACGAAGAACGTCGGCAACCGCGAATCGCGATCGTGTGCTCTCTGAAACTGGCTTGAATGTTATGCAAAGCAATTGCATTTATTAAATTGACCACGCGAAATCGTTAAATGGACTCCTTCGAGGCGAATGCACTGTAGATTGATTTCAGGTCAGATTAGAAATTGATTTGAAATTTTATGTAACAACGAGTTCTATGAACCAGTGTTTCGCTGTGATAAATAAAACTTTTGAAGAAAAATTATTAATATATATTTAAAAAATTAATTCATTGCAATGTCTGATATAATAGACTGACTATTTTTAATTAATTTAATTCTCTATTACGACGTTTCGATCGAAAGCTATAGCACGATCATATTCAGGTATAATATATTTTAGAAATTACTATGAAGAAAAATGTAATATGAATAAAAATACAATAAGAAATTGCGAAATGATAGAAAAATAAGTTCTTTACTACTCTGAGATTGAAATGCTGTGATGAAAAATTTAAATAATTCTTATCACATATTTTTCAAATCGAATCAAACGAAAATTAAATATATTATTAACAGAACAAAGATAATGAAAAGACCGCCATGTGTCTACTATGAAAACGAGCAAACCTATTTAAATATTAAAAATAAAATAATCTCTGATATCCAGCAATAGTAAACAACCCTTGTCACCTACATTTCAGTACGATTCACTTCATTATAACCGAAACTTTTCTTGCTTTTAACGGAAACAATACGAAAAATGGCGAATATGTTATAAAATCAAAACTATGTTTAAAAATGTATATAAAAAATTGGATATTGAATGAGACGGATACCTATGTCTATTAGAAAGTAATTAGAGGATGTTTCCTTTTATTTTTATTAAAAATGAAATACTATGAGGAGTAATTTTTTCATTTCGCTATAAAATTTCTCTCTTTTTTCTCTTAGAGCACGTGAATATCTAAGAATACACATACGGTAATTTGAAAAATACTGTTATAAACTATTATCCTGAATCACCTACCGTCATTTCTGTTTTCATATGAGAAATCAGAGGCGCCGCAATTTCCATCGTATTCTTCGTCCATAACTGTAGAGCATTGCAAATGAATTGATAGCTTACATTATTTATATCGTACGAAGGACGTTATGAACCGATTCTCAAAATTATCACGAACCGTGGTACACACGCGCGTCATAGTAATTTCGTAGATCTTGGGGATACAACTTTACGCCCACTCATACAAACAATTCTGCGGTAAATCACATAACGGATATCCTGTGTTATGAAATCACAGTAATGCAAATTAATCGTTTCAATTATTGTTTTTCATATTTCAGATAAAAGTTCGATTTTCGATACAGGATAAATTATTCCAAATATTTTAACTTTGGACTCAAGTCCGTTGGTCCGTTTAACAAGCATGAATTGTGTTAAATTTAGCGCATTGTGAGCAAATTACTGCAAGGACAGTATTATAGTAACTTTGGAAATACATTGACTCTTCGGTTAATCTTAATAATTAAAGAAATTCATTTAAAAAAACTGAAACTTGTTGTATAAAAGAAAATAATGAATTTCTGTATAAATATGAATGCACTTTATATTTAAAGAATCTAGAGAAGAAACTACCATAGCTACTAAAAGTAGAAGTTTTTAAAAAATTGTTTAAAATAAAAAATTGGAAACGAAATTTAATATTCCTCCTTTTCCAAAGTTTGTTATTATATTTCGAATTTTTATCCAATATTTTTATCAATTTTTCATTATTTTTTGGTTTATATTAAACATCCATTTGAAGAAGAGTTGCAATTAAATGAGCCACAAAAGCGGTCACATTTTTAATTGTTTTGCAAAAGAATATTTGACTCCCTGATGACTTCCAAAAATTCGTCTGTTTTAAACATTGTCTTTCAACCCGCTACGAGCGAAATCATTGTTCGTCGAAGTGGAACGTGCCCCCTTTAAAAAGAAAATAACGACCAATTCCATGGACGATTATGATTCACTCTCGAAGCGTGCCGATGTTTCTTTTTTTTTTTTATTTTCCACAAATTCCGCGTAACTAGTTGGATCAATTGACGGAATAATTGCGCGTCCATGACGTCCCGCTGCGACAATGAGCATTTTTCGTTGTTTGGACGATTGGAAGGAACATTGATGAAAAGCCCAAATTGGAAGTCTCGAATCGTTAGATGCTATTTTCGAAGTGCACCGATCGCCGGAGATCATCCTTGGGAATGCAACGCGTGCGTTATCTGCATTTATGCAATAGAAGAGTGTGGTGCTTATAATGAAGGTTTATCTTTAGATGGAGGACAATAAACATACAATGGGTAATACGGAAATTAATGAGGAAATTCATTTAAATAAAGCACGCTCGATGGGCGCCATTTTCG
Organism: Colletes gigas; assembly: GCF_013123115.1. Classification (NCBI taxonomy): domain Eukaryota; kingdom Metazoa; phylum Arthropoda; class Insecta; order Hymenoptera; family Colletidae; genus Colletes; species Colletes gigas. Next base: position 1,269,025 of record NW_025106646.1, read on the forward strand.
AACACGGAGCATGCTACTTGCGGCACGTGATACGAATCAACTATAGCGACATCTGAAATTTTTCTCGGATGTTTAATCACCGTCGAAAATAATGGCCGAAATACTATGACTTCTCGTTTAAAACTGTCCGCCATACTTGTTTCTCTACCCTCTTAAATTTCATAGTATTACAATATTTCATATCGTTATGTTTAATAATAACATTTATAAATGTGTATTTATTTAAATGTTATGCTTTTGTTAGTGTTGCAAGAAATATTATAGTTTCTCATTACAACCTATAGTGATAAAAATGTAATATTTCTACATTGACGATAAAAGTGTTTATTTATGTATATAGCACATTAATTACGAGCAATTAGAATTTGAGGCATAAATAATTTCTTTAAATGTTTCTCAGCGTTTAACGGGAATTTTCGTTAAAAATTAAAAACATTCACTGTACTTGATATTAACTCTAGAACTACCGACAATTATAGTGTATTATAATGTATTTAATTGATAGCTTTGGTAGTTCTTAAAAATAACAAAAATTCAATTTAGATCATTTTTTCTATTGAAAATTGGAAGAATAGAATGTTAACATCGAAGAAATGAAGACATAATGGCAACGACCTCTGAACTTTTACGCAGAGATGGTAGATTATTACACACCCCCAAAATAAAATATTTCCCCAATTACGTGCCAAGTAAATGTTTCTGGCTTACGATCGCATCTTGCGATAGCTGTGCCTTTCGTCGACTATTACGAAGATACTGATTATCGTTTTATCTTGTCACGCGGAACTTTAAGCAAATATATTTCGAAAAGGTTGTCCCCGAAGAAATATCGCAAGACGCTGAAAACGGCCACTGTTCCTATTTCGATTTACATATTTCCGTCCAGACCCTAAAACTAGGTAATTCTACTCGTGTTCGTGACATTAATATTTCATTCGAAGTTTAATATCAGCAATAAATTACATTCTTTAAGAGTTTCTGAATTTCACGACTAAACATGTGTGTGTCGTTCTTGGCTTCGGGTGCTGTAAATGCGCACTCAGTTCAGAGATTATTGCCACATTCAAGATTGGTGAGTCTTTGAAACGATTCCCCTTCTGGAAGATCGTTAAAAAAGAAATGTACTAAGGGAAGTTTGCTTCTTTGTCATTTAATGTACCCTAGTTGTTACCAATGGAGGTTATAAACAGGTTTGAAGTGTTACGTTCGAGCATTTCAAAAGACGTTCACCAACTAGGATTCATCTTAAAAAGAAATAGTACGCTAACAGAATTTTATCATAAATAGTTTCTACAATTTTCCTTTTAATAACAATGTCAAGAATAGTGGAAATCAAAGAAAAGCTGTCATTTTAAAGAAGGAAACTAACTTAGGAAAAGTTAGTTTCTCAAGTAGTATAATTAACAGTCCATTGACTGGTCCCACATTTCTTCGTGACTTCATAGATAATATATTCATGTTCCCGAAATAAACGTCCAGTACTTTTGCGTCACTATACGGTATCATTGCGTTTTTCATACTCATTTAAACTGTAATTAATTTGAATTATCAGCTACCAGAAATGGCATGTGTTTCTTTCTTCTTTCGATTAAATATTCATATCGTCCTGTCACGTGCTCTCCCTAAATCTGATTAAAATGAATTATGACATATAAAAAATTTCTGATGCCAATAAAAACGGCCTGTGGTAAAATTAAAACTCAAATTAATCAATGTACCTACGAATATTTAAATTATTGCGCTGTTTTAAATTATGATGAATAAAATTAAGACTCAGTAATTACTTCATTAACTCTGCAGCAGCTAAAGTTAAACTTTAAATTGAAATTAATCGGTAGAATTAGGAGAAGGTATACGTGAATCATTCTTTTTAAAAATTTGATTGTGAAATTTTATTTTTAGTATATATTTATTGATTAATTTTAAGCGAAAGAAATAAAAAATATGCAAAATGGTTTTAGGTCAAGAATCTTGGAAGAGTTTCTTTCTAACCGACGGACGGTAACTGAATTATTAAAAGAGTCCAGATGAACAGTGTTCAAGCCATTCTCGATTGGAGCCAAAGCACAGACGAGGTATACGAGTAGATTGTTCACTAAATGTATTTTTTCAGCCCATTTTTCTGGGCCTCTAGAGCCCCATTACCATTTTCATGTCACTTGCAACATTACCAACAGATTTAGAAATGAATTTCAAACCCTTCCCCATAGTCAACTCACATGGATTTAGGCAAAACTACAGCTGTTTGCCTATCAATACTAATTCAGTGAATAGTATCTCAACTGACCGCCATCGATGAGAATAGGACGCTAAAATCACCTCCGAATTTTTCGCTCACGTATGGCAATTGTTCGAACTGACGTACAAAAAGACAAAAATTAACGAGATACACTTTTCCAAAGTGGAACAAATGGTTAAAACGATCATGCAACAAATTGTAAAGGGATCCTCGTAAGAAGGCTTTAATCTTCGTAATGGTTTCAATGGGTCCATGATCAACAATGACTAGCTTATGGTCACTGGTGGTCAACAGTGAGGATGACATCAAGGTCAGCGGTCCAGTGAAGATCCAGAAATGGTCATGAGGTGGGACCAATCGAAATAGTTTCTTTGTAGACAAGACAGTCTTAACTGTTAACTTTAACTTTGGCTCTGATTGGTCTCCCCACCCTTTCATCACCTTGGACATATAAGCAGGTTCACTGCGAAGAATTCTTCAGTCGCGTCGCGAATTCGGGAGTGTACAAATGGCCAGAAGTGAACCGGGGTCCGCTGCTGACCTCTGCTGGCCGCTGCTGACCACTACTGGCCACCACTGACCATGGCTGACCACCACTGACCACTACTGACCACTACTGACCACTACTGACCACTACTGACCAGTGATGGCCAGTGCTGCCGCCACTACTGACCACTACTGACCACTACTGACCGCCACTGACCAGTGCCGGACGGTGATGACCAACGGTAAGAACTGTTTAAAAATTCTCTCCCCTCTTCTATTCTATCGTTTGATACCAATTTCGCTTCAATGAACTCATTTTACGTTCCTTGCCTAACTGATGTTGCTATAATATGAATATTTTCTTACTTTACAGCTGGCCCAGTGGTAACTATCCTATGTACTGACAACAAGTAGTAAGTCCACTTCACTTATTTATATTTTATTATTTTTATTTGTTTATTTGATGTGAATTCAACTTTATTTATCTATCTGATTTTATTTGGTTACTATGAATGTTCCTTTTCTCTGCTTCTACTTTTACATTGTTTGTCGAATTTATGTTATTGCTTCGGCATGTATAAAATTGCAGGATATAATAATGTAACATTGTTTTCAACCATATACTATATTTGTTTCTATACAATTTCATGATTTTTATTACACCGATTGGAATAAGATTTTTATTCTTACGTTCTTGCTCGAATTCTCGTAATATTCTGCGGGGGTACTTTGTTTGATTCTTCCATTTCGTTTGATTCTTCCATTTTGTTTGATTGTTTGGTGCTGATTCAATTTGGTGTCTCGATCCAAGTTTCTTTCATTACAACGAAGGTTTGTTTTGATTTGTTCAACATTGTGTCGATGCATATACCACATTTGTTTCGGTGACACTGATTAATATAAGATTTTCATTTTTACGTTTCAACTTAAATTCTTGTAACATATTGCTACGAGACTCTGTCCAATTCCCTTTAGTTAGGTGATAGATCATTTTTAAGTGTTTATTAAATTTCCTTCCATATCTCACTAATATAAATATGAGTTTTGATTTCAGTTTAAATTTGGATTAATCGCAAGGACATCGAGGGAGGACGACGCAACCGCTGAGGGGCTTTTAATTCCAAGTTGATTAGTTTTTAAGCTTCGTCGCGAGTATTAAAATTAACGTCGAAGCCTTCTTTATTATACGTGTCTCCGCGTCCTACCAAGCAATTATTCAATAAGTAGCTTCTCCCTCGCTCGTTCCCCCGTTCCTAGCTTCGATCGCCGCTGTTTCATCGATTGAAACATGTGATCGGCCGTGTATCTGGTCCGAAAGATCTAATCGCCTTCCCATTGGTAGCTCGATCCAGGGAAAATGGTACTTTGCTGGAAGGTGTGGAGTTTCCGTATCCTGCGGAAACGCATACCTTCCAGCGAAAGTCGACACTGTTTCAGAGGTACTCTCTCTTTGTCAGACAACTTGAGTCGGGTCCTTCGGGCTCCCGGCGGGTTGCGTTGGAGCAATGGAGACCTTAGATTCGGAGTCGCAGCCGTCCGTTATCCTGTAGAGATCTAGTTAGCAAGGGCAGTAGGTTCGATCCTCGGATCCGCTGCACGGTTCAGCTTCGCGTCGCGTCGTGTCGCGTCGCGTGTCCCTCAAATTAACTTCGTCCCTCTTTTTAACCGAATAATTGCTTGGTACAACTAAAACAGAACATCCAAGGAACTTTGTTTCCTTCTATCGTCCGAATTTTAGTTTCAACTTGACTAGACTTGAGCTTCGACGTTAATTTTAAGTCCCTATTGTATGCGTCTCCCAATATTGCCAAGTAATTAGTTAACAAGTAGCTTCTCTCGACTCGTTCTCTGGTTCCTAGCTTCGATCACCGCTGTTTCATCGATTGAAACATGTGATCGGCCGTCTAGTTTGTCCGAAAGATCTAGTCGCCTGCCCATGATAGATCGATTGCTAGAAATAGAAATCAATCTACCAAGGGCAGTGTTGGTTCGATCCGAAGATCTGCTGCACGGTTTAGCATCGCGTCGCGTCGCGTATCCCATAATTTAGCTTCACCCCTTTTTAAACAGAATAATTACTTGGTACAACTAAACTAGAAGATCGAAGGAACATTGCTTCCTTCTATCTCTCTAGTTTAGTAATCCAGCTAAGCTTAGCTAAAAGGGAGATCGATGGAACTTTGATTCCATCTATCTCCCTTCGGGTCTCCACTCGTAGCAACCTCCACGTGGTGAGACCTGGTAATCGATGTTACCCACGATAAAAAGCTTTTCTATTGTGGGTAACACCGAGCTAATGGCTGCGAATTTAGAATTGTTTGTAGATATAATAAACGAATCTAGATTTATAGTTAGGCAGATCATTTTTATTTGCAAACAAATTCTTTTGAAAACTCTTTCAACTCTCTTCGTTGGTTGTGCATCTTTCATTGGTTACACTTTCGTTTGTTTCTTCTTCGACCAACGATCGTTGGTCACAGAAGATCTTTACTAATGGAGGGTGGTTGGGAATCGGTTAGGGCGGGTCTCCATTCGCAGCAACCTCCACGTGGTGGGACCTGGGTAATATTATTTAGCGTTTAATTAATAATCGTATCATTCTTAGCTGGGTAATGCAGACATTAATTAAAAACTAAATAATATTAGCAAATTGGCTGCGATCCGCTTTGCATAGGTCGTCATAAATATAGAGCTTCTTCGCTAGGTTAGTTTTGATTCTCATTGATTCATCAAAGATTCTAGGGTATTATCAGAGACGAGGTATACGAATAGATCTTTGACTTCCATTTTTATGTGGTCTCGAAATCCCATTACCCTTTTCGTGTCATTCGCAACGTTACCAACAGATTCAGAAATGAATTTTAATCCCTTCCATAATCAACTCACATGTATTTACACAAACACTACTGCTCTTTGCCTGTCAATACTAATTCAGTGAATAGTTTCTCAACTGACCGCCATCCATGAGAAGAGGACGCTAAAATCATCTCTAAATTTTCAGGTCGGTATGGCAGTCAGATTGGACCATGAAAGTCCATAAGGTGTAAGGTCTACTCGTACACCTCGTCTATGCCAACAGTGGACACAAAATGTTATTTTCAATTTCTTTAGAATATCTTATACACATTTAAAATTCGTTAAAACTACAAATTTTCATCATAGATTTTATTTTATTTCCTTAGATTTAATTTTTCATTTGAGCGAAATGTTGGTCACAAATTCTAACAAATGTATTATTCTATATAAGTAAAATTAGTTAAGAACAAATACAGTAGATATTGTTCATACAAATTTCGAATATGAGTCACACATAAAGACTTTGAAAAATATTTACCACTTATTGGCATAAGTGGTGTGGTCGAACTATAGCAGAGAATTAATTGAAACCAGATTTTTCTTGTTTAATTGGATTATAATAAATATATATATCGTCTTTCACAAGATATACAATACCATATAAACAAATATAAGCTTTACTGAACTTATTACGTAATATACACCAATTGGAACTTAACATTATTTATAATTATGGTATAATGTAAAATCAAATACATCAACAACGCATTATAAAATTCTTTAAAACGTTTTTGAATGCATTTTTTGAATTTATGTTAGGTGCACGAATGTTCTGAATTAAATTCTCCAATTTTCTTCTTCATATTGCAGCACTGCTCTATTTACTTTCAAAGGATTACTAAAATAATAAATTATATGCACATAACTATAACATTTACCCAAGTGTCAATCAAATGCACTTAGCTAATATATTAAAACAAAGCAAAACGATGTGGAAGTTATTTTTCAAATATCAAATATTTTTCCCTAGTATTTTAAATCAGTCAGTATAATCATGAAACTCAGATCAAAATTTAATTACTTAAGTTGATAATTTATAATGTAATTTTATTTAAAAACACGTATAAGAATTAGAATTAGAAATAAATTCCTAGAAATGCAGCCATTAAACCTTGACCTACTCTTCGTATTCGCATGGTCAAGTGCATAATGGTAGCTTCTAGAATCAAACCATCCATTTAAATGAAAGTGGCTATATATTCAACTATGCACGTACTCGGAAGCCTAAGATATTTCTTTCGACAGAAAATATTGTTCGTCAAAGTAATCACCAGAATTTTAAGAAACCAAGAATTAAACGACAGAGCTATTTCACGCACTTTTGCGAAGTAAAAGGCACGATTTCACTGTAAAATTGGTGCAACGGAATGCACCTCTTACATCACTTGTTTCATATCCGGAATTCGAACCATTGCAACAATAAACACGCCTAAATAATTCAATTTTAATACAATACCGACAACTGACAGGGAATAAACAAAATCTTATCGAGATATTTGATCTAAATATTTTATTTTCGCTAAAAATCCATTTACAATAATATATCGCTAAATGCTAAAAAATCAATCACTTTGGTTCATTCTTTAACGTCGATCGTTGCTTAACACCAGATTTACACAACACGTCAATTTGACAGGTTCCATACTTAAAGTTATAAAATTGGTAACTATTATTTATTAGTAATTTATGTAGAATTTGGCTAATATAACGATACAAATATACTTCTTAATTAAACGAAAATCTGCATTTTAATGTAATCATCAATCTAAAGATATTTCAATAAAAATATATACACTCAATGTTCGTGAATCTAGTGTTAATTAATGTGAGACTAAAGTTCACTCCACTCGTTACCAAACAAATTGATTAATTTTTCCCCAAAATGGGCACCAACAAATCAATGGTAAAAATGGTTTTCTTACCTCGGACCAAAGTTCATGGTCCCTAATTGTCAGTACTTCCGGCACCTCTTTGGAAGAGGAAGGGCGTAAGGAATGAATAATATTGTCTATCGAATCTTTCAAAGACCTACTTGAAAAAAGCAGTAGATCTTCTTCACGAGCCGATCAATTCGCTCGACTCTGAATGAACGCACGACAATCCCGTTATCGTTTCGTCCGAGTGGGTCACCGACACCTCGACAGGATTTTACTCAGCCGCTTCGACGTTCACGTTCGAACAGGCTGAACAGTTCTTCTTGGTGGGGCCGAACAGGACCGTCTCACGTTCTTTGCCAAAGAACCATACGAGGCGCCTCGCTGCTCAACTCTGATCTTTTCTACGAACTTTCATTTAAAAATTTTACACTATCCAACGAGGCATGTTAGGTAACTGTAAATTGGACGTAACAGTCAACCGACGCCATTTCAGAATATTAACATTTATATAATAGCTAAAAGGACACTCAGACATATGCATAATCCCAATAGGAGAAACCTATAACAGAAAATAGTATTTTTATATAAAGAGACAGCGATTAAAATTTATATCTCGTGTTCGATAATTAACGCTGGAACTACCAAAATGGTCAAAACGACCCATTCGTAGTTTATAATATTTAAAAAAATTGACTCGACTGGACTTTCAAGATCCATCATCTATCGTTTCAATCCATTTGATTTAAATAAGTATTCCGTGTACTTACGAACGAATAAATTGTACAGAGATGCAGTTCAGCGTGTATAAAATATGCGTGTTAGGTTTTTGCACGCACGGAACGCAGTATGCGTAACAGTTGTACGAACGAAATAATGAAACGATCGCTAGGCTCGAGAAGAGGGGGATCTTGAAAGTGGAGCCATGTTTCAGCCGTCCCTGGAAACCAGATGGGGTCTGAAAGTGCCCCGCGTGCTCGCCTTCGAGGAACATATTCGTGCAGTATTAGTGTTCGCGGGAACGAGTAACCTGTCGCACCTTTTTATCTCTCGATCGTCGATCAGGCTCGCCAACGACCAGTAAGGACGTTTTCTTTGGGATCCTCGCCGATTATCGCGATAAACGGAAACAGTTTACCTAGTTCGTAGCACGGTGAAGATTCTCGACGAAAAGGAAACATCTCTGGCGAACGTGTCGGGAGGATCATCGACTTTCTAAGCTCCTTGATAATCAAAACTGGATCGACGAGTATGAAGATCGCCACGACGTTGTTCCTCTATGTAGTTGTCGGTACGTACGATTTGGTCTTTCATCGTTCGAACGCAGCTTCTAGATCCAACGTGTGCAATTGGCAAGTTCACTTGCGTAGAATTACTCGATTCATTAAAATTTGTCATCATTTTATTGTAACTCGATATTGCTCGCGATCCCTCGAACTGTTTTCTTTGTAATTGGTGCAGACGGAATTTTGGTTCACGAAACGAGGGTGAAAGTGTGGCCACAATTTCGCCGTGTAACTGTCACGCGTCATCGTGATCCCGGTAATCGAAGAAGGTTGCTGGCCCACTGACAACCTTCGCGATGCCTGGAATACATATTCGAACTAGAAGCTGACGTGACCGAATGCACAGCCAACGCTTGGATATTCGTATGCAAATCTCTAAATCTATTCAACCGAATTGTGTTTCGATGACACACGGATATCGAAGCGTGGGCGGCGAGCCTCTGTCAAATTTTGCATAATAGAATCTTAGATAGCTTTATGACTCAATACAAGGTTCCCATATAAGGAAATCGAAATGATTAGAATTTCAATGGTGAAGACTTTTGATGAAGGCTCGTTCAAGTACTAAATCACCAGTTTTCAATACAAGGACTTTGCAAAATAAAAAGAAGGAAATTTTATTTCGCTTCGTTGCTCCATCGGGTGTAAAAAGTTATTGGAAACTGGTTTCCAGAGTATCTATGATAATCTTCTTGGGCAACTCGCAGGTTTCTGGGCCTTTTTCCATAATTTACGCCTTGTATCAAAGCATATATAATATTCTGTGCTATCGAGCCCTGACTTGTCTTGACCGGCTGCACTGTTTACTCGATCTTACCACTCAAACTTCCCCTATCACTCAATCTTACTATTACTGAACTTATCTTCAAATAATCGCCGTCTGTCTCTATTGCTAATGGCGCAGCTCTCCCTCAGAGTGGATGCCTGGTTACTTTTCACGTCTGAACAGAGGTCTTTGTAAATACGATCTTGCATAGGAAATGCTACGGAATGAGGTTGCAACTCGAACGGGAGCCTACGTGATTCGTGTGCTCCTCCGTTGGTCGGCAAATGTAATTTTCGATAATTTTCCGGTTCTTTTCGCGTCGATCTAAGCGTGACCAAACTCGTTCTACGTTACATCGCGATGTTACAAATTACGCTGTTTCAATATTTTACGAAACCATTTGCCCACACTCAGATCATCTAGCTATCGATTCCTATTAGAAGATTTAACAAATTTTAACATTATCACAGTTACAAATATATCTAAGACTGTTTTTCAGCCATAACAACATTTATTACAACATTATATCTCAAACAAACACGTGTAAGATTGACATTCTTAAGATCAAACTTCTTCTTAAGTCGTTTCATAAGTCTTTGCATATTTTTATTTAACCAAATTTTAAAAAACATGTCCATATTCGAAAAAAATGTTAATCATTTATAGAATGGTCATTGTTTATCCAGAATAACATTACTTAAAAATTATTATTAGGTCATTTCATAAGTCTTTGCATATTTTTATTTAAGCAAATTTTATTTTAAGAAACATGTCATTAATCATTTACAGAGTGATCTTTGTGTATGGGTTACTTTTTCGTAAAAATTGGTGCATTTTAAAAAGCACGTTCCAATGTCAATTTCAACGATTTTGATTTTTAAGAAACTGGCTTTAAAATTTAGTTTGCTTGCTATTCGAAGCAATTTGCAACGTATATTCTTCTTAATGGACGTGTTTTAGCTTGATCAGGTAGAATTATGTTTACATTGAATCAATCGTTCTCATAATTAAATATACAAAGACTCACAAATGAACCTAATATTTCAGGAATTTCATTGGTCCTATTTATTGAGAGAAATCTGTTAAATATGTTATACGTGCTAAAAATATTTAATTTATTTCCTTCCTAAAAAAATATAAAAATAAAACGAGATTTAAAATCCGATGTACCACGTGTTTGACAGTTCTAGAGAGGCAGGGATGTACATAATTATGTAAATAAGTTGGAAAATAAGTGTAAAGTACTCGCGTGTACCATTACGAGTTTGCTTGTGTAGATACGCTAATCGCAGGAACGTTATTTCCGAAGCAAGTTTGTTTAATACAGACATAAAGACGAGTAACGCGTCGATTACTTTTAACAGACTCTTATTGAACTTGGAAGGGAATTTCTCTTTCGCGTCTGTTTCGAGTTTAGTCGTCCGAGGCGTTTATTATTCGCTCGTAATGGACGTTTCCCGCGAAACGGGCGACTCCGATGGCGGACAGCGCATATCAGCGCTGTAAAACCATTAAACGACGGCGTCTACGACGAGAACAAACTCATCGGATAGGAAAAAGTAACAGTAAAGCCGATCGTACGCATCGGTGCAAACTAGAAAGTGCAAAAGTATCGGTTTTCATTGGTAAAAATACCGCGATCGAAAAAGAAAAGAAGAAATAGAACAGATCTACGACGAAAGTAAGCAATTGCAGTTGTCTCGTCAATTACGGTCGCGAGAAAGGAGACTGAAACCGATTCGACGTACGTCGATGGTAATTACATATTTTCGACTTTTGATCGTGTAATACGCGAAGATATAATAGGGAAATTTAGGTCGAGGGAACGAAGTGACTCGCGTCATAGAAACTTGTACCCCCTGTTACGACGATTTTCGCCATTATCCTGTCAATTCGAACACGTAATACAGTGTCAATCTTAGAGAAATTTTCACCGTATTTATTACAATAATAACTTTCACGTTCAGGTATTAATTACATTTATTGTGGTGAAAATACGACGCGTTAAGTGCACGTTGTTACGCGTAAATGATTCTTGCAATTGCTTTTAGAAAATAAAATGTCAGGTGTTGTAAAAGATTGTACAGGTGGAACACATTTTTAATACGAAGTCGAAATAAAAGTTTTTTCTTATTTAGGGTTAATTTACGAACTTAGGCAAAGTGGCCATTTTTTATTTACTTCTGTAAATCCAATATGTCTTTTCTACGATCGTAACTTGCTATCGATGTGTGTTTTATTAAATAGTTTTTCTAAAATTCCCAATTGACGGTAAAACAAATAATAAAATTGCAAATTGTTTTTTTTAAATACCTTTCAGGAACATGTATACTGAATATTAACTCTATTAGTAGCATCTATTATAGATAACAAAACTTCGGTAATTATTAACGATGACATATAGGTTTTGGAATCGATTTAAACACGGATGCTGGTAATCATTGGAATCCCATATTTTAATGACTGAGATTTTGACGGTAAGGTTATTTGGGAAATCGGGCCAGCAACGGGTCTACGCGAATGCTTCGTTTCTGACTAGTTACTTTCTACTCACCTCTGACCATCTATGGTGCTCTTTCCAACGTTCCAGTTCTGTCGATCATCGAAAATTAATTCACCAATTTGACCAAAATTTTACTTTAAACGTCGTTTAAAAAATATCCAGCATCAATAGCTTCATCAATCTTCTTCAAATGGAAAATTTATATTCGAAAATTGAAAAACGTCAGAATTCTTATTAAGTCTTTGCATATTTTTGCTTAAACAAAATGTATTTTAAGAAACATGTTCGAAAAAAGTCTTGATTTCTTTTTGCATTGAACGTTGACAATTTACTAAACATTTTAAACACTCAGTTCATTAAACTATTGCAAATATGTTTAAAACTTGGCCTGTATTAACATAATATTTTAGATTTAATTTTTGATTTATTTTGTTTAAAAATCCATCTGTGATCAAAGAAGGAAAGATCAGAAGAAAAAAAAATAAGAAAAAGTCAGATTAGGTCACCCGTTGGCAAATAATTTACGAAGGTCGACGCGAGAAGCGACTTTTGAAGGTGTGTCGTTGCCAAGGTAAAGGTAAAGGCCATCCGTGAGAAAGTGTTGCTCGAGTTTGCTCGTCGACGAGCGTCGTTATGTCGTTTCGCGTCAGCCACGAAGTCTTCTAAACAAAGAAAAGTGAATTTTACTTCCATTATTGGTATCGCGTTGCCCCTGTCCAATTATATCACGACTCTGTTAGGTCAATTCCGAGATGAACAGTGAAAGTATCCTTGAGCTTTGCACCGCAAAAGTCAATGTCCTCGATCTCGAGGAACAGATAGTATCTGCGACTGGGTTATGTTCTATGAATGACGACGCATTCCTTAGGATGAAACATATCTGCCATAACAAACGAAACAATTACACGTTTCGTAGAAAAGAAATTACCGATGTAAAGCTTTTCTTCGCGTGTCTTCGACAGTTCAACGAAATAAAACAGCCAATATTGTTCGACTTTTCGTTGCTCCAATTTTCCTTGTTGATCCATCTCTTTTATTTTCTTGCAATAAGAGTTCACGGGTCGATTCATCTGTTCTGCGTTTTAACAGGTTGATTGACGTGCACGCGAACCGTCACTTCTGATGAGATTTCGAAAATGTCAGGATACAGCTAATTTAGACGATGAGAACTAGACGCAGAACTTCTACTCTTCGATCATCTCTGTCTCTTGTGAGATATTTTTTATTTCATTCTCTTTGCAATATTCTGCACGACATACTCGTACATAACGAAAATAAACGATTTTACTCCATCCAGGCTATTTTTATAGCCGATTAACGTTTTCTAAAATGTATTCGTCAATTAGATTTAGAAAATGTTTTCTCAGAAAAGAAAATCAGTACATAATTTTTATTACTTATACTTTGGCTGTTTCTACTAGATTGCATAGATACAAAGAAATACTTCAAACAAAAATAATTTAACTAAACTGTTTTTTCTGAAAATTCTGTGCTGTTCCAGTTATGAGAGAATTGTTTTTTTTTCGGTGTTCGTTTGCTTGTGCTCACTTTCCACGTGTCCAAATCTTCACAATATTTTTCAAGTAACTATTAATTTTGTGGTGAGTTGAGTTTAGCTCCCAAGTCTTCAAAGGTAACAATCGAAACTCGTTAAATATTTTAAAGAAATGTCCATATACAACAATACGAGTCTTCAAGCACGTCATTTTTGAGAATTCACTATCGAAACTTTTAAATTATAATTAACGCCCACTTGCCCCGCTCTCGTACACTTGACACACATTTTCACCACTGCAGTCATAGTACTTTCTTGCTCGAACCCGTCCAGCATAAGACGACGAATATGCTATTTAGTTATTTATATACCCTACTGCGACATTGAAGACAATGTCTCTACTTGCACCAGTATTTATAACAAATGGATGCACCTCGTGTCCTCGAAGAAACTGAACTACCTGATTATCTAATAAAATGTATAACCTTGCTAACTTGTATCGACTTGACACCGATTTCTTCTTTCGAACGTGCATACCACTCGATAAAAACTTGATTAACCGTTTAATCGAGACGATTTAATAGAATTCTTCGGTAAATTAACTCCGCTAAAATGATGTTTTTATTACTCAGTTTAATACATTAATACCTTATTAGAAATATGAATAAATTTGCTCTAGTTAACAATTACACAAAATTCAAGAATTAGCTCATAAAACAGCTTTGTTTGCTAAACCCTTCTCCCTCCATGATATAGACATGATAACTAATTTTTATTTGCTGAATAAAGTGGTTAGGTAAATAAAAAGAAATGTATCCCATGATACTAAATTCTTGATACTGCCTGAAATTATAGTCAAACGACATAAATCATTATGACTAGCTTTATATAGGAAGCAATTGCACCATCGATTTATTGGATTAGTTTTATTGTAGAGCCCTCCAGTACCCTTGAATGCATACAGGGTGTTCGGTCACCTCTAGCAAAAATTTTAATGAGCGATAGTAGAGGCCAAAATAAGACGAAAATCAAGAATACTAATTTGTTGATGGAAGCTTCGTTAAAAAGTTATTAAAAATTAAATTCAAAAATTTCAAATCGTTCTGGAAAAATTATTTTCGGTTGCGGGGGTCAACTACAATCATTTTTGGTGAGTACACATACCTCCGAAATCCTATCTACTTTCGAGAAAAAAAATCGAGTAGGTGCTGAAATTTTTCGGCGAAAAAAAATTTTTCAAATCGTTTTAAAAAAATTATTTTCGGTTGCGGGGGTCAATTACAATCATTTTTTATCATTACACATACCTCCGAAATCGTACGCACTTTCGAGAAAAAAATTCCTTACTGAAAATCCAATTAGGTGCCTAAATTTTTCAACGGAGAAAAAAAATTGCAAATCGTTGTGGAAAAATTATTTTCGGTTGCGGGGGTCAATTACAATCAGTTTTTGTCATTAGACATACCCACGAAATCCTGCCCACTTTCGAGAAAAAAAATAGAGAAGGTGTGAAATTATTCGAGAAAATTAAAAAATTGCAAATCGTTGTGGAAAAATTATTTTCGGTTGTAGGGTTCAATTACAGTCATTTTTGGTGAATAGACATACCCCCGAAATCTTGCGCATTTTCGAGAAAAAAATTCAGTAAGAGCGGCACTTTAAACGTTAATAACTTTTTAACGAAGCTTCCACCAACAAATTAGTATTCTTGATTTTTGTCTTATTTTGGCCTCTACTATTGCTCATTAAAATTTTTGCTAGAGGTGGCCGAACACCCTGTATATGAGCTATTACGTTTTAATTTATGCTTTGAAAACGCACGGTGACGAAAAATTAATTTTATATCACGATTACAAAACAGTCACGCTGTTATTATATGGTAATTACACGGTCGAATGATTTACAATTATGTTTATACGGTACTTGCACAGTAATTGCACGACAATTACATGGTAATCATAATTGTAAATCATTAATAAATTTACGTGTTGCTTGACTTTGTTTAAAATGCTCTTGGTCGATAAACTCGGCCAACACGTGTCTCTGTCCAGTTATACTTGAGCTTTCTCGTTCGAAAATTTCACCGTGTTCGAATGCGCTGAACAAAATTTCTACAGGCTGTCTCCTTCCATTCACAGTTGCAACAGAAACGAATTAATAAAGTTATTTCAATTTTTGAGAGTCATTAAATACAGATTTCTACGGATTTCATCATTTTTCGAAATCACCTAATAAATGTGAGATCTCTCTTCGTCTTGTTATACAACTATAGATAAAACGCAGAATGTATTAAGTGTGACAGCTCATTTTTTATCGAGACATCGATTAAGTAAAAAAGATATATACCGAAAATATGCAAAAAGGTGGTCGTTAAATTTGTAGGAAAGAGGTCGCTTCTGCTGACTGTTCTTTTTCTTAATTTTCATTTAAAATTTATGCTGTATAAACAAGTTTTTAAATTTAATTTCCAGCAAATGTAAGCTAGATGTTATATATTTTATAATCGACGTCCTGATACAATTTTCTTTTGTTATATAGATGATATTTTTAGTTCTATTTATGCCTTCAATTAAGTTTTATTTATAATTGTTTAGTACTTAGTTTAATAATGGTTCGTGAAAGTGCAAACAGACAAATGAAAAGACGTTCTGGCAATGTGTGACTCGGTTTAAATATTCTATAAACAAGTCTAAATCCAAATAAATGCAATTTTATTTACATTTAAATGTAATCGTTAAAATTATTAAAATTTAAGGCGGTTGATATTTTGCATGCAATTAATTTCGTCTCAATTGTCAAGATGGATTGTTATTGTGTAATTTGCGTGGCTGACGGACAGTAAGAAGACAACCGTTCCATTATTTGGAGCGTGAAGGAGAACTGTCAAGAAAATGAAACGAAACGGAATAAAAGAAACGATGATCACCGTCGTTAACAGTAATCGGTCCTGCTCGACGAAATTTGCACGTGACTTTTCCTTTTTCTCACAGTCGGTGAACAGAAAACGTCGCGATTCGGAAAAAGCGGAACTGATTTTTGTATATGGGGGACCATCGCGATCATTCAGCGTGGTTTGACTCGACCTTTGAAGTAGGTTAGTAGGCTATGGCCCGATGCCACGACTGAGATCCGGTAATCTTTTTCAAACAGAAATTCCAAACGTTCCTTTCACAAATATTGCATTTGAAAACATTTCATCAAATGCGCAGAAATTGAATTTTGAATCAAATTTTCCATGCAATTAATTTTATAAGTAAACGTAACGATGGCGTAATCGTATAGCAGGAGTCTTAAGAAAACTTTCTCTATTTATCGAAATTATACTTTTCGTGTTGAATTCAGGTATTAATTATTTAGTCTGTCATATAGGAATGCTTTACGTTTCGACAACAGCATTTTAGGTACTTTCTCAATACTTACGTAAATCTTATTTCGTTTATTTTTATATCGGGTATCTATATTTTTCTACTTATGCAATAATTAAATAACTAAACGATCGATAGCATGAGTAGATATAGTTAAACAAGAATCGAAGGTTTATTATTTTATATTCAAAGTAACTGTTTTGCTACATAACTCAAAAGTTAAACCAAACTGATCTATAACTATTATAGTTATTTCAAAAATATGAACTATATTTATACAAAAATTTGTTAAATTAAAATTATAAACGAATAATTTGTTTGATTAGAAAACAATATCTACTTTATCTAAAAATATGTGTATACAGAATATTCTGTAAATTTTCTACTTTAATATAACCTAACTTCAAATTGATCAGAACTCTAACATGTGTAATTAATAATCCAATGTGTGTAACTAATAATTTCAATCGTAAAGCCCCAAAGATTGATTTAATAAATTTCCTGAAATCCTCGTCCTTAATATTAAGTATTTTATAATAAAAATTTTGGTAAAAAGAAAACGTGATGTGAATTTTTGATCAGATGCATGGAACATGGAGAATAACTCACACGTCGAAGTGTGTGTACACAATCTGTGTTTGAACTCTCTTCGACGTCGAAGCGTCCTTTCTATTACATCCTGGGGAACCGCAAATAGAGGAAGATTCCGCGTCTTCCGTAAGAAAACGTCATTATATCTCGGAGTCGTTTTGACAAAGAATATTAGAAACCATCTGTCGACGTGACGTGAACACTACATGCAATATATAACGTTTAATGTCTGATTTCACTAGAAAATTGCTTTCTCGAAAAGGAAACTGTTTCATGAAAATGTTAACCTATTGTAGTGCAAAGCGAAAACGTTCTTCTAAAGTAACTGCAATTATCCACACACAAAACGAGGAAATTCTACACAATGTTTGACAAATTGGTGCATAAAATGCATACAATTATATTCAGACTGTGTCCAGTACCTTATGGTTCTTTTATGGCATCTTCAGACTGCATATCAAGAGTATATTTAAGAAAAATTTAGTTGTTATATCTCGATATGTCTTGTAACAGAGATGTTTCTATTATTTACGTTTTATTTTACTCTGAAAATAGATAGTAATATAGACAATTGTCTGAATCTCGTTATACCTCGTCAGACCTTCATTGCAATTAATCGAACGTTCGTTAATATTCCATCGACCCTAATGCAACATTCATAGACCGGTAAGGATCAATAGCACAGATTAGGAGCCATAAATTAACGACCCCTGCATAAGCAAAATAAGAGAATATATTAGAACGGTCGTCGTTTTAATCAATTCGAAGCGATTCTCGCGTTAATGGCGTCGTTCGAGTCCCTGTTACCTGATCCAGCTCGAAGCTGAAACGAAAACGCGTGACTTTCCATCGTGATGGAGTTCCTTAATAGTAGAGCGGACATTTTTATGTTAAAAAATCCAGTTTCAAAAATGTCTAGACTTTCTCCGAAAGTATTTTATCAATCCTGAATACGTGTCTCGACTTTAAACGCACCATTTTGTTCGCGATTAAACGAACGAAGGATCCACGATCTGTTCCGTTCTTATTGCTTCGTGCAACATAGTAACTTTATCGATAAAACAAAATAAGAAATTTCAAATAAATTGACACCGAATAAGGCAAGAAATCTCAAATAAATTGCAATTAGCGCGCGTTTGAGTGTCGCGATGGAAAGTTCGGCTGCGATCGAGGGGGAACGAAATCTGTTGGATCGGAACAGGGATCCAATGGTGTTCTTTTCTTCCGGTTTGGTTCCAGGATGCACGTGGCGGGAGACGCTAGGGACATGCGTGTTTCAGTCGGACTTTGGTTTCGCGCTAAACTGCGCCTTCAAAAAGTCTGGCCTCTTTCGAGTGCGAAATCTTGGAGGTGTCAAAGGTTACGTCGGCCTGGGTGAGTCGAAACAAGCACCGATGCCAACGATTGTAACATAACTCGTTTGAAACGATTACACTAAACCGGGCGTCGTTCCGTGAAATACGAACGTAAACAGTTTTAGAAAAAATATCAAACACGAGCATAGATTGAAATTTCCTGAATCGCTTCTTTCTGTTTTATGGACTATTTACTGTAAATATTGTAACATACTAATAACAATTTGTTCGATAGCTTTTTTAAATATTTTCTTCCCTAAAATGCTATAACTGTATCGATTAATAGAAAAGTATGTACAAAGTATCGCTTCGTCATGGTGGAGGAACTATTTTTATATTATTAATTTAAATCTACTAACTCTAAGTAACACTTTCTAGAGTTATCTGTTAATAACTTTCTATTGCTGTTTGTATATATTATTTTGCAACCTGATTTTATAGGACGAAATAATATGCTAAGTCATTCACCAAGAAGAAAAGGAGTGCTTTATGTGATATTACGTTGATCATTATATAAGAATCGAGCTGCTAAACGCGATGACCTATTTTATTCTATAAACACGTAGTAATTAATTAATAGGCATCAATAATCCTGTCATTCTTTTTATATCCACGGTAATCTTATTTGTTATTATTATAATAAAGTAGTATGTGTAACGCAAAAGTGATATACGATAATATAATTAATCACGAGATGAAGAAAGTAAATAATCATTCGCTATGAAAACTATTTTAAAATGATTCATGATCATATTCAGAATACGATAAATAAACGAGGAGAATGTAATGTATATTCTAATATCGATAAATCAATGTTATATAACAAATATTGTAATACATTTCTATATACAGAGTGTTTCAAAACAACAAAACAAACGAATTTCTCGTGCGAAAAGATCGAAAAATTCTTATGCTATTTTGCAATCCGAGGCTTCGTTTTTGAGATTATAAACAGTTAAAGTTTACAGTTAGTTGGTCGCGTGACCGCATACGCGCCATTCACGCACAAGCAACACGTGCCCATGGCGTTCACACGCGTAAAAATTTTAACTGTTAAACGAAGCCTCAAATTGCAAACTAGTAACGAACTTTTCGATTTTTTTAAGAACTTACATGTTTCAAAACATATTAGTACGAAAAGTATTCATGAATGCAACAGATTTTATCGTATTTTGAAGATTACAATAAATCATTGACCAGGAATATTTGTTTCACAAGAACAATTACCAAATTTATATTCTTACAAAGTAATCCTTAGTATCGTGTAAGTTGTATTGTACAAAAATTAGTGACAAAGTTCCAAAGGTGAATCATAAAATATAAAAATGTTGATCATCTAAAAATAGACGAAACCATGAAACGAGAAATAGATTTAAAATTTTATTTCCATCCATCCATGCACGTGATTGAATAATCTTTATCGATCCATCGTTTCGTTCCATTAATCGAGATCGATGTGTCTCGTTTACCACGGAGCGATGCAGAAAGTGAATGAGTATGACTCGCAGATGGTAATTAATCGCGTGGAACGTGCATGAGATTGGCGATGACTTTCAGCTCGAAGCAAGTATAATATCTCTTCCTAACCCACTTTTATCGCGGGTTTTGCAAATACACGATTTGCTGAAAAAAAACCGTCGTTTATTATTCGCTGGCTTCTCTTGGCCCCGATAATGGATGAGATGTCACCGACATTCCCGTGAAAGATGACGCCTCTGACAAAACCGTGATTTGCATTATGCGTACGTAATCCACGGTGCGATGAATAAACTCTTTTCGTAAAAACGCGTTGTTTGCTAGTTTACGGCGTAGCGCAAAAAATTGGGTCGGTTGTTACGCAACACGTGGGTTGCTTCATTCTTTTCATGCTCTGAAGTTTCTTCTTTTCGCGGTGTTTTTTTTTTCTAACCCTCTGTGCTATGTTTCTATGCGCAATTCCGAACGAAAATACGTGTTTCGCTTTTAAGAATTTTACCAAGAAGAATATTGTTTCGTAATGGTTGGACGTAATGTCAGAAAAATTTGTAAACAAAGAAGCAGTATATAATTATAATCCTGGAATATTGTATTAGGGTACTGCCTTCATGGTTTATTTTTTTAAAAGTTATTCAGTTGTTGATCATAATTTCGTATTAGTAAAATGCTTTTTTCAACAATTTTAACATTTAAACTAAGCATTAACAAGATTATGGGTGTAGGTGTAGTGTTGCAGAGTTAATTTTAAATTAGAATTATGCTTTATAACAATAAGGATTATTTACTTTTTATTTCGAACGCTTTTAATTTAATTCGATGTAATCTCTCGATAACGATAATTTTACTAAAGTTTATATACCAATTTCTACTACCTTTTATTTTTAAATAAAAATTGGTTCCTTTTTTTTTTATTAACTTAAATATTTTTCATGTGCAAAAAATTCTTTTTATATACATATAAAATACCAATAACATAAGACTATAAACTGAATTTTATTTCTGTAACGAGAATTTATTTTTTACTATTATATTCAGTTTCAAAATCGTTTATATCGTTTGCCATAATAAAACGTGCCATTTTGTTTTTCGTATAATTGTGCTACATAGTTCTGCTATATAGTAACAGATATATCGTGTTACTTGTTGAAAAGTTCCTGGTATTATTAATATTAAATAGTAAATATTCTAAATAAGAATGTAATGTTTAATTGATTCATCTCGAAATAATAGTGTAATTATTATTTCTAGGGTTTTCCGTCGGTGATGAACTGGGCTTCACTCAATCTTTATCTAACGTAGAGGCCGCCAAAAGAAGAAGCGTACAAACTAGCAGGGGCAATGTACCGCCATTTACTAACACCGTAAGAATTTTCAAATATTGGAAATCAAATAATATTACCATATTTAATAACTGTTCTCTTCTTGGTTGGTCAAATTATCCAACCTTATTGACAAATTTGAAAAATAATAAAATAAAAATTAAATCAATTTCTTTCGTATTATAGATTCAACATTACGAAAAGGTACCAATTCATGAATGTTAAATTTCTATCCCCGTTAAATAAAATCAACCAATTACACTAATCCAAAATGAAATTTTTCTATTTACATTGAGTTACTTATAAAAATGACTGTACAGAATATTTTGTAGTTGGATCTAAATTTAGGTAATACGCTAGTAATTATTTTTTTAGCGTGCTAGACCATAATACGCATCACTATGCAGGAATTCGCGTTGCAGTAACTAGCTCAAGGAAAATCTATCGGATGAGAAAACAACTGTGAGAACATCCATCGCGATTCTTACCATTTAATGATGTTTTGCAAAAAAATACACAAGTCAGATAGTTTTTTAATCGCGTACTATATTACTTTTCTTTAAAAAATTTCTTCGCTGCGAGAAACTCGCTAAATGCACTTCGAATCTTTCGTCTTTCGTCATTTTATTTGCTATTAAAGTTCTTTCTCGCTTTGTTGTTTATCGATAAATTGTTTCATCGTTAATCCAAACGAGTTCGTTCTTTATTACCGTAACACAATCTCCGCCGTTATATCTTGGGGATACGCGAACGACCTTATCGTAATTAGCGCGTGAATGTCGATGCGAGCTCTTTTCGCGTACAGCTTTCCGTAACAATAACCTAGGGCAAGGTTCGCGTTCGCGCGAGTACACAGTAACGAGGGTAATGCATTTAGACATTATGGAAATGCAGAAAAGTAAGGTGAACGATTCAGGACAAGGCTTCGGAATTTCTTTTGTACCTAGGTGCTTGCTAAGGTCGGGATGCAAGTGCGAAGTTTAATAACTACGATGTTCCCTGTGATTGATTTTATACACGTATTACGAAACTGTACTCGTTCGTCAGCTAACTCTACTCTTAGCAAATTCATAGAGAAATATTTCTCTACGATTTAAATTCCAGTTGAGAAATACACTTCTCCCAAACATTATAAAGAACTTATAAAATAGAGTTTCACAATACTTTCATAAATATATCAATAATCGCTTTAACTACTGGACATAATTTGAGCAAGTAATGAATAATCTTTGGAAAAATAATAAACTATGTATTTGGAAACTAAGTATTTATATATACGAAAATAAAGTAGGGGACAGTTTATTCAAAAGTATTTTAAATTGAGATAAAATTAAAGTATATTACACAGTTCAATGGTCTCGATTGAAAATAGTTTCACATATGTTCCATTTAACCTTGTTCCTGATTTATAGACATTTTTGTACTCCATTAACGTGTATGTAGTTGTTAACCTTCGCATGATATGCTCGAAATGGCCACTTTCGGTCCAAATACGAGCCCACAGGCATTTTGTCATAGAATTTCTCAATCGTTCAAAAATTCCAAACGTTTGAGTCTTTGTGGTCTTCTTGTCTACGTTACCGAAATGTTTCGACATCGTTAATAGACGTTGAATGAACAAATATTTTTATGTAATCTCATAAATGAAAATCCAGTATATTTAGATCAATGTAACGAGTAGAAGGGAATTTCAAAGTCGGAGAATACTTGAGAAATAAGGCTAAGAAAATATCATTCATATCATTCTGTTCCCTTGTCGACTTCCATCTAGTGATTTGTCTCGAAGATTTTTCAAAAATTTCTCTGGAATTTTATCTCGAATACCTCGTAGCTATTTAATTAGGTTATTATTTTTCTTACTCGTTCTAAAAAATGTTTACTTATTGTGCGTTCGTTTCTGTCATTTCCTCTATTTTTCTTGACATTTATGTTCCATTTGTGCACAATTTAATTTTCTCAATAGTTATATTATAATATGCTTCTTTAATAAATATTGTCCAACGTTTCATTAGTAGTCACTGTACATCCACTGTAGCTGTACCTTTTTGTAATTGTATAAATCTTTAATTAAGGTAATTTATTTTGGTACTTTTCAATCCTCACAATATAATCAATTTTTAGAATTTCAAATTTAACAATTTAGAGGTATAAAGTTTGAAGAAAATGTTAAATAATTCATTTTTTACACGTTCGGAGTAATAGGTCGCTTTAAATGTGGAACGAATAATTTATTTAAGGCAACCAATCGAGACGAAGTCAGACAGCACACGCAAAACATTCGACAAGTGGTGCCTCCTTTCAAGCCTTTGCCGCCCGGTGCTGCACGACCGATGGCTCAGCAACCGGAACGTCAGAAATTGGTTGTCCAACAGAATTCTACGGCTCTCAGGACCATACCCGCTCCGGCTTTATCAACGACGCAACAGGATATGCTGAGGCAGCAGCAACAGCTGGTGCAACAGGAGGCGAAACAGAAGCAGAGGCTCCAGCAAGAGGCGTTCGCGTTGCAAGTGTTGAAACAACAACGGTTGCAACAGCAGGAAGCGACGAGGCAACAGCAGCTGCAGAAGATCCAGCAACAACAGAAGCAGCAACAACTTCAGCAGCAACAGAAGCGACATCAACAGATGCTTTCGATGCAAGTGAAGAGGGATCAGGTGATTATCAAACGAAATTTAGACTTTTTAAGAAATGTCTCGTTTGAATCGAAAATAATAAAATAAGAGTAAAATAAGAAACTTTAATACAACTGTTCAAATACAAGAAATAACGTAAAGTGCAATGAAATATTAATCAATACAGAATGTATTGATTGAAACTTTATTATTCGCCAGCATGTTGTAATTTGTAATTGTAATGCTGTAAAATGTAAATCATTTTACATGGGTGACGAGTTTGAAATCACTAAAACTGTAAGATAATACATATATGTATGTATATATGATTGGAAACCTATTCAGTTGAACTAAAAATTCTTACGTTTTATCTCTATAAAAAAATTATATTTCTTTAAAAAATTAAGCTTTAATCAGTTATATAATTTCTCTCGTTAGATATTACTGGTTGGTAGTCGAGTTAAAAAATTTAACAAGTATAAATTCGAAACCTTTCTGAGAAGATGAAGGGTCCCATCAATGCATGTTCGAGATCATTTTCTATATTAACAAGAACAAAGAAAATAGTGGCTGTCGATAAAGTTTATTCGATAGGCAAACAGTATAATAAACATAGTCAGAACGTTTCAACCCTTAGATTGGACTCTCTTTAGTAATAAATTGTATGCTTTTATTCGATAGACGCCACAAATGCTTGCAATTGCATCTGCAATGCCAGGAAAGATGCCTAACATCGTCGCCGCGATTCCACCAGCCGGAAGTATAGTGGAACCGGAACCTGTGTCAAAACCGATATCTTCGAGCGGAGGACTGCCACCGTTCATTTCTATGCCGCCATCGTCTGCACAGTTGACCGATCGAATCAGCAACAGTCCTACAGTTCTGGAAGACTCTGACAACGAAGTGTCGAAAGACGATTTCAATCAAGTAATTATTTTTTACTTTCGTCGTCCTAGGAAAACTGTGAGCTCGAGGTTGAATCCTTAAACTCTTCGAGTCTTCTTAATCCAATTTTCTAAAAATTGATATACGAAGTTGATTTAAGAGTCAAGGTATGAAACTTCGTATGCCAGATTACTTTTCTCGATAGAATCTTCTTGTATCAATTTTTTGTATTGCCCGAAAAAAACCTACAGCTTGACCTAGTTTTTAGAGTCACCTCGTATATTGTAATCTCTGCCTCTGAATATTTAACTATGCGAACTTTAGTCTTATGTAAGTGAAAACATACATAGTTCCATCATTTCAAACCGTACAATGTCCATCAACTGCTTCATATTTAGTCCTCCACTAATCGTTAAGTTTGAGCAAGATTCTTATTATTTTTCAATGAAGGTCTATAATCAATGAAGGTTTAACTTTTACAATGAAGTTACAAAAGTTCAAATACTGACTTTTCAAAATTTATGATACCTTGAATAGTGTATTTTTCTATTATTGTTCTATGGTCTTGCTCTAACACTCTATCGTCAACAATATTTACTAAGAAGAGTTTTAGAAATTTTTTTAGAAATTCGTGAAGATTGCCTCAACGTCTGTAACAATTAAAAGTTTACTGGAGCCACCATAATAATTAATACAAGACGTAATCGAGGACATTCTTAAGTCTTTGTTACTTTATTCTTCTCATTAATCTCAGTTTCCTTTGCCCGGGGACGAGGCTGCTTCTTCCGTAAACGAGATGACCTTACTTTCCCTCCACCCAATATCGTCCGAGACCAGCCAAGCTTTGACGCAACAGCAAACAGAGAAACGACAATCCTTGCCATCGTCTTTGCCGTCTCTAGCGCCTATTCAGGGGATGGAGACGTCTCTGAAAGCTCTGGCGGAAGCCAGCAACATCACTTTGGATGCTCTGGAAGCAGCGATACTGCTCAGGCAACAACAACTCTTGCGCAAGCAACAGGGACCAACCAGTTCGACTACAAGCACCACGACGACAACGATGTCTCCGCCCAAAAAGTAATGTAAAATTGCACTTGGAATATTTTCTTAGAATACTGTTACCGTAAAATTCGCTTTTTCACTGATAAAATAATTCTTCGCTTCTTGGACTTGCCCATCTACTATTTCTAGTCATTATATTTAGATGGACATCTTGTTAAATCTTTCTCCTACAGATTCTTTTAGCTTATAAACAACTTGGCTTTAAAAGGGAATTATAGTAATTTAAACATCTGCTTTAGCACCCTTGCAATTCTTTAATCGATCAGTCAGTGTTAATTTGAAAATGAAAACCTGAACAATATAGCAAACAAGACAGTCTGAGATCTTTGATGAGTCCAGTTGAAATGTTAGCGAACAGTAGATTATTTATAATCGAAATTAAAGTTTTTCTCTAATTATCTTACTCTGCTTCAAACAGTCTACATTGTAAGAATATCTATAACTATTCGTACTGTATTAAGTTCATAAATTCTTTTTACTTTCAGTAAATACAGTTCTGGGGCCACCAAAGTGATGAACGCGCCTCGTGAATATTATCCACTGGGTTATGACAAGAACTTCGACGATAATTTCGCTAGTCGTGTCGATCTTCCGGATACGAGCTTCTATTGCGGCGATCAAAAACATTTCCCTGGCCTTTACGCTGACGAGGACCTCGGATGCATGGTAAAATAATATTAAAAACATAAAATTCATCGAGTCCACATCCTAAAAAATGATTTAGTAAAATTTTTTAAAATATTCACACGTATCAGCCCTAACAATATATTTTTCTTTATTCACAAATATTTGTTGATGAATAATCTGTCGTTAAATAATAGATTTTCTTTCGTGTGCATTCAGGTATTTCATGTCTGCGCGCTGACAGACGATGGATTGATTATGAAGAGCTTTTTGTGTCCAGAGTCGACGTTGTTCGATCAAACGATCCTGAAATGCAATTGGTGGTTCTACGTCGATTGTAAATCGTCGAAAGGCTTGTACGATAGCAATATTCCTATAAGCAAGAGCTACCAACTGATGAAAGCTCTCGCGTTCTTTTCAGCGTACAAAAACCATGAAAATAGTACAACCAATGCTCAAGAAAGCTCAATTACCGAGAGCTCCTGAAATAATTGTAAGGTACTTGAATGATCAAACTTAGTATATAATAGTAGGGCATCTTCCATAGACTTTGATCGGTTCTACGATTGCCAATTAATGTTCCTTTAATCCATTAAGTCACGAGTTAAAACTAACTCTCATATTTACTGGAACGTCGTTCTATTTTAATGTCTCCCGTCTCGACGGAAGACTTTCGATCAACGCACGTTTCTATATTTATTCTTCTTCAAAGGATGGTCTTAATGGGTTAGATAGAACTTTTTTTAAACGTGTAAGACGAGGGATACACGTCGATAGCTTTTCGTTTAGTAGCCGTTTCAATCCCAAACGATAAGTGTGTACATATAATTTATTGTATTAGAACGTAATAATCGTAGTAAATAATTTTTTACAATAACATTGTAAATAGTTATACGTTGGTCTCTTCGTTGATATGGATTGTTTAAATAATAATTTTATTTTTCCGTATTTCTAGATATTTTTATTTCTACGATAAACGGAATTATGATTTCCGTTTCTCGTCGACTCGTCCGGTCGAATTGAAGTACAAATACGTAGAAAGCATAACATTTATTACGGCAAGTAAGGGTAACGAAAAATAATACAAATTATATGCCAATATTGCCTTGTTGCAATTTACGCGGTCAGTC
The DNA here is from genome assembly GCF_013123115.1 of Colletes gigas. Taxonomy (NCBI): domain Eukaryota; kingdom Metazoa; phylum Arthropoda; class Insecta; order Hymenoptera; family Colletidae; genus Colletes; species Colletes gigas. The sequence continues at coordinate 1,296,952 of NW_025106646.1, forward strand.
TATAATTTCTCGTCGACGTTTTCGATCGTCGTTGGAAATTTAATTATACACGAAACTTCGTGGCAGTCAAATAGGAGACTGACAAACATTTCTTACGCTCCGAAGGCACAATTTTCATAGATCAATCAGTCCGCAATGATCAAGTTCACTGACCCTGTAATCTCTACGATTATCGTAACTCGATTATTAATTCACTTTCTAAGGGTTACAAAACGTTGCTTATGTTATTCGTTATTACTGTTTACAAAAGCCACATGCGTGCCAATTGGACATGTCGAAAGTCTCTGTAAGATGAAAACACTGGCGAAAGGTGTTGAACATTATAGTTACAAATACAGCTAGCTAATAAGGCTCATAGAAAGACGCAAAGAAATAAATACATATCCGAAGAGTAATTGTTTCAGAGATGTTCGATCACTTGATTTGTAAATTTTGAAGATTATACGATACCAAGTGCAAAGAAATGTGCTCGATAGTTTTGGAAATACTGTTTTTAAATAATACTTGTCGGGGTGCATTACTTTTTCGTAGCAGGAATCTTATAACATTTTAGAAACGATCAATTTTCGAACATATATTTATTCGAATGCAGTTGCTCTGCTAACCAGTTAAGTTCGTGGCCATAACTCTGAAACACCCTATATAAAAGTCGACGTTAAAAATTCTATCAGGCAGTGCAAAGGTAAGTAAACCTACAGCGACACGCGTAATGTTCAGCGTTACATTACGATGATTCGGTCGCAGGATTAACTATTCACCGAAACGTTACATTTACATTAAAAATATACTTGAATGGTAGCGAGATACTCTCATTCTAATTCCTGTTTCGCTCTAGAACACGAAAGGCAGCATTGTTGCTGATAAAAGTGGTAAGTGCAGAGCCGGGCCTGCAAAACTAAGTTGCAGTTCGATATACTGTCCTTGCAAAGTGCGTTTTCCTCGAGTCCTGAAAACAAAAATCGTAACATGCATCACGCGTTGCTTTTAAGCAACAGTAATTAAAATAATTGCAAAAATACCGTTTGAGATTTCGGGATCGTTCTGAACTTGTAAAACTCTGTGATGATTTTCGGAACCGTGCACGTCCTCCTTGCAAGGATAGTCGTTGCAGGTCCTTCGAGACACAGGTCTGTCTTTTTCCTTGCAATGGAGCTCGTGAGGCTCAGGCGACTGGCCGTCTCTGTTTAAACACCTCACTTCCCTTTTCTGAATCCCTTTTCCGCACGATCGAGAACACTGAAGTTTCAAAATAAGTATCACACGTTGTAGAAAAAGGAAATATTTGTTTTACGTATTTTTCTCGATTTGTTTGAAATTATTGATATGGTTTGGCATTAAACTCCTTGTTGGTCTTCAGATTAAAATTAATTATTCATTGTAACATTATTCGACTATACTTTCTAGGAAATATTGCACAGAAGTGTTTCATTGCTCTAGAGAAACTCTAGAAAACTAAAGAGCTATAATTTTCTTCTTCATCTATTTGTTCGATTTGTCTATGAATTAATTTAATCCTTTGCAGTTCACTATATCAAAAGTCAGTTTAAGATTTATTTGCAACAACATTAAAGGAATGAATAAAATTTAAATCATAAATATTTATAAGTTAGTATGAGAGAAATTGCCTCAGTTGTCAATCAAATCTAAAAACATTCTGAAACTGTGAAGGGTTAGATAAGAAATTCAAATAAAATTTAATGATCCGTCAATCAACTGCAAACTTTAACCTGTTTAATGAATTTTAATATGAAGTTGAACAATCTTATAGTATATACAAATTCATTTCAATTCAGCACCCATGCTTGTCATTAATGAAGTACGACGTATTCAATTAAATTTGTACATATACATCGTATTATACAAATTTTAATTTTAATTTGGCAGTTTTCGAATATTCTAAAGAAAATTGAGTTGGTCAAAGTCAGTGTTAGGAGCAAGCTTGACGTTTCGACCCAAAATTTTTGAGTCGTTCTCAATAACTGCGAATTACATTCCATTAAAAATTAATATTGTAAAATAAAGAAAGAAGAGACAAAAATTCTATCAAGTACAACATAGGTTACAAAATAATTTGTGGCCTCAGTTTTCGAGGACGACTCTACAATTTTTGGTGAAAAAGAGGACAATGTTGCTGTTGAGATTAACTTCGATTAAATGTGCAAACTTGTTTGTTTAAATTACCTCTGTCCAGTCCGATACGAACCACATGGACGTGCACAGTGGACCGTTACAAGGTCTCCTCGTTTCCGGTTTGTTCGCAGGGCAGTTCATATCCAGAGCGACTCGAAGGGCTCCGCGAAGGGTCGTTACGCAGACTACTTCTCTAACCTGTTCTCCTGAATCACATTCCGTTGAACACTGGAGGGAAAAAGAGCAAATGCGTGATATTTATTGCTGAAACTAGTATGGTTTAATCATCCACGACGAGCGCAGGAAAGATTAGAGTAACAGCAATTATAGCGTAGTTATTACATTAATACTAATTTTCGAATATTAAGCTTACACGCGAGAAAATTCATAAGAAATTATTCGACGGCTTGTGGAGCACGCATTAAACAATCGACTGGCCATATGAAAGATTCCAATTTAATTTCCGGTTCAGCGATCCGGCCGGTTTCTTTTTCTTTCTACGATGATATTTTTATTTATGTCATTGAAACGCACCTCGGACCAAGGTCCTGTAAACCACTGTCCGCTGCAGGTCCTGTTACTGGAGCAGGTTCTCGAGGTTTCGGGTCGACTCGATTGCTCGCAAAATTCCTCCTCTGGACTGTTTTCGCAGAAAACCTTTCTTGTTTGCACGCCGGTGCCACATTCGGCCGAGCACTGGAAAGTTATTACAGAACTAGTATGATAAACGACAAAGATTTCCATAAAAGCATTTTTTAAGACTTTCACGTGGGTGTTTACTTTGCCACAGTCGAAATAAAAATGAATTGTACGTCTTACATAAATTTTTTATTTTGATAGAGTTTGAAGAGTTCTTTACTCCTTTAAAGCTTTGTAAATTACCACATTAATTAATATTTTTGCAAATTAAGTAACGTGTACTTTCTGTTGAAAAAAATGATTGGAAACGATAAACATACAGATTTTTAATTTTATATTCTAATCTAGATCTATTTGTTGGAGCAATGGCTGTTATTTGTCTATATATTAATTGTATGGATTAAACAATGGATTCATACGATTACTTGTTGAATATGTTATTAATTTGTTAATTTGTTGAATATATTACATTAGAAATTGATATCTAACCTAACAGTAGCTTATCTAAAATTCATTTTAGTCTTATTTCCTCACTTTTGGTCATTTTTATATCATTTACTGCATTTTTACTTTTGTATTTTATTTTTCAGTAGTTTTTGATTCCTGAGGGAAATTCACGAAATCAAACACGTTCTAGAATGAAATAAACAATCTGATAATATTAAGTAAGTATTAAAAATTAATTTTCTTGGTGACTGAATGTCATAAAGTTTGTTATTCCCAGTGCTTTAAATTTGCAATGAAAAAGTTTCTTCTCAATAATAAATTCTCAAAAAATGATCACATAAAAAGTACACTAGACAAAATTCAAATAGAATTTCTTTTTCTTTTGATTTCTTATTTTATTTATCACGAGAACAGTTATAATAGTTCTCAGAAAATCGTATTCTAAAGTTAATTTTGATTCCCAGCCTATCAAACTCGTTCAAATAGAGTAAAAGGTGTTAAGAAATGTGGGTTTGGAAATCGATAAGTCTTTCACAGGATGAAGTTTTATTTCGTCGCAGCAGGTGTTCGAAGTTACGCCAGTTTCGCTACATGCCTCGATACGTTTGAAGTTAGCACAAGCTCAAGAATGCCAGGTTTTCTCCTTACTTCTTGGCACGAGCAACTGACATAGCAATCACCACCAGAGAAGATATTCGACGCCAACTGTCTCGTAATAAATGTCTTGCAATTTGTAAACCACTGAATTCTAGGCCAATAATTACCAGCACTTTTTTCCCCCATTCTAATGACTATTACGCGCATTTTTCACCGTGCGCGAGTTTGAATGGGAAAAACGAATGATAATGTTCAGTTCAGAAACACTTCAGTGTGAAAATACTTGAAAAGACAAAATATATATTATCTAGTTAATATTATACAGGGTGTTCGGCCATCCTTGGAAAAAATTTTAATAGGAGATTTTAGAGGTCAAAATAAGATAGAGAACGATTTGAAATTGTTTAATTTTGACGAAAAATCTGACCACCTTCCTGAATTTTTATCTCGAAAATGGTTACGATTTCGGATGTATGTGTATTCACCAAAAATGATTGCAATTGACCCCCGCAACTGAAAACAATTTTTCCAGAACGATTTGAAATTTTTTTTTTCGCCAAAAAATTTAGGTACCTACTCGAATTTTTTTCTCGAAAGTGCGTAGGAATTCGGGGGTATGTCTATTCACCAAAAATAATTGTAATTGACCCCCGCAACCGAAAGTAATTTTTCCGTGAATGATTTGAAACTTTTTAATTTAATTTTTTAATAACTTTTTAACGAATCAATAAATTGATATTCTTGAATTTTTGCCTTATTTTGGCCTCTAGAATCTCCCATAAAATTTTTTCCAGGCGTGGCCGAACACCCTGTATATTTTGTTGATCGAATCATTACAAACATTTCATAATTAAAATATAAAAAAATACATATGATTATGAGTTAATTAGTTGTATATTCGTTGTACATTCAATTCTATTTCGTGCACCGTATACGCTCCAACGGAAATGGTAGAAAATAAATATTATTAGCGTAAGTTTCCACAGCAGGTAGCCTGACCTATCCTTGTTTACCTGACGAGGCTTCAATGTTATCGAGTAGGAATAATGGGGAAGGGATTTTGGGTCTACACTCGAGGTGATTACGCTGCCAAGCACGCAGTTCTCGAAAAGTCGCGTCGGTGATACTACTGTAAAGTCGTCTAGAGTTTTGTGAAATTATTAGTCGCCAGAGTTACTGTTCTGTATTTAGAATAAAAGATTCCTCAGGAGTGAGTGTTCGTCAATCCCTGACAAAACAAGGTATACAAAAGAAGATATTTTCGAAATCGTATAAGGTATGTCAATATATAACTATTTAATTACTTTCAATTATTTTCATCGTCTCGTCAAGAGCGTTAATAATGGCCACGATTTCAGGCCCAAGTTATTTCATTTTAGTCAATTCATAGAAAGAGGTTTAAAACGTAGATTATATAAAATCAAACATTATTTTAACTAAGTTTCAGAGTCATTAATGAAGTAATGATTTCAGAAATCTTAATGGACCCTGTGAGATCATCTAAGGATTAGGGACACTCGTGCCCTTAAATTATCTTTTCGAAATAATTGTAACATTTTGCCACGAGTTCAGCTTAACTGAAGCTTACCGATATAACATTTTATTAAATAGATCAGTGTAAGGTGCAGGTATTAATTAAATACGAAATTGATTTACCCCTCTGGACCATTCGGTGTACAACCACTGAGGACTTTGGAGTCTCGTCGAGAGAGCGTTTGCTAATGGTGGTTTGCTCAAACAAGGTCCCAGGTCACAAGCTTCCTGTGTTGTAGGCTTCTGTTCGAGGTCACAAGGAGAAGTTTGCGGGACACAGGTTACCGATCTGGTCCTTTTACCTGGACCACAAGTCGTGGAACACTTTAACGCGAAAAGAAAATAATTAAATTCTGTGCAATTATTAATATACCATATTGTGGGGATAGCCTGATTGTAACAGAACATTCTCATCCTCTATCATTTTTTTTATCAAGAAGAAATGACTGGATCTATATAAAAATTAGCAGATAGCTATGTTAATGTAATTTAATTTCACTCTGATCCAAGTATTTTTTCATACAAGAAAAATAATTGTAAATAGCCCACAATTTTCAATCCAATATTCCAGATCACAACTTTAAAATGTAATATTATATTATTAGAATAGTCTGGCATCATTAACAGAAAATTAGCAGATTCATAGCTATGTTAACATAATTCAATTTCATTCTGACCCAAGTATTTTTTCATAGAAGAAACAAAAAAATGACAAATAGCTCACAATTCTCAGTTCAATATTCCTTCATAACACCTTTAAAATATAATATTATATGATAGAGATAGCCTGATACCCTCAACAGAAAATTGTCGTCCTTTACCATTTTTTTGTTCTAATAAGAAGGAATAATTGCATCGAAACAAAAATTAATAAATATAGTAAATACATAGCTATGTTAATGCAATTTAATTTCATTCTGATCCAAGTATTTTTTCATAGAAGAAACAAAAAAATGACAAATAGCTCACAATTCTCAGTTCAATATTCCTTCATTACACCTTTAAAATATAATATTATATGATAGAGATAGCCTGGTACCCTCAACAGAAAATTGTCGTCCTTTACCATTTTTTTGTTTTAAAAAGAAGGAATAATTGCATCGAAACAAAAATTAATAAATATAGTAAATACATAGCTATGTTAATGCAATTTAATTTCATTTTGATCCAAGTATTTTTTCATAGAAGAAACAAAATTATAAATGGCCCACAATTTTCAGTTCAATATTCCAGCCAGTTTAATTGTGATATTGAAACTTTATTTGTTAGCAAGTGCTTCTCGTAATTCGTGGTATCTAACCCTCGAGCTACCGGTTAAGTGAATTATTGCTTTGAAAGACATTCGATAGAAATACACGCGCGTAGTGGGTAATAAAGTAAGCAAAGTACCAAAGACCATGTGCCCACGTTCCATTGTAGAGGCGTTAACGGTGCCGGCGTTATTTTCGCGTCGTATTCGCACGCTGGCATATCGCAAACCTCCGTTGTTGGTAGGATTTTCGGTTCCATGCAGGCGCCATCAGCTATTCTCATTATTAGAGACGGTTTTATTTCTTGTACGCATTCTAATTCCCTGACGAGGGTTCCGGTACCGCAAGTAACAGAACACTCGCTCCAAGGACCGCCTCTCCATCTTTGTAAAATCGAATGGTTTACGAGATTAATTTATTGACACAGAATTCCTTCCTCTACAAAATCAGAAACGTCCCAAGATTAATTCCATTATTATCATCCGTTACACAATCAATACTGTTTTAGGTTAGGCACATTTTGAATGTGCAAACAATTCTGTAAAAATTTATGGAAATACCATAAAATGGGTACTTCAAGGTTATAACACACGAATGTTAAAGAGAATTGAGAAACCTTTTTATCTCAAATGTCGAGGAAAGACATTAACCACATTTAAAAAAAATTACATTTACTGGAGGAAATGAATATAATATTATTCTTAAACTTTCACTTTCCTTTCAATTCGTTGAGATAGAAATATCGTATAAAATTCATAAGATACGGTAATAAAAGAATGTTAAGTGAGGTTATACTTACTTGGGTGGACATGGTGTAGTATTACATCGTATTTGAATTTCTCGTGGCTTTTCCAACGCGTGGCATCTTTTCTCAGGTACCTGTGTCTGTGTGTGTTCTCTTATACATACGTATTTCAGCATCTGGAAACCTTTTTTCGAAGAGAAATAAAGTCCACTCAATTTCCACGTTCTAAGCGAAATTACTTAAAACGACGATCTTCCAGAATTTTTTTTAGAAAACGAGTCAATCTTTTCGAAAATCTTAAATGCAATTTTATTCCCATATATTTAGAAGACGTTTTACAATTTTTCTTTTTTTTTTTCAAAATAAAAATATAGTACTCTAGCAAGCCTCTACGGTTCCACGAACAAAAAGAAAGTGACAAAATGGCTATCGATCAAAGAAAAAATTAAGATAAACGCGTACAAAATGGTCTTAACATTCTCGAAAAGTAGAGTAACTTTTAATTTCATAATTTTAGAGTGCATTTAATTCTTACCTCCGCCACAGGACCTGCTGCACTCGGTGTAGCCGCTCGATTTCCAAAAGAATTTTCGTTTCTTATAACGTTTTGGAACGTACGACGGTTGAGTTCCATCGATGATTGTGGGGCCATTATCTATTCTAAAAGATAATGAGCTCATTTTAATCACGTGCTTTGTATATACAGAGGTTTGAAAATTTTTGTTACGATATTAAATATTCAAATATACCTCCTGTGAGCTATATTCGGTGAAACAGGCTCGGTTTTACTGGCAACTGAAATTGAAATTACAAACCCCTTATTCTAATGTTGTTTGCTTTCGTGTACATGCAAGATTTGCAAGCAATAATACAAAATTGTTGAATAATTTAGTTAATCATTCATCGTTTCGATCATTAAATTATAGACAAATAAAAAACATGGTCAATTCAACACATTTTGTTCTTGAACACTAACCAAACGTTTTAAATTAAAATTTAACGAGTTTGATGATTGATTACATGACTGAATGAAAATGAAATTCCTTTTCAAATGTACACTATTTAATTTAGTGTGATTTTTATACAAAAGGAAAGGAGGAAATTGAGAAAAGAAAAGAAGAAAATGGTCAGTAGAAATAGCTACTTTATTCGAAAATATTATATTGAAATGCCAAAGAATCGAGGATTAAAAATGAATGTCTATGATCATTACTGCCAATTATGCAAAAGATTTATAGACTTAATTTAAAGATATTTTTATATTTCAATGAAATATTTATTACTACCTGTTTTATGTCCAAAATGAGGGTTCGTCGGGACGTTTACATTTCCGGGGATGATATATCGATACACAATACCTGGATTCGGTTCTTGATACAAAACCTGATTGGAAAAAACATCGGTATTACGTTATACATAATTCTTGACTTTATAATATGCCAGGTGCACTGAACGATTTCATATATTCCGTCTGTAATAATAAATTATTTACCATTACATCGACCGGTTCTTGCAATGGTCCAGTAGCGGAGAAACTTTCCAAGTTTTGTGAGCCTTGACGAAGGTAAACAAAAGTGGCTCCAGCCGCTTGATATTTACCGGACAAATTAATACTGTAATTTCCGTTGAATAAATAGGTACCATCCTGTAATTTGATCGCTGAAAAAATTCACACACGGTTAAGATGATTTACGGATTCAATTAAACTAAAACTTAACGGGTTTAACGATTAATTAAACAACCGACTCGCAATGAAATTATATCATTATTTGAAAAATACCGTTTCTGTAGTTAAGGGGCCTTTCTACCTTGTGGGATTAAAAAAATCGATATTTTTTTTTTTGCATTTTCCTTTAGTATGTAGTCTCGAAAATATGTCTACCAAATATTAAATTGAAATTCGGAAAACTAACGAAGTTATAGCCTGTTGAAATGTACCGCGCGCAGGTATAACAACTGGACATGAAACTTTAAAGCTGTTTTTCTCGAAACTACATTTTTCGGCACTGCGTGCGTGATAACTAAAAAACTATTCAAGATATCAACATCAAATTTATACAGTATCTTCAGAACTGGTCTCCCTATAGCATGAACTAGGATAATTGCGATATATGCAATACTTTTTCTTTTATTAACAAAAAAGCAACCAAATATATGAAAATATTCAGTATTTTTTCGTAAAATAGCTGCCATTTTGCCATTTTTTGTTTTTTTGAAAAGATCCTAGTTCATGCTATAACCACACTCATATATATTAAGAATATCGTTGGTTTTAGGATTTCGAATAACTTGTTCGCAAGGTATCACGTACGCAGTCGGGTGCCGTTCGTAAAAACTGTTGTTTGATGATCAACAAAAACAGCGTAATCAATAGATATTATGCGTTGCAAAAATTCGTAAATATAGCTAAATATATAATAAATGTATCTACAAAATCCGGAATTAATCGCTCTTTAATAACCCGCAAAAAAAAATCACAAAGAAACACGTATTTTTCATGCCTACAAGGTAGAATGGCCCCTTAATTTCTCAATAAAGAAGCTTGACTTAAAATTTAAGTTGGCTTGCGATTGACAACGTATGTGATGTAATTTTGTTTAATTAACCATTGAAAACGATCAGAATACAAAAATTGTTTTTAAAGCCTATTGAAATTCGTAGAATATTTTTAACGTAAACGACTCAATTTCTTTTAAAACGAATGTGAAATCGCAATATTTACCATTCGTAAAGAAATTTAATTTCATGGTGTGTTTTCTAGTAGCAGAAATGACACGTTTATAAGGTCGTAGATTAAAAAAGATCGGTATTAACATATTCGATCGTGCGTCCAGCTAATTATTTCGCACTCCGTGTCACGAGTTGAGAAGTATATCGCATAATCATTCGTGTAATGAAACGGAGAGTCATTCGCGGCGATTCAATACGGGAATTGCTGATTCTGTCAGTGCAATGTACGCGATACGATACATTAGAAATATAGACGAGTCATTTAGTGAGTGACGTACACATAGATTAACCGCTTTGAGCCTTTCGACTTTCTTCAATCGTAGTTTAACGATACATACGATTGATATTTGCGGTTATTACGAACTCCTGTTCGAAGAAAACATTTTAACACACTATTCCGTTTCAATTTGTCGAACAAAAACAGAAATCCGTGGAATGAAAGTTGTAGTATACTTTTTCTTTCTAAGCATCAACGAGGGTATAATTTATATTCTTTTTTTACAATAAATAATTATAAACCCCAACAATTTTTCTGCTTTCTCTCTTCATCATTTCCAAGAAATATTTATAGTTAAATAATTGGAAATTTCGTATACAAGCAGATTTTTATTTTTTAATTATTTATTCAGTGTCATAAAACAGGAATGAGAGGACTGTGAATATTTATAAACTCAGTTATTATTCGTAACTCATTACGAAATAGTCAAAGCTACATTATAAAATAAATTATCTTTGACTTTCCTCTTAAAAAACTAAATAAAATTAAAAAACGTTATTGTTTTGAAGCCTGTTCAAATTTATCTACAAACATGAATGTTCTAACGAACCAGCATGATATCACACCGTTAGAAATCAACGTACAAGCATGTTTCGTTCCGTTAATGTTGCTTTATTCTTACGAATCTCGACTTCTAACATAAATTTAGTGGTTCAATTTACATATGCAACACAACTTTAAGGACCGGCTAATAAAACGTCTCGGCCCACTGCGAATTCAATACAGAATAGCGAAATCAGTGTCAAGATTTCGTATTAACGCTGTAATTGATCACATCGGTAAAACCTTTGAATCGCGTCGCATTATTTCACACCTACCTGGTCGTTCCTTTGAGATCTAAAGAATAGCTACACATCGGAAACACGTTACGTTAATCTTCTTAGCGATCTACGACACGTCGATTCAGACGACGTAAAATTCCGATCGCGATCGTTTAGCGAGGAATTATGTTTTACAAGGGTCTCTATGCATTATGCAGTTTATGACTGTTCGATTTATGCGATCCGCGTTAGATAGGGCGCAGGGAACGACGCAATTTGTGCTCGTAATAAGAAATATTCATTTTCGAAAGTCATTCGATAATAACAAAGTAACGCATTAAGAGGCAAAAATCGAATATAGAATCTAGCACACGTCGATACCTAGAATTACTAGCATAAATGTCTCCTTTGCATTTGAATGCATGGCGAAGTTACAACGATAGGTGATCAATTTCATTTTTTTAAAATTAGGTATTGATTATGAGAGCGAATAAATTTAATAGCTCTTTTAATCGATTCCAACGAGAATTTCCATTTTAGATATATTTAGTCACAACATTTTCCATCTTCGTTTCTTCACAGGGGTACAAAAGTTATTCCTTAATTAAAACCATTTTCTGAAGAAGCAAATTTCATTTTGTTTGAACGATCGAAGTCGTTTTTTAAACTGGTTTCCATTTTTTCATTCATTGAGATATTTAAGGGTTCATGTTTGGATAAATTAGAAAGAAATTTTGTCAAGACCAGGTTAAGATGGGTAATCGGTTGGGGGGAAATCACGTATTTGTTGATTTTATGTTGTTTATGCGTCCCTATCGGGTTTTTAAATGGGGCATCACTTGCCTGTCAATATTAAAAACAATAAAAAAAGAACTGAATATAAGACAAACTAAGTTTCTGTTCATTTATAGTAAATCACCATTGTAGTGTATGAGTACGAGTGGGGAAGTAGCTTCTAGGTGTGTACATGTAAAATGATGTGACTATAGTTTTATAATATGTACAATTAATTGTAAATTTATCCATAACGAAAATCGAGGAATGTGACTGGGATTTCCAATATCTGAGTTAACACTTCTTACAAAAGTTTCGAATATCCATTACATCGAAGTACCATTTCCAAGCTTTACTCGTTCCAGAGTATAGAATCAACATACTTTAAATATTAACTCAGTCTAAATAAACTCAGTTTCGCAAGCATACGTTGAACTTGATCTCTGGGAAGGAACGCGTATTCAAATCGTTAATCCGAAAAATGGAGGAGAATAACGAAGTCGGTCGATGTCGTAAATCGAATCCCCTGACGCAATCTCGAACGTAACGCGTCAGAAACTATCGATGAATCGGTGAAACCAGATGCTGGGGAGTGTAAGTGCAGTGTATGATGTGCCTATCAATAGCAGCAGCACTTCATTTACAAGAGACAGCGTGTCACGTCCCATTTAGCACGCAACAGGAGATTAGATTATACGAGGGTTGACGCCGGGAGCACGACGACGACGCGACCGTACAGATTCCGACGATAGGAGATCTAGCATTGATAATAAAGAGGAATCGCAAACAGTCGCAGCTGATTGCCCACAATCGCGAACAATCACGGCGACGATTTGCTTACTGGCACAGTTCATTAAAATCAGTTTGTCGTACGCGAACGGGATTCCGCGTATCAGCTTTATTCAATATTCCAGGCAACCTTCGTCCGTTCTCATTTCTCTTCATTCGTTATGCGCTCGTTTCTGTTCCGCTTTATCGCCTCCTGGCACTTTCACGCTTTTGTCACCGAACGTGTTTGTTTCATAAATCTGGATTACTCGTCCATTTTCGTCAGGCGATCGGCGATGCTCGTTCGAATATTTTCTAAATGCATTAAGTCGGGGAAAACTCCATTACTTTCACGTTTCTTTCAAGATATTAACATGGTTCAGATTGTGCGACTTGGGTCAAATGTGTATCGGTTTATTTTATAATTTCTCGCCATTCGATTTCGTTCCGTTTGGCTTTCCAGAATTCGATCGAACAATTCGCTTGACAGCTTTATACAAATGGTTTAAAACTGTTTTCTGGTCAATATTTAGCTCTTGATCATTTCGACATTTGCTATGACAGTATCGGGACCAACACCGTTTACAATTTCAGCCACCTGGCTTGCATTTTCGCCTTTATCGAAGCAAAATTGCCTTTATCGAATTTTCTGTTTGTTAACTTCCATCTTTTACACCCTGTAACTCACAACTGAATCAATTCACCAAAAAACTGTGAAAGAATTTTTTTTAGTACGGAATGTCACTTTTCCAAGGACCACAATATATTACCACAGACATCTGAGTGAAAAATAATGGATTTTTTCCCCCAACCTAACATATTGTTCGACGTTCTTACCCAAAAAATTTTCCGTGTGACGCAATTGCGTCACGTTTAAAGCGACAGCTCCTCTTGGTACCGTGGCTACCAGATTGTAACCCCGTTCCAAGGTCGGTTCCGTGAAGATCCCATCGATCAGATGCCCGTTGCAACTTGAGAGACACTGCAATCATAATTACGTGGCAATCAATTCATTATACATGAGTTTACGGAATTTTTCTTCGAATGGAAATAGGCTTAATGGGAGGTCGGGTCGTTTCTCGAATTTTGCATGAATTATAGTGCTCTGCGCTGCTTAAAGAGGAGGATTAGCTACAGAAGGCACTTTATTGATCGGTTAGTTATTCGATACCTTAAGATGCAAACACGGTATATAAATTAGACATTCGGTAAAAATATTACTGTGCTGAATACACCATATGTGTCTATGGTATTCGTGGGAGCGGGAAAGAGCGATGCTCGATTAAGGAGAATGCGGACAGTGTTTGACCAGACTTATCGACGACTTTTCTTTCCAGCTGTCTGGAATACTTGTAATATTGTTGGCCTTTTTTGCGGTAATTAACTGTTACCCGTAGTAAATCAAACGCCGCTTATTAACGGAATGATTTATGGTCGGTCTAGTCGTGTATCATTTATCAGCATAATACCAGCTTTTAGAACAAAACTCATGAATTTTTCTCTTATTGCTAGTGAATGAAAACAATTGTACAAAATTCATAAAGCGTTCTCTGTATATTTATTCTGCTTTAAACTTCTTGAATAATGTTAATTAAAGAGAAATGGTTCAAACACTTACATTTACCCTCAAGTATCTGTTAAAAAATGCTCGTATAATTCTAGTAAAAAATAATTGTTAAAACTGAATTTTTACAACCAATTTAAAGCGTTACTGCAGAGGATTGACTTAAAATAAAAAAGAAATGATTTAAAAGTTAGAAGTGGACGATGAAATTTTATTGATAAAAGTTAACAGTTTACATCTTGCAATTGTCACGTTATAAAAATGATCGAGAAGCGTTGAAAAGATAGTCTTTTCGGGAAGTAGAAGCGACGCGAAAGCAATGACGCGTTTAGGCGTGAACGAGGTAGCAATCAGAACGTGGTAACAGAAATAATGGAAAGCGTTACGCTTGTTTTGTCGAGCACAGTGCTTGAGTTACAGTGCATTGGTATCCGTGATAAGTATCTTTGACCTTTTTTGCCGGATGGGGCACGTACCATGTTGCTGAATATGGTAGGTTGTTACGCGAAAAAAAAATATAAGCTACCGTGCAGTTTCGCTGTCTGTAAAGTTTCCACGCCGTTGTTCCGCTCGTTTCGTCTGAAATGATTTTTGTGAACTCTCTAGAGTAAAACTAAAGGTTAAAAGAAGTGAAAACAGTTTCTTACAAAATTGTGTATTTGTGAAGAAATGAAGAACGTGTCAAATAAATTAAAATTCATGAAAATAATAGGGACAAATATTTTAGAAAATGCAATAATTTAATTCTCATCCAAGTCGTAAAATAAATATAATTTGCTGATGGTATATTATGGAAAAGAAATAGTATCACAAAATAAAGAAATCGGTTGCTGTTTGATTGAAAATTTGCTTCTTTACGACATAGAACAGTGTTTTGTAATCATTTTTAATTCTCATAGAATTATTTCTTAAAATAACGTTTTTAAATATTAATTAAGATAATGGTTTTCTATTAATATTCCAGTGAATTTCTCCTGAAAAATTGAATAGTTTGAAAAATTTCCATTCTATAAAAAGAACATATAAGATACGAATTATTATATTTAGGGGTTGTAAGTTCTACAAAGCTCCTATTTCATTAATTCTATTAATAAAACTATGACTTTGCATAAAGATCCTCCTTGCACAAAGAAGATTTATTATACTCCAATAGCTGTCGTAATTTGAAAATATTGAAAAAGTAAAATTAAAAATTAATTAAATTAAATTCTCTTTTCACAGTTCATTAATTAAAAATTGTAACACTAAGGCTTCTCCATAACGTCAACAATGGTGTTTTGACAATGTTCGAATCTTAATCTTCCCCTAGTCGCGCATAGGTCCGACAAATCCATCATTTTAGTTTTAGTTGACATCTTGCCAACAGATGGGACCACGGTACCACAGGTTTAGAATCGAATCATAGTGTTATTCCGAAATACTAGCAAGCTTATTCTAATGAAGACTCCAAACGTGACAATTTCACGGATTATGTTTCTCATTTAAGATCGTTAGATCTTGCGTGACAAGGTAAATGCCCGTGCAGCAAAGCAAATATTTTCTACATTTACCCACAAAATAGACCCGTGCTACTATACAATCTAAATTGTTTCGTACTTCAAATATGGGGACGCAGGAACCCCAATGCTTTCAGCTTCTGATATTCTTGATTTTCCGGAAATGACAGAAAAAGAATTAAAAATTCCATTTCTTGGTTATCCTAAGAATTGATGCACCTCTAAATAAAATGTTTACGATGCAAGTTATCGATATACGTATAAACTGTCCCTTGTTTCCCACTTGTAAACACAAAAATAAAACGTTAAAAAATGGATCTATCGTACTCGATGCGTTCAACATCCGCCCTCGCGTAACGGAAGAATCATCTCGATTTATTTCTTCGGCTGAACGCTCTCGATAGAAAATACAAGCGAGAGCTATCGAGCATTCCGACAAGAGCGTAGACCTCTTCTGTTTACCCGTGCATCCCGAGCACAATTCGCCTATCACTGTCCAAGTTCCATTTGCCCCGCGCGTTCGTAAACGCTATTTCCAGAGGGATAATTAGTCAAAACAGAAGTGCTGTTTGCACACGTGGCTACTTAACGGCGTTCATTGAATCAACTAGATTCGGAATGGACGTTCGCGACGCGGAATTAGTAAGTCACAACACGCAAGCCCGTGACACGTGTTCGTGAAATTATGGCCGTCGCCGCATAAATTTAGCCACGTCGGCTCCGCGGACGTCTGCGGATCCACGGCTGGACTCTGTCGTCCCGTCTCCGAATCGCGACGGCCCACGAAGTGCACCGGGAATCGAGGACCGCTACGTGGGCGATCCTGGAAGTCGATGGAACCGATCGAGGGACCGCTCGTTTGGCCATCGACAGCACTTCGACGTGGAATTTGGTACGTGTGTCGTTCGAGGACCAAGCTGTATCGCATCCGCGTATTGACGCGGAATAATAACCCGATATTAATGACACGGTCGCGACAGTGCTGGTAGTTCAATAAGTCTTTAGAAAAAGATAGAGAAACAAATTACATTAGGTTGATTTTTTTTTATTTTTTGAAACGTTTCTCCAACTTTTTTAAGCTATATGAAAAGTAAGATTTTGGAATGTCCTCAAAATCTGTTTGGGCGATGACCTCCTCGTCCTGAACTATTTGCCCCCCGACCATTTTTTTAAGTTTGGAAATAAAAAGAAGTCACCAAAGGGGCCAAATCCGGTGAATACGGTGGATGTCGTAATAATTTGACCTTTAATTCCACGATTTTGGCCATGGAAACTGCGCAGGTGTGCACCCTTGCATTGTCATGATGCAAGAGGAAGTTGCTTGCTTCGATCGACAATAAAAATGAAACCATGTGGTGGATATAACTGAGACATTGACAGCTGTCTAGTGAGTCACGATGCTTACTAAAAACAAACCATTTTCTAAGGACTTATTGAACGACCCTCGTATTAATGTTCCAGCCACGGCGCCGTTATTCATGACTCCGGATCGCTAACGAAACGGAAAATCGGTAATTCCTGGGAAAGAATGCTTTGTCTCGTCGACGAGCGTTGATTTATATGCACGGGTAAATTGTCAATCTATAAACAACGTTACGAAAGATGGCGAAGGATCGCGGCGTCGCGAGGGACGAGGGCGCCTCTTATTCACGCGCTCGATGAAGCTGAAGAAGATTAAGACGATAAGAAATTGTACGTTGCGTACAATGCGTAGTTCTCTACGTGGGTTAGTGTTACATGGGCGTGGAATCGGTATATGGGACGCGAAAGAAGCGTATAAATTACAAGGGAAGACCACATGGCCGCGTAGCGAGCGAGTGCTTTGATGGTGATTCAGGTCGGATCTGGAACTTCGTATCTATTACTACCGTTTGATTGGGTGATTAATCACTGATGGATTTCTTGAATGCTCTATTCTATTTCGGTATCGTAGTTTCGCAACTCGAGGATGCATCACGGTCACCGAAACGTCGAGAATCTTCGTTGGTGACTGCGGAAACTGTTGATCGATTTATCGAGATCGATCGTGTAATTAATTAACTAATTGGTATCGTTAACATCGTATCAATTTTAATGTTATGGTTACGCTGTAACCAGTTATTATCGGTGACGAGGGATTAATGGACGGTGCTTTTTCAAAGACTTTCCGCTTGTTTCGTTTCGTTTAAATTGTTTTGCGAGAACAAGAGTCCCGGTCTGACCGGAGGAACACGTGGATCGTGCAAATGGATTCTATCATCTCTTTCAACTTCCGTTTAGTCTGTAGTGATGTACGAGGTCTTGCGTTATCTTGTTGGTAGATGACCCCTTTTCGATTAGCTAAAACTGTACGTTTCTCTCGGGCTCCTCTGCAATCCGTTCGAACGATATCAGCGAATTTGTCACTGGGAAATTGTATAATGGATTATTGCCAAGTATATTTCAAAGATTCCGGGTTGTTTGATGAATCAGATATAACTATTAATTGGAGACGTGAATTTGCTTCTCTTTGTGCGATGAATTATGTCAAGCGTCTTAGGAAAGCTTTCAAATAATATGGAAAGTAACAACGTTGTATTTGTGCATTTAATAATTAACTACCACAATAATAATAATTCCTTCATAAAGCTATTAATAAACTTTAGGTATTATTTAAAGCCTGAAGAAGTACTCGAAGATTTGGAGCACCAATCGATCTTTTACTAAAAATATAATACTAACATTATTAACCCCTTGACGTACGATTTAATTCCAAATAATTTTTCAAGCGTATACTCTTTAATTTTGTTTAAATTTGTTTTTACAAGGAATGACCACGAAAGAGATTTATTTTATGATTACTTCATTATTGTAAAAAAGTGTTGATTTTAATATACAAGACTTGATGACAAGTGAGTAGCCTTATGATTGTGAAACTAGTAACGAGTCAGACTCGTCATTGTACGTCAAGGGGTTAATGTCAAATAAAAAAGTTCTTATACTTTGTTTGAAGCTTTCGAATTTTACTTGCTTCGGTGAATTTTTACAGATTGTTTTATGCATTCGAACTTGCTCAAACCACGTCAAACCTAAAAGATCCCCGTGTTCCATTCTATTATACTTAATAAACCAAGACTTTGAAGAGGACCTCGATTGATATTTTTTCGTCTACTTGCTCTGTTACCTCTGCAAGTATTACGACTTTTAATTACTCGATATAACCATTCCATTCGTAATAGTAGCCTAACGTCTCTCATAAGCAATTCGTTTCACAAACTTCTCACTTTCCTAGACAACACGGTAAATTCGAAATTGGAAATACAAAATTATGAAAACGGTCCAGGGGTGCATAGCATAATTTCATAAACTTCTCACTTTCTTAGACAACGTGGTAAACTTGGAACAGCAAATACATAAGTACGAAAGCCGCCCAGGGGTGTACAAAATATACCCAGTGTAGTGTAGCCAAATAAAAAATCTTCGATTCGTCGTCTAACAGCGTGCACCTTTGTGCTTGATAATCGCTAGAGCTGAACGCAGCGCTGTTCCGTTCTGCGACACTTCTTTTTTCAGTAAAAGCTAATCAGTAACGTGCATATAAAGCCGCGCCCAAAGTGACACTCCTCACTCTGATTGGATTAACCCGGGATGAATGTCAAGTTGCTTGTTGCTTATACACGCGCGAACGATCGATGTTAATTGTATGAATATCGCATGAGCGAATTTATAAATCGAGCCGAGGTGAACAATGAGAACCCTACCGCGGCTCTCGATTACCGTTCGATAATGTCAAACGACGTGAAACAGGTCCCCGGATCGCTCGATTATTAACGACTGGATCGGGTGTATCATACGGAGTGCCGGACGTTAACGTTATCTCGCATCGATGGTTATCTAGGATTTGTATTTATGACGTCGCGTCTTGATTTACAACTCGGTTGGATTATAATTACGAAGAAATTTATGGAATCCCTTAATTACGTAACGATCTAGTACTAAACGTCGACGACGATAATTCGCTTAAAGGGTTTTTTTCGAGCGGGTGTACAATTTTCTTCAACAACTTGTGATTAATAGTGACACGTCAACCCCTACTGTCTGCTTAATCCTCGTACTGCGGAGTCTGGGTCCATTTTGACCCGTGTAAATTATTGTAGAATCGTATCGTTTCAGGTTTCAATGAACAGCAATGATAGTAGAACACGAATTCGTGAAAGTAAACCATAACGATAAATAATGAATTTACGAATGCATTAACGCAGAAATTAAATTTTTTTTTCTCGATCGTTGAAGTTATTTTAAATTTGCGCTTCTGAAATTATTCGTTTCAAAATTAAACGTTACGGTTTTCCTGCACCTCTGCACCTTACGAATCGACACCCCCGCACGCGCCTGGGTGGGCGTGAATCGCGAAGGACTGACCCAAGATGGGCATCTTGAACGGCGATTATGGTTGCCACCTCTTTTAAGAATTTTGTATTTAAGATCATGCGAAATCCAGGACATCGGAAGTACAGTTATTAAACACGAAATAATTTCAGACATAATTAATTGCGACACGACCTCTTTCAAGATACAATGGAAAGAATTACGAGCGAACAAAATTACTGATCCGTTTTACGATAAATTTTTTGGGACATGCTCTTACTTAAGGCATCTTAAAATTTATATAAAAAAGAAAATTTAAAATATTTTGAAAATTGTATGAAATAATATGGATTCTATTGGCCTATAAAATTTGAACTTTTATTTATAAAATAGACATACGTTTTGGTTAGACAATGTATGAAACAAATGAACTATCAATCGTAAAAAATAATGAAACTAAAATTAGAAGTAAATAGAAAAATTTGATACGAATGAAAATAAAAAAAGCTTGTATGGTTATTTTATTTTTTATCGTTGGCTTTCTATCACAAATCGTATGAATTTACCTAGCACCCCTCATGGGTGTACTAATTTTAGCCTTTCTAGAGCAGCCCTTGAAAATTCCAGTTTGCTAGACTTTATTTCAAGCTTAAAAAATTCCTTAATGCAGTCAACGCGTTGCAACTTTATAACGAGAGAAAGAATTATTGCATGATTCTGTGGTCGTGTCGTAATTACTCAAGCAAAACGAATGACATGAATATGAGGCTTAAGCCGTTTGCACCTCAAGAATGGGTGAATATAACATAACGACAATATTGATTGATAGTTGCACCCATGCATTATAGGCCAGGCTGAGTATTTTTAGACTTTGCTACGCAGCTGTACCTTAAAAATTCGACAAATCTACATAGGGTAGCTGTTATAGGGAAAGTTGCTAAATAAAAGACAAACTTTATTTAGAAGGGGATACCAAAGAGAAAACGTCCTTACAATCGAAGATAAGGTAGATCTAGCAATCAAACATGTCCCAGTTAATGAATACTTGACACACTTATTTTTAATATTAAGAAAACAGGTTGCATATTTGCATATTATTAATTCTATACTTCATCTCTGATTTCAAACATTTCTAGTGCTAATTACATAAATATCTATGTTTAAAACACGTTATATGAAGAGTGATTTCTTTATTTATTACTAAGAAGTATTATTTGCTATAAAATTTTATTTATTTTTTAGACCAAAATAGGAATCATTTTGTTAAATTTTATTGCATCTAACAATTACTGGGACTCATTCCTTTTCCAATATTACAAAAGGATCTACAAGCCTAACACATTTATCAAAAGTATGAAGATCAACTAGACCAAGGCCATTGAGGATTAACCTCATTATACTGCACATTGCTACTCGACTAATCGACAGTTTTTATTTTTCTGAGCAAACTTACAGACATGCACTGTCTATGTTTCAAAGAGAGGGTCAAATTGACAAGGTGTGAAATAGTGCTGTCCATGGATGAAATCTTTGACGCGTCATTGCTCCCCTCTTCAAGCTGCATTTTATTTGCATAACCTGTACTATTTTAACGGAGACCGAGTGGAGGAAAGTCTCTAACCTTCACAGTTTTTGTTGGATAGCATCGATGTAAAAGTAGTACTGGTATCTGGCGTGATGGATGGTCAGGGAAGTGGCCTTGAGTGGCTAAGTGAGTTTCATCCGACTATAGCCGAGCCTCGTTGAAGAGTTCACGAGCAATTAGTCTCTTTTCCCCTATTCTTTTCGACTATTTTCCTCAAAACTTGTTTCTGTCGCGAAGAAAGTACGTCCAATAAACATTAAATAGACGTAAATAATCCCCGACAATTTCACCGTGATTCTTGCAAAACAAAATGTATCGATCACTTTCATCGTTACTTTCTCGCGGAAAGGAAAATCTGTTTTCCTCGAAAACACGTGATATTTGTTAAATTTAAATTTGAATTAGCATCACGATCGACTTACTAGCTTCCTAGTTTAGAAATCGCGTCAGCGATGTTCAATTTTCCAACTCACATTGCAATAAAAGATTTCTCTGGCAATCACATAGCCAACCGACGATCGTGGATCCATTTTGCGATCGCACAGTTATAAAATGTGCTAGAAATGTCAGTACATTAACAAAAAAAATAGCAGATGTGCATTTATGGTCGTGCTAATGGAAATGCTTTGGTTGCGCAACGTCTTTCAATGGAACTCGTTATTTCCTACAAAAAAACAGGCTATTTATGTCGGAAAAAGCTTGAAAGTTATTTTAATTTCAATATTGTAAAGTGTCGTAATTGCCAGTAGACAAATTTTTATCCAATGCTTCGCTTACAATGAACAGCAACTCTACTACTTATAATTCTGATATCAAAATATTTGTAACACAAATATCTTAATACTCTATTTGGTCCATATTTTATACAACGAACAGTTTACGAGTAATTCGTACTTGCAGATTAAAATCGAACACCTAGTATAATAGCAGGGGTCATAAATGTTCGAGGATCAAGGGTCTGAAACGAAAGAACCCTATACGTTCGCAGGACCCGTAGAATATATAAATGAAAGCACAACGGAATAATTTATTGCAACGATAGAGCGTGACATAAACGATGGACACAGTGACCCGTATAATCTGCGCGCGTGCTCACCGAGAGTCGTTGGTTTCGCGAGTTTTTTTTTTTTTTATAGAAATACATTTTAACCGTCTGCGAAGCATAAATCCGTGAAGGCGTTAAAGTGCATTAAATTACGCAAGTCGCGTTAACTTGTAATAACCGAGTCATAATTCTCGCCGCTACGTTTACAAGTGGGCCCGCGCGAACACACGTCAGGTGTTTACACTGCGATAAAACAACCTGCGTTCACGCGTACCTCGTGCTCGCTTTGGGCACCACGTGTATAGTTGATTCAAGTGAACAGCGCCTTCCGGATGGCCTAGATAATACACCAACGTCTTTGATATGATTCGTTTCGCGCAGAAACCAGCGACCCAACCGATGAAATATAGAAACGGGAAAACCATCGCGATCATGGTCGTCGAAATACGATGATTTCTCGATCAAAACTTAACTGGTACCGTTAGATCATTTGCAAGAAAGATAACGAATGGTTTTGTCATACATATTCTTATGGAATACGTGAATAATGAAGAAAACAAATAGTAGAATTAATATTATCAATTAGGAGCTAGAAAAGGCAAACAGAATATAGGATGGATCGTGTTGTGCTTAATTACAGAGATGTAAGAACTTTCAAGCACTATGACACTATGTATTACGAAGCATTTAAAAAATATCGAATAGTTTTGACATAAATATTCTTATGGAATACACGAATAATGAAGAAAACAAATAGTAGAATTAATATTATCAATTAGGAGCTAGAAAAGGCAAACAGAATATAGGATGAATCGTGTTGTGCTTAATTACAAAGAAGAATGTAAGAATTTTCAAGCACTGTGACACTACCATTTAAAATCTACAAAATTCTGTCCTACGTTGGAGGATGAAATGCCCCAGCGTTGCACGAGGATCGATCTTCAGTTTTTTCGAGCTAATGGATTCCACGAAGTGGGTCACCATAGATTTTCCCACGTTAAGCACTGGTGAATCATTTATAGATGACGTCCGTGTCATTCGAAGTCCGCTTTAACGCGTTGGTCTGCTTTTGTTGTTTCTGGCACCGCGACCACCCTCGAAACTTTCGACTGTGAACTCCACGCTGTTCCTTTTCGATGATCTACGGTCACTCCCACTCGTATTCGTGCACTATAATGGTGATTCGCTTCGCTAAATGAAACAAAAATCTTGCTCCTTGTGATAAATCTATTTTTTTATGCATTGAGATATTTAAAGGTTCGTGTTTGAATAAATTAGAAAGAAAACGTGTCGACGGCCGTGCTGCGTTCGAAACACCGGTTCTCGGGTGCTTAGACTAAATGAGTAGGAACTTCTGTAAAATATTGAATATATCCAACATCTACATTATGTTATTGTATTTTGTTACCAAATGTAACGTCTGATAAATGTTATTTAAAATGGAAAACGGTTCTCGCGTGCGGTCATCGACGTCAAGCTGCGTTGGCCGCGGTCAAATGTAGTATTCTGGGATGGGTGACCGTTTGGAAAAAAGATTACTAAATAATAGAAAATGTTGCATTATTTGTAATACTATTTGTTCATATTATACCTTCTATTTCTTGCCTGTTAATATTATAAAAAATAAAAGTACCTAATACTTGGCATTATTGAAAGCTGTTTATATTATACTTAGGTTTCGTAATGGGGCATAACTTAAAATTAAAAACAAAATTACTTGGTAAATAAAAGTTAAGTCACTATAATAAACAACATTACGGTAAAAATAAATGGAAAAAGTTCAGAAGAAACGAGTTTCTTTTCACTCGTAGTGAATCACCATTATAGTGTAGGGAATACGAGTGGGAGTAACTGTATATCATTCCACGCGTGAAGTACTCGGTTCGCGCACGAAGACTGCCTTTATTGCAAGGGAGGACATTAAAGATTCGAAAAAAAGAATGGAACGAAAGTTGCGCGCGAAGTCATTAAGATAAGCGGCTAATTAATAATCGGCTTCGAAAGGGCCAGGAATGAATCATCCCGGTTCCACGAGGAACGCTCCACGGGTTCGGCATTATGCTCCGAATTCTTGACAACGGGGATTAAACGGCTCTAGTGACCACGAAAAGAACGCACCAAGAATAAACGTCGAACTCGATTTTGATGCTCACGTGCTATCGGGGCGATCTTCTCGATGTCGCGTCGTCAGAGAGACACGAAGTCTGATTCGTTCGTTCGCATTCGACGCGGCCTGTCTGCTTTTGATCACCGAATTCGCGTCTTTTTGCTCTGCTTGCTTTATTCGAGCCAAGCTACAGATGCCCGGTGGCGGTCGAAAGAAAGTTTAAACGTATACCACTTTAGTGCATATTATTTCCTTTACACACTGTATATGGAATATTGGTTGACTGTGTATTCAAATGCACTTAATTCTATTCATTTAGAGGCGAGCTGAACGTATTTAGAATGGAATTCTCGTAGAGTATAATAAAAGTTATACTACAAGTCAAAGGTGGCTACTAAGTGGGTATTAAGAGAATTATTAGCGGTGTATTGGAACACTTGTTAACCACTTTGCGTACGATTTAATTCCAAATAATTTTTCGAATGTTATTTAATTTTATTTGAATTTGTTCGTACGAGGAATGGCCACGAAAAAGAATTCATTTTACGAGTATCTCTTGAATGAAAAATGCGTTGATTTTAACATATGAGACTTGATGACGAGTGAGTAGACTCATGATCAAGAATTTGAGACGAGTCAGATACGTCATTGTAAGGCAAGGGGTTAAAATATGAAGGGATGATAATGGTATACATAAAGAATCTTTTCAATTGTTAGGTTTGGGATCATCTTAAACATGTGTTTATTGCAAGCGAATACAATGACATAAAAGTGTGTAAAAAATGTAAATGCATGACTAAGATATAGTTAAATAAACTACAAAAAAGGATCACAACGTTAGACGTAGCATTTGCTTCAAAAAAATTCATCATAATTATCAAATTTCGCTACTGCCATAGAGAAATGTCCCCTTAAGGGCCTATTTAAAATTGCATTTTTTGTGCATACTATATTCATTTCTTATTTGCTTTTTAAAACGAAAAACGAGTGTGTGTTACTTGCTCCTTTGCCTGCTGTAGTAAACCGAAAGAAGTCGTTTTGCTATCCCCAAAAATCTATTCAATTCTTGCAAATGTTCGATCTTTATCGAGGAGTTGTGTGGTTTCACTATTTATTTACTTCTTAAAATGAAAAACGGTCGTGTGTTCCTGGAGTGAAATTATAAAAATGAATTCCCTGCTGTACTATGAAATTCTAGAGACCCATTCGATCGTGTCTAACAGTTTTGAGAGTCACGGTAGAATTTCGCGATGCACGTGACCGCGGTTGATCGCGAACTATCGGTTCTGCTTTTGCGGCTCATCCCTTTCTCATCATGCGCATTACGAGCGGTACGTGTAACCGGCGCCAACGATCGAGGGAGCAGGTTGCAGGCCGCCTCGGGTCTCATTGCTCACGCGGGGCAGATGGATCGCCGACGAGGCGCGAGTTAGACGCGCCTCTCGACGCGCTTCGCCTTGTCGGACCACCGTGAAAAAGCATTTCGAATTCGACGCCGCGGAATCCGGTCTTATCTGTGGAAAGGCAATTATATCCGGCACCGGGGAACAGGTTGAGAGGCGTGAAAAGAGGGACAGAATTCCGCGAAACCGTGAAACGGTTCTACGAACGTTCGCCGTAACATCGGCGAACGATTTTACGCGCGAAATTTTACTTTCCGCCGACGTTTAAGAATTTTTGCGAACGCTGGCTGCGACGGATCGGATTCGTTAACGTCGTGGTTCGCGTGCTTCGAACTTTCCACTGACCTCCTCGACAGAGGAAACCCTTCGACCACCCCCTAGAGTACAATTATTATTATTATTTTTTATATGTTTTCAAACTGGAGTTTCTAAATTTATGGATCAGTAGTTCGTGTCTCGGTTGACTTTGAAATATGTTGGAGATATTATTAGAATTTTTGTTTATTATACTAGTATATTAAATATGTCGATTTCGTAACGCAAGAATGAGTTCTATTTATTTTATCGACTCTTAGTTTTGCAATGTTTGGATTATGTGATTGCGTATTAAAATTCTGAGTTATGCACAAAGAAATTCGATATAATTAGATTAAATTCTATATATGCAATTTCTAATTATAGCATAGTAAAATTCTTAGATTTATTGTAACGATTCTTTAACTGTGTACTATTTTATTAAAATCTTTATTCCGAATTATGTACAAAGAAATTCGATACAATTAGATTAAATTCTATATATGCAGTTTGTAACTGGGGATTATATTGAAATTCAGTATAATTTTCAGCATGGCAATTAGGAACAGAAAAAGAAGGAGAAATATATATTTAAAAATATTTGTTTTTTAATGAAGAGATTAACGATTAACCGATCATTGAAAAATGAGAAAGAAACAGAGGGAAAGCCTCCGATGGATACTTGAACCGCACGTGACGGTTGGTCGACGTGAAACGAAAGTATAGTGATTGCAACCTGCGCGATCATGACCCTGCACTAACCGTGTGTCATGACGCAGAAGAAGAAACGAGACACGAAACTGATGGTCCATGAATAAGTATCTTCCTACTGACAGTCGAGCAAGCGCGCGTAAGAGAAAATTGATTACGCAAGGTGGAAGAAGACTTAATTGAGACCAGAGTTGAACAAATTTTATTCACCAATAATAAATACAAATTCCTAATTTATTTGTATACTAACTTTCGTTATTGTTTCGTTCGTAAATTAGAACATATTAACGAATTTCCCAATCAATAGCAAATTTAGAAACGAATCTAAAATTTGTATTCTTTATAAGCGAATAAAGTTTAGGTACACCATAAAAGAAATTTAACAGAGAAGTTTCGTTCTAATAAAAATTGGAGTTTGATATTGTATAGGATATTTGTTGAGAAATTAAAATCTATTAACATATTTCTTAATCAAACACAAAACGAACAAATTTGTATTCTTTATAAGCGAATAAAGTTTAGGTACAACATAAAAGAAATTTAACCTACAAGTTTCATTGTCATAAAAATTGGAGTTTAATATTGTATACCAAATTGACAGTACCCGTCAAAGGAAATTAGCTAAAATTTTAAAGAAATTTAATGGGACGTAAAAAAAGTGACTCAAAAATATGGCGTCTGTTAGAGTTTGACATTACAATTCAAAATACATATGTTTACCTCGTTATAGAGCTATAAAGACGTTGGAATGGAATGCTTATTTTAAATGATAAATGAGAAGGGACCTTCGCAAGGAAACCATTTTGCAGGAAGGTACGGAGCATTTGTAATTTATTACAATGCTTTCGCCCAAGAACACGCGTTTGGCGCGTGACACGAAAACGAGGAAATACTGCAGGAGGCATAACTTCCTGGATAGA
Organism: Colletes gigas; assembly: GCF_013123115.1. NCBI lineage: Eukaryota > Metazoa > Arthropoda > Insecta > Hymenoptera > Colletidae > Colletes > Colletes gigas. The sequence goes on from NW_025106646.1 coordinate 1,325,054, forward strand.
TCACGCGTAACTTGTCCACGGTGAAAGATACTCTGTATTTTTAATTCAATCTATCAAACTATCATCTCACACGCTGAGCACCACCTCTGTTCGCGGATGAGTTCCTTCAACTTGTCAGCGTCGAATATGGCCGTCGGTTCTCCTTTTTCGATAGCGCGTAATAGGTTTTAGTGGTTACCACTTCCTACTGTTCGATCTTACCGATAACGTCTACGAAATAATTAAAGTAACACTGCCTACATATTATTATATGTAGTACTGGACATAGATCTCTAACTACCTATAAAAGTATTTGTATCGCTCATTTTCGTACCTATCTTTATTTAGAATTATTTATTTGTCTGTATACAAAAGACAGAATAAATTTAACAATATAGGAAACTCTTTATTTAGGAATATATTGTTCTTTATGTATTTAAACAACCACATACGAGTCCAACAATTGATTTAATAAATGACTTTTAAAAGAAACTATATTAAAAGAGAGGAAAATTATAATTCGTTTGAACAAAGTATACCTTACACAGAATTTGGTGAAATAGAGCACAGGAATTGTTTTATGTATTTTTAAAAGAGAAGAGTAGCAAAAATTTATTTTAGTAATCGAAGGGATAATTTCCTCATCCTCCGCCTTAATCCATATTTGCTTGCAGTAAGCAATATTTAAAAGTATCATGTTCTACATATGTGTAGAATTTAATACATTTGATCAACGGTTATTTCAAGGCTGTGTTAGAACAGCTGGAAATTTTATCGACATATGTAAACGTATGGTGATGAGACTACATTTTTAATTTCTAATAATACAGACGAATTTTCTCATTCTTCCTCAAAGAACTAAAATAGATATGTTACAAGCCTAAATAAAAGAATTATATTTAAAAAAAGTATAGATTGTAATATAAAATAATGAAGTACGATGAATGAATTATTTGCCAGAAGACATGTTTGTAATTACTCGTAATTTATCAGGATATTATTTAAAATTGCATCAATCATTTATTAACAAAACTAAGACTTTGAATAAAAAGCAAACAATTATGCGTAACAGTTAAATATTACTCGTCGTCACTGACACTATTAAGAAGTTCATGTGGCGCTGTCGAGTCAATGCCATTGTTATTGGTGCCGTCGTAATAAATTTTGCCATCACCATTTTTATCTAACGACGCTTGTTCGTCCTCACGCATCAAGATTATTGAAAACACAATATTTGTGGAAGCCTCGTTGAGTTATAGACGCGTCTTTCAACAATGTTTCGCAGCTGTATGTGCGTTTGTTCAACATTGAAAGTGGCATACCTTTTGTACGCGAATATAATACACACACGCGTTTCACTGTCGAATAAAAAATGAATAAAAGTCGTGTATATTATACTCGAGATTTTACAGTAATTCAATATTTTGTATTACAACCCATTTTGTTTGTATTTCGAAGCTATTTTATGTTACAAATTATCACTTTCATATTCATCCGTGACAGTTCCACGTTCACACGTTATTAATTTTCTTCCGTTCTTGTATACAGACAAATAAAACATTTCACGTTTCTATAGCGTCAATATGGTTTATAGAAATGGTCCTAGTTATAAACACATGTTTTACACATGCTTAAAGTACAATTTTTCAGCAATTAATCATCGAAAAACATTAAGTTTGGCGTGAATGCCCTCTCTCGTATTTGTCTAACCGAAGAATGAGTTCTATACCGTGAAACATTCTCGTATCAAGAATCGTTGAATCATAACTGGCTGATCGTTGACAACCTTAAGCAATAACTCGGACAATATGACAATGGCTATCAATTCGCGTGATTGATGAACGGAGCCTGAAAGCCTGAAAAGAAAGACACGAGAACGCGATTTGGTCGTTGAATTTGGATCAAGGATGAAAGCTGGGACCGTGGCTGCTTCCTGCAACACTTAAAAGCGGCGGGAATCTACACACGCTCGAATCTGTTCTAATGTGCTATCTGACCGGTCTAAGAATACGCGTTACTCGCAACATTTAACCACAGGAATGCGTTCCACGCAATATGGAACTTCCTAGATAGACCTTGGACATCGCGGACGGGTTTCTGCTCATCCGCGGAAAGAAAAAAATCGTCGTCGTTCGTTCGCCACAATTAAACGACGCAATTTACGAGCGACATTTGAATCGTGTTAATAAAACAACGTCTCGTTTGCTTGTCAAACGGGGTAGTGTCCGACTAACTTTTTTTTCTAACGATCGATCGTTCTCAGTATTGCAGTATTTTCATACTAACGAATACCAGTGTTTCGATCATCGCGATAACAACTATGATTTATGCTCTTAATGGAATGAAACTTATGTAAATAAGAGCCTTTTAAGTTCAGATCGCTCGTGGTACTACTATTTATAGGTAATTATATCAGGGGTGGTATTGAGACTCAAAGTGTTTTCAAATATGTTCTTTTTTTTTAAAAAAATACAAACTATACCAAAAAATAAAAACTGAAAATTATATGTTTCTATGAGAATTATACAATACCACTTTCTGCAATTTGTTAACCTTCGAAGTGGAGTCTGGGTCCATTTTGACCCGAACCTAAATTTCATTTATTCCTAAACAAAGGACTTCTGATTTCTTTTACTAAAACTATTCATTAATCGCTTTACAAAATTTTCCTTGTATAATTTTTATTTTGTTGTTCCTCACATATTACATCTTTCTGCATTAAAGTGTTTTTTCCCCGTTAATGAATGAATAAAAAACCTTGGGATTCTAAAATAAGCAGAAAGCACTTAATAGTGACAGGTTTGATTGACAGTAGAAGCATGTAATTTTATGACAATTAACGAGGGAGTGGTGGATGCAGGCAATAAACAGCCTCGACGAGCCTGTCGCCATTTTTGGTCAGATCGGTACAATGATTCCGTTGCTCCGACTTTTTATTTTCCTCCTCGCCGCGAACGTCATGACACCTTTTGTTTTTGCAACGCTGACAACTCATCGCCTCCGCAGAAAACATTGTTGACTTTTTTTTTTCATGGTTTATTTTATCGCCGGAATTCCTTTTACGTGTAACACGGTCCACGGGCCGTTTCTGATTCATACTACTTTGTTGTTCGAGATTTATCTGCGGTTTGCGCGAAACCAAGGCCCGTTTCGCCAATGTACATTTTCGCTATCATCATTTTGTTCGTCATAGTTACTAATGGACACGAAAAAAAACCGGTTTAAACGGGACGGGTCGTACACTTCGTGTCCATCGTAATTTTAAAACACAGGCGTTCATTAAGGAGTACGACGACGACTAATCTTTCGCGGCCACTGGGACCTCGTTAGGCGGTGAAAATGGTAATAATAACCCTGATTAAACTAATAACGAATATGGCCGACGATTCATTAGCTGCTCGACGGTGAAAACATCGCTGAATTTAACGAACACGCAGCGACGATTTGCTGAACGCGTCCCGTGGCACTTCGAATTCATTTTACCACCCGTTCCTAGTACTCGAACAGTTAATTGCTCCGTAATATTAATTCCAACAATATACGGTCTTCGATGAATAGAGAAATGGACCCGAAGCAATGTAAATGGTCAAGCAAATTGTCGAAGGAAGGTTTTTAAGACTTGTACTAATTATTATTAAATTCTGTAATTTTTTTGCAACTCGAAAACAAAATGAAGAAAATAGCTCTCTCATAAACAGTGCTATTTATTAAACATAAAGATTTAGATTCTCTTCAATATGTCGAGCGACCAAGAAAATAATATTGTTTAGTAATAATAATATTTTATCGCGTTTTACTGAATTTTATTCTCAATATTATTTTAGAATTATTTTTTCTCCTTAATTATGAATTAAAATTAAAAATTAATGGAGCAGTGGCTCTAATTGTACTTATTGTGCTCTGGTAAATTTCTAATTGCTCAGAATTTCACTTATTTAACGAAGCATCGTTGAGGAATTTGTACAATTATCAGTAAAGTTAAATAGAGTTATAAATAAAGAATCGCGTGTTATAAAATTCCGAAAATACAACAATTATCCAGAAGCTAATAAATGGTTCTAGGGAAGGATAATGAAATAGTCTGTCTCTCGTTAGGTTTGTTTGCACTGGTTTTTGAATCTGACAAATTTCACTTAATGAATCATCGCTGAAGAATGTAAATGGTTATTGATATAAGAATCATGTGCTCCAGTGTGTCAGAAGCAAAGAAATTACTTGGCAGCTGGAAGAAGGTTACAGAACAGGATTATTCCACGATCTGTCGCCCTCTAGATTTGTTTTTGTCGATTTTCATTTGATCGAATCTCCATTTTCTCCGAATTTTACTCCGTAGAAAACATCCTTGAAAAATTCCGGATGATTATATATTATAATATAAATTTAGTAATAATAACATTCACTTGTGTTTTATTCAATTTTATTTCACTTCGAAATTTTATTTAAACTTCACACGTTGACTGTCATGGTGGTCACCGGTGACCGGCACTTTGAACGTGTTGCAATATTGTTTAAAATTGAAGAACCCTAATACTTGTAAAATTGTAAATAACGCTTTTAATTTAAAATATTGTAGAATAACAAATTATCGAATATTTCTACGTTTCACGCTATAATTTGAACAAATGTTGAGGACATCTTAGACATGGAAAACCGGTGTAATTCATAAAGAATGCGTTTCAATATCGCAAAAAGAGCTTATAAAACAGTACCATGGCTTATCACAGTTACTTCTGTCGTTCATTATGTTCCCCCACAAATACAAAATGGCGTGATATATCCGAGCGAAGTTCTTAAACAATCCGATACGTGTACTTCTTAAATACCTGCTGTAACAATAAATTACGAGGCGGACAAGAAGGATCGAGGTTGTACTTTTCGTTGCATACATTTACAAGCAGGACAGGGTTCAAGTATCGGGCTCTAAGCGTAAATGGTGCAGTACCAGTACTCGAAACTTGAAAGAAGAAACTCGAGAGGAACTCCTACTCGACGGTGTCAGGAAAAAATACACCGACACGCTTTCGACGAATTTTAGTGACACGCACGGATAAAGAGATGCTCCCAAAAAGAGTTTCTTATCATCGTGACACGAAGGAGACACGGCCGTGTAATACTTTTTATTGGCCCGTGGTGGTAAGCTGCCAAGAGCGAGACGCTTCTCCACGGCTCTCTCGGTTTTCTCGCGCGACGAAAAAAGAAAACAACCACGAAAGATCGAAAAAGAAGAAGAAGCGAAAGGGGAAGAAAAAAAAAGAAAAAAGATGGCTCTCCAACGTCCGTGCTTTTCAGCATGTGCTGAGAACGAACGCCTGAACTGGCTTGAACCACGAGGCGCCAGATATCCTGTAATTTGTCTTTCAACGAATCACTTTGGATGACGACGCGGGACAACCATTTTTGTGGAGCGTATAAATTATAATATTCGTATGCGACACGAACGATAGCACCCTTCGTAATTTCTTCCTTGGGCGTTAGACAGTTTGGGTGCCATCGAAATCGCTCGAATTTCCAACGTTATGGAAAATTGGATCAGGATGTGAAATAATCTTGTTTACATGTATACATTTTGATTTTTGTAGAAAATTAATTCGATTTATAGATATTAAAAAGCAAGATTGTCTAAAAAAGTATTGATTCTATAGATACTGAGGGTTAAATTGACCTAGTAATTAAATATAAAAATAATAGTATATTGACTTAAGAAAAACTAATACAAGGTATTTTTTCTTTAATTTTGTAAAAGGAATTTATATTTATTCGTGAAGTGATCTCTTATCGTGTTAAGAGTCGAAGAAGAATTTAAATATTAATGATGAGTTATAAATTATTTTAAAATAATTGACGTAAGAGAGGAATTCAAAATTAATTATACGATTTATTGTCGATTATTTATTGTTGAATTTTCTTAAAATCACAAAGATATCCAGAAAACTTTGCGAGGATAAAATTGAATTCATAGAAGCTTGAGAAATTATTAAAAAATTGCTCGTGAACGACAAATGTGTCCAGATAAGGCGCCAAATTAGAGTATATCTCTAGAAGGCTAATTTTAAAACAGGATAAGCATTACAGATTACACGGTAAAGCACTAGAAGATTGATTTCTTCTAAAGTCACCCGTTTCTTCTTTTCTGGAATCCATCAGCATCGGACGTTTGTAAATAAACAAATTATTGAGAATTATTTATTAAGCGTTATCGCAGATTCGACGTCTAACGCAGAAGATTATTTCTTCAAATCGAAACGTTCCAGGCGAGTGGTTGTTCTTCAGTTACAAAACACGCGCTTACGAAAGATCTTTAGAAAATCGATGACGTATTGCTCGTGTTAAAGAAGCGTGTCCTTTGAATTCAGCTTCAAAGAGGCCGCTTTACAGTTACTCATTTTTTCTTCGTTCGCATACAGCGTACGTTCGAACGACTGCACATTAATTTGATCTACGAGTTTGGCATTGAAGTTAGAACCAAATCAAAACCGGCCCACTAGTGTCTTAACAGAACACTAAATCGTTAGTAAACGGTTCGTCTATAACGCAATCAGCCATTGAATGCGTACCTAATTCTACCACATCCGTCAAACTGACGTGTATATATTTGTTTTCAAAAATAAATTTTTAAACTTTAATTAGTTTTCTATAGTTTGAAACTAGAAATCTGAAATTTGTTATTTTAAAATTTTATTGGATCGTATCTCGAAGCTTCAAACATTTTTATGGTACAAAAGTGATCAATGGAACATAAGTTTCCAATTTCCAAAATATCCATATATTGTATTTCTTTAAATTTTATTCCACTTTGGGGTACATTGTCGTAATGATAATATTGATATTATTGAAATCTTACCGTTAAAGATATCAATAGAACGAACAGGACAGCTCGATCCATCTTGGAGAACGTTCGTGCGCCGCTTTAGAACCCAAGCGTCATCTTCGATAACTTCGTTAATTCTCTTCTTCTCGGCGAGCTTCTCGGCGAGTTCGCGAAAAATTCTTCATCATTCTCTCGAGCACGATCTCAGACAGTCGTTTTGCATTGCATCATGGTTTTCGGTTCTATTTTAGTTTCTTCGACTGTCATCAAAGCCACGATCCCACATTTCACTCACACTTTCTTCTTCTTCGTGCGTCTCTTCCCGAAGTGTATCTTTAAACAAAATTAGGACCGATAAAATTCGGGATTCGAACCTGAAAATTAAATGATACCCGGAAATTTCCTTCTCCATCGTTTCCTGTCGTTGCAACGTTTACAAGCTTTCTTCGCGTTCATATTAAAAATGGCTTCCTTTTCGTAGAAAAACAAGATATTTCAAATCACTCAAATATCGTGTAAAAATCTATGAAACGACGGCAAAGAATTTTGTTTGAATCTGCAATCACAATAGAAACTACAACATTCCTAACATACAATTACACGTTAAATCATCCTTACCAGATCACAAACACGCAAGATTTATACGACTGTAATTTCAAATTAAAAATAACACGCTAAATGAGTCAGTTTTCGTACGCGGTTAAGCCCTTCCAAAATTCCACGCTCGAAGCAAACAGCTGTACGAATCGTGTTCGTTCTAATAGGTAGAAGAACTCTGTCTCTTCTTTGCAAAGCAGGATAAGACACTGCAAACAATACAATTTATGGCCTCTTACTTATCCTATTTAAAGGTGAAGAATCCGCGAAAGTTGAATTTACAAGGCGCCGCGTGAAATATACGACCGTAAGCGCGAAAAGATACCAAAACTTTTTCGTTTTTCTTTTTTTCGTGATCGCGGATTTCTACGATTACCCACGCGACGCTTTAGTCCTCTATCTCGCGCCAAGAGACTTTCCTATCTAATTTTTTCCACCGGTGTTCGCGGTATTATTTACTGTTCCTCGTGTTACCTTGTACGGGATTCCAAAGACGCGGAGGAATTTCCCGGGTGATATCTAAATTGTGATCAACGATCGTACTAGACCCGGATAGAAGGATAGCGGAGATAAGGAAATTATTTACACGAACGGTGGTAACGGCGTCGCGAGGCCAGATAAAATGGAGCCCCGGAACACTGCCGCGAGACAACGGTCTGTATAATTATTAGGGTGTCCCAGAAAATATCGTGCGATTTCAGTCACCTTTGCCTTCCGTTGCTCTTAAAACGTCCATCGAAACAGAGCATGCTAAGATACATTAAAAAACTCTTTTCACCCGGGGCTAAGGAAACATACGTTTCACGTGTCTGCGCTTTACTCGTTCGCTCTTAAAATTAGTCGAAGGAAGGTATAATTCTATAATTCTTTCATTTTGTTTAACGACTTTGTTCGCCGCGTTAAGAAACTTGTACAGCTATGGAGCTGTTTTATAACCTAATTTTTATGAACACATTGAATTTGTAATAAAAAGTTTCTCAGAAATGTAGGAAAAGGTGAAAATATGTAAATTCTTAAATTGTTGTATTCTAAACAAAATGTTATTATTTACGTAACGAATTAATGGATTCTAGAGGTCAAAATAAGACGAAAATCAAGGATACTAATTTGTCGATTGAGGCTTCGTTAAAAAGTTACTAAAAAATTTCAAATCATTCTGAAAAAATTATTTTCGGTTGTAAAGGTCGATTACAATTATTTTTTATCATTACACATGCCCCCGAAATCCTACGCATTTTCGAGAAAAAAATTCCTGACCGAAAATCTAATGAATGCACCCCCGAAATTTCATGGGAACCTTTAAAATGTAATAACTTCTGAACGGGTTGGGGGATTTTAATTTTTCAAGCGGCAAACAATGCGTATTTTGATGAAGAATATGTAGAAACTGTAAAAATATTCGAAAAGTTGTTTCTTCACCCCATAAAATGACAAAAACCCCATAAAAATGGCCCAATATTCAAACGACCATAACTCCTACAATAGCGAATGAATTTGATTGAAATTTTTTTCCGAAGTAGAGCTCATGGATACCTATAAAAAAGTATTAAACAATTTTTCTGTACAGCGCCAACCAAATTTATTAAAAATGGAAAACGAATTTTTAAGAAAAATCGACAGATCGGCCTAAATTTTTGGGCGAAAAAAAAAATTTCAAATCGTTCTGGAAAAATTATTTTTAGTTGCAGAGGTCGATTACAATCATTTTTGGTGAACAAATATACCCCGTAAACCTACGCATTATCAAAGAAAAAATTCAGAAAGGTGCCTAAATTTTGGGGCGAAAAAAAAATTTCAAATCGTTCTGGAAAAATTATTTTTAGTTGCAGAGGTCGATTACAATCATTTTTGGTGAACAGACATACTCCCGAAAACCTGCGCATTTTCGAGAAAAAAATTCAGTTCGGGCGGATCTTTAAACATTAATAACTTTTTAACGGAGCCTCCATCAACAAATTGGTATTCTTGATTTCCGTCTTATTTTGGCCTCTAGAATGCTCCATTAAATTTTTCCCCAGGGGTGGCTGAACACCCTGTATAATTCATTGACGATTTGAAATTATAAATACGTATAGTTGATCAAAAACGTCGATGAAATATATTTGATATAGGTACTAGTGTCTCGTTTTATTCGACCGCTATTTTATCATTTTAACGATGCAAAAAAATGTGTACTTTCACCTATTGAAAGATTTCATAACAGCAAATTCTTGAGATACGTCGGTTATTTCTAACTGCATTTTAATACTTCGCTATTTCAAATATAAAATTACTGTTCTCAAAGTTATTTCGCGAAACAAGATAAATGTGTTTCAAGTATGTAACGATGGTGAAATAAAGTAACATGTTATTTGAAATAGAATTCGAATGTTTCCAGATTTGGTAGACACGTGGGAAAAGGAACATGAGGTTTAATGGTTGTGAAGGTATAGAAAAATTTAGATAGAATTCTTAGATTAGAGCGTGATTGGTATGTGAGGATAGATTGAACAGAATTCATTTAAAAATTATAATTATCAAGGACCCTATCAGGGCCAAAATAAAGCAAATTTTACAAATAACTATTAAGGACGAAGGAAACTTGTTTTGGTTACTCGTAACAATTATACTAACGTCGTTGATATTTTTTATCAGTGATTTGAACCACAAATTTTATTATTGCCAATGATAGAACATAAACTGAAACGTATTGGTTGAATGCAATCGAAAATATATTATGAGAAACCGAAAAAATTTTCTGTCTTAAACAATCATTATTCTGTTACCAAAAAATTTAGAAATTTATATTCTTTCAACAAATTTCTTTTAAATTTCTTCAAACTTTTAAAGTAACTGTTTTTATACAATTCATATTTGGTGAAATGAAAGAGTGCATATTTATAATAATAAATGTGGAACGTTAATAGTTATTGGATAGTTTTAAACACGTATAATTAATTATAGCCAGATACCTAGCAATGTTTTATGAATATAGATGCGGTCGTAGAAGCCACGACGGCAAAGTGACATGTTGCGTGACTCGTGAATCGGAAGTTCAGCGATATTTAACCGGGATTCGATCGCTGAACTTCTGATTTACAAGCCACGCAACATGTCACTTTGCTGTCTCGACTTCCACAACCAGACATCTATATTCATAGAACATCGCTATCCTATCTAACTTTAATTAGTTATATCTTTAAAACTATGAAGTAATTACAGCCAATATTTCGTACGTATCGTCAACAGTATCTATTCTACCAGATTATAAATAATAATAAAAATCGAAATGGTACTTTCGAGCTATGTTTCATATATTTGGCAAGAATTATTCGATCTTTATAACTTGAAAATATAGTAAAACTTGTAGCTTTATAAATGGTAATAAGTTTTTATACATTTTTATCGATTTTTATAAATTCAAAGAAGTAAACAGTCTTTGCATTAATTACTTTATTGCAATATAGTTCGACTATTTTCATGACTAATTGTAAACATTATATTATACACTTTCTGAGTTATGAGTGTATAATACAATGTTTTGAAAGAGTAAATAAGTTCGCTATTTTGTCTAATACTGTTTATAAAACTATTAGCTACAGTTTATAATAGACAAAAAATTCTATTTATTTAATGAATCTAAAATCACTGATCCCATGGAACTTTTGTTACAATTATAAAAATTCTAAAATAATCCCCCATAAACAGTTTCAAAGAAACTCCTTTCTTTCATGAAAGTACCACTAGAACGCATGTATTTCTTCAAAAAATAATATAATTGGAACAAAATAAAAATTGACCATTTTATCTTTGCAAAAATCTTAAAAATCCTGAAATGGTGTTATTAAAAAGAATTTCTTTTCGACGTCTTCATGCTGTTTCACGAATAAATATTTTCCTTGTATCTGTGAAATTTATTGTCTCGTTTTAATATAAACAGTTTCAAACAAAATCCTTTTTTCATAAAAGAACGCATGTATTTCTTCAAAAAAAAATATAATTGGAACAAAATAAAAGTTGACCATTTTATCTTTGCAAAAATCTTAAAAATACTGAAATGGTGTTATTAAAAAGAATTTCTTTTCGACGTCTTCATGCTGTTTAACGAATAAATATTTTCCTTGTATCTGTGAAATTTATTGTCCCGTTTTGAATTTTACATATGTTTCTTCGCGATACGGTGGTGCAATAACTGGTTTTCACCGGGTACGATTGAGTAATAGCCTTTTAAATATTTTTGACTGTTGTAAAATAATTATACATCGCGCGATAGGTAACTGCAAATTGGTCCTAGAACGAAACTGATTTTGACGTGTACGCTCTAATACATCAGGCTGTTTAATAAATCGAACTTTCCCGATTTTTCGTCGCTCCCGTTCCACACGCGGTGGCACACTTTTCCTCGATGAACGAGCGGTGCAGGTTTCTTTCTCTAAAATTGGTTAATGAAACAGGGTGCCGACAAGAATGATCGATACGTTTAGCGCAAATTACAGGCTACTTTCAACGAAACAAGCGAGGTCCACGGCTAGTTTCGCGAACGCTTAGCCAATATACCCGCAACGTATCATTTCGATAATATTTATTAAACGGAAGAATCGGTAAGTGATTCATGCTGATACACACGAATAAATAATCGAGGGTGTTAATTTATGGACAAAGTAAAAAATCTCGATATCGAGACAGACTCGTAAAGTAGGCGTAAACAATAACGATTATCTTACGCACAAAGACTCGCTGTACGCGTAAACGCGGCGCTGAGTCATTTTCGACGAAAGAAAATTTTCTATGAATATCTTTCGAAGGTGGACTATGTAGAAAATGCAAGGCATAAATGGGTTATGTTTGTCGACCGCGGAGATTGCGTATAAAGCTAACAAACGAAAATTACAACATGTAAGCGCGATTGTTTGGAACGGATGTAAGAACACTTATGTTTGGAGTACAGTGATAAGTAACATTCGCGTGAATAACTAAAATTGAGATCGCTCCTCGAAGCCAATATATATAAGACGTGGATATTACCAATATTCTTTGCGCGTAATTTACGCTTACGCGCGATCATTTATTTGCTGTTATGGGCCACGTTCGGTAAAGTTAAATTTCTGACAAGGACGCGAAAACAGGCTCCGTGGCATAAATCTTCGTTCAATTTATACGGCAAGAGCGTGCCGTTTGTTACAATATTTATTAGAGCGGGCTGATAATTTATGTAAACGCGCGACGACGGTAAAAATACATTGTTACAGTCATCGCGAAGATGAAATGGCCGTTTCTTAGGAAATCGACCGGTATTTTTAGGGCCGTTTTAAAAATCTACTATTTCTGATTCCTGTAGAAACGAATGCATTTCGACGCGAAAATATATCCAGTGGTTTGGATAATATTTTCAATGCCCCTCCAGGTAGACGTCGGGACTCCTACTATTTTTAAATCGCGTCCCCATTTTTTCTGAACGAAGCGCAGCCTGCACTATCAGCAAATTACTGTCCCCTGCTTCTTTTCGGTTAGTCATGATTTCTCTCGGATCGTCGAGCTTTAAAGTATACCTTAACTCGTTTCGAGTTTATTTCGGGGGTACAAATCGAAGAACGAACCAGTCGAACGATAGCCAAAGGATTATGGTCCTGATATGTAAAACAATATTTATGAAACAGAATTTAACAGCAGATGACTCGAAAAGAAACTTCTAATAAACTATATAAATATGACAATTTGGCAACTTGTACGCTCGGATCAATGACATTTTTATTAATGAAAAAGGGTACTTATTTTTGAAGAAACTATCTTGATCGAGTAAAATAAGTTTTAGAAAAATTATATACTTTTTACTTTGAATGGGAAAAAAAGTTTTTCTTGAATTTTTTTCTTGAAACATAGTCGTAGAAACTGTATGAGATGGAGGACAATTTATTTTGTCAATCCTTTTCAATTCTAAAAGCGAATGTGAATGATTAATCCTGCACAGTTAATCTTACAGAGTCAACAAGAGGACGGTGCTCTCCCAATATACACGGTGATCCTAAAATAAAACGTTCAGCTTTAAGAACGTATTCTTCTCATTGCAACGACAAAAAAAATGAGATACAAACCTAAGTCTACAAATGCTTTTTGTTCTGGTTGCGGCTTTTCTAACCTGAAGTTCTATAATTAAAACAAATATTTCAATTTTCTCGGGAAAGATACAAATGTTTTTTGTCAAAAATTCTTGGATAGTTCGAACTACTTAACAAAGATATTCTTATACATAATTGAGATTTAGTTCGAGAAGGAAGTGTTTCATTCGAACTATATATTTTCTTCGATAATAAACTGTCAATGCACCAGGGAATAAATACAGCTGAATTAGAGGCATGTGTATCTCATAAATAAAACTTTCTTATTAAGGATCAAGAAAAAAAAAATTAATTGGGGACTAATAGTGTTCACATAAGAAAATTATAAAAATTAAATTTTTATATCAGTTCTATGCATAATATTTCAAACAAATATTATTTGTTTTTAGGTAACTTCATACATAGAATTCAAAATCAGAAAGGAACAGTATTATTAAGTTCTATTTTTAACGAAATTGAAGAAATCAAATATATTTCAAAATGTTTTGACAACTGAATTACATGATTTCTATAGAATTAGTTTTGTTCTATTATATTCCATTTTGTGTCCTGACATAATTTTTAATATATATTGTACAATGTTTATAGCATTACAATATATCATTTTCATTTATAGAAACATCATAAAAGTATTGTTGAATTTGATTAAAACATGAGTTCGATCTTTAATTATGGGGACAGTAATTGTTTATAATGATTGTATTTGGTCAACTGCCAATTCAATTAAACACATTTCAGAGGTGCTAGAAATACCAGCCAAAACATTCTTCTTAAGTCATCGAATTTATAAATTAAAAATTTTGGAGGGTCGCAGTATTGTTTTCAAAATTAAAGATAATAATTACAAATAAAAAGAAACGGCTATAGTTTTGATAACCAAACAAAAGAAAACACTAAAATATTGCCAGAATTGGTCGTTTAAGTGACAGCAATTGATTCTTTCGATCTATTCTAACATTTACTGCTGGAAGATAACAAGGAATATTTTCTTGATTCCTAACAACAAATTCTTATTTATTTTGTTTCGAGCAACAGAATCGCATTTATCGAATAAAATGTGCAGTAAAAAAGGCCTGCAACGTTCGACGTGGAAAAATGGCGGTGGCTGGCTCGAAATCGATGCTCGATCGAGATGCTTTCGCATCGTGAGAAACGGCTCATAACGCGACACGAAGGAAATTAGATATTAGAGAAGCCATCGGCTCGTGTACGTATACGCACGCACATAATGCTTTCATGCTCCAGTTGTTAGTGAGCGTTGGACGGGAATCTATATTAGTCGTGCGTCGACCTGTCGAACGTAATCGCTCCTACACAGAATTATTCGCTGAAAGTGCGCCGTGAATATTTTTCTGCCGTCGGTGCATTCCGCGGTCGTTTCGATTCTGAATCGACCAGGCGATCGAAAGTTCCGTTTGAAATTCTAGGGAACGGTTTACCACTTTGGCGCCACGTCGTTGGTTCCAGTAGATCGATCTCAATTAAGAATGTTACATTATCTCTCTGTTAATCGATTGTTTATCCGGCGTATTTGCCGCCGACTGCCATAGCGCCGCTCCAATTCGACAAATTATGGGACTGGTTACGAGCGTAGGATCGGTCCACGTGTGCATTTTGCCGTGCTGGAATCGCACGGAACGCGATTGCACATCTGCGATCGCAACGAATGAATGTAACAAGATATTTACGGACCAACAGAGTAATAAGAAAGCGAAATTATTGCACTCCTAATTAAACGTAATCGGTCGCTACTTTTAAATTATTGTTAGTCGACTGCGTGCTAAACTCGAAAGGGAATTAACTTGGACACGGGAAATCGTTGAACTTTTGAGTCTGAATGAACGCAACTTGTAACACGGAACAGTGGTTCTTAACCCTTTCCTCCCACGAACTACTTTTAACAATTTATTGGAGCTCATGGTCTTTCTATTCCTTGAAATAACCATTTTATATTTTGGTTTAGTCAATATGTTTTAATCAGTGTTGAAAATCATGATGGAAACTTGCATAGATCGCTGTATAACACGATGATAAGTTTGCAAGAAACGTCAGAATCCTTCGAGACACTTTCAGATTCAATTTTAGTAAATTTTTCCTTGTACGATCAACGATCAATAATCGTTAGTTGAGTTCTGTACATTTTGAGGTGCCTGTAAAATACGTTTTTTCGAAAGATATTGTTAGAGAATTTTTTAATTCTATCAGTAGCATAGTTAAAAAAGCTTGTAATTTCTCTGTGCAAGAAATAATTGTTCAGATCATTGACTCGAAAGATTTATTTCAGTTTAAAAGCTGTTGTAATAAAGCAGCGAAAAGATAAAGTTACGTATCAACGAATACAATTTATCTCTTAATTATCTCCATAAGAGACTCAACTAGAAAGTTAATCCTACATTAATTGATATTAGACGTAGACTCGTGTTTACAAGCATTCTAATGTGCAATAATACACGAGTATGTCTCAATTAAAATAGTTTAATGCACTTTAAAGGGCTACAACTCTTGAACTGCGAGGATTAGGATATAAATACCTTCATACTTTTTTATTAAGATTAAAAAGCTGCATCGTTGATCGATTAAAATTATAAAATTCCATTTAACAAGAGAATGGAATTGCACATCTTAGATGCATCGATAAATGAAAATGAATAAAATTATATTCGGTTTGTGCATCGTTTGGTGCTGTTTAATTTTGCCTCGTGACATTTGTTTGTATTTCTAACCCTTTTAACCCTTTTATAGCTGTTTCCTGTTGTGCGGAGTACTCTGGTTAAGAACCACTGGTATAGAATGTTTCCGGAATTATTACTTCTCGTGGAGACAAACATGCTCGTAAATCCCCAAAGAGGGAAAGTGGACGATGCGAGCCAAATGTTTTGATCCTTTTTTTAGGGTCCCTATTAGAACGATTTATTATTGAGATTCATTAATATATACGAGCTACAAATGAAATATAAACGTTACAATGTGAAAAGATAAATTTGTTAAATTGCTGACACACGTTTAATTGGATAGAGAAGCTCGTAGAAAATGTCTAAATGATTCTAGTACACACAATATCTCCGAAAAGTATTCGTTCATTTCATAGATAAAAAGATCTTTGTTTTATTAAGAAACTAGAAATTTATAAGCTTAGCTTTTAATTATTTTTCTCGATAACACAGTACAGAGATAATTACACGACGTATTTATTCAGAAACCATACACTTGATTATTAAAATATTTAAAAAGTTACGAATTAAGAAAATCGAATATTCCTACATTTGAGTGTCTCCAAACTGTATTTATTTAGATTTTCCAAATCGCTACAATAATATAAATTAAAAAATTCTACGTTTTAACCTTAATTATATTTTATTTAATACGAAATTATTAAAACAAAGAGAGAATTAAAACACATTTGTTCAAAAAATAGTAAATGTTCGACTGAGATGTAAATAATAAATCAATTGAGCATAACAATGGTATATCAATTTTAAACAAAAGTTATATGTATGTAATAATTTTTACTTACACATAACTTCTGTTTAGAACTATTTAGTATTAATATATTTTGGTAAACATTTAGTATGTTTGTTAGTGATGTATCTCTCGAAGAAGGCTCATAACTATGGCCGAAATATCGAATAAACGATTCAATTGATCGAAATTGCATTGAGCCACTAAGAAGGAATAATAATTTATTCCTGACCTCTCTTTATCTACGTTTCAACCTTTGATTTAAGTCCTCTTCAGGAACTGAACAAATTGATTTAGGTTCTAACTGCCATATGTTCTTGTGTCTATAGATATCTAGTAGAGTTGATACTAAGTATTATTTGTCCATAATCAAAAGAACATACTAAATTATTATTTTACCAACTTTCGTGATGTGGTGTCAATACTGTAAAATACGAAATAAAATATAACTTGCAAGGAAATGCATTCATCGATCTAACCTAAAAATATACTTTTCAATTTTAAAGAAAAAATCATCCACTTTATTTAGGCCTATATAATACTTAAATTACAAACTATACCGAAAAATGTTTCAAATAAAAGATTTAAAAAAACAATTCGTAATCTTTTTCTATTAATTTAAGAACAGTACTATTTTTATTCGAAACATTTTTCGATATCTCTTGTAATTTCAAAGGTACATAAACACGAATAAAACAAGTAATGATTTCTTCCTCTAGGTCGAGTAGTATTTAAATTAATTCAATGAACATTCGTATAATGCTCCCTTATTAATCATTGACGGTAACTTGCAGTCTCGAGAAACAGTTTTTCCAATTTACATCCAACAAAGCAAACATTACTTTATCCTGCAGAAAAATCGAAAAGAAAAACATTCGAGTTTGTACTCGTGATTTTTAAACCTCTCGGAATATTCATCGATTCATAAAACATACTTTCTCGGATTCGCGGTCAGTTAGTCGATCGTAATTATATTATTCTCCGGTTATTTATTAGTTTAAATACCGGTACGCGTGCATATTAATTGCAGTCTATCGTCGTTTAAACATTACACGTTTAAGTGCACCGGTAAGAGCGTGTTAAGTAGTCGCGTAGCTCGTATGAATTACGCGATACGTATTCGGTTGCCCATTCGTATGTCGTTCGAATGCAAAACACTACAGAATACATTACTGGAGTAATATTTCATACCCCGGCGTATGTATTAATTAATCAGTGCCGCGAAATGGAGACAAAGTACTGTATGCAAAACGATGCTCTTTAAACCTATCGTCGAGATGCACGTCGTTTTTTTCTCGACCCAGGGATCGTTATGAATGTTAAAAACCGTTCTATTTTTACGCGCCCCGTATCCTCTGAAATTCACTCGCCGATTATGTAAGAGCCTACAATGGATTTTTCTGATCGCGTATCGACAGGAGCGGTTCAATAGCCGCATCGAAACCTCAACGGACCGTCGTCGCTGCTCTCCTCGTTGTCTATTTTTTCACCCAGCAATGTTTACAAGACCCCGTTACTTTATTGCACTCAAAACACGGCGGAAAGAATGAAGCCATTCGGAAGGATCTACTTACGCAGATCCCGGTATAACGCGGAATACCGTTTATTTTTACGATTATCGACCCGCTGGGGATCGCGGACTATTAATACGCGTTTGCAAAAATCTCGAACAGCGAAAAAACCGATTCCCAAGCGGACTGAATGGAGAAGATACTCGACGACTAGATAGACGCGATCGTTTCGGCGACGTTTATTGGCATTGCCATCGCGTTTCGGCGATCGTGAATATAAATTTGGCAACAAATGGCTACGGAATGTTCAAACTTTTGGAAACACTACGATGTCTGGCCACGTTTCGCGCTATCGTGGATGATAATTGTATTCGGACCAAATTATGTACGAAAATATTATTATTGGACCGTGTAACAAATCGAAAATTAAAAGCAATTCTATAGAAAATTTTCCACCGCAATAACATAGGATTTTGATTCATTTCGTGGAATGACAAATTCTTTCAATGGGGAAATCATTCAAAAACATCGAAAAAATAAATATACACGTGTCTGAATTTTGTTACAAATAAAGAACTATTTAAATTAACCAAAACATGGTAGAAAATCGTAAAACAAAATGGCACATGTACCATTGATGAAGTGAGTTTTATATTAAATTAGTAGTATTTAATATTCTTATAAACTCGAACTTTGAATTTTGACACAATGCAATATGTTAAATTTTTCGACTTTTAGTTTTGGTCTTCTTTAGTATAAATAATTATATTTTAGTAAAATAATTATATCTGGGTCAAGAACATAATGTATATGAAAATTACAGCATTTTGAATCAAAAAGAGGGAAATATACATTTGTATACCTAGAACGACCATTAATTCCATTAATAATAAATGGGGATGACAAGAGAAAGTAAGTTAATAAACTAGTTAATATATTTGTACTTGCTTTACTCGGCTGGAACGTAGTCAAAATTTTTATTTTATTCTCGTGGGTTCAAAACATTATAAATTTTTGTATACACTTAATTCACTCTTAATCTAGATCTATGTATTACAGTTATTCTCAACTTTACTCTATATAAATTTAGTTATATCGTTTGTGGTATCGATGCTACTTTTCATTTATATTTGTAATTATATTTTTATCTGATATATTCAAAAAGTAAAATGTTTATTATGACGAATATTTTTTCGTTTTTAATTTGACCAACCCACAGGCATCAACTTGAATTTTAATTGTTTTTCTACCTTTTAAAAATTGTATTTCTATACTTTCATAATTCTATACTGGAAGTATTGTAATTCTATCGTATCATTAATTTGATATTTGTATAAAAATATATATTTCTATAAAATTCTTAGAATTTTTCAAATATCTTGATTCAACCCTGACAAACTTGAATATTTCCCTTTTCTTTTTCTATTTCTGTGTTGTTGGATGAAACAGATGACGGAAACGCGACATTTTATAATCATTTACATGGAAAGCTGACGTCAGAATCTTAACATTCTGTGTACACGTGTGCAAGAACCACATTCGAACGATTCATAATTTTCTATTATCAATAAATTTTATTCGAGCTTCGCATTCGTTAGTATATTAAAACAAATCTAAGGCCTCAGCAAGCTTAGAATCGATCCACGCTCGTAAACGTTAATAAAATCGATCAATTACAGTTGATCGTGTCAGCCAGTCGCTTACAGGTTGCAAGAACGAAAGTTTTAGTGTTAAGAAGGGCACAAAGTCAAGGCCACCGGCGTTCGAATACGAAAATAGACGCAGAACTCATCAAAGGAACGTAAATTTAGATTTATGCGATACAGAGCGCCTTAAGATGTTTCGTGTGTATCGCGATAAAAAGAAAAGTTCTTCTTGTGCGGCGGTAAAAAAAAAAATGTTACAGCTGTCTGGTAGAGCAAAAGAGGCCCGCGTCATAGATCGGGGCGGTCGTAGAAATCTCTATTACAGTCTGGCACGATTTTCAGAAGCGTTTCGACTCTTGAATGGCCCAACACCATCCCAATACATTCCACGCGTATCTTAATTTCATGCTGAATTTGTTAGCATGGAGTCTCAAAGGCGCCCAGGAAGCACCGGGACGCGAGAAACGTAACCGAAATAACGATCCACGATACGTGTAACGTGTATGATAACATTTTCGTAGACTTTAATTAGTTGTAGCTACATAGACGCGACACGAGATGACCGGGCTAATGTAAAAAATAAACCACCGTGTCATGCTTGTCCCAACATAGAATCTAGTACGAACTGTCGATGCATCGAAACCATGTCCCCGATGTATAAAAAGATCATACATAGACGTACGATCTAGAATGAATTCTACCAAATCGGGATCCACGAACTTCTCGAGCAATTCTCATCGAAGAACAGGACTTCTCGAACTACTTAAAACCGCTGTTCTTTTATGCTTAAGATACACTTCCGTTGCAACGTACCAGGATTAGGATAAACGTCGAAAGAAATTTTTTAAAAATATAACACACGATCACATATCATCACCTGTAACGAGTTAGTTCTCTGTCGAAAGAACCAATACCATAACTAAATATCGAATTTCAAGTTCTCCGGAATTTCCAAGGATTCACTGAGTTACTCGTGGTCGCGTTCGTTTCGCCGCGATCTATGTTCAAATTGTTCACGTTTTCGTTCGATTGTTCACCGTACGCACTGATCGAGATAATTTTGAGAATGGATGATAAGGCAGCTACGGTAGCATGCTGCGTGTTACAGAATTCCGAGAGACGAGTTCCTCTGTGGTGCTTAACAGAGGTGTCGTGCCGAACTGACGGCTCCCGTCGGTGGAGGATCGACTTTATACAGCCGTGTGTCTCGTGCCGCTCTATGAACGAAGCTTTAGGGGCCTCCACCTTCGTATGTCACCTGACAACGAGACGTTTCCGACTACGTTCCCCGTTAAAGCTCTTTTACATCTCTTTCACCTTTTTTTTCGAGAATTTCCTTCGTTCTTGTCGTTAACAATTTTACGGAGCATTAGATCGTAACGTGCGAAACGCACTCGGTCGCTTGAAACGTTATCAATCGATCTTCCAGAGTTAGACAAAATCCGATTCGTCACGATAATCATTATCTTTGTTTGGTGATAATCGTAAATCTTTAATAATCAGATTACACTTTAAAACTCTGCACATAGATTTCTGCATAGAATAGACCATTCACACAAGCTCATATTTTTGGAGAAGAAATTAGTTCTTTCAAGCTTATATTATTCAAAATTTGAGAATTGTCAATGTTATTTTGCACGATAGTACGTATTTCTTTTTGTATAATATTTTGGCTGATGTTGAAACGAGTTCGATGACCTGTATGTGATCTTCGAATGACCTTCGGTGGGAAAATTTTTGTTGGTGGAATATTGAGTCACGAACAGATATAATTGCCTGAAACATTCTGAATGCCACCATTTTCTTTTTTTCATCTTTATTCATATATATATAGGAATAATTTAAATATTTACCATATATAAGTAGAATAGTTAATGCGTAACCTGATATGAACAAGGACATTGCGAGTAAATAATATTTTTATTCATATTTGAGAGGAAGATATATTCATTTATATATGAACAAAGGTGGAAAATAGAAAATGGTGAACAATTTTTAAAAATGACTGGAATAATGAATACGAATAAAAATATTATTTGCTCGCAATGTCTTTATTCATATCAGGTTACGTATTAACTGTTCCACTTATGTATGATAAATATTTAAATTATTCCAATATATATATATATTTTTTTATTCATATTCAATATTCCAGTCACTTTCAAAAATCGTTCACCATTTTCTTCTTTAAATGGAAGATATATTTATATGTGAACAAAGATGAAAAGAAGAAAATGGAGAATTTTTTAAAGTGACTGGAATAGTGGATATGTATTAACTGTATCAGCTGTTGCAATATTGCAATATTGCAAGAAATACGTACGATATTTGCATCGAGTTCCTCCAACAATGTTGAGACTCAGAGCTTAGTTACATTAGTTTAATTTTCGTAGGAGGGAGCGGTAATAGACACACGCTTAGTCAGTGCTTTCTAAATTTTTTCCAAGCCACGCTAATTTTAAAAATAAGCACCGCAGATTGCAAACGGTTAATTGAGTCAGATCTATTTCAGATCGCTAACGAAGTTACAGGAATATTGGTAATTTTAAAAAGAGCGAGAAGATTGGTACGGAGCAGAGAAAATGTTTTTATTTTAGGAAATGATCGCTTTACCGCGTTACGGACCAATAATTCGAAACAGCAAAGTTGAGCCATTAAGAAGAATAGAATTTTGAGAGATTGAGTCATACAGCTTTTTTAAGAGCTTACACTGCAAGCGTAATCTATTCTCTAAATATAAAAACACGTACTTCGTCTATTTAGTGTTTCATTTCTTTTAGAATTCTATAAGGACAGACACAAAATTAAAAAAAAAATAAAATTTCAAATTTATTATATATTTACAGATGTAAAGGATGAAAGATAATGCTTCAATATCCAACAATAAAAAGTTTCCAATGAAATAAAAATTTCGAGTACCACATGAAATTAAATAGTACAGAATACTAAATGTACAGGAATTTATAAATATTGCAAAAGAGGAATGTAATTATACAAAATAATTCTGTAAAGAATATACAGGGTGTTCGGCCACCTCTAGCAAAAATTTTAATGAGCGATAGTAGAGGCCAAAATAAGACGAAAATCAAGAATACCAATTTGTTGGTGGAAGCTTCGTTAAAAAGTTATTAACGTTTAAAGTGCCGCTCTTACTGAATTTTTTTCTCGAAAATGCGCAAGATTTCGGGGGTATGTCTATTCACCAAAAATGACTGTAATTGAACCCTACAATCGAAAATAATTTTTCCACAACGATTTGCAATTTTTTAATTTTCTCGAATAATTTCACACCTTCTCTATTTTTTTTCTCGAAAGTGGACAGGATTTCGTGGGTATGTCTAATGACAAAAACTGATTTTAATTGACCCCCGCAACCGAAAATAATTTTTCCACAACGATTTGCAATTTTTTTTCTCCGTTGAAAAATTTAGGCACCTAATTGGATTTTCAGTAAGAAATTTTTTTCTCGAAAGTGCGTACGATTTCGGAGGTATGTGTAATGATAAAAAATGATTGTAATTGATCCCCGCAACCGAAAATAATTTTTTTAAAACGATTTGAAAAATTTTTTTTCGCCGAAAAATTTCAGCACCTACTCGATTTTTTTTCTCGAAAGTAGATAGGATTTCGGAGGTATGTGTACTCACCAAAAATGATTGTAGTTGACCCCCGCAACCGAAAATAATTTTTCCAGAACGATTTGAAATTTTTGAATTTAATTGTTAATAACTTTTTAACGAAGCTTCCATCAACAAATTAGTATTCTTGATTTTCGTCTTATTTTGGCCTCTACTATCGCTCATTAAAATTTTTGCTAGAGGTGGCCGAACACCCTGTATAGAAGATTGCATAGTTTCTTTTTAAGTTTTGAGAATTCTAAATGCGTACTTGGAGGATTATCGCTTAAACTAAACAGAGGTAATAAAATGAGAGAAATTCGCAGTAAAAACAGCACCGTTACGAACATATTTTTCGACCATAATGAATTCCGAATGGTGGCGACAACTTGATACGTAATCAGGAGCAAGACGAACCAAGTATGTATTAGCGATCTTTGTAATCGTTGTTTATCGCGAAAGGAGCTTACGCGAACCGCACGGTCGTTCTAACAGGCTTGTTTATACCGTAGTGTCGCGATTGCTTTTTTGTAAACTCGCTGTTAGGTGGCACACCGGAGAGTTAACTAATTTTAGGCCTATAATCCAGAACGCGCTAAAACGCGTGCATCGCTGAAACTAAAGACCGAAGCGATCCTGCCAGCTCATTCTGGGGAACACTGAAACCTCGAACTCTTATTTATCGGTTTATTTATACGTTTCAAAAAATACCCTCGTCGAAGGATTTATTATAGCTGTATATCAATCGGTGAACAATCCAGGTTAAATTTAGTTCAAACCAAGTCTCTTTCCAATCGTTCAAATTACGATGCTCCCGTTAGCGAAATGCTTGTTACGCTTCTTTTCTGATAATTTAATATAAAGTCAAATAAATTCTTTAAAATTCTGTATGTTTTTAATCGATCGCTATGATGCAGTATGTTATTTTTGGCCTTGTTGGGCGAGTTATAATCTTCGATTTGTATTTCTTGTTGAGTAAATAAAATATGAGCATTTTATTAGAATCGATACAGTGTGGATACAAAAATTTATATTCATTTTTTAATACTCAAATTTGCAGTTGATAACCTGTGGAATCGATGTGAAATAAGTTATTTAGTCGTTGAAAGTTCAACTTCCGTGATTCGTGCAAATATACACGCAGGAATATAGGGAATCACGATCCAATAATCATTTAAACCAGTCTGACGTACATTTCCAATTGTCACTTTGTATTAAAATTTAGTTTCTCGTCGCTCTAAATTTCACCGTGTAATAACGAAAATTAATATCGCCGTCTAGTTCTAATGCTAGGTAGCGTCGAACGAAACGGAGAAGCGACGATTCGAAGATGCAACGTGGTTAGTCCACGCTAGGAGAGGGTAAAGAGAACACACCGAGCAACCGGTCGTAAGAAAAGATCGCGACGATACGAAACGTGGATATAACGCGTAATCGTAGTTATAGACGCATCCTGAATAACGTTAAATATTTAGATTTAAGTATCCACCGGATCGATATCATCCCTTGAACCGGTGTTTTACGATCCTGCTTATGGAAGTCGATCCTTCGATGATCCATCTTTTCCCCCCAGAAACGGACACCTTTCTATTTGTCACAGTTTACTTAAACGGCGTGTATTTGCAACAAAATATGATCGTGTATCATCTACGGAATACTAGAATGTGGGATTCAACTACTAAAATGTGAGATACTGAAACATAAAATACTAAAATATAGCATACTTGAATATAGGTACTGAAATATAGAATAGTAGAATGTAGCATTTCGAAATGTAAAATACTAAAATATAGTATGCTTGAGTATAGGTACTGAAATATACAATACTAAAATATAGGCTTCTGAAAATATAAGAATCTAAAATATAGTACAATTGAATATACATAGGTATTGAAATGCAGAATGCTAAAATCTAAGGTTTTGAAATATACAATACTAAAATATAGGCTTCTGAAAATATAAGAATCTAAAATATAGTACAATTGAATATACATAGGTATTGAAATACAGAATGCTAAAATCTAAGGTTTTGAAATATGGAATACTAAAATGTAGGATTCTGAAACATGGAATACTGAAATATAGAAGTTTAAAATATAGTATATTCCAATATGAAATAGAAAAACAATGGGATCTAGTGAATTAAAATTTCTGAAATATAGGATCCTTTAATAATGCATGCTAAAATATAAAACAGTGAAAATCAATATACTAAAATAATAAATATTAAAATACAGATAATTAGAATGAAAGATATTAAAAAGTGAAAAATATTGAACTATTTTCCGTTCAAAAACGATTTTTCGTGAAATAGCAAACACATTGGTAATTAAATTATTGTGATACAATCTTGTTTGCAATAGTTTATTTCAGAATAATAACGCAGCTTCATTTGTTTTCCTTATTTTATTAGCGAATGTAAAGCCATCGAAGCGACAACAATGTTCTTTCTCCGCCGATACTTTTCGCGGACACAGTATCATGTACGTAACGCGATATTAATACGAAATATGATACAACTATTTCACACCACTTTACCGTACATTAGAATCGCATCTTCTTGGATTCTAATACTCGTATCTAAACAGTACGTAGAGAAATGTTGCAACCGCGAGAAATAATAGGAATCTTATTTTTCTTATTTTAGGTACACTATGATTTATGCGACCTTTGCGAAATTTACTAATCGCGATTCGTTACGAACGTATCTTACGCAGTAACGTAACAATATTTGCTCGTCGTGAGGTCCAGACCTCCAGTGTTCTGTTTCTCTTGGATTACTTATTAGCTAATCGAGCCCACTATACTGAAATATATCATCCCGAGTGTTTGTACTATACATCGAGTGGCTGCAATGAATTTATAGACACCGCACAATTCTGCTGTTAAATATTTTATATTAATAATTTCGTAGTTCGCCGTTACGATTCATTAATAACGCAAACTTAGATACCGAACATGAGAAGAAAATGTAAAGTTAGAATATATAGACGTTACACTATCATCGTTATATAATATCCATCGACCAGGGTCGGTGTTACGGTTACCAGTGACCTGACGCAACTTTCAGTGCCTTTTTTAAAATCAAAGTAACATGTCGATTGATAAGTACTTATTTTTCAGATCATTTATTATTTTTATAATTTCTATGGAACGAAGGGAATTTTTTAAATTGTATTTGCTATTAAAATATAAATCTTAACAATTTTAATAGTTACTGTTTGATTAATGTCAGACAAAAATATAGTATTCGTTTTGTTCCCTTTTTGTCGTAACTACTGATCACTGGGAGTTATACTTCTCACATTTAATATAAGTTCTATATAAATTATTAATATAAGTTTCTTATAATGATACTTAAATTTTAAACTTTGAAATCGACCAAGAATTTTCGTTCGTCCTAGAAAAGTCACTCCTTTAAAGGATCTTTCAGGATTGTTGGCAATTTTCTTCTTTACGTATGTTTTATATAGTGAATATTCTGTCATGTATCATATTATTAGTATTTTTGTTCCATTTATTTTGAAAGTTTGAATTTTTTTAGCTTCTTAGTGAAAATTTATGTCATTTATGAAGATTACATATTCAAAAATTTCTAATTATTTCTCTCTTTCCTCTTTTTTTTATAGCCACTATTTACTACGTAATTGTTTCATACATAATTTAAACTGCTTCCTTTTTAAAACTTCTTTTTTATTATGACTTTGTTCTGTTACCTTAAATTATATATTTTCAATATTTTCCAATTCGTCATTAATTTATCAAATTAGTTAACATTTTGTTGGAGCAATTAAATAAAAAAAATTCAGAAGAGAATTATCAAACAAAGACAAAATACATTATATATCATTAAAACATGATTATTTTTAAATATATTTTCACTTCTAATATAATTTCATACCGATATTTACGATTGGACTCTAGTTAAAATTTTCGTCAATTTCGCATCGTTTGGTTCCGTGTAAAGTCAGCCCTCGACGAGAAATCAATTAAGTAAAATCGGTTCCTTTTTATCGAACTGGCGTTGTTGCGCCTATATATTCGAAATGACCAGTAATCACTGGCTCGGTATCGGTAGCGTTGGCCTAATCGCTCTCTAATTCGAGGTAAAATTACGAGTCGTGGTTCGGTAGGTCTCGTTATTATATATCTGTTCCAGTTCACCGCGGGACAGCCGGTAATCAGGTA
Source organism: Colletes gigas (assembly GCF_013123115.1). NCBI lineage: Eukaryota > Metazoa > Arthropoda > Insecta > Hymenoptera > Colletidae > Colletes > Colletes gigas. The sequence goes on from NW_025106646.1 coordinate 1,352,954, forward strand.
TCCCCGCACGCTATCGATCTAATTCGCTCTAATTCGATAAAATTCAAACATCGAAGTCGCGGCTGTTTCGTCGCGAACGGCGCGGTGGCGTTCCGGCGCTACTTAGCCCCAGCTAGACCGTCGGTAATTAGCGATTTCTCAGTGGTACCGATCTAATTTTCCGCCGGGGCAAATTATCGAGTAGCGCGCAGATAGAATTAGCCGCGTCGGCCTGGGCTGATATCGCTAAATTGCTGCATTCCTACAAGACGTCCGGAGTGCATCTCCCTCGTTATATCATCATCGTTCATCAGCCTCTGGTCTACGCGGCGCGCCGTATAAATATATCGCGTTTGGATCATCCTCTTGATCGCGAGCGCGAGCGCGCGCGTCCGTAAATGATTGGGCTAATTTTCCCTCGCCAAAACGATAGTAATAATAATACGTCTTTATTCCGACGAATTGAACGTGACACGATAAGAACCAGTGCAGTGGGAGGCGTGAATACAGGTTGAAACCCCTAACATTGCCACCCTAAACGTCCCCCAAGAAGATATTGCAGTTCGAAGGAGGACAGATTTGAAATTTTGCAAAAACAATTATTTGGCTGTTGTCCAGCCGACTCTGGGTCCATTCGAACTCGTGTAAATTATTTATTTCAGTGTCGAGTTTTGGTTTTTAGTAAATAATTTTACGGCGAGCTTGTAGAATCGACGAGATTGAGAAATAAAGAATTTACAAATGGCACGAGAATTCGATCGGAATTTTTGTAGTGCAGCGCGAAATAATAAAATTGTGATTCGAGATTTGTACATTATCATTTATAGGTATCTTTTCGTACGAAAATACTAGAGAACATTTGGAAAACAAATAACTCATAATTCATAAAATTATAAAATTAAGGAGGTTAGGAACTGAAGTAGAACACAATTAAACAGGATAATTTTATTTAAATTTCCTACGCAATGAATTGTCAACATTATTAAATGTTATATCGTTTGCTAGTTGAATAGGGAATGAAAGTTATCAATGTTGCATTGGTCGTGGAGGAAGAATTGCAGATCCTCTAAGATCACATGATCGTACACCATCTTTTTTTATGGCAGTTACAACAAAGAAGAAGTTTCTAGAGAAAACATTGAGAATCTGGACCAATCGACAGGAAATAACCACACAAACGAAAACTTGAAAAATCGAAATACCTAGAGTTCGTGCACATGTAATTAAATAATTTTGCATGGAGGCAAAAGGTAGCAATAAACAAAGCTTTAATGCTACATACGCTTCAAGGTATACCGGTTAAGATTGTGCAGATTCAAGATCAATGAGTATGTTCATCAATAAATTCGAGAATACGTGAAATGACGTAGGTGCATTCCATTAGTGTTACTTGATCAGGAATTACAGCTGTCATAATAAGGAAAACAGGATTCAGAAATGCTGAGAAAGTAGATATGATTATGATTACGATAAATGTCGTAAAAACATAATGCAGATAAGTGTTTTCCAGGCAAGAACGTATCCTGTGTGGAAATATACTTCAAGTTGTTCGTTCGAAAAAGTTACATTTAGTTTATTAATTTCTGTACTACTGTCTAATATTGAAATTAAAATATCCTCTAAATTAGCAATTTCATGCTACAGGGTTTAGTATTTTTGTGTAGAGAATAATTAGCATTAGAAAATATATGAATCTGTTTAAAAGAAACAAACTTGACCTTCATATGACCTTTATATACCTCTATTCACCCATACACTATTTGTTTATTTGATTGTTGCTATCATCGAGTCGAGTTTGAGCCAATTTAAACGAATCACTATACTTCTACAAAGGGTAGTTAAAATAATGTAAACACCTGTGAAATAAACACCATTATTTTAACCCTTTTCTTACTGTATACTTGCCTCCAAGAAATTTCTATTTTTCTTGCAAACATCTTAAAAAAATGATTTTATTTTTATTTTTACAGCAAGTAACCTCATACTTTTAAAATGGTACTTTATTAAAATCCTTTTAGAATAACAAACTAAAACGTCTCTACTTTACGACACAGTGATGTAAAAAAGAAGAAGCCGATGTTTTGAAACGCGCTGTTACTGAAAGGGTTAATTATACGAGGTTAGAACACTATTACCATCAATCCTAATCCCACTGAAACGTCATTAAGTAATAAGGAACATGTCCGACACACTGCGGCTTTTGAAAATCATGAATTTGGCGAATATGGAAAGTAAGTCGACGCGAGTCCTAGAGTTTTTCTCAATGGGCATTAGTATAGAAAATACGAGCATTTGAAATTACGTGCCTTGCAGTCCGTATTACCATAAATAATACTTCAACCGAGTTATGGTGCATATTATGCCGGTGTAGCGGTGTCAGTGGAGTGCAAATGGTTGTAGAAGTTGAAGAAGGGAATCTGTTTCTCGCTCTGTTCTTCAGAACTGCTCCCCGGTGATTCAATGATATTTAAATCAGGTGACTGCGCTGACCAGGGGAGACGTTAAAGTTTATCTCGACTTTTCTAGTAGGAATCCTTCCATGTAGGAATGCAATATCATCTTGAAAAATAGCATCGTTTCTGGGAACCAATACGTGGACCATAGATTCTCCCTCATCCTGTGAGCTACTGTTATTATTATTATTACTGCTCGAACGAGACGTGCCATCAGCTGCACGGATTAAACGAGTCCTCAGTCTTCGCATTTACCGAATTCATGGCGTATTTATGGCCTTTTTCCCCATGTAATAGTTATTGGTTAATTTTTGCCAAAACCTGAACCAATGTTTTCTTCTTTATTTACTAAAGATTTACTAAAATCCTGTCGCTGTGAGAATAGTTAAAAATATAATACACTTTCTTCCACATATGATCCTGCATTGAAAAATAAATCGACAAGATGGAATGAAATTTTTTAAATGTTTTAGTTTCGAGATAATTAGTACGATTTACTAAAATTCAAGGTCAGCCGAATGGCGAGATATGGCCGCTGAAATTGTTACCGAACCTACCCCATTTTTAACCGGTTGGAATCAAGGAGTCTGAAACGAAAACTTTCATATTATCTTATCTGATCCCTGTATATCTTTCTCGTTACGTTTAATTAACCCAGTTTGCAGATGTGGCAAAATTAGTAAGATGACTGATAAAATCGAAGAAGTTTTAAGTTCGCGAGTCGGCATTTTAATGTTCGTTACACAAATTAAATCGAAGCTCTCACGTCTAAGTAACATCTGATATGGTTTCGATATTTGTATGAATTACAATGAAATTTTTTAATTAAACAATAGAAATGTACTTGAATGACATGGAAATATTTTTGACATTTTTCCTATAGAATGGTTGTAGACAATTGTCAAGGCTAAACTCATGAATAGTACTATTAGGATTATACTAAATATTAAATATACAATAAAACTATCTTATCGAAAATACGTAATTTTTCTTACGTTATTGTTACGATTATTGTTTTATTTAGTGTATCAGAAACTCGTCTTGTATTTCCTATTGTTCCCATAAATTCGAGTGAATAAATTCTCTGTTCCAACGTTCAGGAATTTGCTGAGAACATGCTATTGAAATGGTTTCTTCTGTACCAGCTTATTTACAAAATCCTTGCCTCAAAGACTCCTATTTACATAAATAGGTGTTAAACAAATGCTTAAGTTTCTCCTCTTCAATTTGTCTTTACATACGTGTTGTGTCTAAATCTCTCTATATCCTTTCACCGCATTAACAAGCCTCCTCTTATGTATCTGTCTACTATCTTATCTTTATTTTCCCAACTGCTGTAAATATTACTCTAAACACTACTTTTTTTCAAATATGTAATTTGTATTTCTTGTTCCCAATTCCTATAACACTTAATTGTTGCCTTCTTCTCTTATTTTTAAATTAAATCATAAGTTACGAGGCAAAACAACAAATCAGTGAACCCTGCCCTTTCACTTTAATTTTTGATAAATAGATGTCATTTTTTGAATTAAAGTCATCAAATTGTAAAAGTGGAAAGTTGAATTGGATTTTACAAATATGAATTATGGGCTACATTTCAGAGTATAAATTTATTAGAATTAGAAAATTTAGTTTCATGTTCTGTTATTTCAAGTAATATTCCACATTTATGAATGCAATTTAACATTAATTATAATATGCAAGAAAACTAAAATTACCTCGAAAATTAAAAACTAAATAACTTTACGACAAAGATCATCCAAGTTTGTATTTTGATATCATTAAAATAGCTTATGAAATATTTGTTACATTATCACAATCGAAGTATTTAGGTGGCTTCTTCTAGGCTAGAAACGCTGTTCGTTTGCAATATGATCATCGCGTATAAAAGGAAACAGTTACGTCATTGCCAAGACTTTAAAATAAGTAACTATCAGCGTCTGTTGTAATGTGTCGCAAGTGACTAATACTTTTCCTGAAATTTGTATAGAATTGTCACACAGAATACACCAATTAAGGTTTGATCGAATAAATTTATTTTGATACCTTCTAAATAAGGTTTAACATTTTTCGTAAGTAATTTCATCCGTAACTCGAAAAGTAACTTATGTAGAACATTTTTTAATTACTTCAGTCTATAGATACAGTTCTTCAAGTACGTACATTTCTAGAGCACCCTGTATATAAATAGTAATATAAATTTAAATAGAATATAGACTCCAGATTCAAGAGATATTAATATGACAAGGAACAGACCTCAGGAAAACGAGGATTAAAGCAATACGACGTTAATCGAGAAAACGAGCCATCGTATTTAGATACATAGTAGAATGAAATGGACATGTCATCTTTGTGTCTAGCAGGAATGGAGTCGTCTCGAAGACGTAGGTGTTCCCGTGGAAACGATTTCATGGACTAACAATAAGCAACAAAAGCGAACCGTATAATAATATTGTCCCTCCCCCGAGGATAATCGCCTTGCTCAATATTAAGTGCACAAAGTAATAACGATTGTTGCGAGAGATAAGTGCAAATAGAAGACAGATGCAATCTGTTTCTGAAAATTGCAGACATTTTCTCGGGGTCGATCGCGCGAAGAAATAAACTTCTGTTTGCGAACGTTCCGTGAGTTACGAAGCAACGTTTGTGTATTACGTGCATTCGTGTTCTCGAATCAAATAATTCTCTGAATCGATTGCACGCACCAAATGAATAAAACAAGATTTTACGATCTAGTTCCTGCGTTACTTATCCACCATATATATTCTAAGTCTTATACAGTGTTGCCCAAAAGCCATATTACTGGGGTAACCAGTATCAATCGAAACAAGACGTTTAATTACTTCTTCGACTTAATTTGTTCAATGAACCGTTTTATGGATCGTATAGATATTATTACTGTTTCGAATAATAGGCAATAATGTTTAAGACTTGCAGTGAATAGTGTTCCATCAAGATCGTAAATGCATTTTGCTTTCTCCTGAACGAGTAATTAGAAGTTTAGTTGCAGTAACAACTAAGCATTAATTAGATCTTATATAGCCGAAATTCAAACCAAATTCATAATAAAATATCACTTAAAAGTTAAATATTTTAATAATAATATTTAATTCAAAAATATTTGTTATTAATAATAATAGATGACAGATTATTGGTGATTATAAATAGAATTGAAATATCAATGGATGACAAATATCAAAGAACTATTAATGTTAGGTTTTCATTGCATTTCGATAGCTTTGCAGAAGCAAATACAGCGTATAAAATTAAACGATCAAATGAACATCACACAAACGTAATTACAGAAAAAGCTACTTGTTTTCTGTTACTTTGAATTGCAATGTCGTTAACACGATGGCAGGATCCGTTAGGATCGTTAACGTTACATCATAATTGTTCCGATAACAATCGATGGATTCCCAGGTTGAATAACCAATGAAACAGGAGGAAGCCGCTCGACAATTAAACGCTGTTCGAATTCTGCCATCATTGGTAACTCGAGGCACTTGCGAATTCCAGTTTCGTATTTTATATCGCGTCTCGGCGGCAGAATATCGGGATTATACGTAACGGAACGGCGCCAAACATGCAAATATTAATCGCCGGCACTCCTTTCGCTAATAAATTTTTAATTAATCAGCGTCGCCGCGCGGCCATAAAGTCAGCAATTATCGTTGCGTCTATTGGCCAACGGATTCAATTATTACCTGCGTTCAATATTATTTTGTAGCAAAGTCAAATATTTTATAATCAACGTCCCCAGACGTATCATTCGCGGATGCAGGAATTCCTAGCGTGACCGTAGAAATGGTAGTCGCTCATTATCTCGGGGCTGTAATTTATTAAGTTGTAAATTAGTCTACCGACATCGGGTTCCATTAATGGAACGAGCTTGTCGCCTCTCGTCTTTTAAACGCCAGTGGAAAATATCGATCCTTTGGAAACTTTTATTACGTAATTCATTTTTACTTCTCCAATCGGACATTCCTCGATCGTCGATGACTTTGAGCGCAACTCGATCCGGAGCAAGCTTTATCGTTTCCGGATTGCGCGGAGGAGATGACTCGGGATCGACGTCAACTGCAGAACCGTACACGTATCGGTCACTGGTCGAGATTGCGGTAATTGCTGCAATTTACCTTGCGAATCGCATAAATAGTTTCTTTGTAAGTCTCGCCGCGCAACTTTTATCCGATAGCGTTTAGGAATATCTTGACGCGTTGCAGCGCCGCGGTTTGCCCCAATTTTTCCAAGACTCGCTGACCGTTATTTATTAAGGCATGGAAATAAACGGGCAATTCATACGCGTTAATAACATCACGGGGCATAATTCATCGCTGAAATCTGCTCCGCGAACGCTTCAATCGTTGGTACATAGTTTAATATTAGGCGATGACCTAAACATCTAAGGTATTTTCAATGCGACACGCGAAGCAACATCAATCTAACGCGCTTCTGCGTGGCAAAATTCGAAAACGTTTGCACAGTTGCGCCCAGAAACGAGGGGATAATATTTTGGAAAATTATTAGAGACCATCCAGAGAAGTATCGAGGCGATTTTAATGCCGCGATAGACACGTCGATGGCGTAATAAATATTTATACCACTCGATATTGAAATTTGGGTCAGGTTGTAATACTCTCGCTTGGTATGCTTACACCATGTATGTTCCTTTGATCTTGTTTGGCGAATAAACTCGTTAAACAAACGATGAAAAACATATTAAGGTTTTAGTGAAACTGGAAAATCGATGTAATAGCGATGAATATCTACCACCATTGATATTTAGTATGGTAATGTTAGTATGTCTACGATATATGAAAAGAATTTCAAATAAATACTGTAAACATTGATGAAGAATTATCCCTAAATCGTTAGACACAGGAATCTTTTTAACCATTTTATAATGGAAGACACATCATTATTTATGATACCAAATAATAATATATCAAATAACGTTATCTTACCTAAGTTTATGACAGCAACTAAAAGAATGTACTATAAATCAATCACTTTTCAAGAGTAAGTCGTCCTCTGTTCAATTTTAAACAATCCAAGTCCTTTAAAGTCAGGTGGTTCGCACTTCCTGAATGTGAAACGATTCGAAGAATTTTTCCAGAGACACCGTGTCTCAGAAATCGACCATCGTTTAACATCAGGTTGTTCTACGCGTTCATGAATTTCAACTCGGGGCACCTTTTTTTAAAAACACCGTGACTTTGACAGAGACCATTGTTTAACGTCAGTTCTCTGCACTCGGGGCATTTCAAGCGAATTCAAGGGACATCGAAACCGATAGTTCTGGGATTTATTCCAAGTAGAAGTCGTTTAGAAATTTGTGCATGAACCGACGTGGACGGTAAGGCGAGGCTCGGAAAACCGAGACACGGTCTTGGCTTTTCATCAAAGTGACGAGATTGACCCGTAACCTGGGCCCCGGAGTTACGTCACATCCTGAATCTTTATAGAAGCGGGTGTGCAATCGATCGCATGAAAAGTGCATGGTGGCGCTTTCACGTTGAAACTGCATTTTAGCGAATACAAATACCTCGGTGCACCTCTAGCATGTGCCACTTTTGTGACGTCGACGCCGAGAGCGCCATTTAGCGTCGTTAATAGAGTTGCATCAGCGTCGAGTGCACGGTGATACATCGATAGGAGTGGTTCGGCAAATAGATCGGGGCTGAAGATATATACGTACGCAAGGGAGAGAGAAAGGAACACACCCATTTAAGCCACGATGTTTCTGCACAATCGTACTGCGTCTACAGGGTGGTCCGTGCGAATATTTTTAACGAGAATTGTTTCATTCCCATTCCCATAAACTTAAAGTACTGGAGAAAAAATATTAGACACTTATTTCTATATTTCAAAGAAGCAAATTTTATATATTCTACACGATACGTACCATCTAGAGAACGAGTATACAAAATCTTAAATTCAAAAGAAATACAATGCAGAAGTTAGAGAAAATATATACGACTGATTTTAGTTGGAGAAAATTATAAAACACTTGGACTTCGATTCTCACGATATAGAAAATGTACGCAATATATGTGCTCGAAGTGTCTTTTATTTATGTCCAGTATTGTATATTTAGGACTCTTTCAATAAAATAGTGTAATTCATTTTGAATTTTTCAATAATAATGATCATATCGATTTGGCAATAAATCAGTTTTTTAATTGAAAACTTTAAACATTTTTTGAAAATTGAAGACGATGGTCAGTACTCAATGATTAGAAATAAATATAAGTATCGTTTTTGTATACTTCAAGTTAGCATCAAGAACGTCACGACTTATGACCTAATATATTTATTTGAAGAAGTGAATATCATAAATTTTCTTTTAATTTGCAAGGTATACAATAGCACAATGGTTTTTAAAAATAAAAAAGACTCACTTCTACATACTCGTGATCTTTCAAATATTTCATTGATTTCAATTTTCTATTATTCAGAATCTAGCTTATAGTTTGTTATCACATTTACGTAAGTTAGGTTTCTTCACACAATGACAATCATTTAAGCTACTAGCATCAAACATGTTGACGCGACGAGTCGTGAGCACTCATCGTGGAGGAGCAGCGTATTTCTGAGTTAGCTCGATACGTACATACATTCTGTTGCTTGTAATACTAAACGAATGTTTTGTAATTTGCATTATCAGAGCAAAGATTCAACTGAGCTCTATTATTGCTACAGTATGTAGAAAAAAATAAGTGCTTAGAGGAGATAGAATATTTATTGCATTTAACGAGTTAAGGTCTAATACGACGAATATAGAAAATTAGAACCTAAACAAAAGTTTCACAGTACTCTGTATAGTAGTTTGTAGCCAACCTCGTTACGCTGTTAAGGGAAAACCGGGGAACGTGTAACGGTGTATTAAGTAAAAACGAAAGCACGCGGTGAAAGCAAACTCATAGGACTACGCAAAGTACACAGCTGATAATTACAGAGTCGAGTTGTAAAATGTTAATAGGGGGAAAAATTAGATACCGCGCGGTATCGAGAGAGATAAAAACAGAGGTCCCGGCGAGTGTCGAGCAATTTTCTCGAGCAATTCAGCCAGGAGCAGCGAACCGCGATTGTTTGTTTATTAAGAGCCGTGTACAAGGTCCATTGTGTGGGTATAATAATATATTAAGACACGACGCTCAAAGAGAAAATAAGACAATTGTTCCTTCATCCCGGTAGGCGATTGCATTAGCGTTCATGTTTGTTCGATGGCTACCACATAATGCAAGGTGAGCATGATTGTTAGTAATAAGACGTGGACAAAAACGAAGGGAAGTGATGAAATTCTGAGAATCTAAAAGGAGATATTTATTCCTCTTCGTTTGAATAATTTATTGTACTGGGCATTCCATAATATGGGAACTCTTGTCAAAGATGGCGGTTATTTGATCTTGTTTGATCTTGATTATATTCATCATTTTCTAGCTTTATATTAGAACAAGATTATTTTAGGGTATTCCATAATTTGTGAACCCATTTCAGAGATGTACTTAGAACAAGTTTGTACGATGATGTTAGTTGTTTGATCTTGTTTGATCTCGATTATATTTTAATTTGACTGTCTTATAATTTGACATTAAAAAAGGTTATTTTAAGCTATTATATTATTCTATAATATGCAAATCCATTTCAGAGATGTACACCCAACGAGTTTGTATAAGGATGTTAGTTGTTTGATCTTGATCATACTCACTATCTTGTAATTAAACATATGTAGAAACAAGGTTGTTTTTGTAAGCAATAATTCCGAAATGTTTTAGCTATCAGATACATTTTGTCCAGGTTAAAAGATCATTTCAAATTATAGCAAAAATTCTAAATCGAACATGCCACTGTCCGGTAAATTATGGACGGTGGTCTATGTTTGCGTGAACTCATTTTGGTGTTTTGATGCGCTAAATTCATCCCTGGAGTGGGTCAAGCGTATAATTCTTAAACGTTGATCTGAAAGTTGAATTTTAGACACGCGACCAATATTTATGTTTCGATTACTGGATCCAGCATCTCCGTTCCGTTTTCCAGTCCCGGCCTCCGTTTCTAACAACTATTTGTCTTCATTTATAGGACGTTGCTGATTGATCGTGGCAGAATAAGGTCTCCTTACTATGAATTCCGCCAACTCCGGTACAAAAGTCGTAGTAAATGGTACATTGGTTAATCCCATTAGTGCTCGTGGATCTTGGGAAACTACGTAAAGAAACAAAGAGAACTGGAATCGAAAATACAGCATGAATTATTACATTAGCACATTCGTGTTAAAATCATCGATTACGAAACGCTTTTCTACAAGTCGTGTGTAGTACACTTGTTACTTTTTATCAGAATTTGTCTAATAAAACAAATTGTTACTTAGATACGATTTAAGTATAACATATAGTCTCATAAATATAATTACACATGGAAACATTATGTAATGAAACTATTTTAAAACTTTATCTTTAGGAACTCAGACTAAAGAAATCGTTAAATAAATTCGGAGTATACGTCTTGTTATAAATATATGAAGTCATTTGGTCTACACTGTAAATCCTTCGCAGCTGTTTTGATTCTTGTTGAATTGACTATACAGAGTTGTAGCTCGTTTTCAGAAAATACGTTGCTGGATAATGTTACGCGAACAAGTTGATAACGCTAATGCAGTGTCTTGGCATTACCTATCGTGTCCTCCCTTCGATCCTTTGAGCACAGCTGCCAGCAACCTGTTCTGAAATCGTTAGATTCAATCTAAACACATCGTGATTCCAGCAACGAAACGGAAGGTATCGATTCTCGATGGGAACTTAAGTACGTGCATCCTACATGAAACAGTTATGCATTCAATGTATCCTTTGTTACTCGATCATTATACTTCAGAATTAATAGCAGTAAAATTGTGTATCATGTCAATCAATTCTATTATGTTGCTCGACGTAATCTTAAATTTTTTCTTTCCCTTCCATTGCTATTCATAGTATCCTGTAATAGTTTATTTCCTGTATAATTAGCATTCTTTCAAAATTTTATCGCTTTTTCTTATTAATACAGTAGTCTCTTTGATTATCCGACATAATAGAGGCAAGAAATAAATAAGGGGGTAGGAAAATAATGGGATTTTTGTTTTTTTAGGCTACAGATAGGTTTTATTAATACTCCTTTCTTCAACAATAATAATTTTATTATATAGAAATGTGTAATATATCTAATATCGTTTCTAAAATATGGTATGTAGATTATGTAATATTCAGATAACAAATCTCATGAATATTTCAGAAATTTTAGTAAGATTTGATTCTCGAGAAAAGAGACATTTAGAAAGTATTAATATTATTCTTAAAGCGAAGCAAATAGTTTAGATAATTAAATTTAATCAATAGTTACAATTATATAACAGAGGAGATTGAAAAATTATTTACCGAGTCAAGTAACAGTAAAAACCGAATGTATTACGTTCTTAAATGTTTTCCTTTACAGTGTTGATAAGCCTGCATTAGAACCAAGAATAACGATTGTGAAATTCTGGTGCACGTCTATATTAGCACGTTTCAATTTTGTCTCCATATAGGTTATTAGTTCGTGCGACTCACAAACAACGCGAAAACAGTACGAATACGAGACAGTTACACTTAGCAGAATTCACACAATTTAATAATTGCTTCCCATCGTATATTATTTATAATATCTAACAAATATTTTTAGCTTATTAGAATTTGTCATAAATGCAATGAACTGGCTAAATATTCCATAGGAGAAATCGAACTTGAGAATTTTTAATTTTTTTTATGAAAAGATATTTTACTAATTCTCTCATAATATTGTGCATATACATACATGTATATGTCTCAAAGGAAAATCTTAGATAACACAATATTAAAGAAAATAATTTTACTTACTAATTTTGAATAATCAACACTATGTTAGAGAACTGTATTACAACTATGAAAGTATACAATTAAAAATTAAATGGCTAAACAAAATCATTTTATGAGTACACTTAATGAATAATAAGCCAGTATAATATTACCAGTGTTGATATAATTAATTTTTATAACACAAATAATTAAACATATCTAAAATTCACACATGTTATCACTCACATGAAATTCAAAGTTGATGTATTTATTATCTCCTTATAATTCTTGATATTTTCATCCAATACAAGTGAAATTCTGTTTAGTTACTCTTTATGCTCCAACTGGAAGTATGCACTGTATAATTTGAGAAAATTTTAGCAAAGTAACCTACAATAGAAAATGTAAAAAAAGGGTTTTATATGTATTATAAAATATTACAAAGTTTCAAATTTAATGTACAATTCAGCTTTCTCTCAGCTTTAAAATGAGTCCTAACTTGTCTAAGAAAATGCCTCGATGCAAGCTTTAACCATTCATCATGCTTGACAGGCGTATATACTAGTTACCAACGACTGCATAATTTTTATACATCCTCTTGGCAACAATATTCCTCGCTGCACGTCGACGAATAAAAAACTCTGCCGGAGCTTTCGTAACGGTGTACAGCGATAGCAATTAACAACGCCACCATAAATTTCCTACTCACTTTGTTTATTAATTATTTCTCGCTGTTTGACAAATTGTCAACCTCGCGACGACCAGTTCCACGGTTCGGAATATTCATCGAGTACTTTGCCGGGAGATATTCAAATGATTTCATAGAAAAAGATCCGGGAAAAGAAATCGTTAGAGCGTCTATCACCTGGTCGCCTAACTTATTTAAATCTTAATCTCTCTCTTAGCCGGTGCCGCCTTCTAATCTCGCGGGTCTTAGCTCGCTCTTGCATCTAGTTCTGCGTCTAAACATCGGCTGGCTGCATTTTAATGACACTCCGTGGCATTTTTCCACCGCTGTCAGGCTGATCATTGATCGACCGTGTCCATTTTCCATGATTGTCCTAATTTATTGCGCGCTTCGATCTTATCGTGCGACCACAAGTTATGGAGGCGCGCCACCGTTAAGCGCCATGACGCTAATGGACTTAATCCGTCGCGTTCGAATGAAAATCAATTCGCGCTCGATCGTTCCGTTCCCCCGGTTAAACCGTTTCCTAGTCGATCGGATATATACGATTTCCTCTTTCTAAGGTATATCGGGCCTTCAACGGGCGAACGGTGCACATTATCGTCGCGCGCGGTCGCCGGTGTCCCTTCGGCGTCGAGTTTTGCAAGAATCCGCAATCTCCGTGGCGCATTGTATCTCGAAAAGTGATACAGTCGTACGTAATCCGCTGTTTATCGTGTCCAACGTAATTTATTAAACGGAATCTACCGATATCTACGCCCGGTATGCGAAACGCTGTGAACTTGCAAAATTATACGGACAGACATGGAGTTTCGTTGCGTTCTGTTATTGCGTTAGGAATCGTATTGTATCCAACGAAGATTAAACTTATCGATAATTTATTGCTATCTGTTGTACAGGGTGTTCTATGAAACTGAGTCGAACTGCATCTTTTGGTACGCGAAAGTAGGTTTGAGGAATGGGGTAAATTAAGTTGGATTTTTTGGACCTCGTAATATTATAAGAATTATCACTTTCGAGGAATCTTTAAATAATGAAAAGGAAATTGAATATAAAAGGGAATACAAATTGTGATATGACAAATAATCGAATAATTCAGCAGAAATAATAATGTCATTTGAGAAAAATATATTAATTTAATGCACCTGGTACCTTGTTGTTATTAAATCGTTTTACTTATTTTCGTGAAAATTTTTCTTTTCTTTTCAGTAATACTCTCAATAAATTTTCAATATGAAGATGTGCCTTTCACAGTCCGCGACATAGTAAGAAAGTGCAAATTGGCCGACTGATAAAAATTAGTTTGACACACCTGCTTTAAATGCTCTAAATTCATATGTCAATCTTGTGCACATAGCGACATGCATATAGCTACAAAGTGCAGTTGCACCTTCCTTTAAATAGAACCATATCCTTAATTGCAGTACTCAAAGCAGCTTCTTATTTCCTACAAATGATATAGTAAGACATTTTTTCGAGAAGCTGTTTATTCGATAATTAAAATTGAAATTTTTAAGTGACCAATTTTTATTAAACATTTTTTTATTTTACTTCTTTTATAGTTTCTGAAGCATGATTCGTTAGAATTTTATACTTTATTTATACTTGAATGAAAAATTCGTAACGAATCATGGGGTAAAACGCAGACACGATGCAGTTGCGTTTCATTTCGCCAGCATATGGCGTATGATAATGGCGACGGTTGTAATTAGTGTTAAATATGTTTACGAACATCGAGCAATCGAAATGTTGCAGCTGAAACACATGTACAATCGGCATGAAGGAAAAGTTCATGTTACGTTCTTTCACCAAAATGTTTGACTGCAACTTAGAAAGGGTCGCATACATTATGTAACTTTAATTAATTATATCTTTCAAATTATCAAGTAACATTCACTTTTTAAAATGTGGAATGTCATTTTCGCTATTTTATGATATTTTTTCATATTTTTATTAGTTGATGACGTATAAGGGACAATGTTAACTGTTGAGAGATCATTGTAGAGGTGTTTGAATACATTAAAATCAGTAAATTTCAAGTTGAAAGTTATTTTATTGATACGATGTCCGCGAACTTGTAACATTTATCAATTCTTCCAATGAAACTTTGTTTAACGTCTGTTAACATCGTTTGACATAGATATTTATGCACAAGCAACGCGGATTCTTGTTTCAATGTCTTCTTTTGTCGTAAGTGCAGCTGTCATCACTTAGTTCTCAAGGTATCATCATTTTAAAAATCCAGTGATGTTATGTTTGATGACTCAATAAGGCCATTATCTATAAGAGCACATTTGCAAACACATTCGAAACGAGACGAAAAATGCTTCTAAACTTACATCGTCAATTATTTAAAGCGTGAAGGAATTTTTCAGATAAACGTTATTTGATATTAAAAGCACTATTCAACAGTGGAAAAATTTACATGCTTCGTTTTAAGATAATTTGATAAAATATCATCAGCCTTTACTGTTTTTGATATGAAAAGTGGGGATGTTAAAATTTTAATCAACATATTCAACATCTTTAAATATTTCAAGTTCCATTATGAAATAATACTTTAGTTTTTAACAACTTTTTAAAACTTAGATACTTTAGAAAATATTAATATTAATACCGAAGCAAGCAATGTATTTATTTAAAGAAATTCAACTGAAGTGAACTACTTTCGAAATTAAATTTTCAACACATAGTTTTGGAGGTAGTAGGATGTCAGAAAATAGTCAATTTTTCACAGCATTTTTTTCATGACTTTGTTACGTAACTTCAAATGAAAAGCAATCATCAACAGTGGTAATAAACAGTGTATAATTTAAAAGTTTTGATAATATTTTCCACGCTCCAGTCGAAAGACTTCCTATCTTTTTATATCTTTTATATCTTTTCCACCTTGTGTTAGACAAGCAGCTTTTATCAAAGTTTCTCCGACACATTTCACTCTTTGGTAAGTACAGAGTGGTTACGCAAGAAAATTTCTAGTAAAATGAAGCATAAAGGCTTCGAGACTTTCTGAGAAAATCGTGACCTCGTGAATGTAACGACAAATTATCGCGCGACCGCACGGTTATACATCAACTTCGCCATACAGCTCATTTTCAGGGCGAAACGTCGTATTTTGTTTTACGGTTACAGAAAGGTTGGACGGCCGATTATTCCCCTCGAGCGTAAAGCACTAAATTCGCGAGTAAACCGCCGTGCATACGCTTTGTTCTTTAATGTTATTATGGACGCATGTAAATTTTATGTAACTCTGCCACAAAGGCAGCGACACCTCCAATGTAGCCTTGGGCGTTTGATCATTTTACTTTGAACGGACCGCGTGTTTGTTCGCTTGCTTATGCTACTTGATATTTTATAGCCGCGTTGGTCTTCGAACGAAAGAAGCGAATAATCCAAATTCACGAGGATCGAAATCTAAATTCATACATTTTATGGGGAATACCGTACGCGATAAGCTTCTCAGCCTCTGCACGCGACAATTGATGCTTTCTTTCGTAACGCTCTTTTGTTATACAAATATATTACACGCGTTCGTTCCTTTGCATTTAAGTTCTAACATTATTCGATGAAACTCGCTCTTTCACCCAACTTTATATATGTATACTTTCTCCAATGTAGACTTTTCGTTCTTATTTGGTGAATAAAGTGGTTACATAATAACTAGAAATAATTTACATCTGAAATTATGTTATTAAAGGTCGGAGAATTTTTAAAGTATTGTTCAAATTATCAACGATCTCATTTCAATTGCAACGATAATTTTTAAATTCATCATTATGTATAATTACTGTACAAAGTATATCTTCTTAGATATTTTAAAATAATAATGTACATGTTCCATGTTTTTCTCGATTCTATTCTTAACCAAAGTTAATTTTTTTTTTATTCGACGTCGAAAAATTGAAAAAATTTGAACGACGATTCATTTATTTTTATAAGAATTAGACATTGGTCTCCGGTTTAATCTTAAACATTCGAGACATTCGTCACCACAGTACAATGTTGGAATTTGATTCTAAACCTTCTATAATTCACGGCTGTCCCATGTATCGGGTGTCAAAACGGTATCGTTTACACTGTCCCACATATTAAATCGGGTGAGGATTGTTTCTAATCTACAATTCTCGAGGCCACCGGTCACGTAATCATTATTTTCAAGGAGACAGGAATGAAAAATTTGAGAAATGTTATACTCGAGAAAACAAAATTGTTTTTTTTATTCTAAATGGAAATAGGGGATTTCACTTCGATAACATTAAACTATACTTATTAGACAAATTTTTATGTGTGAAACTCTTTTTCATAATTTTGCTGATAGTTAAAACATGTTCTGTTAATAAGAAAGGAAAATTTAAAAATTTTAAAACTTCTTCGAATGACTACCCATTAGGTTAGTAGCATTGGATCTGTAAACACGAAGCTTTCATTTAAACTATTATATGTCTGTGAATCTATTTTATATGCTAATCAATTAAAAGTATTAATATTAAAACTATTTTTACAATATTTTTATTTTTCCTGTTTTAATAATATTGCATTAAGTAAAATGTAATCCTAAGTTTCTCATTTCACCCTTACAATTATTCTTACTTTAAGTTAATAGCTATCTAAAGAACCCGTCGATCAAATACAAATTCGAATGAAAATTATCGATTACTCACGAATACTATATATTTAATATACGTTTAATAAAATTTCGTCCATCTTTGTAAGAGATACAAGCAGTATTCTGCGACCCTAAATAGTTAAGATTTATTTTAACTTGAAATGTTAAGCTTGAAATGTTACTAATAATAAAAATATCATTATACTTTCTCTTGTTCACTAATGGATTTTTACCCGTATAATAAATAAATAAAACAGGCTAAAATAGTCCCAATATTTTTAATTTGAGTCTTTGTACTTTACCAAGCAATTATCGAATATGTAGCTTCTTTCTTGCTTTCTCTTTCGCATCCCCCAGTTCGACCACCATTGCTCGTTTTGTACGAAGCTTGTAGCTGTTCTATGGTGGTGTGATCGAAGGGAAAGATGGTTCCGTTGCGGAGAGATGCGTGGGAACGTGCACCTGTCTGCGGAAGTCGCCGACTCGGGATCCCTCTCTGGTGTCAGGCGTCCTAAGTCGTGTCGACGCTTTCGTGGCTCGTGTCAGGATGCTGTGAGATATGGGGAACCCGTTACTGGGACGTCGATAATCTTCCTCTTCGATCAGACTTATTAAGAGGCAACGCGACTGACCCCAGAACCTTTCGGGTTCTATCCCCGAAGGGGCAATAATCGAGTTCAACAACAAAAATGATCGCAGAGAAGACTTCCTTCTTCAAATGATTCGTAAATACGTAGCCGTACTGCATGGGGATGAATATACACACTAAAAGATTTAAAAAACGTTGTGTAAACATGTGTTCTATATTTAGTTTTCGATGGAAATTATTTTTAATACGAATATTGATCTTCAGTTGAGTTACGTTAGCTTTAAATAAAAATTTACTTTAAAATGGCCAGTTGAAATGGAAAGAAAAGTATCAATATTTTAATCAGAATGGTTGTCGAGAATGAAAAATGGAATCACGAATGTGGTATAGGAACGAGTTTTCTACGTTTCCAGTCTTTGGTACTTGTTTCCACAACGATCGCTGGTCACAAACGATCTTTACTAATGGAGGGTGGTTGGGAATCGGTTAGGGCGGGTCTCCATTCGCAGCAACCTCCACGTGGTGAGACCTGGGTAATGTTATTTAGCGTTTAATTAATAATCGTATCACTCTTAGCTGGGTAATGCAATTATTAATTAAAAACTAAATTATATTAGCAAATTGGCTGCGATCCGCCTTGCATAGGTCATCATAAATATAGAGCTTCTTCGCTGGGTTAGTTTTGATTCTCATTGATTCATCAAAGATTCTAGAGTATTGTCACAGAAGTAGATCCTTCATCCAATGTATTTTTGCGGCCTATTTTTAGGGGGTCTCGAAACCCTATTACCATTTTCGTGTCATTCGCAACGTTACCGACAGATTCAGAAATGAATTTCAATCTCTTCCATAGTCAACTCACATGTATTTACGCAACCCTACAGCTGTTTGCCTATCAATACTAATTCAGTGGATAGTTTCTCAACTGACTGCTATTCATGTGAAGAGGTCGATAAAATCACCTCCGAATTTTCAGGTCGGTATGGCAGTCAGATTGGGCCACGAAATCCCATAAGGTGAAAGCACAGACGAGGTATACATATGAGTCGTATACCTCGTCTGTGGTGAAAGGTCTACTCGTATACTTGAATTGTGAGCATGTATATCGGTGATCGGTGAGGAAGGAATTCCACTCTGAATGGAAATAAGTTATATATAAAATATTTTCGTGTACTATTATAACAATCATTTTTACTGTTATATTAATTTTATTATAGAAGTACACATATTTTTAATTATATTTCATTTAGCGCTACTGACTTATTCTTTTCTGGGTTGGTAACATCGCATGTGACACGAAAATGGTAAGGGGGTTACATACCACCCTCGCCCCTAACCCAGTAATAAAAATAATTTGATTTCCTTTATAAATTTATTTTATATTTAAATTCTCAAGGTGCAAGACAACGGTGTCACAATCATTGTAATATCAATGTACCAGCGAAGGACAATGTAATAAAAAACATAATATTTCCAATCTAAATATTTATTTTTCAAATTGAAGTAAAATTATTAACATTTTAATAAATTAGTCGCTAAAATTCGCACGTTAACGTCGCGTCTGAATTTTTTCTTTTCGACACGAACGTTGCTATTGTTTATCTGTGATTTGATCGCGCTGTAACGTTTAAATAGTGATTACAGCTTGGCAAATGTAAAAAAGAGAAAAGGAACTGATACGAGAAAACAAATATCGATTGCGTTTACGATTTAGCTTTTCCACCGATTACAATGGTACTTCACGATGAACGAAACGTGGCTTCGGGAAGTAAATACTTGAACAGAAACCTCGGTATTAAGTAACAGGCACGCAGTTAAATGTATTTCGTTTCTGTCGGCAGACGAAAAGTGGGGTTCTAAGACTAAAAGGAAATCCCAAAACTGTCGGTTCGATGGGCAATTGCATAAAACCTTACGACCCTGTGCTTGATTCCATTCCAAGGAGCTCCTTTAATATCGACACCACGCCGATTAGGGAATCTGGTCTGCCGATCATCTTCGTAATTGGAGGACCGGGAGTCGGAAAAAGTTACACAATTTATCAATATTTTGTATAATTTGACGTATACCCGTTTGGTCATTCATCACTTAACCTATTGACACTATTTTCTCCTGCCTTCCTGCTTTTCCTTCTCCTCAATTTTCTGGCACTTGGTAATTTAATCTTCTCTCCTTCGAAATTGTTACTGAGAAAATGTATATTTTCAAATATCAAATACTTTTCTATTTACAAATTTCTCAATTGCATACGTGTCATTAAATATTGTTTCCAAATTTAAAAATCTGTACGAGGATAATATTCTGCAAATGCATAATCATTGATCATCAGCATTTTTGCCCCATTCATATTTTTTACAACTCTGATGTTCGAAAGAAAAATTTGAAAAAATTACATAAAATCTCAGCAATTAAAATGATTTGTTTTTAAAATTTGTCATGTAACAAGATAGGAGAAGTATGTTTTTTAAATTTAAATATTCCCGTAGCATTTGAAATTTTTTCTATTTGATTACAAGCACAATATTATGAAGCAATTTTTTTCATTTCTCACTCTAATAGGTAATACAAATATATTTTTCCCCTCTACATAAAAATTATGAAAAAAATATCTACGCAAAAGTTGAATCCTCATTTCATATTTATAAAACAACATACTAATAATTATATTAAATGGGCTTATATTCGTAAAAAAATTACTAAATAATAGAAAAAGTTTATTTTCGATTAAATATCGTGGTTGAAGACATTTAATTTTGAATTTTTTATTAAAAGCAAATATAGTTCTGTTTGATATATCATTTCGCGATTTTGTTGATCATTCTAGGAACGCTGTGCACCAAGGTGGCGAAGAAGTATGACTTCCTCGAGATAATAAGCAGCGAAATTATTCGACAGGAGGTGATTAAAAGAACAGAAAGAGCGTTTGTGTTGGCGCATATGATGTCTGAGGGGCATCTGGTACCAACCGATATACTGATCGAACTGATCACGAAGAAAATTCTGAATAATCTGGACGCGAAAGGTGTCATAGTGTCTGGGTTCCCAAGGCACAAGAGTCAGTGCCAAGTGTTCGACAGGGAAGTACGACCACCGGATCTTGTTTTATTTCTCAAAGCACGAAATTCCGTCCTGAGCGATCGAATAAACGCCAGAAGTATCACGACCACGGAAAGACCAGTTATAAATTTCGGTTTCATTAAGAAGGAACTCAAGAAATTCCATAGAAGGAATCGACCGATAGTTAAGTATTACAAAGATCTTTTGGTGGTCATCGATGGGGAGTACGAAGCGATGACCGTCTACGAAAACGTGTGCAAAGTCATCGACGATCTTTTAACAAACTTCCCGAAAACGTCTGAAAAACCTGAAACAGTCAACGACGATCTTATAACGAACTCCCCGAAAACATCGTCCGAAAAACCTGTAATCGAAGAGGAACAGACATAGATTTCGTGTCTGAAATTCTTTTCAATTTTTACGAGTGGATCGTGTGTTCCGTTCTGTTGTAGTAGACATTAAATGCCAATCGATCAGTTTATGTAAAAGACATGTGTAATTAGTCGAGAGTACCCCTAAATCAAATTCGAGCAACGGTGAACCGTTCGATAGTATACTAAAAAGGAAAACAATTTATGACAAGTTTCACAAATATTGACTTTTTCCAAAAGTTCTTTTTTTTTGGTAAATTATCAAACGTGTCATCGTGGATAAAATTTTATTTGGGAATACTTTTGACTCTATTCAACGAAACCTTTAAGAAGAAAAGGGATTTCATATGCATGATACATCAGGTTGATCTTCTGGATGCAACGAACACTTCTCTTTGCATATCTTAATTATTAAGTTATGTTGTGGTACGAAATAGTATAATTATTTAAATCTCCAATGAAACAGTTTTTAAGATTGTGTATTAATTTAGTATTATTAAAGTGAACATTAAGTTGTAACTTAAATGTGAATCTGATTAAGGATTTCAAATATAGTTGAATATACTCATTTACTATTAAAGAAAATAAAAATAATATAGCAGATTACAGATAATTTTTTTCAATTATATGTACACTGTTATTGTATTTTATGTGCAGGTAAGAAGAATAGTAAACTATTCTTATTTTTATATTCTAACTATTTTTTAACTAAATTTTCAACATATGGTATTTTATGGTCTAAATATTACTTAGAACAAATATAAAATTGGGCTATTTGTTAGTTTTTACATTATCTTTGTGTTTTCTTTTATTCATATTTGTAAATGTTACCATCATGTACATATACCTATATAGTTCATCTTGTTTTAATAATTCTAGTACAATGCATATTTTTACTTTTCAAAACTTTTCTTCCTAATTTTTTTAACATTTATACAAGTAAACTACGTTCGATTGTAGGGAAAATTGGGGTAAAAAATAACACGGAGTATTGGTAATATGTTAAATAATTTAATATTTATCGTACCGATTTTCGTAGGTAATCAGTAAAGAAATTCAGTAAACAAAATATTTTTTCGACGTCCAAAAGTAACTTTTTATTAATTCTTTAGAATGATATAAATATTCCCTTTTCGTAAAACCATAGTGTTAAACAGCTCAGCAATACACCGAATAAAGAAACAAATAATAAAGAATTCCTCACTAGATAGTATGACAAAAAAAATTCAAAAATCGAAGTGTCATTTTTGACCCCGATCTCTCCTACTATAATCAGAGATATTGCTTTTTTAAATCGAGTACAATTAAGGAGTCAGCAGAAAATTTTCCCAACTAAAATTAGAAAAATTATTCACGACCAAGTCCTTAAACAAACCGGTAAGTTTAAACGCTTTCATAAATTTATTCTTCCCCTCGTGAAGCGTCGTAAAAATAATTATTTGTCGCATGGGATTAAACGGAGGACCAAATTAATTTTGACGATACCTTGAATACTATTCATCGTGTCTCGTTTCTAAGTAATTCTGCCCGTGAAAAGGTGTATTTGCTAAACTAACTGGTCGAAATAATTGGCAAACCGACTGTCGTTTACACATTTTTCCCGTCCATGCACGAAAAGTGTTTTTGATGGGCTCGCGTTCGTGTACACCGGCGCACGTCTGTACTTATTCATCCCCTATATGCGTTTCCGCTTGTTTTAATCAGTGGATGGATGGTTGGTTCTGTTTATGAACGCACCTACACACGTAAGATCGCTCTCGTATCCGAACCTCTGTATAAATCTGACTCCATACCCCATCGTTCGTACGTGTGTGCGTGTACACGATTCGCTTGGCGCATATATTCACAAAACATGTATGCATTTTCCATAGCATTCATCTGCACGCGAATCCTCCGCTGCGTCTCGGTGGATGACTGATAGACCGTGTTCAGGAGTGGCGATCAACTCATGGATGCCCGGGTTTAAACTTCTCTAAAAATGATAGAGCATACAGGGTTTAAAAAAAGAGTCTTTCAAAATTTACATCACTTTAAAGAAGTAAAAAATGTGTAATCAATGTAGCTTTTAAAATTAATCCTTATGACGAAAAATCGACTTTTATTGGGTAGAAAAATTGATTCAGAAGTACATTTAAAATCGTTTAAAAGATCGTTTCATAGATGTCGACAAATCTAAAAAAATATGTCACTGAAAAGAAATTACGGTATAATTTTTGCCTTTTTGAATCGAGTAACTTTTTCCTCTGACAGTTCTTCAAGGTGATCGAGCAATTTCATTCACCCTTTTAATAGGAGAATAAATATAGTTTTACAATAATCTTTACTTTTCGTACAAATCCAAAAACTGTGTTATTTAAAGTATTCAAGAAATAGTATTAGTTTCCATATATCATCAATATTCCTAATTTAAACATGGTCATACTAACATTTTTTTATTAGTTTTCAGTAGATAAAGTAAAGCTATTATACTGTTTTTCAACTCCAACCACTTTTTATTTTAGAAATTTAAGAAATACTATAGTAATAAAGTAACCATTTCTAAAATTCTTTAAAACGTAATTGGAGTAGAAATTATTTAATGAAAAGTAATTTTAACCCAAGAAAAATGTTCTTGATACAGAATAATATTGCTTTGATTGTTGTGTGCTTTATTAACTTGGTCACATCTTAAGTTAAATTAAAAATTTTTTAATTTTAAATATTGTTTCGTTGTTATTGTTTCGTATATTGTCACTGGTTCTGTGTAGTTACGATCTGTTGATGATGATTGTTTTTACTTCTTTTAGATTGTCCTTGATCACAAAGTATAGCTCTATGAATTGTACAATTTGTTTTAAGATTATTTAAAAATGAATAATTTTAGTACTGTCCTTTAACTTACCAATTAAAGTAGTTTCAGGTTTCAGTTAGTCTAAAGAATAAAGAATAAAATATAAAATAAAATTATAATCCTTAACAATTATAGCCAGGGACGAAAACTAGCAGTGACTCTAAAAATTTGTATGAAAAATATTACCAAAAAGTTAAGTGTGTTATTTAAATTGAGGATAATAATCATGAAATTTGAAGGAAATTTGTTAAAAAGAACAGCATGGAAAAAACATCAACTTATAAACGTTTCGATTACAAAATTACCAATTATTTATAACAGAAATCTTTTTCAATCGCTCATAATTGTTATCAATGACGAAAATATATTTTTTCAATAGTATTCGATCAATCAAATTTGTTGTTTCACGCTGTGGTTTATGGTTAACTATGACCAAGAGTATAATTTTTTGGTTCGAAGTGGTGATATAAATTATATAAAACAAATCATACGTATATACTATACATATCTACTTATAATGAGGTTTCACTGATAGAATATAATAAGGCCTCTAATAATATAAAATAATAAAAAACATATTGAATACATAATATCATTTGAATGTAGATTGTCAATGGTTGGGGATTCAAATGGAAGATTCTTATCCAGAAATTTTGTATAAAAGCATAGTAATTGTCAGCTATTTTCTTTGTTATAACTGGCTATAATGTCTCTGTAATCATTCGTAAATTTGAATGCTCTATTTTATAAAAGGATTGTGTTTCATGATCTTTGAAATGTGTGGAATTTGAATTTTTCTAATATAAACATTGTTTTCTCCTCTTTTATTTGTACCATAAAGTTTCCCTGTATAATTGCTAGTAACAAATGAATTTCCCTCGTTGATAACAACCATATCCAACTGAAAAATAAAAGCTATTTGTACCTAAAAACATTTTAGGCGAGATAAAAATTACCCCAGAGTTTATTTTCGTTGCAACTGTTAAGATTCCTGATTACAACATACTTATTTTTTTAAATTTTATCCACGATAAAAATTTTTAGTTTCGCTCCAAAACTAGAGCTACCCCTCAACTTTATTCGCCCAAATGTCAATTTAACCCTTCGCACTCCTATGTCGAGCCCCACTCGATATCGCATCCTGGAAATTGTTTCAAGGAAATTGTTTCAAGAGATATCATACACTTGAAAATTACAAAATACAACAATAGTGTAAGTAAAACAGATATTCAACTGAATTTGTTCAAATTGCTCTACTTTTTAGTTAACGTAAATTTCAAATAAAACACTGAAAAGCTTTGGGAGTCACTGGTAGCAAAATTGAAATATAATTCGGAGTGCAAAGGGTTAAAACATTCCTTCATTCTAATTTACGAATCTCTTCGCAAACGAAACATAAACCTTCAGTTTCCAAACGAATCAAAAATGTTTATTCGTCCCTCGCGAATAAAAAATTTACCCCAACCCATGTCTAAACCGAAAGAGAAAACGTCTTTATCAATCACCCTTTCTACGTCCGTCCCTGGTAGTTGGCACCGTCCATCGCACGCTCGAGTCTTTCCGTGTGTGCGTGCGGCCACCTATCGAAATCTTCCGACGCGGTGCCCGTGTGTTGGGGTGGGTGGACGGGCGGTTGGCTGCGTTTATGAGGGCGCGGGCCCGAAATTGAAAAGCACCCCAGCGAGAGCTAGCGAGGGTGGTCGTGCAGCAGTCATTGACAAGCGAAAGACCGTATCAGAGGGTAATCCTATTGGTGGACGGCAGCGTCGCGACGTCCCGGCGTCATTGGTCCGCCTCGTAGCTCCTGGGCGTGGCCTCGAGCTCCTCGTGGGGTTGGCGGGGTTGAGGGGAACGGGGGGCCGGGATACCGCTGCATCCCTGGCAACGATTACCGGAAAACCACAGGGTCGTTCGGCGGTAGGAATCCAGCATGGCGGACCTGATAACCCCTCCGGGCTGAATTTACCACTACCATCGCCACCCCCGCGGCAAGCTATTACCGAGGCCACGCTGCGACTTCACCGCTAAATCTAGCAGCCAGTGGATTTCGCTCGATTTGTCCGGGGGAACACTTCAGGAATCGGAAGTTCGATCGAACGATTAATTGCTCCGTTAACTAGTCTTTTCAAATCCTGGCTCCGCGACCCCGGGTGTACAAGATGTCGCCCGAGGAACGGGCATCGATCGCGAAATTTCTGCTCCTCGCCGGGGGATCGGTTCCGTCGGCTGCCCGCCGGTAATCTGTATTTTAATTACTGGCTCCTCGGAAGTTCGCGTTAAACGACGCGATTAACGCAGGTAAATTCCTCGATACTCGAATATGAGTCTTCGATAGAGACGAGGCATTCTTACAATTACTTCGAAAGGGTGAAAAACAGTTCGTTCCTCCGGGAGCTCTATTGTTCTCCAGTGAAATTGCACCCCCAATTCGTCGAACGTTCAATCGTGTTTCAAAGAGCAATTTTTTCAGCCGGTCGATGGCTGCTTGGAACAGTTGCACCGGTGCATCTGATTCCAGCTCGACCTCCGCGTAGGGGAACGGAGGGGTGAAAGAAACGGGGCGATCGCGCGGGAGGGAGAGAGAGGTAAAGCGAGTTTCACTACCACGTAACCAACGATCAACAATTACACGACGTTCAGTGGGTGAAGGTAGGCGTCGTCTCGTGACGGTGAGGGTGGGGGGTTAAAGCGTCGTCGACCAGGCGTCAACCGACCCGGAGGGGTTGCGCGCAGGCGCCGCGACGAGCGTCGTCGGCGAAGCGCCGCGTCAAACGTGCCGGCTATAGGTTAAATCCTCCCGCTCCTCGTTTTTGTTGTTTTTCCGGCGTTGCCTCCTGATCCCGCCTTCAAAAGTGCCGGTGGACCAATCGGTGGTCCGTTTTGCTCGCGGGACGCTCGGCGTCGGGACACCTCTGCGAGCCGCAAACGACGTCATCCCCCGCAACACGGGACGTTCGCGTCGCGGACCAACCTCGATCTTTTGTCGAGACACCGACTTCGAGACGTCATCCGTCGTCGTTGGCCACCCTGGCGCGCTCACAGTCCTGCGGAAGTACGAGGTTAGAGGCCCGGAGAACGACGCGATCGTCGGTACGAAGTCAGTTTTCATGAAACGCACCGGGGAATGAAAACGAACGGTGTTTCTGGGGACAGAATCGCGGGATGCTTTCTTGTTCGAAGTTTGTGAGAGAACGGTGACTTTGGACAGTTTGGACTATTGCTGTGCGCGAGTGTTACAGGAGCCATCTTCTTGGATCATCGTCGCGACGGGTGAGTGGATTTCCAGATTTGATTCGAACCACGATTACCTATTTTTGCGATTTTGAGGTATTTGACGTTTTCTTGCCTTAGGATTGAGCTTGTGAATTTGTGGGTTTTGATGTTTCTTTTATTCTTTCGAAAGACATCGAGCATCGAACTATGATATAGCAATTAGCTTCATTACTAACTGTGCACGGAGTGTATCTGTCAGTTTTAGCGCGAATTATTAACCATAAGAGTGTTTCGATATTATAAATAAAAGAAATCTTAAGTAACATTTGAAGAACTCTTGAGTAACATTTGAAGGTTCGAAGAAAATATCGCCCAGTATTTTTACCTTTCTACGCGTTTCATTCCCTTTTGAAGATGTAAATATTTACGTCGAACCTTCGTCACCTCCTGTGGTTTTTACGAACCCATTTTTCGATGTAAATACTGTTTGCCCTTGCGATTCAGTCAGTAAGCCTTAAGGGATGCTGGGGGAAAAAGCTCTCCTCTCGTAGGGACGAAAACCACAGTGACTCGAGCAGTGATTTTGCCAAAGAATTTATATAAATTTCTTCTCCTCTGCAATAAAGTACTCTTCCCATTATTAATATTTATACTGAAAATTTTGTAGTATACCATGTGAGTCGAGTAAAGTAGTTCTTTCAGAAACGAACGAAGATATCGACTTCGTTTTTTTGTTTAGTTAAACGATAGGTTAATCATTCCATACGCGACAAATTCTTTTGGAGGAATTGTTAGGATAAAAAGTGATACAGAATTCTTCTTTTTTCGTAACAAAATTGTAATACTTAAGAGTACTTGTACCTAAATTTGTAAAATTGATTTTAATTTTACGTATTGACTCTATAACTATAATATAATAAAATAAATATTATTCAGCTTGATAAAAGCTGTTCAAATTACAAAAGACCGATACCTCACTCCATTAAAAATAAATTTAGGGGGGTTTCATTTAGTTGTTTTAAAAGAATTTCGTGCATATGCAAAGATTAACCTTCATAGATCATTCAATTTCAAAATCAATGAAATCGATATCTCCATTGGTACCTGAAAAGACAGCTTGTAACGCATTGCTTTGTCCACATGCTATATAATATAATGTACTCAATATTTGACTCATGCTCTTTTGTAAATTTTTACGAAACATTTTGTGAGCAGAAAACATTGTTATTCTATAAAAGTTGCATACATCTGAGTATGAAACACGTAAAAAGTATAAAGTAGGGTAAAAGTGGGTAATACGCCCCGATTGATAAAACGCCCCACTATTTTATTACTCACACAAGTATGCGTACGCCACTGTAAACAAGGGAAGAACTCGAACCCGGGAATTCTGATTCAAATCAAACTTTGAATGTAGAGCATGACAAAGTATTGCACAGAACAATCTCTTCCCAGCGGAAAATCGCTTCGAAGGGGTGAAATCAACCCTTGAAGTTTTCACGCACTATAGAAGGAAAACCTGAATTACGATCGTTTATAATCAAATTGATTTTTTGTTATTTCAAGTGTAAAATTTGTATTGTGAGTAACATTATGTTGTACGAAATGTTTTATTTCTGTTACACAGATGAGAAACATGGCTTATAGACGTATGTTTTTCAGTAATAATGCTGACATTATTTCCACCAAATCATACGTCATAATGATAAAAATCGAGGAATAGCTAAGTTCTCGAAATAAATTTCCTTATTTTTTAGGGTGCCAGTGTTCTATCTGAACCACAATAACTGCATATAAAAGTATGTTCTCTGCAAATAACAATTTCTATGATATCGTATCTTACTCGAGTATCGTAAATTACAGGAAACAGTCTATCAATTCCAGGAAAGAACGACAGGGTTTTTGCACCAATATATTATTTTTGTAGTAAGAATATAATAAGAAAATCTGCTGTTTAAGCTTACAGTCTTTTTCTTTCAACAGCAGTTCATAAATCTCAATGTGTGAGAATAAAAATTCATATTTAAATGAAACGTTAGAATCAGTGTTAATTTATTTATTAATATTAATTTAGACTCACGTAATAGTGTAATCAAACTATAAATACTAACACAAAATTATGTATCTGCGCTACAATATAACAGTATATTTACGTATGGATGGTATAAAAATAGATATGAATTTAATAAATCTACTTTTAAATATCCAGCAAGCTTTGCATTAAAAAATTAGGATAATATGCAATTACCCACGTGTTTAGTATCTCGAGTGCGTACTATTATTCGTTGTACATGTTGCAACGCATTTTTATACTTCGAAAATTTCTTCATAGAATTTTATCACCATGAAAATAATTAATAAACGTTGATAATTATTTCTGAGAAATTTTGTTACAATTTGTAATTGTAAGTTATGCTTATGATAGTTATACGCTATAAGTATTAATAACACTGTCTAGTAATATATTGAACATGTTTAGATTTTAGTTATAGCTCACACATTTTCATTTCTTTCCTTCTGGAATGAAACAATGTGTACCTGTGCACATTTTACTATTGACTATTTTATCGAATACAAATCGTTATTCGAGATAAAATATTTATTTAATAACAACTATTCCACATATAGAATAAAAATAAATAAATAAATACTAAAATATCATGTATTCGTACGATAATACAAGCATAGAAATAAAAACTTATAAAATACTAGCGGTGTTAAAAATAACGAAATTTATTTCGAGAATGTAGATATTCCATGAGTTGTATGATATCGGTGGAAGTTGCAATGATCCGAGTTATGTGTGTACTACTGCATATGATTACCAAAAAAATAATACGTCTAAAAAAAATTTTTCCTATTTATATAACAGGAACGATAGAAATGTATTGTTTTATATTTCGATACATCGTCGAAATGATCAACTATTTGTATAAGATGATTATTTCTATCTCTCAAAGTTACAATTTTATACGTCAAATAACAATAAAAATAATTCTTTTACCGATTTTACTTCAAAGTATTGCTTAGTTTTAGTCTACATTTATTACACAAAAAATAAACCACTTCTTTAAATTATTTAATATTCATATAATTCGTTTTCATACACAGTATTAATAATTTTATAGTTCCCATGTTACGAATATACAGTAATTCTATTTTTAAAAATAATTCGATAAAAAAGAACATTTTTTCGTTTAAAGCTTTCTTCTCCAGACAATTGAATTTTAAAATTTGTCAGATTCTCATGAAATCGAATACGGTTTGTCTGGCGCGTCTGACCATTAAGTACTGTTTCTACTCCCGCTGAAGATTAAATCGTACTCTGCTGCAAGCATACACGAAGAATTTTCAAATTCGATCTTCTCGAAAACTAGGCCTCAAATAAAAAAATATTACTGTTTTTCCTTATCTATTTTTACACGTTAAGTCAACCCTTGTTGTGTTTATATATTAAATAAAGTTATTTTTTCTGCATTCTTTCCTCATCATAAAAAGGTTCATATGGATCTTTTTTAAACTAAAATTGTACAAATTTATTGCAGAAGGGGAATATTAATACCTGTACATACTATGTTCGCATTGGTTAACGATCATTTTGTTTTAAAGTAATGATATTGTAAAATTAAAAATCGTGGTGGAAAAGATTCTTGGGATTTGTTATTTGTTACGTTAACGATACAATGCTGTGTAATAATATTTGTGGATTGACACATGTTACAGTACATTGTCTTGTTTCTACGAGGAATGCTTACTGACACATCATGAATGGGACAACGTCGATTACAACCTCAGAGGAACACCAGCATCAACATCAGCAACCACAAAACGAAACACAATCGGATCATCCAAGAAGTCCTACCAGCCCGTTGAGTATTCGACATGGTAAGTTAATAAAATTATACACGAAATCAAAAACTGCTTATTGAAAAACTAAAATAAATACTAAAAAATTATCGAATTTTTACCCAAACATAAACATGTTCTTAGTCTTTGCAATGAATTCGAGCCTAGAAATATTAAAAAAATGAAAATATTTGGAAAACTTGGGGCAAAGAAACAATTATTTAAAACTGTGATGTTACAAATTTAAAAATTAAAGAAAGTACGGCACAAATTCGTTTCCCTAATTGTTAATGATAAGGTCATCGATGTTTGTCGTTTCGAGTCATCGTTCAACAAACACTTCCGCCTAGTTCGTAAACGTCCGACGTTAACGCGTGTTCGAGAGACAGACTGCACGTAAATCCACCCCCGACGCACTTTTATCATGGTTCTAGAGTGGTAAGTGGAAAAAGAGGGTGCAACGCGGCCAACGAAGTTATGCCATTAGAGTAATCAGATCTAAAGTGACCCAAAGAATGTAGCAACGCACAATATAAAATTGCACTTCGAATTATATATCTGTTGCGTACAATTTACTGCTAGTTAAAATACTCTGGTGTAATCTAACAATATTTTCAAACGTATGTTTATCTATTACGAAATCTCTCTATGTAATCAACGTTTTTAAATTAATTAGATATAACAAAATGAAAACACATATTACGAGGAACAACCAAATGACTCAAAATATTTTTAGTTTTCATTTCAACAAATTTTTCACTCTAAACGAATTTATTCTTGGCTGGGTTTACATATTCGTTAATATTTATATGGGACAGAAAAGAATTGTGGATCTATATTCAATTTTAACGTCATCGAGTTCTACAGTCTAGCCAGGTGTTTGTAAAATTGGTTTCTGAAAAAGTTATTCTTAGATAGTTTTGGATTTCAACGCTGTTTTAGCAATGTAGTTATGTCGATGTTAAATCTGTCTCAAGAAAGGCAGATTTCTAACATTAATGAACATTTTGTTATACGACACTTTAGTCTTATTTTTACCCGTAGAACAACCAAAGCATCGAGAACTATGAGGTCAATTAAATACCCCCCTCCCCTCAATATAAATATCTTCTAAAAATACGTTTCAAATATTTTCATCGACCCTATGAAAAATTCCATAAAAACCAGCGTGTAACGACACCATTTCCCACGAATTCGGTAGAGAAATCAGCAAGCTATCAGAGCAGATGTTCGAAGGCGAGAATCAATTCGACGGATAAGTAATTTATTGTATGTTCCGTGACAATGATCCTGTAATAGTATTACGATACAACGGAGAAGGTGCTAGAAAGGTGTGCCGCAGAAACGATAAGGGATGCAATCCCCGACGACCGAGGAATCAACGTATCTCCCTAATGCGGTAACAATTAGTCGCGAGTTGTAGGAGCGCGAGGGGATGAGGGTGGGTCCAAAGTGGTAGCCGGTAGTTGCGAAATCTTTTTTTTTTTCGAGCTTTCGGGACCGCCGTCCCCTTTGCTGGTACGTCATTCCACGCAACCCCACCATAGTTCCTCGATGATCCCATAATACGGGGGCGCAGGTGGCGCCTCGCCATCCGCCAGCATTGATATGCTAATGAAATTTGACGCCCCTGGTTTCGCGCTCGTTGTACGCACTCATACCAACGGGGCCATGGCTCGCGTTTCCACGCGAAAACCGTCGCCCCGGTCACCATACCGGGCGCATAATTTTTCTCTTCTCGTTTAACCCCTGGCAGTCGTGGCATTTCGCGAGCCTCCGCCGAGATTTAATTACCCTAATGGCGTAACGTTGTCGCCATACGCGGACGGCGACAATTTGGGAAGTTTATGGTCGACCAGCTCCAACGATATCCATACAGGGTGTTTTCGGTAATCGTTTCAATGTTGCTTTCAATTACTCGACCGTAGAATATTTTTTATTATATAATTGTTAACGACGTACAGGGAAGATACCTTGGTTCCTTTTTAACACTTCTAATCTTTTATTATAACTAGTTTTCAAAAATTTCCATTACAAAATTTATTATTCTCGAGTTTATTTCATATTCTCGATTTGTTTTTGTATAAGAATCACCCTTTTCCCGACTGCAGGAGTATTACCGTGACACCCCTGTGGATAGGGTGTGGCTGGTCCGACCATACAATCAAAACGAAAGCAACCCCTTGTATGGAAATAAATAAAAAAGAGAGTTTCGAGAAATTTGAATTTAATCAAGCTTGCTCAAAATCATAAATAGAAAATGGAAATCAGTCTTTGATATCTGTCACAGAGGCTAGAAGTACCGTGGCATAATTTTCTCGTATAATTGCAAGCTTTACGTTCGTACTCGTTGTAATCTCCTATCGCGATCACGATTCGTCGCCATTTTGAGACTTTACATGTCGCAATCTGTGCCTCTCTGTGAGCGTTCGTCGGGATTAGGGTGTTAACGAGATCGAAAAGCCGGCGCGCTTAGGATGTTACGTGAGTTGCATTAATATGATCGCCTACAGTTCATCCCCCGTGAATATAACGACGAAACGATGCGATTGAATTCTTTACGGCGTAGCTGGATTATGCGTGTCGAAGTTTCGGACGTGCTCGGTAGGTTTGATCATTGATTACGATTACGGATACGCATCTCCTGGATCTGATACGATAAAGCCATTGTGTAGCACGCAATTAGCCCGAGAACAACGTGTCTGTAATCCTTATCGTATTAACTCTTGCCATGCATGCTATAATATAATAAATAAAATTCGAATCAAAATGCTCGGGCATTTTCATGCATTCTAAGTACAAAAATTTCTCTATAAAGCGCTATTAAATATCGGTTATTCGAGGGTTGACATTTCTTTCGATATTCAGTGCACAATATTTTTATTAGAGTATTATCAATGAGTAGGCAAGTATTGCATACAAAGACACATGAATAAAAATAATCCAATTCCTCCCATTGGAAAAACCTTGTTAATTCAATGATGAGACTCTCACGTAGAACGCGTAACGAGTAATATAAAATTTTGAGCTTCACTACAGGATAAAATTCAATTATGATGCGTGTCAAAACATGCTCTTGGCTTCTACAGACACAGTTATCGGTTGTTCGATTCGATGAGCCTGATATCTAGTGAGGAAACAACTCAGCGTCTTCTCGCCGGGGAGCACATACAGTCATCAAGCGATGGAATACTGTACTCCGTTGCCTGGCAACTTTTGCATTTAGAAAATCACAGAGTCAGTTTGGATAATGAAAGTTCTATCGGATTTTCCAATTTCTAGCGATGAAAGAGTTTTAAATAACTCGACGGACTAGGGCAGAGTTTAATTATTTTGCAGTGGGTTAGAAAAGGGAGCCTAACCTGATATCGACCTGTTGTCGATTCGCATGGTAATTCGAACGGATCCTATCTGACCCCGCGGCATTAACGAGACCGGAACGAGTTTTCGATCGGGTACGAGGCAGCCGACAAATACGATTCCAGAGAGATCTCGCGCCTTGTCGGGGTTGGCAGCGTGACTAATAAACCCGAGTGGAGAAGCGAAATCACATTTCGTTGATCACGCAGATGTTCGCCGGTCTCCGATCTCTTTGCATCTCCATCTTCCAATTAATATAGTTAACCCAAGGAACTGTATCAATGAAATTTATTTTACAATTAACAGAACGCATTCTATCGCTTCGTACAGCAATTAAGGGGGTATTCTTGTCTAGAATTTTAAAAAATTTTTATTACACTTTCCTAAAGTATATGTTGTTGAAAATATGTGTGCAACAGGCTTTGATATTCCAAAGGTTTATTTATGAACGATTTATGTTTCATCGCTACGACATCTTATAGACTTCTGATAAAATTGGAAAAATAAAACTGTTGATTTAAAGAATTGTCAAGATTTAACTTTAATACACACCTGGAACGTAGTTTGGGGAAATTATTTAATAAAATGATGTTCTTGCATAGTTTCAGGCCACATTATAAATGTTTTGCTTCTTAATTCCTCTGTAGTATACAAAAATTAATTATTTAAAGAAAAATACAATTGAAAAATAAAGAGAGGAGAATTTCTTTTTATAATTGTCAAATAAGATTTTGTTCCACATTTTATCTAAGGCTTCTGACGTTTGCTGGAAGCACGAAATACGAAAAATAAATCCCACAATTAAAGAACTTAATTGAAACGAGAAGGAAAGTGTACTCGAGGGATGAATCAAAGAAAATATCGTTTAGTATTCCCCCATAGCAAAGTCTTCTCACCTCTGCCTGTCTTGGGTTCCCTTTCGAAGATATAAATATTTATGTAGGATCTTCTTTACCTTCTATGTTTTTTACGAACTCATTTCTCGATGTAAATACTGTTTGCCTTTGCTGTTCAGTTCAGTAAGCCTTAAGGGATGCGAAAAAGAAACCACTGATCTCTCAGGGACAAAAACCATAAGTGAATCGAGCAACAATTCTACCAAAATATCCATCATTCGTATAAATTCCTTTTTCAATACAAATAATGTTTGCATTATTAAATATTTAAATTCACTAGCTTCCAATTTAATTCAACGAGTAACATATTTTTTATATTATAGATACGATGTACGATATGACGAAATATTAATACAATATCAAACAAGTCACATGACAATTTTCTGATAAAATGGACACATTTTTATTTAAACTTTATCATACTGTACAAATGTTATTCTTGTTCAAACATCAAATGAGTGATAATTTTGAACGTAATAATTTGACCACCCACATAATAATTTTAAATTTCTTTTCCTCGTAGACAATATCAATTCGACAACGTTCATCAGTAATCGCAAATGATATCGATCTTTATCTATAATTTCAACTACAGATTTTACGCACACTGGTTAACTGGCTCGTAAATCCTTCGAAGCGATCCATAACGTTTGCGTGCGAACTGTGAGCGTGCAATTACTTTATATGCGATCGTCGTGTCGTGCGAACACCCCTCATGAGAATCAATCAGGAATAGGGGTGGTGGCGTACACTATTTGGGGGATGGTCACACGAACCCACGGAAGAGATTTCTAGGATTAGTGGAACGTAACTGCACACCTGATCGAATAAGAACGAATAAAGTTTGATCCTAGAAAAATTGCACATCGATCATAGATTTCCTATCACGAAAAAAATTCAACTTTTCGTCGATTCTTCTTCTGTCTGAAACATCTGATTTAAATAAAACTTTGTACGATCATGATAAAATATGCAAGTAGCAATCTCTTCTCTGCAGAAAATTATTCTCGAAGCATGAAATCAAATGCAAAAGATTGTTAAATAAAAAGATTTCTTGCTATTTTACTTATGAAATTTTAATTGTGAATAACATTATGTCGTACAGAATGCTTTATTTCTGTTATACACAGTGTTAGGTATAGTTTATTAATTTAAAAATAAAACAGATTACATTTGGCAATATGTACGAGTTTTATAGAATAATATAATATTATTAACTCCATGTAATCATTCCATCAGATTAAAACACATTAGTTATTATTACAAAATTATACAGTTTGGGATACTGTTTTCAATTTAATTGCATTCATTTCTTAAGCTAAAATGCAAAAATAAATATTATCAAATCGATTACCGAGACATCTTGGTACTACCTACGTAAAGTAATTTGTTTAAATAGAACGATATTAATTTTAGAAAGATCAATAA
This sequence comes from Colletes gigas, assembly GCF_013123115.1. Lineage (NCBI taxonomy): Eukaryota > Metazoa > Arthropoda > Insecta > Hymenoptera > Colletidae > Colletes > Colletes gigas. Next base: position 1,390,118 of record NW_025106646.1, read on the forward strand.
TAGAAACGATCGTTTTGATTAATTCCTGGAAGATACAAAATTTAATTTTTCCGATTTCTGAGACAGTTGCCCCATAATTAAAAATAAATCGTGCCATTTTATCGAAATTTATGCGTCGTAACGAGAGCGTCTGGAAACCTAACAAAGAAGGCATTAATTTTCAGACTCGGGGGAGAGCAGCGTAATCTCTCCAGGATTACCGGAGCGATACAGTCCTTTAGGAGCGACAGGATCGACCTCGAGTCACGATCCTTACGCCTCGAGGTCGGTTCAGGAATGTCCAGTGCCTCTTTGCAGAGGAATACCAACGGATTTCCCGCTCGCGAGGTCACCGTACTTGACTGCACTGGGAAATGGCCATCCCCATTTGCTGGGACAAGTCCAGCAGCAACAGCACCAGCAGCAGCAGCAACAGCAACAGCAACAACAGCCGCAACACGGCAGCAAACCACCGCGCAGCCTCGGTTTGATATGCGTTGTCTGCGGTGACACCAGCTCCGGGAAACATTATGGAATCCTGGCCTGCAATGGATGCAGCGGCTTCTTCAAAAGAAGCGTCAGACGGAAGCTGATATACAGGTGAGTTCAAAAACACGCAGGTGAACTTGAAAATTGAACGATCGCAGGCGGAGATGTTCCTCGACATTGTAAACGTCAACATTTTTTCTTTCCTTTCTCACATTTTGTTAGACGATTCCAACAGAGCGTTTCATTATTAAATAGGTGCAGTCTTTATGGTTTTACAGCTTTGAACACATTTTTGCTGTCTTCTATGTTTATTTTCAACTCTACTTTGACTCCAAAGGTTCAGGAATTCCTATTGACTATACGACTGGTGTGTGTCAAAACTGGATTATAAATTGTTTATTTAATCGAAAATTAATTTAAATTTGTATAGAGGATGTTTACCAGTATTTTCATGTAAATAATTGTTTTCTCTGGAACTAACTATGGTATTGACTTGAAAAAAAATTTCGTTTCTAAATAGTATAAGCAACAAAACAAGATGGGCGAAATAAAAATTTTAAAATTTAATTTTCTCGAAAACGAAACGTCGTGTGAAAACATTTAACCCTGAACCTTCGACTTAGTTTTTCCTAAAGAATCACTCTCTGTGAAATCGTACCACCATTGGCGCAACATCTTGTATCTATTCGAAGGTAGATCGTGGTAAACTGGTTTCTATTGACCCCTCGTGAACGCTTTCTGCGGAAGACCACCGGCAACAGACTCCAATCTCGTATCAGATCGAAATTAGTCAGCGGATCCTCTTATGGCGTTTAATGTCAAACTGGCCAGCCAGTGGCGCCATGTGGTCCAAGTCGAGTGGGCTCATCGTAATACCAGGCAACAATGCGGAACGGCATAATGTCGAACCCTGGAGGACCTATCCACCTAACCCTGCGTTCCGTGTATACGGCGTACTATTACCATCCCCTGGGAACGGCCATCCATCTCCATCGGATCCCTCTCAACTCGGAATCGCTGTCTGATACGCTCGATCCGTTTTACACGGGGCCACATACGAGCTTCCGGCGTACGTGTGCGTGCATCCCTTTGACTACGTACGTGACTATCGATAACGGACGCGAGTAGGTGTGCGCGTTAAGCCTGTCGAGGAGGTACACGACTTGATATACAAACTATTAACCCCTGTACTCCCTCTTTGAAAAATAAATGTTGAAGCTGGAGCCGTTTTGAGCGCGTGACCCGGATGCAAACAGCAGCGGACGCTGCTGTTCAAACATTTTCGAAACTCCACCGAGATTTTTGGCACGATCAGAATCACGCGTATTTGGTTTTAAGCCATTGACGTAGTTGTGAGGGAACAGGATGAGGATTTGGTCAGGAAGCTTCTTCAAATAGAATTTTTTCCTTCGCTTCAGATGTTTTCATACACAAACCAATCATTCCACACCTAACCCAGACCTACTGATTCGTGAATATTTATAGCTACATCGATTGCATTCAGTATATTTAACTTTTCTATTATCAGTTAACTGTTAAATGTTATTATTGTTACATCTATGTAACGATTTATATGTGTTACTTCTTGAATGCATTGCCTGAAAACAATTAATAATTAGTTAAAAATCCAAATACGAAACTGTGTCAGAATTTCTAAAACTTAACTTTTCTGTTATACTAATATTATAGCCCTCTATGATCGAGTATATCTAACAAAATTTCAGACTCGAATCGCAGTTATAGTAATGCCACGTAATATAAAGGATGATGTATTTGAGACAAGTGATCTATATAGCTCGTTTATTTTTAAATATAAAGGAGAACGTTTGACTTCGTAGAAAATGTACCATAGTGATGCTCTTTTAGTAGTAGGGTACTTGATACTAGGGTAAATGGTAATTTTTTATTTAAAATTTGTAATTGCCCTTTAGTGGCCTTGAACTGTAGGTCATTCGATTCGTCTACAAAATAGGTTGTAGGAGATAAATAAAGAATGACCTTGAAATGTCATTGGTGCTTCCATCTAGAACAAAAAAAAAGCACCTTTATCACATGTTTCCCATGAAATCAAACAACTCCTACCTCAAACATTTTTTTTCTCTTTTTAAAAATAGACAAGTTATCCAGATGACCTGCCTTAAATGTCTCACCATGTATTTTTATCGTAAGCTTATTACGAGTTATAAATATATCAATAATGGCTAAACGATTGCTCATCGATGAGAAAATGAAGGAAATACACGCAAACGCGAGCATAGTGATGAAATTTCCGAAGAAAAGAATCATACAAACGATGAGATACTTTTGACAATAATGCCTAATGATACTTGTACGTTACAATGTAATTTTGTTCTCCTCCTATTCTGGTAGAAAATCTGAAACATGAAATTCAGCTTCGGGATCCATTGATGTTCTACAAAACATTTTTTACAAATCCTATTTGTAACAGTGCTTTCTCTTCTGTTGAAAAAATTGCGTTACATCGTGCAATTTACAATAAATTTGGATTTTTTACTTTTTGGAGCCTTTTTGACGCGATTATCCCAAACAAACAACACCGTTACCAAAATGAACGTGACTTCCACGTTGAAAATTCTCCCATAATATTGAAATATAAAACCGATGCGACATAAAACAATTGAAAATCTGAATTTTTATTTTATTTACACGTCATGATCATTTGCACGAAGTTTTAAAACTGCTAGTGTCAGGCTATTACTTTGAACATTGGATAGGAAATATACTCTGCAGCCAAATCCATTGCATCTATTCATCTTTGGAATATTAAGGATCTAGCAAAATCCATTCTATTCGTTTTCCGTTTGATTTAATCGAAATAGAAACTGATCAAACGCGGAGACTGATGACCCTCTTGCATCGTTCTCGATCTGGCGTCGTATCCCGTCACAGCGCTTTTTTATTCTTTACCGCCACCTCTCCTCGAACGGCCGTAATGCGGTAAAGAGTGAAGAGCCTTCGCACAGATAACCAATTACACGCAGAGGGGAATGGACTGCGACAGATGCGTCCCGACGTGATGCGCCGCGGCGGCGCATCGCCCATAATCGTCGGATTAAAGTCCAACTTCACGGATCGGTTAGATGCAATTAAGTACATCGTGCATGCTCCAGATTGTATCGAGTGTTCGCGCGAACTCCCATCGGGCCACACTTGAATTTCGCGCGCGATGGATCACCAGCCACGATGGCTTCTTTTTTTTTTAATAGATCGGTCGATAGTAAATTTCTATTCAAATTGCAAGCCATATGAGTCGCAGACTGTTCGTGAAAATGTTTCGTGCTTTGAACGTGAAAGTTAAACTAGTAGAAAATGAGGCGTTTCGTAATTTTAGAGTACTATTCGCAACTTACTTGCTCAATTCGGAAGGTATCCAATTCCTGGACTGCATCGACGAGATGAAGATTCGTTGATTAAATGTTGGAACATAAAGCTAAACAACATTCTTAGAATTTCTAACTATTTTTCACCAAAATACGCATTGTTTCTATTTTGAAACATTAAAATACTTCAATTCGCCCAGAAGTTACGATTTTTTCGGTAATGAATTTTTTTCTCAAAAGTGTGTAGGATTTCGAGGGTATGTCTATTCAACAAAAATGATTGTATTTGACCCCCGCAATCGAAAATAATTTTTCCAATAGAATTTGCAATTTTTTCTTCGCCGAAAAATTTCTATACCTATTCAAATTTTTTTCTCGAAAATGGTTAGGATTTCGGGGTTATGTCTATTCAACAAAAATGATTGTAATTGACCCCCTAAACCGAAAATAATTTTTTCAGGGTGATTTGAAACTTTTCAATTTCGCCGAAAAAACCCCCTTATCGATTTTGTTTAAAAATTCGTTTTTATTTTTTAGTAATTTTGTTTGACATCCTACAGAAAAGTTGTCTAATACATTTTTGTAGGTACCCATGTGCTCTACTTCAGAAAAAAGTTTCACTGAAATATATTCACTACCGTAGGAGTTATGGCTGTTTGAAAATTGGACAATTTTTATGGGGTTTTTCTCACTTTACGGGATTAAGGAATAACTTTTCGAACATTTTTGAAATCCCTATATAGTCTGCACCAAAATACGCGTAGTTTGCATTTTTCAACATTAACATCGTCCAATCCGTTCAGAAGTTATGACATTTTAAAGATACGCAAGAAATTTTCAAGTGACATTTCTGGCCTAAAATTATATTTTCGGTAAGGAATTATTTTGTTGAAAGTGTGTAGGAATTCGGAGGTATGTATATTGACCAAAAATGATGGTAATTGTGCCCTGCAACTAAAAATAATTTTTTTAGAACGATTTGAAATTGTTTAATTTTGTCGAAAAATTTCACACCTACTCGAATTTTTGTCTCGAAAGTGGGTAGGATTTCGGGGGTATGTCTAATCACCAAAAGTGATTGTACTTGATCCCTGCAACCGAAAATAATTTTTCCAGAACGATTTGAAATTTTTTAATTTTGCCGAACTGCACTTACTGTCGATTTTTCTTAGAAACTTGTTTTTGATTTTTAATAAACAACCATGGGTAATGTAGCAATACAATTTGTTAATAAAAAATGAAATATATCAAATTCCTACGTTTCGTTCGTCAAGTATTTGGTATCAACGTCACTGCTGTTAATTTTTATTCAGAATCTCGACGTTTCTATTCTTCTTGCGGACCCGAGCCAGCGAAAGTTAACTAAGTATCGCTGTAGTATAAAATATAAAAATACTTACAATTTAATTACAAATTCCAAACCTGATTTTTAAATGAAATTTTAACGTCAAAAAATTCAAGCCTCGTATATTCGTTAGTCAGCGTGCAAATCCTGTTGGAATCGAATCAGCAAAGAGAGGTCGAGAGACAGTACATGTTATCGCGTTGCACCGCAAAGAATCGATCTCTTTCTCGATCGCAGCGGGGTTAAGTCATCGAATCATCCAGAGCCGGCGAACGACGGGCGCGATAACAGGCAGCACATGTTTCCGGTAACTCGATGAAGCAAACAATGCAGGCCGGTCGAAGAATAGAGAGATGCGTAAATAAATGTATGATGTGGTTCTGAAGGGTGAATGGCTAGGGCGATGTATCCCCCGTGTTGCAACGAGGAGACCCCTGACGGGGGCCTGGCACCGTCGAGGAGGCTCGCTGGGGTGTGAACGCAAATCAATTTGCGAGAGGAACCCTGCTGGCGCGACAGCACGCAGCCACCCTTCGGTGCCCTTCGTACTCCACCGCCTCAGGACAAGATAGTTCCAGGACGGTGGCGTCCTTTCGTCGCGCGGCTGGATCGAACCGCCTCCTTGTGAGTGACGTTAGTTAAAATCGCGCTAACGGAGCCCCGGGAATCGATCGACCGCCCCGTCGACCGATCGAGCCCCGGGCTATTGCCCCAGAATTACGACTCCAGCGATCCTTTTTTTCTTGCTCGACGCGTACGAGAACCTCGGACGGTTAACTCTTTATTTGTCGTTTAGGCTACACGATGTTTCTCTTATTCGTAACCATTTGAATATTTGGACCTAACTTTATTTCTTTATGAAATGAGTTACACGACACCTTAGTCTAAAACGTATTCTTTATTATTACGAGGGTCGTTCAATAAGTCCTTAGAAAATCCAAGACCTGGGGCTCGTATCATCGAAAATGGTTTGTTTTTAGTAAGCATCATGACTCACTAGACAGATGTCAAAGTCTCAGTTATATCCACCTCATGGTTTGAGTTTTATTGTCGATTGAAGCAAGGAGCTTCCTCTTGCATCAAGACAATGCACGGGTGCATACCTGTGCAGTTTCGATGGTCCAAATCATGGAATTAAAGGTCAAATTATTACAACATTCACTGTATTCACCGGATTTCGCCCCCAGTGACATTTTTTTATTTCCAAACTTAAAAGAATGGCTTGGCGAACAACGGTTCACGTTGAACGAGGAGGTCACCGCCCAAACAGGCGCCTATTTTGAGGATCTTTCAAAATCTTACTTTTTAGACAGCTTAGAAAAGTTGGAGAAACGCTTGGAAAAGTGTATAGAGCTAAAAGAAGATTATGTTGAAGAATAACAAACAAATCTACCTAAAATAATTTGTTTTTCTACCTTTTTCTAAGGACTTATTGAACGACTCTCGTAAATACAACCTTTTCCCATTTATTTCGTAGCTTATCAATTCCTGATGCAAAAGGAATCAGCTTATTTTGATAAGAAAAACGTCAGAATTCCTGTACGTCGTTATTGAATTTTTGTCCATTTAAAGAATTTTGTAGGAATCGAAATAAATGGTGATCTATGGGGGTAGGTCCGGTGAGTAAGGAGAATGAGGTAACACGGTCCATCCTAGTTACAAAATTTTTTCCTGGGTGACTCTTGCCATATGTAGTCCAGCGTTCTCATGCAAAAGCATGACGCCATTACGATTGATAAGTGCTGGTCGTTACTGTTGTAATTTTTCTTGGACACTGTTCAATTGTTCAGTGTACAAGGTTGCTACAATTGTCTCGTTACGCTTTAGCAACTCATAATGGATTATTCCTCTTCGATCCCACCATACGCAAAGAAGAATCTTCTTTCCATGAAGAATAGCTTTGGATTCTGGCAGAGATTTTTTTTAAATAATTCGCAATATGCCAAATCGTTTAAAACATGTGATTAAAAATGAAGGCTACCCATCAAAACATTAAAGGCGTGCAAAGGAGTATAATTTTAATTTTTGTGATGTAGAATTCCACGATTTTCTCAAATTTGCTTACTACATAACTGTACGTATAAAATCAAGAATTTTTTATTTTAGTTTCATTGCTGGTTGTATTATTGTTCATACAAGACTTAAAATTCTGAATTAAACCGGTATTCCACTATATTTGCCGCCTACTGTACATTAATTTCTCAAAGATGAAATGCAACAAATTGCCGGAGCGGGTGCAGCAGTTAATTTTCGTGTCGATTGGACCGTCTTATGATAGGAGGAAGATTCCCTAAGCCTCCAAGAAACGAAGTACCACGAAGCTACCGCGGGATTGGATGAAATTAAGAGGGATAAGAAGAAGGTACGTGACCTCGAGCGGTCGCAGCTTTACGTTAGTCAGCTCGAAGGGATAACCGGGTTAGCCCAACAATGAAAGTAATCGAATTTAACGCCAACTCCTGAGTGCGCAGCCAGGATTTCCGGCAAGTGCGCTCGAAATTTGTCGCCTTTCCGAAAGGGACAACAGCCGCCAAGTTACGGCGATCGTCGGTGAAACATCATCGTCAACGATCGATCGATCCCGGCTGGGACAATTTTCTTACTCGATTCTCTTGCTGGTCGATTACTAGGAATGATTTATAACTCGAAAACAAACTGTACTGTGCTTAAAATCAAGAAACGAGCAATGTTTTTGTCTGGATAAAAGTTTTGTTGCTCGTTGAATGAAAATAAATATTTAAATCGTAGAATGAAACGTGTATTTCACGATACACATGTAATCATTGAACTCTTCGATTGAATTTTCTACGTTAGTCTTAATAATTCAATTGAATTTTAATTCAACGCTTCTATTTCAGATATTTTTAAATGTTTACGATTTACAACGATAACTTTATTAAAATAATGAATTTGTATGATGATAACGAAGGTTCTTTGGCTTCGGAATCATCTTATATGTTTGGAAAAATTGTATGTTCAGATGTCAAGCTGGTACTGGAAGATGCGTCGTAGATAAAGCTCACCGAAATCAGTGTCAAGCGTGTCGACTGAAAAAATGTATGCAGATGGGAATGAATAAAGATGGTGAGTAATTTAATTGAACACAACGACATGTAGTTACTTCTGCGCGATGATTAATTTCTCCTTTCGTTTCCTTTCATTTACCTGTTCTGCATTATTTACTAGTTTGAAAGGAATGTACGGTTTTAATGGATACTCGAATGCGAACAAATTGCGATATAGCTTGGTACATTTAGGATGACTTTGATCATTGAAATTTCATCTGCGTGCAAAGGAGAGCTTATATTCTAGGCGAACGCATCGGTAATGCACGGATAAGATCAATGTTTAGAACGATGAAGTTGTTCGAAACGTTCGAATATAAACGATACGAGAACTGTGAGAGGATGAACGGTAAAAATTTTAAAATCATTTTTAAGCCAGGCACCAAATCAGGATCGATCGTTAAATTTTCATAATACTTGTACCGAATATATATTTTATCAAACGAAGAAACTTGTTCTAAATGCAAACAATTTTTTGTTTTTTTACGTTTTAAAGAACATGTCTTTTCCACTTCATGGATACCATACGGTGAGCATAAAACAATTTCTTCTTAATCGATTTTATAAAATAAAAGTTTTTGAAGATTCTAACTGAATTCAAATGAACATTGATGAGCGAATCAAGATTTAAGGATTTTATTTAATGTATATATAATGCAAAATTCGCGGTGGACTAAAATTAGACAACCGTGAGCAGTGTCGCTCCTGTTTATTATTTCTATATTTCAAGCGACTAATTGTCAAATCTTCGTTGGAAAATATCTTCCTAAACTCATAATTGCGTAAAATATCTCACACGTCATTCCATATCAGTGCAAGCAGCTTGAAAGATCATAGTACTTTTCATTTGTGCACAATTATATTTTTCCTATTTATTTTTACGATCACACAATTTAGCAAACATCAGCAATCGACTCGATCAATCCCTATCAAAACAGAGCTAACTATTTATAAGATGGCATGCTCTCGTTGAAAGTGTATTTTACATTGCCAACACTTTCAAATGTGTAAGGTTGGAGAGAAAGTTTTTACTAAATTAAATTTAAATTTATTTATTAATGATGTAAGCGTAAATGTAAACAAATATTACGTCAAATAAAGCGAACGAATTTCAGTGAGGATTTTCTTTCCAATGTTACAGTATCGATCAGTATCTATAGAAAATGCCTATATTTATTTTTATAATTTTTATTTATGACATTCTCTAACAAATTAAATTATGTCAGTGTCTACAAGATATCCATTTTTCCTTCAATTTGTAATTTTATAATGCTAATTATTGCAACAATTTTGAGAGTCAGTGTAATGTGTAGAACGTAGCCGATTTACTAAAACGTACATTTTCCTCAGCTATAATATCGAAACAAAGAAACATAAAATTCTTCATTTTTCTATCCGGTTTTTATTTAATTTGCATGTCGCCTTCAAGAACTCTATACTGGATTTTCCCGATATTTTGTTTATATTTTATAAAGTAAAGAAACTGAATTACCGAAGCACATTGAAGTTTGGACCTCACTGAAGATATAACATAGTACTTTCATGCATTGGATATTTCAATAATTTTTAAACTCCCGCCCGAGTATCCCAAAAATTAGACTTCACGACACAAGGCACGACACTTACTATTGCCAGAAATGAAATGAAAACGTTCCTAAAAAGGAACTTCAACAAAGGCAAGATCACCAATAAATCCATCGAGTTCTTAAACGAGACCAAGTTGCTGGCCAAAGTGATATAATAGAACAGCACAAGGAAACTTATTTATTAGAAAAATAAAAGACGGTCAAACTTGGAGGATCAACCGTTCGAAAATCCTTGACCCGACGAGAAGATAGCGAGGCTGGAGCTTCGTCAACTCGAAGGAAAAGCGTCCTGAGAACGGATATCCGTTTCAACGTTCGCAGGAGACGTTGTTCCCGGGACACCGGTTATCGATACATTCGATTACCCGCTTTCGCAGGTAAACCCGTATTGTGGGAATCAATCAACGCTCGTGTCCCCCGAGGAGGACGGAATTCGAGCGAGGGTCCTTTATGTTCGCGACATAAATAACTGGATAAAGGCGGAGTGATTGGTACGGGTGGAAGTCTGCTTTGGTGGCAGCCTTCGATTCAACTCTTAATGCCTCTCAGCCAGCGGTGGGCGCACCTGCCACGGCAAAAGAGCATTTCCCCTGCTGTTTCCCTCTTTCTTTCACTCTGTCCGCCTCCGTTTCCCTCGCGGAAACTCCTCCCGGGGCATGCCAACTTTCTTATTGCCGAACTTGACGTCGTAAGAAGAAATACTTCCAATTGGATCCCGGTTCCCTTGGCGACCGGAACGACGATGTCTCCGTCGACTGTTCCCGGAGGTATTAGATTCCCCGGCATCGGGAGTTACGTTCGGAGACGAAGGAACCGGGCAAACTTCTTTGGTTTCACGATTCGATTGCACGGGGAAGCCTCTTTGATCGAAACCGTTGCTACAGTTTTCATTGTCGTTGCTGAATTGGACAATTTTTGAACCTCGAAAGTTAGAAAGTTGTTGATTTCAAAGCTGGGTAAACGAGAGTCAACGAACGTTTAGAGGAAGAATCAGTATGCATTGGAGAATCGAATATATTCGTGAAAGAATAAAATAAATACTGTACGTCCGCGAGAAGTTGGCTGGCGAAAGGAATGTGGGCCTGATTGGTGCCAGAATGTGGGATGGGTGGAGCAAACGAAGTATTTCCCTGGTCCCCTGTGTCGTCTCGCTAGCCAACTTCTCGTGAACACACAGTATCTACTTATTTCGTGACTGTCGTATGAGTGAAGAATTGCGTTCGGAATCGTTTAAAGTATACGTACGTGGAATCTCAGAATGAGTGACACAATTGGGCGAGAGGCAATGCAAAAATGAGTCGAAAATGTAGAGTACAATTTTTATGTGAGATGCTTTGTTTTCGAAATAATTGAATTTTAAAATCAATGGGGTACGCGAGCAGTTGACTAAATTGCGACGATTGATATTGTTATACATTACTAAATCCTGATTGTTCGTTTATAAACGTGCGAATTGACATTTCACTTCAAATAGCAAACAGATGAAAGAAAGAAGCTATTAAAATGTAAGAGTAATTAATTTGATAATATGAAAATATAATTGGCTTCTGTTTACTGTAGAAAGGACACGATAATTAGAAGATTTAAAAATATTATCTTAAATCTAGTAGGGATTATAAACGGATAATCTACTTAATATATACGCGAAAATCGATTCGGTAATTCCAGAAATATGAAGTTCACAATCCCGAGTGCGCATCAGCAATCTGATACACTCTATTTTTAAATAGCTGAACTTTTTAAATATGTAAAAAAGTTTTCCCATTTTTTCAATCCTCCAACCGTGGTTATTCCCCTTAAAGTTTTCGCAGCACGGATATATACCTGCCTTTCCGTCCACTCGTCGCTCTCTTTAACACTAAACCTACCGACACTTCGTGTATACCTATTCCTACCATGACCGGTCAAATGATTTCTAATCGCCTAATTTTTGCATTATATCGTATAATATACAGTCGTACGATCAGTAGGAATTGCTGAAACTTCTTTAGGTATGTAGCGTCAAAGTAAATGTGAAAATAAACATAGAAGATAAAATAAATTATAATAGTTTTTATAGTCATCAGATAGAGGATGAAATGCCCTTTAAAACGAGCGTTTGTACGAGGCGATAGCGTAATTAGTTCCGAAGATATAGCGATTTTAATTTCAAGTCGATGCGGTGGCTAGTTTCGGAGATACGACGGCCGAAGCCTTTGTTTACGTTCATTGATAATCAATGAACTCGCGCGCGTAAAAATAGTAAACAGTGCGTAGTAAATTCTTGGAAATACTACGCGAAAGTAGGTCACGAGAGTCACGACTCACGTGCGACAAGGAGGCCCGGCGCGACGCGTCAGACGGAGACAGAGATAGTCAAATTAAGAAAAATACCCCTTTACATAAATTACGATATCTCGAAAACGGTAAGTCCGATCGTCAGAAACCAAAGACCGTTTTAAAGGGGAGGCCTTGCCGCCTCTAACGATACCTTAATAATTAATAAAACCCTAGTAGTTTCGGAACTGCACGCGTCTAAAGTTTTAGTATTTTTAATACGCGTTTTTAGACTGTCCTAAGACAATGGAAACTGAATACTGGACTATATACAGGGTGTTCGGCCAGTCCTGGGAAAATTTTAATGGAAAAGTTCATTGTACGTATGCTATAAGAAAAATCGTGAAGTTAAATGTGCACTAAAATAACATTGTGCGTTAGAAATTCTAAACAAAATTTTAAAAACGGTCATTTGACCGGTTCGTGGTAGGTTTAGTGTTAAAGTCGCGTAGCTTCGATAATTGTTCATTGTTCGTGTATCGGTGTACAGTTCACAGGACATATTTTCAAGGATACATACTTTCAGAAAATACGGTTCAAGCGATATTGGACGTTCAGTAATGAAAATCCTCCCTCAAAATTATACGAAACATAAAACTGAGCCATGGAAATTGTGAAAATAATTGATAAAACTCAATCTACAATCCTAAGTAGCATATTTTGGAGTTTATCAACCTTCTTCGAGTTGGTCCGTATTTTTTTTACTTTCGTGAAATAAAGGATCTACCACTAGAAGCACTAAACAAAATGGGGAGTTTGAAATTCTATCAATTATAAAAATTATACAATTCAGTAACTCTTGATAACTTAAGAATATTGTTATGCGTATATTTAGTGAATTCTTCTGTAAAATGCAGTCTTCTATTAAGGATACCAATTTGTTGATTGAGGCTTTGTTAAAAAGATATAGAAACATTTCCAGTCACACAGTATATTTTCGGTAAAGAATTTTTTTTCCCGTAAGTACGTAGGATTTCGAGGGTATGTCTATTCACCAAAAATGATTGCAATTGACCCCCGCAATAAAAAATAATTTTTCCAGAAGGATTTGAAATTTTTTAATTTTATCGACTTTGTCCACTTACTCGAATTATTTTCTCGAAAATGTGTAGGATTTCGAGGATATGTCTATTCACCAAAACTGTTTGTAATTGACCCCTTCAACCGAAAATAATTTTCCCAGAACGATTTGAAATTTTTTAATTTTGTCGAGAAATGTGTCTACCTTCCAGAATTTTTTTCTCGAAAGTGCAAAATAATTCAGGGGTATGTGTATTCACCAAAAATGATTGTAATTTACCTCCGCAACCAAAAATAATTTTTTCAGAATGATTTGAAATTTTTCAATTTCGCCGAAAAATTTCAGCACCCCTTGTCGATTTTTCTTAAAAATTCGTTTTTCATTTTTAATAAATTTGTTTGACGTCCTACAGAAATTTTGTTTAATACTTCTTTGTAGTTATCCATGAGCTCTACGTCCAGACTAAATTTTAATGAGATCCATTGACTATTGTAGGAGTTCTGGTCGTTTGAAAATTGGGCCATTTTTATAGGGTTTTTCTAACTTTACGAGGTCAAGAAACAACTTTCCGACTATTCTTGCAATTCCTACATATTCTCCACTAAAATACGCGTCGTTTGCCTTTTGAAACATTAAAATCTTTCAATCCCTTCAGAAGTTATGATGTTTTAAACATACACATGAAATTTCGAGGAAGCATTTCTGACCAAAAATAACATTTTCGGTAAAAAATGTTTTTCTTGAAAGTGCGTTGGATATCGAGGGTATGTGTATTGACGACAAATGATTGTAATTGATCCCTGCAACCAAAAATAATATTTCCGCGAATGATTTGAAATTTTTTAATTTAATTTTTTAATAATTTTTTAACGAAGTCTCAATTAGCAAATTTATATTCTTGATTTTCGTCATATTTTGGCCTCTAGAATCTCCCATTAAAATTTTCCCCAGAGATGACCAAACACCCTCTATAATTTATAAGAACAAAAATACTCGTATTTTTGTCTATTCTCCACTAATAAATTTTCTTTTTTATAACGGGTTGCATAAATTCACTATCTAAGGTGCATGAAATGCAGATTTGGTTAAATAAAAACACAGTTATATTTAGACTGCGGATGTTTATGCATTTATGGGAAATTTTAATCCTCAAAAAACTACAGAATGCATTTAATATGCAAAAATAGAAGAAACACTTAAAGTAAGATACGAATTATTATATTTAGGGGTTGAGACAGCCTTCTGCGAAGCTTCCGTTTCATTAATTCTATTAATAAAAATGTGAATTTGCATAAAGATCCGCAGTCTAGTTATAGTATTTTTATACCAGAAGCGTTAGTGATTAGTGAGTAAAGAGTTTCTTTGAGTAAGAGCGTAGGGACGTTGAAAAGTAATCCACAGCCTGTCCGGATCTTCAGAAGGGCCTGAACGTAGGATTACTGCAGTCGTTATGTGCATTTAATGAAAATCAGTAGCGCAGAGCGGCGTGGTACAAAGTAACCGCACCGGATTCGGCGTTTTGCCGCACATTGGGCTGTGCGGTTCGCCGCTGTAGGCGAAACGACGCCGAGCGTCGTAAACACCGCGGTCGTTAGCGACGGTCGCGTGGCCCTCGACGAGCCCCCGAAGGGTTAATTGGGGAAAATAAACGTATGCAACGCGCGCCCGATCCGTGCACGCAAAAATCCGTCCGTTTCTGTCGTTGTCTGAAGCACACGGAAGGGACGCCGCGCACAAACACGATAGGAATCCGACGAAGAACAGAGAGGGACGACGCGTTCGTACGTAAATTGTGTCATGAACGGTAAGTCGGAGAGAGAAAATTGGAAAGTGAGAGCGAGAACGACGGAAGACACGAAGTGAAAAAGGGAGGCGGACCTCCCACGGTGAGCTTCACGCAAATGAGAGTGAAACGATCTGTAAAAGGGCGTTTATCTCTCCTGGTGCGAAACTGGACGACGGATACGTGAAAAGGGCGGGAAGGGTTTCGGCTAAAAGTCTCTATCTATCGAACGGAAAGAATTAACGATTGTTATTTGGGAGAATTCACTGGAACTCTACTGTCGACAAGGTGGACGCTCGTTTAACTGAACGGCGAGCGGAACAGTTATCTGGACATCGCTTAATGAGGCTGTTACACAGTGGTCTGACTCTGATTTTGCTATTTTCGATTTTCAACCTCAGCATCGATGGAGAAAAAATAAATTGATGCCTTTGGGTGTCTAAATTTTATTGGCTCGATGTAAAAAAAATAGCATCGTAGTATGTGATCGAGCTACAAAGGGGGAAAAATATTGAAAATTGTTGAAACAACAGCGTGCAGGGAAATAGCAAAACTGATGGTCGGTAACCGACATTACCGATTGACGAACGATTGGCGTCGCTGCGTACACGAGCACCGCGATGCCGATCTGCGCTGAATATTAGGCAGTCGTTAACGAGCTCGCAAAGTAACCACATGTAATTGTTTCTTTTAAATATACTATTATATCTCATACAGTGCGTTATATTTTACAACAAAAACTATACGGAAAAGAGGGAAACATTTAATAAAAATAGAAACAATGTGGATTCAGGGTAGGAAAAAATAGGTACAAAAAAGTTAATCTCGTAATGTCCATCACTGAATCAGAATGAGAAATTTTTCAATTTAAATATCCCAACATCTATTTAATAGATTCACTAAATTCACAGTAGATAAGGCGAGAGTCATTAATATAAAAAGGAAGTTTTTTCATTTTTTTTATTTTAGATGACACCGTCACAAACGACAAAAGTGCATACAAACTAAAAAATTGTACTCTATCCTATGTTCTAGCGCAACAAATCTCAACAATTTTCATCACATTGTATACTTTTTGTTAAAAAAAAATAATAAAAATTTTAAAAGAAGCAGCAAGCGGTTCCGGTGAGTTGGCGGCAAAGTGCACGCGTATCCCCGGAGAATCTTAATATCGACGTCGCGTTAATTGCGTGGTACGCGTGAAAGAAAGGAAACACAAAGCGACGAGATAAAAAAAGAGAGGAGAGGGTCAGGGCGGGGGACGCGAGCTGTGTGAAAATAAGCGGACTGAAGAGTTAAAAAGACAAAAGGGAAAGCGCGCATAACACGGGGAAGAAGAATATTTTCCCGGGTAACGCAGAAAGGGCGTTTATCTTTCCCGGTTGCGGGGGCTGAGCGGCGGGGGGAAAAAAAGAAGCGAGAGACGCGAAAGAAGGGAAGAAACGGCGCTCGAGAAAGGGAGACGGCGGCGCCAAAGGCTTGACGAAGTAGGAGGATCCTATTAAACCGCTCAGCAGGCAGCACGACAGAGGTAAAGCGAGCCGGCACGCTTTTTATTATTACGAAATTACTGTGCACCCGTGCCAGGCTAAAAGGGAAGCTGGAAAAAATTCTGCTCGCCGTTACACACCACTGAGTGCTCTAATCGCGGCGCCATTAACGCGCGGCTGACGTCACGGTTCTGTCCTTTGGGGGCGCAAGTGGACGAATCGCGAACCGTTTTCACGGTGTAACCCCGAAAAGTCGAAGGTGCTTTGAGATTACACGCTCTGGAGGCCAGTTTTGTTAATCGTTTTTGGTCCACGCCGCGGAATCGTGTAACTTTTGAATTGCACAGCAACGACCAAAGCTACGAAACCAAGATCGTTTTTGACCATTTTCTACTCGGATGGAACATTAAAAAATATTATTGGATCGCCTCATATGTTCGTGCCTAGTCTTATACTACAACTTAAAGCAATATTTTGAATATATGATGGAATTTTATGAAAAACAATAAACCTCTTCTTGTTCCACAACTCCCTACCCTTTGGAAAAACTATTGCATCGTCGCTACAAAACTCTTTGATTTTCTATTAAAATATAGTACAACTCTGCTCTTAAAACGTTGACATTTTTAAATTGTTTAGCCACTAATAAGCTTGAAGATTGTTGTATTTTATTCTTTATAAGGTTCGATTTTATTATAACAAAAATGTTAAGCCAATGTAGATTCCAAACTTCCGGCTTTGACATAATATCTATCTGTTTCAAATTTGTATGAATTGTGGATGTTGGTATGTTTAAAATTTCAGAAATCCCCTGAACTTACAAATTTTGTTTGTTTTCTTTTAAATTACAAATTTTATCCTTGTCGATTTCAGAATATCAAACGGCACAAATTTAGGGGACGACCTGATAAATACGTGTGTTTCTTTTATCGACTGATATCCATGAACAACGTGTGAAAACTCGAACCTATAGTTAAATTTTTCGATAATTATTGTTGACAGAAAACAGGAGGAAAGCGACAATTTAAAGCTTCAGCTAAAAATATGTTTTTCATTATTTTCAAACAGATGTCAAAATTCGGAATAATATGTGCTTTTATTGTACAAGAAACATTTATAAAGAAGAGGTTTAATTAGCTACACTAGCGCCACCTATGCTTTGGTAGAATTATTTAAAACGTGTTAGTGTTAACTAAACAACAAACATGTTTTATATTTAATATCTCAACAAGCTATATAATTTGTAAAAGCTATAAATATGTATATAAAATTTGTTTACAAGCAAGTTGTCGATTATTATTTTTTGTACTCGAAATTATTTTCTGTGTAACAATATATTACGTTTCATAGAAATTAAACTAAACAGATATGCATCCACAACTTTCAAAATAGCTTTCACCCCTTCAATATGAATATCAACCAATGGAGGGAAGCATGTATCGAATGCAATATTTTTCCGATATTCTATCTGTATAATAGAGTATGGAAAAATATTAAATACAAATATTTATGTTCAAGGGATGAAAACTACCCTGAAATTAGTGAAATTTCACAAAAACTAATGGGAATTGAAAAATGAAAAACAGTAACTTAAACATTTAGTAATTTTTGCACTCGTTCAATATAATTTTGTTTATGTCATATAAAATTTCTGTTTTATAGATACGTTTCTGCAGTTGGAAAATTATTTTTACACGTTTATTATTATTCAATAATACTTCTAAATAAAATTGAAAGACTAATTCTAACATTTCTACGTTTTCGTTATCGTCTTCTTACCTCATAGGACTTTTTCAACTATTATGTAATAACCAACATCATTATAATATTTAATATATAATGATACAATAGCGTGGACGAAAACCACCCTCTTTAAAAATAAAGTATCTCTTCATCGTCTTTTCAAAAATTTTGTAGCAAATTACTTTTATACAAAAATCGAATGTTTTCTATAGAAAGCTAGTTAAAAAATTTGCACGTTTCAACTTGTTCGCAATGATTAAAACGAAGATCCTGGTATCAGTCGTGAGGACAATTTTTCTACGCCCCATACGTAACGCTGTATTCAACAAAAATATCTATTCGATTCATCAAACGAATAAATTTGGACATCGATTGCATAATAATATTTTAAGACCGAGAACCAAGCAGACGCGTCTGTCCATGTCACAATATTTTGCCCAAGACTTTGCTTCCTCGTACCCTCGACGCTCTCGATAACTCGTTATTTCAAGCATTCTAAATACATTCTGACTCATCGATTCGTCTATAAATATCCGTGATCTTAATTATCAATGTTTCTGATATCCATCGGAGACGGCGATATAGCCAGCGGCCCGTCTAAAACGGACGCGTGTTGCACCAAAGTGGAGGGAAACGAAGAAGAAAAAACGTTCTCGAGGTCCATAGTGTATAAGGTTATTCCAGTAGAGGATATCTGTCAGTCAAACGGGAGTTACCGAACGGCAATATATACAAACAATAAACGCGGCTGATTCCTGCACGTCTGTTAAATTCACGCTTGTCAGCTGCAGGCCGCCCCGGCGCGGCGTGATATAACGGCGTGTTACGTGAGTTTGACGAGAGGGTGGCCGGCCCAGTCGTTTGTTCCCCGATTAATCGGGCAAGACTCTTCAAACCAAGACGTTCCACTAATATTTCTATAACCAAGAAACCCCCCAGTGGATGGATTTTCTATGCAATGAACGCATTATCGGAGAATGTCCCGTGAACGGTTGCCGGGAGCTGGTTTCGTCGATTGTTTCGACCGACTGGTCGTTTTGTTCCCCCAGAATCGTTCTCGACCCTCAAAACTCCTCGTCCACGGGACAAAATTGACTTATTGCGTAACATTGGAACGTTCTTGCCCAAATTAGAACAGGTTCTCTTTAGTGACACATCTTACCGAATTCTGAGAATTATTAACGTTACAGCTGTTTCTAAAGTACTGCCTCTCTAAATTATCTGTCGAACCGAAATGGACCACAAAAGATTGTTTAACCCTTTGTACTCCGAGCGTTATTAATGCGAACAACTGACAATACCAAACGCAACTTTGTGACATGATTTTTAAAAATAAATAAATATTTTCCACGAAAATGTATACGTAATGTGTGCGTCTCGTAAATTCAATTTTTGTTACCACAAATGAAATTTGAATCGGGCGGGTGGAGTGCAAAGGGTTAATAATTCTGTTTTGCGATTGATCTCAAAGAACACGAGACCTAATTACTTAATTCCGACGTGTCTACGAGCGATCAACGAAGCTTAAATTTTTGAAACAATGATATTAAAAATAGAGGTTTCGTACGATTTCTCGTTTATCGAAACGGAAACATACGAAATGGTTTGACGAAAAGTAATTTAGCGAGTCTTTCGAGCCTCCCCGTTCCCATCTTCGTAAATTGATATGTAATTAATCGCGTCGGGTTATTTACTGCGTTCGCGTGCACAAATTCCGAAAGACATTACCCTGAATAACAATAGCACGTGCGCGAGGCGGATGCACGGGAGCGGTTCGCGTTAATTTACCAGCGTGTAATTAATTCATGGCTGCAATTAACGCCTGTTATCGACGTTACATCGTAGATATGTGCTTCTGTTGCAGCCGTGCAGAATGAACGGCAACCCAGGAACACTGCCACCATCAGACCGGAAGCTCTCGTCGAGATGGACCAGGAACGTGCTCTACGGGAAGCTGCGGTGGCTGTCGGTGTTTTCGGGTGAGTTTGCATTTCAAAACGTTCAATTTTTACCATCCATGCATTTCACGCGTCTCTATACTGAGTTTGCAACATTACACGTCGATTGTACACATTTTTTGAAAACGTTAAATTCTTTTCTACGTTCTATTAGTTTAAATAAGTAGAACTAATATCCTACTATTTA
Source organism: Colletes gigas (assembly GCF_013123115.1). Classification (NCBI taxonomy): domain Eukaryota; kingdom Metazoa; phylum Arthropoda; class Insecta; order Hymenoptera; family Colletidae; genus Colletes; species Colletes gigas. The sequence continues at coordinate 1,410,421 of NW_025106646.1, forward strand.
AAAAAATTATTTTAATTAGAAGGTATGTAGTAATCAGACTCTTGAAATTCATAGATTTGTAATGACTGTTTATATTTGTGTTTTGAGCCTGAGAAATAAATAAAATTAAAGAGCAGACGATATTAGATGTGTAACTTTATAATTTTGTTTAGTAACGAGTTAGAAAATTATTCTTCGCTCAAGATAACACATAGATTGTGGTGTTTGTAACAATGCTTGGAAACAGAAGTCTAGAGTAAAGAAATTAATAATATTGTTAACAGATGTCAAGTGTAACTTGTCTTTTTAATATTAAAAAAGTAGCTATGCCAAGTTGTCGATCACTCTGACAACTACTTTATAATATTAGTGACTGTAAATATTTAAAAATCTTTTATCAAGGTTCCTAATTTCTCTGGATAAATAGATCTGTGAGTTCTACCATGTCTTTCTAATTCTTTCAACGCAATTAATTTCACGAATCAAGTTTTGAATTTCCTCTACTACGAACACGTTATAAACAAGAATATCTATTATATCTAATCTAGAAAAAGAGGTAAAGTTAAAAATAATACTTTCAAGAAAATCTTATACGTTTGTTCTTTTTGAAAACTGAATTCTGTCAAAAGATACATTGCTTTTTGAACGTTGTAACAGCCAGACCAGTTTTTTCTTCTTCATGTTTACTCAAATTATAATCCACTCAATGCAATACAGTGCATTAACTTTTTTTCAAACGAATGATCTCATTAGATCTCTTTAGATCTTTTTAGACTTTATCTTTATGAATAGTATGAATAGATGGCGAGTGATACAGCGTTACGATTTGTTTTTTCGCCAAAAGCAATTCGAAAAAACGGTCACTGCGTTCGTTTCTCATCGATTCTCCGCCCTCTTGAAATTGTCCGTGTGACCGAAAAATGTTTGAACGAATCGACGACGCATTCTCGCGAGCTTTTGGAACTATTTCCACAGGACAAGAATTGCGACAAAATTTTAGTCAAATTTCTAATGTGATGTAAGAAACACGTTACTCGAATCAAAATCATGACATAATTTTTCACTGAGGAACTAAAAAAATGAACTTTCAAGATTAGATATCGAAGAAAATAAATCCAGATAGGAATCTCGTATTTTATGGAAAAAATGTGAGTAGTTTCCAATTATCTAAAAACAAAGTTCCGTTTTCGTGGACAATCTGAGGGGTTTTACAGTGTTGTAAAAAAAAACACCAAAAAGGAAGCGATTATTCCTTCAGAATCAGTAGAGGCTCGACAATATTTTGGAACTCTGAGTTTACCAAATTTACAACGGTAGCAAAGCAACGTCCATCGACGTCCAAGAGCCTAGCTCGACTTCCGGTAGCAGTGCATTCGATAGTATTTTCGCTCGTGGGCGTGTGTTTGGGCAACGCGTAAGTCGCGTTGAATATTCCGAACGATCCAAGGAGTTCGCGGCGGGGGATTAAAAGTAACGCCGAGGACTCTCGATCGATAATCACCGATTCACCAGGAACAACGACAAGAGCAAGAGAACCGACGACGTTGTTGGCACGTTTGATCTTCTGCTGGACAGCAGCATACTTTTCGCCGTCGTGAGCAAGTTGCGCTCGCGACACGCCACGCCGAGCGTGATCTATCATGAAAAATTACCTTTGACTAGTAGCCCGTAGCTGACCGTTTTTCAGGTAACTGGGCACTCAGGTTGGAACTAATGGAAAATCCATAGAGCGCCAAGGGGTGAACGTTAAAAGCGACAGCGAGCGTGCCAACGACGCTCTGTGGAAATTACTCTGCTCTGAGCGTTCCATGCACGTTACAGTTTTCGAGTTTATTGTTGTTCGCGTCGGTATTTATGTTGGCGCTTATATTTTTGGAAAACTTAAGGCTGAAGTCTGCGATAAAAGTAAATCTGACATAAATTAGCAACGGAAATATATTTATTTAACCCCCGCAACACTGATCAATAATCTCTTCTTCGATTAAGTTGACGATAAATAATAACAAATTTGTAATAAATAATATGAGATTTGATAGCTGCTAGTTATTAATTTCGTTTGCGTTATTTATATATATTTATTAAAATTAATATAAAATCGATGCATACAGAATGCCTTCAAGATTTGAATTCTGTGTTTAAATAAAACGAGTAAAAAGATTACCGATTGCCATATGCAGCGTTAAAAAGTAAAAGGTTTATTATAGTAAGTTTGCATTAAATTTCAAGAAACATTCTCAGCCATTTATCATTTTTGACTCTTTCTTCAACTTACCTTTTCGAATGATTCACCTCTTAGAATAAGATTTGTTTTGTTGTGTAATTGATGATGAAACACAAATGTTATTAACAGTTTTCGGTTCTTTCGTCTTCGATTATTACAGATCTATTGTCTGGAATGAATGTCTCTGTTAGATAAGCTCAATGGGGGTTTATTCGCGTTTCCATTGGAGATAATTTACTGTTAGAAGCACAATGGGAAACGATATTAATAACATATATTTTACTGATGAAAAAGAAGGAACGAAACAATGTTAAAAAGAATAAAAGTGGTTTATTGCATTTACAATATAATGCAAGTAAGAAAAATATGATGATACGAATCGGTTCACCGCAATTCGATGATTAATCATCGATTTATGGTACAATCTGACACGTACAGAAAAGTCTATCGATCTTGCTTCAAGTTGATACTTCTTGTTAATTTTTTCGATCAATACATTATTTCATACATTGCTTCTTTTATGTACTTTTCGTATCATTGTTTCCCAATTCATCGCTACGTTTATTCTACTTGTGTGATTATTTAAGACAGTAAGAGCTGAAGTGGGAATAATTTCAAGGATCAAAGGAACTTACATATTGTTACTATACACTATAATGATAATGATATTCCCAAATCTAATCGTTTTTTAATGTTTATCTTATAATTACTTAATAAGATACAACAAAAATATTTCTGCAGTTACGTTAATTTTTACGTTGATTTGGTAAAGTTATTTGTTATTAAATTCAAACTCTTCATGTTTCTGGAACCTTTTCTATGCTCAATTTAAAAGATTTTCGTAATAAGGTATTGTTTGAATCCCACTGCAATTTCAAATGATCCCTCAAACTTGGAATTTTGAGGATATTCTCAATATTCTAGTCTTGTTTCAACTAGAGATCATGGTTTTGAACATGTATTTTATATACACGTTCCACATAATTGCAAGATCCGCATAATTTTTAAAACACGTGTACCATTAATACTTTTTATTCTGTGCAATTATTTTGTGTAAAATAAAATACTCGAATTTTCAATCACATAATTTTTACGTAGGCGAATAATTTGGGAAAACATTCGAAGTTGCCTGATATTAACAATGTCTAATAAACAAGCACGTCTATTTTCCAACAGAGAATAACAAACGTTCAAATTCAAAAGCTTCATAATTACTAGCCATTTCACGATTCACAACTTACGACTTCTCAAATAATTCGACTGACCAATATTTTACTTTCGACTATACTCAAAAATTTTGAAACATTATTCTACGCAAAAAAGTCACACAAAGTAAAATACGTATAGATCAACAGTACATATTAAATCGTTTATCGAAATACTCGGATATAAAAAGTTACACAAATCTAAACACGCGTGTATTATATTCACGCGTACGCGTGGAATCGAGATCTCTGGTTCCAAACGTTCTGCCCCAAGTACTTGTGTTTTCTATGCGTGTGCGTATATATTTGTCTATAAAAAACCATTTCACCTCGTCTGATTCTTAATCCACGTGGCTGCAAAAATCGAACATAGAGTCCCCGTGAACGATCTGGGCGAACAGCGCCCTGGCGCGCTCTCTGGGGGACACCGAATCTTTGTTCGCTTCGTGGCGTAGAATTCTGTTGGCCAACGCGGGTGAATCAACGTCCGGACTGTCCCCGATATTCCTCTCCAAGTGCATCGTCGATATCGGCGGCAGCGTCGACCTGACGTCGCTCTCCGACTTGGCGAACTTTTTGATCGGTTCCGTGTACCTGATCGAATCGTACTCGTCCACGTCCACGACAAATCCTCTGCTCAGATTCTCGGACTTCGTCTGCCGGATTACGGAGGCGACCCGTTCCTTTATGTCCGCCTGGACAATGGCCGCCTCGGTTATCTCCCTTCTGCTGGTATACGGATTCCTCGTAACACTGTCCAGCATCTCCAAAAGGCGATCGAACGAACTGCAAATCACGTCCAGAGACTGCTGGCTGAGCAACAGAAAACCGTTCGTCTCCTGCTCCTTTTCTTTCAAAGCTGTCTCCAATTCTGTCAAATTGTTCCTCATGGCGGTCAACTTCGCCTCGACCTCTTCTCGACGACCTTTTTCAGCGGCCAGTAAAAGACTACTGCGCCTGGTCGTCTCAACGAGACGATCGTGTTCCGCATTGGCCTCCGCCAATTGGCTCAAAACTATCTGAGTTCTGACCGGATCATCGATCTCTAGATCCGTTATTTGCGTCGTGGCGTCCACTTTCGTAGAGTCAGCGTTCTTCGACGAGGTCCTGTCGGTTTCTCTCTGAAAACTGTCGTCGTAGGTTCGACTGCATTTAGTGTCTGCAGTCCCCTCGCCCATCACCGGCTGGATATGAGACTGCAGGTCGAGATGCAGGGACATTTTCTGCTTGGACTGATGTTGCTCCTGCTGTCGTTGCTGAGGACGCGCGTGAGGATACGGTGGAACGTGAGGTCTCGCTTTCAATCTTGCCGCATTGGTCATCTGAGCGACTCCTTTCCTCAAAGGAGCCTGATGAGGTCTTTTAGCGAACTCTGCCACGGCGCTACGCGGCCTAGCCAGCGTTTTGTTCTCGTTCTCCGTCCTCTTTTTACCACCTGCTGAAACTACCCTTCGATTCTGCTCGGGCAGACCGAGCCACCTGTATTCGGACTTGGCGTCCACGTTATTGCGTTCCAGCCTCTTGATCAACTCCTTCACCAGCTCCTCGTTCAGATTCGCGTTCTGTCTGACGTCCAGAACCATCAACGTGGTGTTGTAGTCCAACAGTTCCAGAAGATCGGTGGCGATCTTGTCGGAGAGCCCGCAACGCTGCATGTCCAGAGCCTTCAGCCAGAGGCTGTCCCTTATCGCTTCGATCAGCTCTATCGCCACCGTGTCGCCCAATTGAGGATTCTCGTTCAACGTCAAACGACGCAATCCTGGCATAGCTTCGATGTTTGGCTCCTGGTACCTCAACGATTGCTTCCAAGTGTCGTGGTAGAGCAACAGTTTCTGTCTGGAGAGCGCCGCTGCCAAGGCTGGTCCGCATTTCGACGTCAGATCGCAGGAACTGAGATTCAGCGACCTGACGCTTGGTACGTCCGCTACCGTGCGACACACCAGCTCGCAGGCATCGTCCCCGATGTAGCAGCGTTGAAAGGACAAGTAATGAAGCGTCTGAGTATGCGACAAACCGACGCAAAGCACCGCCATGCAATCAGGAGGGAACGGTATGCCTTCCAGTTCCAGACTCGTTAGAACTGGAGAGTTTCTGACGCACTGGGCGACGCTGTGCGATAACCACTCGAGGAGATAACGGGACAACACCACGGGTGCTTTGCCCATTGTCCTGGCTTTGTCCTCGGAATTTATTTCCTCCAACGGTTTGCGACACTGGTACCTACTGCGAACGCTGATCGACTTCAAGCTACGATCGAGGGACAGGGAATTCAATATCGGATTCCAGTCGTCCATTTTCACTCTGTCGGTGGTGAAGTCCAAGTTGTGGGGCAGAGCCACGCAGATCACCGGCAGGGGACGAAGTCGCTGTTGCTTGCACAGCTCCATGTAACAGTTGGCGAAGTTTCTGCCGTTTGGGATCTCCATCTCCATCTTTGACGATGGAACGATCGGGTCCTTCTGGTTACCCATGGTGGACGATGGTTTGGTTCGGAAGTTTTGTTCCCTCGAATGCTGAAACGTGAAAGAAATTAGGTTAAAATAGTTTGGACGTAATCTTAGAGAATTGTGTATTTGATCCCTTCGAGTGTAGTTTTTTAGGTCCTCTTCTGTGTAAGTGTGATCTAAAAAATATAAAAGAAAAGAGTAGTGAAAGGAAATGCAATCGATTACTTACTGTTAGAAGAAATAAAATGTATCGGATGATTAATTAGAAATTTTTTAGGAATATTCAAACGCTGCAAAATATTTTAACATCTGTCATCGAATTTAATTTAGGCTGTTAAATATGAAACAAGTTGTTTTTCTTTAGGCTAAAATAAAAATATTTTCTTGATAAGACAATCGTTTAAATGATTTTTCGTCTTTCGTGTATGAGTTCGATCTTCTTAAAAAAATTATCTAAGCAACGATTATCAAAATTTAAGATCATTTAATTTCTCAATTTAGTTGAGAAACTTTACGAAAAATTTCCTCCCTGTCAACAAATAGATCCTTAATTTTTAAACACGAAAAAATATAATTTATGAACAAGTATTTCATATTCTATACTAAATAGTTTTCCAATTCAATCGAATGTATTTTAATTTAAGATCATTCGAAAATATTGTAAGAAGAAATAAATTATAAACGAGTCAATTTTGTACGTGGATAATAACTATTAAAATTCGTGTATATTTTCGAATAAAGGTACAACCAAAGACGCAGACAGTAGTGACTATAATGAGATAATAAATTAAGAACAGCTTTTGTCAGAGCGTGAAAAATTGCCCAAATTTTCGGAGTAAAAAATCGTCTAGAAATTTAATCGATGTTTATTTAAAGGAAATATCGTGTAAATAAATCTTACCTGTCTGCGTTCCAATATACAGACCTTCGTCTTTACTGCCTCGTTCGTACATTAACCACAATTTTATCATACACCGTCATCTGCAACAATCTTGACAGAATTCGGTTTCGAATATTTTTAGCAGAAAACTATTAACAGGTCAGTGCAAACTGTGTTCGTTTCTCGTTCCCGATAGTATATTTACGACCACCTACCTACCCGAAATCGGTAAAACGAAATTTCTACGCGGCCTACGCTGAAAGTAGGTAAACAAAACTCGCGTGTGAACGAGTTAAAGTTGTCGCGAGTTGGCGTTGATCGTCGAAGCTCGTGACTTTCGTGGCGCTCCATACAAATCTCGGATTCTCGATCAATTCTTTTATTCCCAATTAAACTAATATTTAAGCTTGCATTCGCCTATTTCGGTATTTTCCAAATGTATTACCACTCGCATGGTTTCCGTTTAAATAGTCACACGAACAGCTGTCGCTTTTTACGTGCTATGAGAAAAAGAACTAATTTTTCTTGAGAACTAAAATTCGTTCTAGATCATAAATTCTACATTGTAAGAACGTTGGATTCTTATAGTTGACGAGACGAGTAGGAAAGAGGCCTCGTTCGTTTGTTAATTCGGTCTTCTGTTTCAATGTAAACTCATTTTTCTTCTGCAAAGACTTTAGATGTTAGGGATCTTTTATTTTTAGACGAACGCTTTGAAATTATTTAAATCATTCTAATAATTAATTTTCTCTTACCTTCGGTAGCAGCGGAAATAATTTTTAAACGACTTTAATCCAAACACATAGATCATTGTATATTTGTCAAATTATATGCATATTCAGAGTAAATGGAACAAGTTAAATTATTTAACTGTAAAATGTTTGCGTTCCATCGGCACGATACTCGGAACAAAATACATTGTAACGATGAGACTCAAGTTTGTATAATTTTGTGGAACCACCATGGACAACTCGAAACATTTGCATAATAGGATAGGGTAAGGAGATATTTGATTAAAATTCTGAATAAAGTACGGGAAAATATGATGTTTCAGGCCACCTGTGTCTCTGGCTATGGCAAGATACACGGCACCATTGCCTTTACCCACCGTTGCACCCACGACAAATTCAGCGAACCCTCCAACACCACCTCGACAAGACAACGAGGATGGTATTTATCAATACAACATCTGCATTTTCTTTTTTATTGGTTCATTGAATAATTTTCAATTATTTCTATCGAATATGATGCTAGAACTTGACTTCCAGTGAAATAAAATTAACTTTCTCCACGTTCGTTCTCAAGAATTTAAACATTCTTCTTTAGTAACGATTGCATTCTTCGTTAAATATTGTTTCATTTTTGTCATTTAATTTATGATTAATCGTTCTTTTTTGTTGTACTGACGCGTTTAAAAATCTTTTATAACAGGAAACGCATCCGAGGACAGCATAGACGTGACTAACGAGGAACCACTGACGCCTCAAAGAAGCGGTTGCACGCAACTTCCGCCTGTGATCCCGTCGTTATATTCGCCAGCCAGCGCTGAAACGGTCTACGAAACCAGCGCGAGGCTCCTATTTATGGCTGTCAAATGGGCGAAAAATCTTCCGTCTTTCGCGAGTCTGCCCTTCAGAGATCAGGTACTTAGAAAGTAGTTGAAATCCCTAAATACTTTTTGAATTTTTTATTCAAATTGAATGGTATACTAAAATATATTTTCTTCAATTTAATAGTATGCTCAAATATGTTTCTTTAAGTTTTGTGATATGCTCGAATACTTTGTTTAATTTAATGGTACAGTCGAATTTGTTTCCCTTCTTAATTTAGTGGTATAATAAAGTATATTTTCCTTGAATTTAATTTTAACGTGGTTTTTTCAATTTGTAAACGTTGATGAGGTTTATTTCCAAGTAACGACAATAGAATATCCAGTAAATGATAACAGAAAAAGAACTGAACAGGCCTCGTAATGGCCGCGAAAGCGATGTCATCCGAAAAACAAAAAACGATTGATACCGTGATCTTCAACGATGATGGCAATAATAATAATTTGTTAATAGCTCAATCCACGTCTTTCAGCCATGTATCTATAATCCACGATTTCTTGATCTTTTAAATCCCTTATAAAGTGAAACCTCGCATCTAATATTGCTTACGAGATTCAGATACCTTTAGTTGTCTTTATACATAATAATCTCATTTAACCAGCTTAATTGAAATCATGTTAGTTTTATCAAATGGATAACAGACGAAAAAAACGAAATTTCATGAAATAATCATCGTTAGTAACGTTAAAAACATTTAATAGAATTATTACGAGCGAAATTATTTGAATAATTTACTTACAGGTTGTAATAATTTAATAAACAGTCCAATAACGCGTATTAAAAGTAGTTAAACTTTACACATGTACAGTTCCGAAACCACTAGTTTTTTTCTATAATTGAGCCACTGTTAGAAGCGGAAAAACTTCCTCTTTAAAATGGTTTCTGGTTTATGTCGATCCGACTTTCCGTTTTGTAGATATCGTAGTTTTAATGAAGGGGTAATTTTTTTAATTTTACTACCTCCGTCTCCGTCTAATACGTTGGATCTCTCTCACAAACGTGCATCGTGCTGAATTTACTATTTACTACGTGCACGTACGGTCAATGACCTCGCGATGTAAACAGTGAAAAGTAAACAAACACTTTGAACCCTTATATCTCAGAAACTAATCACACGATCAACTTGAAACAAGTCTTATTTTAAAGAACTTTTCATCCTCTATCCAGTAAATATATCAACTATCATTATTTATGCTGTTCACTACGTTTATTTTAATATTTACTTTGATGTTACATACCCAAAGAAACTTAAGTAATTTCTATCGATTGTACATGTGCCTATAATACTGTATTAAAGATTCATTATTTAATTAAAAACGAGTTTATATTGTGTAGGTCGTGCCCTATGAATTAATTTATGTCAACACATGTTTACAAGCTCACATAGATATCCAGATTCTCCAAATGTTTTATATACGACAATTGTAAAGGGGGAGTGTCAGGAAAATAAAAAGGTTACAAGAATTTCAAGATTCCAGAAACCGTTATAGCTTGAATGGTCCTGTTTGCACTAGGTGATACTACTCGAAGAAGCTTGGTCAGAGCTTTTTCTTCTGAACGCGGTGCAGTGGTGCCTCCCGCTCGAATCCTCGCCTCTTTTTAATTCGGCGGAACTGACTGCTTTGACTCTGTCGCCCCATCCCCATCCACATCCACATTCTGGAATTCACATGCAAACAACGACGGGCAAACCGAGCCAGGTGGCAGCGGATGTCAGGCATTTACACGACACCTTGCAGAGATACAAGGCCATCATGGTCGATCCTGCGGAGTTCGCCTGCATGAAAGCCATTGTCTTGTTTCGACCAGGTTGGTAACTATTATTCGCGAATAAAATTAATTTGGCCACGCAAATATATTTTTAAGCCCTCGAATTATTGAGTCTTAATAAGAATGTTAAGAAATCACTTATCTCTTTACTTTTCTTATGGTTATATTCAAATTCCTTGTAAGTTTTTGCTTCAGATGTAATTGCATAACAATTTTTCGTATCTTTATATATTAGAAGAAGTTCCTCGTGATGTCTCCAGAGAACTTGCAAACAGTCTTGAATCCTCAACACATGCTCCAAAGCTTCTACTTCATCCATGGAAAATTCTTATGACAATTTGGTGTTAAGTCTTTCTACTTTTTAATAAATTGAAAATCCAGCATCTAGCCTTCTCAAACAAAGACCAATTTAACAAACCATGAGACTCTACAGCCCCCATCATATCACTTCTGCAAATATCTAGACACGTCCTCAATAAAAAATAAAAATTAAGTTGGCAGAAGTGTAAGTCCTATAATTAAACATGTCCTCAATAAAGAAGAGATTAAAATGATTGGTCAAGATCTTCGTAAAGTTGGAAAATTCAGATTAAAACAAAAAGTAGTAGAGGTGTAGCTGCAGAAGTGGTCTGAGTAGTTTATTTTCTGTAAAAGTTGCCATTTTTCACGCGATATTACAAATATTGCAAGATTTCCCCAGACCAGCAGCGTGGATTTTTGTTCCAGAAACCCGTGGCTTGAAAGATTCCAGCCAGATAGAAAATCTGCAAGATCAGGCGCAGGTGATGCTGGGCCAACACGCCAGGGCACAGCAACCGGCCAGTCCAGCCCGATTCGGCAGGTTGTTGCTGTTGCTGCCGTTGCTGAGGACAGTGCCAGCGTCGAGGGTGGAGCTGATATACTTTCACAGAACGATCGGCAACACGCCGATGGAAAAAGTTTTGTGCGACATGTACAAAAATTAAGAGACGCTTCCACGCCGCGGGGACCATCGAAAACAGATACTGTCGAACAGTTTCCGGATATTTGTACAGTGCCACACATTTGCAAGTTAACGAACGAGTGAAACGTCGCCGACGGTCCGTCACGTCGGGAATTATTTCTAATAAGATGTTTAACTGATTCTGTGATGCATTTAACTCGATTACGTTTAGACGAAACTGATTTTAGAGGATCTCGAAGCGAATTGCTTCGACGTCGGTTAAATTTTGTCAGGATGATAGTCGTGTCGCACAATTAATTGAGATTCCTTTGTAACACCCTTAACGTGATGTACATAGAGAAAAGACATTTTGCAAATGAAGCTGCGTATATTAAATGGAGCGCACAGCGTAGGCATGGAAACGCTCTTGCGAGAACTAACGAAAGATTAGGAAACGAATAAAATATTGTGCAGACCAATTAATCGAGGCGGTTCGATCGAGGTCGATCGTTCCAATGGTTTGGCCTAAGGACGTAGCCCCAAGCATGACCCTTCGATGAATTTACGATCCCGGCTGGTGATCTCTTTTTACCGCTAGATCGGGATCGGCTAACGATGGATACTTCGAGAAAGGTAACGAACGATACCTTACAGTATTTAGTTAACAGTTCAACGGTATCTAAACTGAACGGGAGATACTCAGTTGCGACATAAGGATATAGATATATATACACACATTTATTTATTATACAAATGTTTATCGAACATTAGGTTCGACGTGTTGACCAAGTCGTTTTGTTTCTCGGTTTCGCTCGAAACGATTTCTACGAGGATCGAACGAAATCTTGTTTCAGATTCGAGGAAAGGGAATACGGATGCTTTAATTTTTCTCTCGTTTCTGTTCTTTTTTCTTTTGTATTCGTTCATGGTACGAAATTATCTGAAATAAGGTTCTCAAATGTACGAGTAATCGGTATGAGTTTTAATGACAGCTGTAAAAAAGAATACTCGTCTGTGCTTTTCTTGTATATTTCGTGTTGTGATACTATTTGCTGTAAAAGTCTAGGTACTGAGTCACGTGACATACATATATTGTAACGATTACGTAACTACTTGTAATAAAAGTATACATGCATAAGAATCGCCGAATGTTAGATCAATTCCCCTCCCGTTTGCGACAGGAAAAGTTTTAAAATTGATATCGGAATACATCGAAACCAATATGTGGTATACCACAACTGTTAACCCCTTGCCATACAATGACGTGTCTGACTCGTCACAAGTTCTTAATGTCAAATTTCACAATTACGAGGTCACTCACTCGTCATCAAGCCTTATAAATTAAAATCAACACATTTTTACATTCACGAGGTATTCGTAAAACAAATCTATTTTTCTCGTGCCCATTCCTTGTACGAACAAATTGAAACAAAATTAAATATTATACGTTTGAAAAATTATTTGGAATTAAATCGTAAGGGGTTAAATACGTAGTTTCAGTTGTCTACAAATTTTAGGTATCGTGGACAATTTCAAGGGTTTGGTCTGACAGCAAAGTTTTGTTTAAATATAAAATCTAATAAATTAAAAAGAAATAAATAAAGGTCAGCTGTTCCTTTGGATGCTCGCTTAAAAATAAATATAAATCAATGTCTTTCCTACATACTTTAGTAGTTCTAAACGTTCTGATGGATCAAAGATGAGGTAGCTCGTGGCAAAGATCAGACACCGCAACCCCTGAGCGGCTTTAATTTCTGTTTATTTAACGGGGGGGGTACTCGCGGGGAATCCTACCGAATCGAAATTTGACTTGCTGCTCGCCTGTTAGCATCCGACGCGTACAGGCTACCCCGAGTCACGGTGGTTGTTGCATAAACGTACATATTTATTTATCACCGTATAATCCCTGACTTTCCCTCGGGGGTTTTGCCACATGGCAGTTTGACGGTCCCCAGCGGAATTACCCCTCGGTCGCTTATAAATTACATCGAGGTTCGAGCAAGGTTTAAGGGCCTGCTTAAGTTGTCAAAGCAATCGGAGAGTTAAACGCCCCGGCATGGGGGTGAGGCACCCTTAATACTTTTCCGATTGGAATGCTCCTTCGAGTCGTGGCTCTTTGAAAATGACTCCTCGTATTATTCGGTTATGCGGTTTTCGTGCACGCCAGTGCGTACATATGCAATCGCGCGGGAGAGGGGGGAGGGGGCACCTAAAAATTATTGGTTCAGATTTCATTGACCAATACAGATTATAAACGGAAATAAAAATTTGCTTCTAAAGTTGGGAGAGGTGTCTACCTTTTGGAAATAATACGTTCTTTTTGGAAAGAGTTGCTGTTTATTTCTCAATAAAAAAGAATCATACTTATTAATTTGTTTGTAAGTCTTTTTACGCCTAGTTTTTGGTACAAGACACGAGACAACTGTAATTAAACATGTTTCCCTTGAATTTTAAATACTCACTGAACGTATATATATTTAAAATAATGTTACGTAAGTTTAAATAAATTTTATTTTAATTTGTGTATTCTTACATGCTTATTTAGTTTATATCTTCAATACGATAAACAAATAAGAATTAAAAATCTCATGCTCTTCAAGATACAACTTTTTAAATAAATAACTTTTAAATTTATTTTTGTTTGTGTTTTGATAGAATTTATTTGTGGTTTTAGGCGCAATTGCAGTATGCTGCAAAAATATTCGTTCAGAATGTAGTTTATTCAATGTTTAACATTGTATAAACAATATAAAAATTACTAAAAATGCAAAGAGCCGGAAATTTTCAAAAACGTATCTACTTGGAAATTCTCCAATATTACATTCTAGAACGAAAAATTTTGCATTATAATATCATACAACTGTAGTTCTTTGTATTTCTTATATTTACATACGAAAAAAAAGGTACAACTATCACTTAAACTTGTTCTCTATAATTATGGCGACTCTCCATAAGAAAGACAAATTTGCATTTTGCTCGAGGAATGATTTCACACCCCCGAATCCTATTACGGTACCAACGAGAAGGTATCCCTCGCCATTCGTGAAAAGCGACTATAAGCGTCAAAGTACTTTTGTACAGATTCCATAAACGATTTCTCGGTCGCTGCACAAATAAAGTGAAATAAAAAAAAAAAGAAAGACAGATAATATTGTAATATCGTTTCGATGGAAAGCCACAGGACGCATAGAAATACTCAGCGATCGAAATCAGTTCCAGAATTAAATTCCGTTCGGTTCGTATCCGATTTCGATGTCCTCCGAAAATACGCATTTGCTTCGTGACGCCAGGGAACCTTCGGAGTCGAGGATCCTCGTCTACGACGCGTAACGAATTTCGATATCCCGTGGCACAAAGACAGAAAAGGGGTTGGGGATGGCGGCGCGGGTTACCGAGAGGGCACACGGAGGAGCAAGGATGGGTGGTCATAGTATTGACTCGCTTTTGCGGATGCAGGGGCGGAGTTTTCGACCTCGCTCCCTACCTGTCTCTCTCCAACCCCTCTCCGGCGTCACTGTTCATCCGGCTTTCTTTTTCCTCCTTCGACTCGCTTTCTCCCTATAAATAAACTGCGCCCCCAAACCCCCTTGGCGCGTCTCGTTTCTCCGTCGAGCACCGGCAAGACGCGTCCTTTCATCCTTTTTCCCCTCCTACCATCGCGAGAGTGTTAACCCTCTCCGTCTCGATCGTCCTCCTCTTTCCCGTTCGCCGTCTCTCCGTCTGTCTTCCTCCGGATCCCCCACCCATTCGGTGAACCCAGGCAGGGTCGAAAGGGGGTGACTCGTCGCACAGGGCTGTCAAACCCCCACCCACGCAACGACAAAACTCCCGTTGAAGGGTGACCCAGCAATGGCGGCGGGACTTGTTGTATTTCGCTTTCGAGGTGAGCTCCATTCCCTTCTACCTTCTCGATTCCCGTTTCAACCCCCTGCGACCCGGTGGGGCGCAGGGTGAGAGGACTGGCTGAAATGAAACCGAGCGAGGAGTCCAGGACCATCCAGGACACGACGATCGGACGGAACGAGGATGAGAAAGCGTCGCGGTGCGACGAGGAAAGAGGCTGAAAGAGGGTGGCTCTCGACGAACGAAACGGGGGAGGACAGGGAACGAGACAGAGAGGGAGAGAGTCTATATCGCTCGGAAACAGCAACCTCCATTTATTTTATTACATTATCATACCAACTAGGCGTTCGATAAGTGGGGCTTTAAAGCGGCGGTTCTCAAATCGATTTGCGTGAAACAGCTTCCAGCGACCCCGTAAGTCGACGGCTTCCGAAAAAACGACGAATCGAAAGTTAATGGGGCTTCCCACCTTCCGGGAAAAATCGATCCCGGTCGTCGAACTGTGATTTTTGGCACTCTGTGCTTTTTGCAACCGGGGCGATTCGATTAATATCCCATCGTCGAATTCTTTTTACTATTTTGACCGACTACGAGTCTTGGTATGCCTCCCTTGCGAGGCGTTGATCCCATAATTCATATGGATAAGGATAATTATAATAGAAATTGAATTCTTCTGTTCTGCATGGAATTTTCGATGAAACTGTTGGACTTTCCAGAGCACCACAAACTGTATTAGAAATAGTTAGTAAGTTGTAACATTTTATTTTCTGTGCTTCTTCAGGAGTACCATTTCGTTAGGTTATACACAAATTATTTGATTCCATAATTCATATGGATAATGATAATTATAATAGAAATTGAATTCTTCTGTTCTGCATGGAAGTGTATAGGGTAAGTGTTATTGTTGGACTTTTCAGAACACCACAAACTGTATTAAATATATTTAATAAGTTGTAACATTTTATTTTTGGTGCTTCATCAGGAGTACCATTTCGTTAGGTTATACACAGATTATTTGAATTTAAATGTGAATTTTGAATCTTGAAATTGAATCACTGGTATAAAGAGACTATCTAATGAACATTTATAGACAATGCAATGAAAGAAAGAAATCAGTTTAGTTTCAAAGCCACATCTATAATAACATATCTAAGACGTTACTTTCCTCCATCGAATAACGAAATGTTACTTTTTAATCACTATACTCAAACCACAAAAGACTTAACGACTGCTAGAAGGCTAAATATAAAGCATCGTTGGAATACATTTATATACATTTACATTAAAAATTTGCATAATTATACACGCACAAACTTACGAAATATCCCAATCCTCAACTTTTGGTTCACAGAATAACTTTGCCTTTTTCTATAAATTGAAACGGTTCTGTAATTACTTTCCATGTAAAGTTAATTAATTCCGTATGCATGTAAAATCATTGGAATACACGAACGTGCTCGTACATCGGGAAATTCGAACGGATTTAACGAAAAAGATACGAACGATAATGACGATAACAAACATATCGGATTTACATGAAACGGGAAACGAACGGTAACTTTAATTGCTACCGAAAAAGGACTCGTTCGGAGCTTTTGCTTGGCGCTCGCGTGTTTGCACAAATCACGCTGTGAACTATTCGGACGTTAAGTTAAATTAAAACCAACGACGTGTCCGTTTCTCTGGAAGTGGGGTGGAGTGTCCAGCCGTTTAATGACCATCGATTATCATCGCGAATTGAAATTAAGCGTAAGCACAATTATGCCGACGTGTTTCGAAGTTTTGCCGGATTCGTCTATCGCGGCGGCCGCGCGAACGATTCGATTGAAAACAAACGTTCGACCCCCCGCGGATGACAAATCCTTTTGTTCGACAAACAGCAAATAAATAATTTTAATTGGCGGCAGAAAACAGATCTGCGGAATCGTATTCATAATTTGCCCGACGAATTATCGAATGGCCCGCGTTGATTAACGCCCGACTTATCAGACACGCCTGAATTATAGTCGAAATGCAAACACTTTTATAATATCGCATATTGCAAACAAATCACGGTTTAAAATCCACTCAAAAATAATAATTCACGAGACACTTTTACGAAACAATCGTAAAGATTTAAACTGCATCAGCTTCGATATTCGATAAATATAGTTTATTTTAATATTTAAAGTATATCAAATCACTGGTAATATTTGTATAGTTAACTGATTCGACAATTGGTAGGGTTGAAAACGTTTTGATAAACAGAACAAGGAAGGATAAAATGGTTTCCTATTCGCAAGGGTGTTTTCACAATATTCCAACTTTGAACGTTTTCCATGTCGCTGGAATTTCACGGGCGATACAAAACTGAGCGGATACTGTGAGCATCGCTAGGAATGTAAATTTACTTCCCTTTACGAGAAATGGTACTTCGCTCCCTTGGTTCATATTTCACGATAGAAGTCCATTACGATTCGCAGAGGAAGGCTCGAAGAAAAAATCCCCGCGAATTTTTCACCCGGCCAGCCTGAACTCCAGAATTTCTCGGGCTGGCTGACGTTTAAGAAATCTGATTTTCTCCTCACGTATATCGGAGGATTACCCGAGTATTCGCCTTCGACCAGGACAACCACTTCATTCCAGATATCCACAAACAACAGACGATTCATCCCTTCGATCCTCTTGTTTTTCCCTGCTTTAACTTCGTCCCTTTTGCTCGCCACGAGGGCAGAATACGAAGCTATCTTTTCTAATTTATCGACGTAAATAAATCGGACTAGATACATTTTGAACAAGAATTTTTAAAATAGTTTCAAAGTCAGCGGTGAAAGTATCGTGGACAAATTTTATTCACGAATGACGAATATAAATGTTAGATTCATTCGTACATAAATTAGAATTAAGAAGCCACGAAAGAAAATTTAATTTCATGCTATTAATAAATATATTTAAGAGGGCCGTTTCTTTATATTGAATAGTATATTTATATATAGTTTTTCTCCTTTTATTCGAAATATAAAATGATAGATTGTCTTGTTCGAAGACTCGTGTGTTCGAATTAATTTGGACAATAGAGAGTCCACTACATTTGTCGATTCACGTGCTTATGGTTTCTGAAGCGTAAACGAGTATGAAGAAACTTATTACAATATTGTACAACGTAACGAGCCGCAGAAATTCTAATGAGAACAAAATGAGGAAATGGCTGGAAAATGATGAGACTAATCGCGCAAGGGACGATGAGATTATCGAAAAAATTACTAAAAGGTATAACGCAAATGGAGAGGAACGATGAGCATGAAAAAAATGAAGATAATTATAATCATATAAATTCCCAAGTACGTATTTGCCTCGTTTGAAATGGCTTCAATGAGACGATTCTATATAGAAAATTCTCTATATAAAAAATTGGTCAATTTTAATTCGAACTCCATTCACTTTGAATGCAAAAAATACTTACAATTAGTATTTCTTTACACTTAGTAAAGATCAGTTCCGTTTCAAAAGGAATGTAGTACCACGAGAAAGTGAAATGTGGACAGTGTCGAGTAATTTTTCTTTGGTCACAAGGCTTGCAAAGGCTGACTAAAATGTATGAACCAGTACGACTTGCAACATCTTTCAGGACTGATATTTTCTGTAGTCTAGAGTAGATACTTGTTAAATTTAAAAGTGAGTAATTCATCGCGTAAAAATAAGCCGAAAATATAGAATAAAATTTGTTCGTATAATCTTCTGTTATCAGGGAAAATAACTTCGAAAATTCGTAAGGTGCGGTGCACGTGACTAATTGTAAGTCTCTGTATAGCTCTGTATACTGCAACGTGATAGTATTTTTAACAATTGTTCATAGAATGTAACTGACTTATCTTGATTTACAGAATCATTCTCATCAAACACAGTCTGTATTGAAATCTATGTATACTAACTAACTTTGACATTTTGTCGGATATCGGACTTGAACAATTCTAAAACTCGACATAATGGATCCTAATATAGATTGTGTTTTATTAGGATGGTTTCATAAATAAATATAATATACAATTACCTTCTAAGATTAATTCTGTCACGTTGCAAAGTACAGAATTGCGCTAGAGATTTATAATTCTCTCTGTATCTTTCTTACAGAAGATACCAAAAAAATTTATTTAAACTTTATATATAAAATTTCATTTTCTTAGTATTTATTTAAAATATTTACAAATGACAAATATGTATTATATATATAACGAATATTGTCTTCATTTTATACTAAGAACGTGGTCGGAGAATTTTTTATGTTTTTCCTGAAAGGTCTCGACTGCAATATCTTCCTGGTAGGTAGGGAAGCATGAATAAAAAATTTCATCATTCTTGATTGAATCTCGTCGGTCTTATTTTAACCTGTAGAATCACCCCCGTAACATATTTACCACCGGTAAATAAACACCATGCATATAGATTCAATCCATCGAGATCGACGTGCAAGATCATCGGTGAACGATTTTCAGAGTAAAAAGTTATTACTGTAAGTAAATTCTTCTGGGAAATGAAGTTGCATCGGTCAGAGGAGACTGTCGGTCCACCTTCATCCCCTTGCCCTTCCCTTATTCCACTCTCTCATTCTCCCTCTCCTGTAAAATCAATAGGTGCGTCGGCGTCCAGCACGATGGAATTCTGCCATGTAACGTCGAACGATTAACTAAAATCGATCAAGCGCGACACGTACCCAATATGATAAAATAAACTGTGCGATCGTAGCGAATTAGAAATTATCTCCTCGCGAATCGCTAAACAAAACGCAGGATACAGATTCTATTTATATTGTATTTCGTTTGCCTTCGCCGCGACGACAAAAATCTCTAGAAAGTTATTGGAAATTAAAGGAAACTTTTTTTATATAAATTTTTATACGCGTCGGGTGACTGTTTATCAAATTATTCCAATTTCCGGTTGACTAAACCACATTTGCTTCGCCGCGTGCCGGAAGCTCGTCAACCGTAAAGCTTGAACGGTACACGGTGACGAGCGGAATGCTCCTTTGTCTCTTTTGCGAATTAATTTCAAGGACGAGGACCTTTGTGCCCTGCGGGGGTTCTTACTTACGCGTCGAGCAAACCTAATTTGCGTTTAAACAAGGAGCATCTTCGCATAACTTACCGTTGCGTGAAATCCGGTGTCAAAGGGAGGGTACTTCTTCTTTTTAAGCTCCTCCAACCTCGTAGGATTTAGACAGCGAGCTTCAAAGTCGCGCTCGATCGAAGGAAAGGACACGAAGGGTTTCGAGTTATTGGAACGATTAATACTTCAACGCTTTGTCTTGTGAATTTTTCTTCGAAGGATTCTTAGTGTATTTTTTATACAGGTGGGTTCGAACGTTGTTTAAAAAAGAAAGAAAATGACTATAATTATAATACCTTTCATCATTTTGATGTTATCTTTTTATAAACTATACCAATTCATTGATGGGATTTAATCGATTAAAATGAGCCCAAACATAAATCAGTCCACTCTTAATTGACTTAATACATGTAATATTATTACCATAACTGCTCGTAATTAGAACCTCAGTCTAAGAATTTTACGCGCTCGAAAATGAATTGCTTACGGATACACGGATGCTTATGGCGATGTAATTTCAAATAATATACATTTTTTATCTATTTTATAATCTAAATTTTATACGTCAATTCCGATTGCAATTATATTTCAAGTAATTGGCGATCGCTAAATTTAATTATAATTGCTACTGTTCGTTTAGCGCTACGGTCTTATTCTCTTCTGGATTGGTAATGTCGCATGTGACATGAAAATGGTAAGAGGATCTCTCAAACTATGTGCCACGAGAATACATTGAACAATAAGTCTATTCTGTACCTAGTCTGTAGGATAAAATAAACCTAAATTTAAAAATAAATAAATTTATCATGCAACTCGAAATACCAACGTAAAAAAGCAGTATAGAACGGTGACTTCAAGAACTATAGCCAGCTGAATCACCGAGTCGATAAAACTACCAAACGTAGAAACATAGACAAGGTATACGAGCACAGACGAGGTATAGAAATAATAACACTTTACCGACCGGTAGCGGTTGATTAATCGGCTATCGGTCGGTAAGCGTTGGTCGGCAAAAAAGTTGATTAATACGCTATCGGTCGGTAAGTGTTGGCCGGTAAAAAAGTCGATTAATAGGCTATCGGTCGGTAATGTGATAAAAAAGAATTTATTTTTTTTCAATAATTCAAGTATGATCAGGGGGTCTTAAAACGTGTATTTCCGTAAGAAAAATTTCACAAAATTTATTTCCATTATTCGTCTACATACATAGGTCGGAAAGTAAAAAATACCTGGGCAGTCGAGACTTAGAATCGTATGCCATTGACGTGAGGTCGAATTTCAGATGTCCAAGAGCGAGAAGGCAAATGTGAGCCTTCGAGAAAGAGGGCATGTGTCAGTTTGCCTTTGTCGACTCTCCGAAACTTCACGAGCTCACGTACGCGTGATCTGGCATAGTGTGAGTAGTGCATCCGGTGCTCAATCTTGCATCACTGGACCCAAGAGAAACGGGCCAAAAAAATACATTAGGTGAAAGGTCTACTCGTATACCTCGTCTGTGGTAGAAACGCTCACCCCTTACAGTTGTTTATAAACATTGCATAAAGAAATTAATTGTTTAGAAAGATATGAATGGTTTTAGTGACGTCATTTCAGGTAACGCATATAATTGCATAGCTTACTTGAGCAATTACACAATATAATTTATTACTAATTACTATTACTTTAATTACAAGTTCGTTATTAAAGCTGTAAAGCTTCTAATGTGTAGATTAAAAAGAAGTTTTGAACTTTGGGAGGATCGGTTTCTATGATTTGAATCATAATCGATTCCCATGATTCGATTTAGTGTCGATTCAAGAATCGATTCTTCAAAGCGAGAAGACAAATGGCGGCCAATGTCAGGCGACGTTGAATCATTTTAAATGTGGTGTTCGATTTCAAGAACTTCGTTCTATCAATTTACGATTCGTATAATCCCCGTCGGTTAGCGACCAACGATCGTTTATATTTGATGTTCGTCCGGCAAACGTGCCGCCAGTTTCGTGCGAGTTTCATATAAAAATCGATAAACTCGGGTGAAACGGACTCGAACGTCGAACGTTGCGCGCAGGTTTGCCTGTCGTGTGTTATTTCTTTCATCGAGGATCTTCGGCGTCAAGATGTCTACGTCCGTGACAGCCAAACTTCAGGATGACATGAATAGTATACCGTTGGCTGACGATGATCCTCAAGGTGAGGAAATTCGTACACCCGTTTTTGACCCAGTTCATTTAATTTTGTTATCGCAACTTGCTCGAGTATAACCTACCCGTACTCGATTCTTCCGTCTATAATCTTAAATTTCAGTCGAATGTTGCTATTAAAATATCGATAAGAATTTAAATTCATCACTGAAACTGTTACTTTATTATTAATCTAACTTGCAATTGTTTATTAAAATGATTGTGTTGCATGTTCTGTTGACCAACAGATAGTACTGTGTTTCTTGTAAATCTTTTTATAATTAACGAGCAATTTCGATAAAATAAGAAGAATATTTTGAATCTTCTGTTCTTTTGAATCATATAATTCATTGGTGTAGAATAAATTATTATGATTCCTTGGTTATTCTAATCTGTAAATATTTTTAATGCCTAGTGATTATTCCCGAAGAAGAAATTTTGGACAACAGCTGTCACATATCTGATGCATTGGGTAGAGGACGCAGCATGGACTCCATTCCATCTACTTTCACGAATGGAAGCTGCAGCCCTAGCAGTCAGTTTCAAAACCATATGTCGTATCGGCATGCAAATATTTTTAAATACTCAAAGCAATCTTATTACAGGTTTAGATCCAGATATTAGCCCCGACGAGCAGGAAGAGAAAGCAAGATTGATTGCCCAAGTACTTGAACTTCAAAATACTTTGGATGGTAAGTATATTTTTAAATTATTTTTCATGCAAGAACTATAATGTCAGAACATTCTTGTTACTATCTTTAAATGTCTTTCTCTGTGTTTCAGATTTGTCTCAAAGAGTGGATAGTGTAAAAGAGGAAAACCTGAAACTGAGAAGCGAGAATCAAGTGCTGAGCCAATATATAGAAAACTTAATGTCTGCATCCAGTGTTTTTCAGTCCACCAGCCCAAATACCAAAAAAAAGTGAATCCAGGTTTTTAAACTAGAAAAAAATCGAGGAAAAGTCGAAGAAACAGGGATCTTGAAATAATGTGATCGTAAATCCTCCATAAAAAGTATGTATATGCATTAATAATTATAACTGCCTTATTTGACAAAAACAAAAGAAGATATTGTAGATATAAGAATTTTTAAGATGTCATTTAATATACTGCGCTTATTTGGGTAATTTATGCGTTCACCAATCTCTACATACTTTTTGTGGAAAAGACTTTAACGGGGGAAGATTTGCTTACTTTTACTTCGTGTTTGCATCGAATCGCGTCGCTTAAGAAGTATGCGATTCGTATTTCCGCATCGAAAACATATTGTTTTTTTTTAGTCACTGCATACGCTTCTCGCTTGCCAAGCAACGCGCTTATGGTTCTTACATATTGCCAAAGAATTCCATGTTGCATTTTAACTACTTAGTTCTTACTAAAGAATTTCAAATATTTCAGAGAAGGCATTCTTAATCTCAAAAATCAAACGATACACGTAAGACACGTAGCCGTATATTATTTTTAGCATTATTGCCGAGGATACATTTATTTCTAATATTTCGAATTACGGTTCGTCGAAGTTGATTGCTATCAGCGCATTTGATATTTACAAATAAGACGCGAAGGGTAATGAGTGTTTGTAGTTACCGTATTTAATCAAACACCGGCGTTTTTTCATTGAAGCTTTTGCTTAAGAGTTTCGATATACTTGTATGCGATGTATGTAGCTGTACAAAAGAGATAAGAAATAGTTATATATATATACAATTACATATAAAATACCAGGGATGTGCGGGATCCCGATGTTCGGAACGGGTTCGAAAGTATTCAATAATTCCGAAAATATCCGGGGTTCCCGAAAATATTCGGAAGATAGTTCGGGAGGATTCACGAAAATTTAAAATAAAAGATTTTATACTTGTTATTACCATGATGTGTTATCTTCACTTTGCCTTTTACAATTTAAACAATTTATTGGGTGTTCGTAGTAAGGGGTGTTTGGCCACACCTGGGAAAAATTTTAATGGGAGATTCTTAGGTGCCTAAATTTTTCAGCGAAAAAAAAATTTCAATTCGTTCTGAAAAAATTATTTTCGGTTGCGGGGGTCAATTACAATAATTTTTGGTCATTAGACATACCCCCGAAATCCCACCCACTTTCTGGAGAAAAATTCAGTACGGGCGAAATTTTAAATGTTAATAACTTTTTAACGAAGCCTTCATCAACAAATTAGTATTCTTCATTTTCGTCTTATTTTGGCCTTCAGAATCTCCCATTAAAATTTTTCCCAGGGTTGGTCGAACACCCTGAATAAATAAACGAATGAGTAAATTTTATGAGGTCGAAAAATATGTTTAAATCGAAATCTTGTATTAGTGGTATAACAATAAGTCGAGCATTTTAGAGAGTTCCAATTATCTTCGAAATCTTTGGGATCCCATCCTTATCCCGAAAAAAATTCCTATATGAAAGAATTCCGCACACCCCTGATAAGTACAAGGTGGACCACATAACTTGGTTGCCTAAATTGTTTTTGGTGTTAGTGATTCAATTCAAGTTATTGTATATCGTGGATAGTTTTGTTCAAAGATTGTATGTCAGGTGTAAATAATTATGAATACTGTCGAGCAACGATTTTGGAAAGTATACGTTGAAAATTTGAGAGGGGAAAACCATAAAAATTGTACGATAATCAGTCTATAGATCTCTTTAAATGAACCAATTCAAGGAGAAGAAAACTTTAATCGGTCCTCTTACACCGAGAATAATCGAAGTGATCCAATTACGTGCTTTGCCTTGTATATTATATATAATTATGATATACATATATTAAAATATAGATTTATGTTCGTACGGTATGCTGTAAGCAAAGTGTAAATTACAATTAATAAAACTTGATCGACACTTTGCGTGTAGCGTAATCGATCAACGAGTAATACGATATAAAGAAAAGGAAATGTACTGCAATTTGAAACTGCAACTTGCGATAAAGTTTCAGTTGAAGGGCACAAGCAGAATGCACAATCCCAAATTATTCCGTTGTTAATGAACACAGTGTTATAATAAACATTATATTCTATTGGAAGGTAATGAAGTTATTTATTCATCACATACAAAGTATAAATATTCGTATTTAAAACATTCTCATCGATTTCAATTTTCAATTTTCGTTGTCGTTAAAGAACATTTACGCAAATATCGTTTATTAAATTTTTTTTTAATTATTTCATTCTATAATTATAAATTTTCTTCGTATCGCTTCGTTAATAGAAATTTTAATTTCTTCTTTGATGCACGTAATCGTCATAATTTAATCGATTTGCAGTATACAATAAAAAATTACATTCATAGAAATTAGTCTTGTCGTAGTGCTAGAAATTGTATCGCTTTTTGGCCCCAACGTGTCTTTGGTCCTGGTTTTGCTCGTCCATTTTTCTTTATCCCTATCCACCATCCATGATTGGCATATTTTCGCGAACGAAAAGCATCGTAAGAACCGACATTCCACTGTTCCCATTCTGTGTTATCTTTGTTTATATTTGGCTGCAAAAAATTAGTGAGAATCAACAAATTGCTTATTATTTACAATTTAAAATAACCACTTCCTTCGTCTGACATTTTATAGTAATATTTATCTTATATTATTTACACCTATACCCAATGGAATATTACTGAAATATTGCACCCACGTTTGTAATATTACAATAATACATATGCCTGTAGTACAGATTCTAGAGACCAAAGACAAAAATCAAGAATATCAATTTCTTGACTGAGGCTTCGATAAAAAGTTATTAAAAAATTTCAAATCGTTCTAAAAAAATTATTTTTGGCAGCAAGGGTCAATTATAATCATTTTTTGTCAATACACATACCCTCGAAATCCTACGCATTTCCGAGAAAAACAATTCTTTACCGAAAATATTATTTCTGGTCAGGAATGCTTCCCTGAAATTTCATGCGAATCTTTAAAATGTCATAACTTCTGAAAGGATTGAAGGATTTTAATCTTTCAAAAGGCAAACAACGCGTATTTTGGTGAAGAATATGTGGAAATTTCGAAAATATTCTAAAAGTTATTCCATGACCCCGCAAAATGAGAAAAACCCCATAAAAATGGTCCAATTTTCAAACGCCCATACAATAGTGAATATATTTCAATGAAATTTTTTTCTGAACTAGAGCTCATGGGTACCTACAAAAAAGTATTAAACAACTTTTCTGTAGAGCGTCAGATAAATTTATTAAAAATAAAAAACGAATTTTTAAGAAAACACAGGTGCTGAAATTTTTCGGCGAAAAAAAAAATTTCGAATCGTTCTGGAAAAATTATTTTCGTTTACGGGTATAAATTATAATCATTTTTGGTCATTAGGCATACCCCCGAAATCCTGCACATTTTCGAGAAAAAAATTCAGTACAGGCGGAACTTTAAACGTTAATAATTTTTTAACGAACCCTCTATCAACAAATTGGTATTCTTGATTTTTGTCTTATTGTCGTCTCTAGAATCTCCCATTAAAATTTTTCCTAGGGTTGACCGAACAACCTGTGTACTTTAAATACAAATCAATCGACTAAACAATATACATAATTTTAAAAAGGTATTCTTATTGTTAGTAATTTATTAATTTACTTTATTATAACAATGAAGTACGGTAGATCAGAATGTTCATATTTTCAAATTCCGAACTTGCAAAAATTTTAATTTAGATCCTCCTTACCTCTCCGTACAAGCGACCCTTTTTGTTGAAAGCCAAATAAAGGCTAGTTTCGATGCTTTGTATTCGAATCACGCCAAACGATACCGGTATAATGTGAAGCAGGGCTAAAAATATAAGAAAGTCGTTTCTTCGAAGACTATTTTCCGCACACGCCACCGTTAATCTTCAATAATCGCGAGCTTATATCGCTCAGAACGTTTATGATATTCAAAATAATTATTACCATGCTGTTCGTTAGTGCCACTCAACCCTCGAACGCGTCCCGAATCTGTAATAGCAAGATGGTAACCGGTTCGACAAAACAGTTTGATTACCAGACAATTGTATATAGGATTTTCTGCCGGTTTCCTCGGGTCCCATATTACACAAGGTGGTGGTTTAACCGACTTGGTCGTGATGTAATGTGGAATCCTGTAAAATGAAATTCAATATTAGAGTCAAATTGTATAAGTTCGTTTTGCGTAACCAAGTGGTCTGGGATTATTTTTAAAATATTCATTCTACTTCAATATGTTGCATGGCATTAAAGGGATCATGTAACACAATGATTAATTTATTCGCTATCGTGGTTTCCCACCTCTGAATTTGGAAGTTATTTTCTCAGAAACCAATGAATATAATGACTTCGTCTTCTTTTAAATTAAATGGTCCAGGAAGACTAATCCTTCCATGTGCAACCAAATCTTTTGGGGTGATTGTTAGCAAATTGTACCTTCAAATTATTTAAATGGAAGTTGGTATACATTTTGTATATCAAAATTGAATAATATTTACTTCAACCATTTTATTTCATTATACATAGTTATATTCTAGGATTTTTAAATATATATTGAGTCTTCTATATACAGGGTGTTCGGCTACACCTGGGAAAAATTTTAATGGGAGATTCTAGAGGCCGAAATCAGACGAAAATCAAGAATATCAATTTCTTGACTGAGGCTTCGTTAAAAAGTTAAAAAAACTAAATTAAAAAATTCAAATCATTATGAAAAAATTCCTTTGGTTGTAGAGGCAAATTACAATAATTTTTGGTCAATAGACATACCCCCGAAATCTTATGCACTTTCAAGAAAAAAATTCGAGTAGATGAACAGATTTTTTGACGAAATTAAAAAATTTCAAATCGTTCTGAAAAAATTATTTTCTGTTGCGGGGGTTAATTACAATCATTTTTGGTGAATAGACTTACCCCCGAAATCCTGCGCATTTTCGAGAAAAAAAATTCAATACAGACGGAGCTTTAAACATTAATAACTTTTCAATGAAGCCTCCATCAACAAATTGGTATTCTTGATTTTCGTTCTATTTTGGCCTCTAGAATCTTGCATTATAATTTTTTCCAGGGGTGGCCGAGCCTGTATAAAATCTTTTTACTGTTTATATTCATGTACTATAAAGAATCCATGGCCTTGTTAGTTCGAGATGAAAGCCATTAATTACTCTGCTTTCAACCGAGAACTAGTTATTATTTTGTCATTTGAAAACGGGAATTACCGTGCTACGTTTCGTACTGATCTGATAGTTTGACTTACAGGTAAGTCTTATCTTGCAGATCCTGTCCTAGATGTGGTACTATTAATTGTTTGAACAGTCTATACAAGCTAATTATCTACTAATAAACTACAGAGCAATTATTCGTATCTAAGGCAAGATCTACTAGGTAAGCATCACTGATGAGTCTAACTAGCACATCGGGAGTGAAACGCAATAATTGCTCTTTGTATAAAAGTATTTATTGCACACGGTAGTGAAAAATACTTTTGTTCGTATATCGAAGGTCTTTAAAAAATAAGTGGCCCGAATTTCTCTCGATCTCTAATAGGCCTTGAGTTTCAGTAATTATTGAAATTTATGATATGATATCGAAACAGTCTAATGAGTACCAATTAATACTATCATTCTTACTGCTAATGGATACGTAATAACGATTAAAATTTCTCTTATCTTGCTCAAATAACGTCAAATAATGTTCAGATACTTAATAGTTTATCTGAACGTTGATTTTAGTATCTGTGACTTGAAAAGAATATGGATTGTTAAATTTTGCTAAATATTGATTTCGAAGAATATAATAATTCGTTTTCTCGTGAAAAATTCGTCCATCGAACGATCTCTGATAGGGATAGAAAACTATTTCATTGGAAGTTTATATGAAATCGACTTTCCTCATTCTTTCGTAAGCTCGTATATTTTTGATTACATATCTCGTTCGAAACTTTCCAGTTTTCTCGTCCTTCTCGCTATTAGAAATAATTCAAGCAACTTTCAATTCCTTTTCATTTTCCCTGATGGAGTTCTTCTTTACTGCGGAATACAATTGCAGATCGCTTTTCAAAAGAAACTTTACCGAATTGTAACAATTTTCCATATTTCTATCTCGCATATCTGAAGCTCTTTACAAAATTGAAACGTGGGACATATTCAAACACGAAACTTTTAATAAACGATCTTTTCATAATGGAGGATGCACAATTCAGGTCGAAACACTTTATAATGCTTCTTTGAAATAATTCTTTGAAATCAGATTTGCAATACATCTACTTTGATTCCTTAAATAAATTTTGAAGCATACAAATACACTCTATGTGGATTCCACGCTAATTTTAAATAAATTTATTTCAAGCAACTCGCTTCCGAATGATATCGTGAAATTAATTAAGGTTTTAAATGATGAAAAGTTGTTCAATAATTAAGTAAATTTAGTTAACAACGAACCATAAATTTGTCTAAATTCACACGCACGTGATGCTGGATATTAGAAGTTTCTTCTTTTATTTTTAACGACGGAGCATTGTTAGAGGCCAGTGAAAGAAATATGGCAAAGACGGGGGGTACATTATACTGATAAAACTAATGCGAACGGACACACGGAGGTGTGCTATTTATAACATATCATTACGTTTGGAAAAATAGGTCGATCGACTTTTCAGGTCAGCAGGCTTCGTGAATAAAGCGTGCCTCGTTGCACCGTAGACGTTTTCCAACCCCGTTAATTTTAAACAGACGTTCGAGGGGAAGAAAGACAATGTCGATAGACTTCATCCAAGAAGCGAAGCGTCAACTGATAATAATCAAGCTAATGGCTCCAATAACGAGTCTCGAACACATTAATTTCACTTCTCATACATTTACGAAAAAGTAGAAAAACCGGGTGTCTTTCATAAAACGTAATAATACACTGCCACTAGCTAAGTCGACAAGAATGAATTAAAAAGTACTTCGGTACATATAAGATAAAAATTTCTGTCAGAAAAGATCCAATTACTGTTGTCTTAAGCAATCGATTCTTTTAAAAGAAAAGAAATACTGTGATTTACGGTAACCCTATTTTAATTTGCAAATTTATTTAATTTAGGAAGACAGTACTAAACAATTACTGTCACTTTACAGAATCGATTCTGGCAATATTTTATTACTGGTCTTATTTCTTCATAAAAAATTTTTCTTCTTATTTTTTAAAAGAATAGAAATACTGTGATTTACGGTAACCCTATTTTAATTTGTAAATTTATTTAATTTAGGAAGACATTACTAAACAATTACTGTCACTTTAAATAATCGATTCTAGCAATATTTTATTACTGGGTCCTATTTCTTTATAAAAAATACAGATTTTTCTTCTTAGTTTTTATTACTCGAGAAAGAAATACTGAGATTTACGGTCTTTCCATTTTCATTTATGAATTCATTAATTTAGGAAGAGTGTTTCGAGCGATATCTTGGCTGGTCTTTTTGGTGATAAAAATTTTGCCATATAAAGGTTCGTTTTCGAGAAAAATCGAGTTTAAAAATGTACCGGATAGGCGCGTGCTATTGAATGACTTTTGGCTGGCGCGTCTGTGCGTTACTCATTGTTTCTACTTCTACCGATGTCCAGGTCGAACTTCGTTGATTACGTATTGGCAAGCGCGTCTGTCCATTACTCACTGTTTCTACTTATACTGACGTCCAAATCGAACTCTATTGTACGCATACTCGATATATTTTCAAATTTAATTTTTTCAAAAACGAAACTTCATATCAAAAATTTTTATTCATAATCGTATAGTTAAACAGAGAATGAATAAACTAACAGTATCTATCGATTTAAATATCATTATTAACAACGTACTGCTCAATTATCGAAGTTATATAAGATTTAAATTGAATGCTGAAAATGTCACTAATAATGTAAAAATTATCACATTGGTCTCTGAAATAGATTTGTTATAAAGAATTATAATTAAGAGTAATTATTTAGACAACACACAAAAAATAAAAAAAATTATAATAAAAATTCTCTACTATCTTCATATCCATATGTTGACTAAATATAATACGCGTGTTCGAAGTATAGAAAAATGCACTCGTATAATACATTTAACATTAATTTCAAGTGCAATAGATCGTTGAAAATGTGACATGAAAAAATTTAGTTCACGTTTACTGTTAGATACAGAAACTTCTGCTTTTGCTGGAAGTGGTAGGTGTAAAAAAAAAAATTGAAAAATTCCGCCGTTTAGAGTTCGCTATCGGTAGAATTACGCGCTGACATTGCGCAAAGACGCCCCCGGTAATTACGCGTAGAACGTGCACGATCTATTTGTTGAAACTCGAGCACGGTCATAAACGTCGAACCTAATTTTGCGTGGCACGTCGTGCGTGCGCTTTAATGCAATTCGCGCGGAATTGCAGACTCGTCAGTTGCCACGGTTCTCGAATGCTGGGTAATGATAGAACGCAGGGCGATACCTATTGTACCTAGTGACCCTGCAACAAAACATATATAGAGCAGAAAGTTAATCGAGTCAAGTGATCAATCAGAGCATATCGTACCGTGTATCGGAGGGTAACTTCGCGTTCGTCGTCAATGTTGCGATCAAGGTACGGCTCGTTTCGTTAAGAGGCTGCAATTGTGCGAATTATGTCATAGAACGGTGCAGAAATTACACAATAATTTTCGATCGTCGGCTGAAATTCTTTTCCTTTCCACGGTGACTCAAAATACGCGGTGAAAACAGACGCGTCGACCTCCGAAACTAAATGGAATATTATATTTTCAACGACTCTCGTTCGTAAACGAAACCATTTTATCCGTGCAGTTAATCAAAAATAGTTATTACTGCCGACAGAAAAAACAATCACGCTTTAATCGTCTCGAAATCGATTATCTTGAAAATGACAATCTGTATAAAAACTTTTACCCTATTTATTTTTGTAGCTAGGATTTTTTTTATTGGTTCATGTATATTTACTGCACGAGGAAGTATTTTAAAGCCGTCGAGTTAAGAATGGAAACGCTTAATGACCTAATCGACCGTTCAATTAATTCCTGCTTATCAGTTTATAAACTGCAAAAGATTGATAAAGTTGAACAGACTTTCACGACGGCGTAAAGTAGAAAATAAATCGAGTGTAGCGATCGATGAACTAGTTCCTTGTTTACTACAATAATCATTCAACGACCCTTTTTTCCTCGAAGGGGTAAATTAATTTTGCCGCTAGATTTGTCGTGAATATTTAAGGTCAAAGGGGAATAGCAGGAAATTTAAAACTGTTAATTTTGCAGCCGGCGGGATGGAGAGTTAATCGATTCGCGTGATTAATGAATGCTCGTTGTAGTACGCGTCACAGAAATATTGCGAACTTTGCTGCCATACGTGTTCGTGGAAAACATGCTGTGGAATATGCAACATAAGTTCATCGATATCAGAGTCTCGTATCAATATCAATGCAACGAATCGAATATATATTTTTTTTTTAATTCAAATCAATTTGAATTTTTTTCTCTTGTTTTTGTATCTAATCAATTTTTATAATTCTTGTGTATATTTTTGTTTCTCAGAGTAAAAATTACTAGTAATTTTTTATAATTCCTTCTGTTTATAGTACTTGAAAGGAAACTTTTAAAATATTATGTAAATTTCCTTATGCAAGAACGAAGATTTTATGTAGAATCATGTTCATTATAGAAAGTGCTTTCTTACTTTCAATCTTCCGAAAAATACATTTTTTGTTTAATTAGAAGAAGATTGAATAGAATTGTATTCTTGAGTATTTATTATTTTATCGCAAAACCACTCCCAACAAAAATGATATCCTTCCAACATTATCATGTTTACATAGAATAACCTATGTATTCGTTACTTATAAAGATTTAAAGAAATGTTTTAAAAAATGTTAAAAGGAAATTAAATTCTGCATAGAGAAGTTAAATAAATATTTTCTCTGTCTTTTCTAGTAAAGTAAAATTAATTGAAATCTTCGTTTGACTAACTCGAACACAAAACTACAAACGAAATTTCGTGAATTATTAAGAAGTCACCCAGCCATAAATATTCTCTTTTTGTGTAACCTCATTTACGTGGCAATTAGTGCTTTTAAATTTATGAAAGTTCCACTTAGGAAGTATTTCGATTAATGGTAGTTAAACTATTATAGAGCATCATAAACAACGTCAAAGTTACTATAATTATTGACGAAGTTTGGAGTACCTACGATAGATTGATCGAACAATAGCGAAACTTCTCGAGCTGACTCTAACTCGATTAATACTTAAATAAGTTTACAAAGATTCCGTGTTATCGATAGTTTCTAATTACTGGCAAATACCCATTCTCATTGAATTTCACTGTGGTGGTCGGATGCCTTCTGGTTTCTCTTTTTCCTCTACGATCTCCATTGATCTCCTTTTCGTTCGTCGTTCCTTTCTCTTCGACGATCGATAGATCGGAATCGTAGCTGTCGTCGCTGCAACTGTCATCGATGTCGCTGCATTCTTCGTCGCATGTCGGCGCTTCTAGATTTTCGTGAATCCACCGAAGACTCATCCTTTTATGTTAATCTCTGGTCCTTTGATACCTGAGTAAAATAAAATTTGTCTCAACTTGGTCAAATGAAAAGTAATCAAACTGAATAATTTATATTTGACAATAAAATGACTCTGTGCGTCAATAAATTAAAATCCACTTTCTAAAGAGATTTTTAGAGACATTTATCAGAAAAATCGAAATTTTCAAATTTCCAATTCAAATTGCCTTTTTATCGTTTTTATCTATTTAAAAAAATCTAAATGCAATTGATTACTATAAACGAATATTTATAAAGAACGTTCACTTCATTATATTTTTAAAGTTTGTTTTAATTCTATCATCGATATTTAATATTCGTTTTAAAGCAACGATATGGTCAACATCTAATCTATGTGCAATAACTGTTAGTTATAATTCATCAGATCAGGATAGATACGGTTGAAAAATTGTTTTTATTATGGTTTACATTTCGTGCTAAATATAATTTGAATTATAGAGGGTTGGATATAGTAGACAATAATTCAGTTATTTGACTGTCGCCACCTTTCAGTTCTCTTTTTACGTAGTACTTTTCTCGTGGGATTTGAAAGTTACTGGAAGAAAGGAATTAAGTATTAAAAGTAACGGAGAACTGTACGGTTCAAGATTAGCGGTAGTTTCGGTCGCTTAATACAAAAGAGCCGTTCGAAAAAGTAGCCTAAATAACGTAGGAATCGCAACAGTTTTACGAAACAAATCCGAATCAAAGGATCGTAAGAATAATGTTATTTAAAAGAGAGAATATTTGAATAAATAAATGCTCAATTTATTCAGTGTGATCTATTTTAAATTTCGCGCAATATCCTCTAAATTGCTAATGAATTAATAAATGAAGATTAAAATTGATTAATCGCGTATTAAAATTTGTGGTCTCGTCGATGAATTGTAGAAAGGTCTCTGTGGGATTAATTTTCCAGTATTCGTTAGATAATAAATAGAATGAGTATGACAATCTAACGGTGGTTTCGATCTACTAGTGTCTAATTGCAGTATTGAGAAAACCATGATACAGAAATTCACGTGTGAAACAGAATAATTTTGTTTCCCCTATACATCGTGTGGCATCAACAGAGATAAAGGTATTTAAAAATAAAAAATTCTATTTATTTTTAATATTATTCACTTTGCATTTCTCAAAGATAGGATACAAACGATCCACTATCTTCATGGATAGTTAATGTACGTGTCAAATATTAATAGAACATCTGTCATGGTATCCGGGAAGACTATTTATCTTGTATTACTATTACTATCATTAATCTTATTAAGTTCAAGAACTCTCTGATTACAAGGTTATCAATATTCCTTTTTAAACGAAAAAATAGAAAAAATGCTTTTCACAATATCTTTCATTTTGTAATTTTAATAATCTCTTTGATATATCCAGAAGTAAAGAATGTAATTAGGTGTTCACCTTTAAACGGCCTACATTGTACATTTCTTTTTAAAAACTCGACTTATGAGTGACCTCATCGGTAAAAAAAATTCTTAAGCAATGTTTAAGAATCTTAAAATACTAAATAAATACACCGTGTTGTCTGGCACGACTCTTACGTAGGCATTCCTGTACGTTTAATTAGATGTATAATTCACTTTCCAATTGACTGTAGAAAGCTAGACTTTGCTATTTTCTAGCGCTAACTACGTCTAATTTGTCATCGTTTCGAAGGTGCGATAAATGCAATAATCCAGAATTATGAAATCCTCAAGTTACAATTAGAATACACGAAATAATGAACAGGTTGGGACTATTTTATGTCCCTCAAAGTATATCTTACAAATTCCTGCAGGTTTAATTAACTCAGCAATACTACACCTATGTATAATCTCGTTAATAGTATGCTGAACAGTTAAGGAAATGTTCATGTATCCCAACCATGAAAATAAGTGAAAGTAGAGATTAAACGCCAGAACAAATCTTTTATTATGCAGTATATTAAAAAAAACAGACGAGACTCTTTTCTATCGCAAAATAAATTCAAATCATTCCTTTTTGCGATTCAATTTATTCAGCAGGCAATACAAAACTCTAAATTGACACTAATTCGTGTTACCTAACGTATTCCTTATACTTGCGAATATTAATTCGAATATCAAACTTTGAAACTATTAAGCTACAATCAGAGCGGACAAAATATTAAATAGATACCATTTTATATCCATCAGCGCGTGTACTTTCAACAGGTTAAATAAAACATGGATTAGAAAGTCAGATGACACTATTTCTAAACAAATCTAATATTTTTTTCTTTAGTTTGAAATTTATTCAGGAAATCTATAAATACAAAATTTTTATGCCCCAGTTCGAGTATACAAAATACTAAATAAACATTAGTTTGTTTCACTATCGCGTATTTTATACGTTTGATTAAATATTAATATAAAAATTAGATTATTCCTGCTATTTAGAAATCTATTCAATGAGAAATTGTTATAATTGAAACAGATAAAATACTAAATAGGTGTCCTTTTATGTTCCGTAATGAGTATCTAAAAATACACGCAGGTTAATCAAATAATAATTAGAAAATCAGATGCCATTGTTAGTTAATATTAAATAAACTGAAAACTCTATTTTAGAATATAATGTATCCAGAAAGTTTTCCATACGAAATGCATTATTTTGAATACGTAAATTTGTAAACAAATACTAGTTTATGGTACCTAGCGCTTATCTAATTCGTTTAATTAAATATTAATTAGAACATCAGACTTTTCTATGTATTCAGTCAACGTAAAACTCTCAGGCTGCAATTAGAATAGATAAAACGCTAGATAGGTAACACTTTGAGTCTTTCGAAAATAAACTTACTCGAAAATGCCTGCAGGCTTAATCGAATAGTAATCAGAAAAGCAGACGCTATTTTTTATAATAATAATCACAACATGCACCATGAAATACTAAATAAAGATTCATGTTTTTTGACGCGTATCATGTATACCTTTCATTAAATATTAACACTAGATTTTCTGACATCCACATATTTTTATTTAAACCAGTCGTGTTGTCGATTTAATAAATTCCTAACGAACAATATTTATGAGTTCTCTAACTTTCTTTTTAAATAACACTTTAGGGTTTAGGGAACGTGTCGACTCGATAGATTTCAGATCCCATACCGAAAGTTAGACCTCATAAACATTGTTCGTTAGCAAGTTATTAAATAGACAATATGCTTGGTTTAAGTAAAAATTGTGCAACGAATGTCTGTGAATCTAGTGTTAATATTAAAATTAAAATCCGTCATGTCGACGCGTTTCCTAAACCCTAAAGTGTTATTTAAAAAAAAAACTTCTCTGACCCAAACCATCCCGATAAAAATTCTCGAAGCTACGTTAAAAACGCACGAAACAGGAAACAAAAATGTGACTCACCGAGAAACTCGTAGGTACAAAGTTTCGTTCGAAACTTCGAGCCTGATTTTCCGAGTAACGACGTTACGGCGAGCACAATTCCGACAGAAACACCGTAGTAGGATGATACCACGGGTTTCGTAACACTTCCTAGCACGTCTATTGAACAGTGTTCCGTTTCACGGGGTCCACGAGCACATTGTTTGCCGGTACGAATCGCTATCGTCGATGGATGTGCAGACGCACCTTCCTACCTAGGTGCTCCGCGTTTATCACACGACTGAGCCGGCTCCGGCGAGCTTCGTTGGATAATACTGGATATGACGCCGTTCTATTGGTAGACGGCGTAGTCAGCAGTGGCCAGCAATTCGTGGTAGACTAAATTAAAAATGGGACACGCGGCGAAACCTGAAGAACGTGAATGATCTTTTGTCCGCGCATGATTCCGCGAGCAGTCGTCGAATAAGCGCGCCAACCTATTAACGACAGCCACTTCAGCGAGTGTTGACGTTAACTTCCACCGAAACTCCGCTCGCGTTTGCCAGAACGAGCAACTTTCACGGGCTCTTAACGATCACCGAATCAGCGTTCTACCAAACGGAGTTCCGCGCCTCGTAAACAAGTGTTCCGTGAAAGATCGTAATTAAAAGAATGACATCGGTAATCCACTGGGAACGATCGCTGGCTTGGAATCGAATTGTGATTCAAATCGACGTAGTGCGACCTCTGACCCACTGCGAAAATTGAAAACCTGAAACTCGAACACCACGCAAACTCGAAGACAATATTAATTTCATTCACGAAAAGCGGTGTTTGTTATTTTTGGTGACTTTTTTAATGAATCTGTTTTTAATTCAATTTAATTTTTGGTATGATAATAAATATAGTCTATCCAGAGTGTACCAGAGGAAACACCAAATCGAAAATTAAAAATAAAATTTCTTTATTCGAGGCTTCGTTTTTGGAATACCTGTTTTTGTGACGTGTATTTTATATTGGTAAAATATTGTAACGAAAGTAAAAATTCATTGTCTCTTTACTGTTAGCAAAATAAAATAATTATAGAAAAATCGTAACTTGTTTCTGAGTTCCATGTTTATCCAGCTTTGTAAAATATCTATACCTTCAACATGTTTTTTAATGGAATAAAAAATAAATACTAAAACCGAGCTTTTACAACAGAGTACAAATTTTATTGTAGAGGATTAACTCAAAACAGAAAAGAAGTGATTTAAAAGTTAAAAATTCACAAAGAACTATTTAGAAAAGTTTCCAAGGGAAATCAGGATTTTCCTTGTAAGTAAAGTAATTAATTATAAGTAGTTTATTTGTTTAAAATTAAAAATACGCTATAATCCAACGATGTAACAACACTATATTGATAGTAAAGAAATTATTTAATTGGCCCACTATTGTTTTTATGTATCTGTATTCTGTTGCATTTTATGACCTCACTCTATAATCATAATTCATCACAGATACTTTCTACTGTTTCCCCAGTTATTTTTCATTTTTATTACGGAAACTCTACTACATATAACATTAAATCTAAATTTAAAATTGTATCTTAATATTACTTTTTTCAATTATTAATACTCTGGCATCGATTAACGATCAATCGCGGAACACTTTGTTTTTCCGAGCTTTGCACAGTGTTTTTCAAACTACGATTCGCGGATCCCTGAGTAAATCTGTAAGTGTAGGTATTTTTTAAATTTTATTTTTCCCTCGAGTTTTCGATATTTCTGGATTTGTTTACTGCACATCAAAGGCTAAAACCAAACATTTGTTCCGTTAAAACTCGAAAACGGTACAACATGTTTCGATGAAATTTTGAATATTTGTTTTCGTAAGTTTGAACTAAAAGCAGCAATACGATAGTGATTCTATTTTTATTTCTTACTTAAGTTTTCCCTCGATCGTGTTTGCAAGGATGTCGGTTAAAAAAAATTCGTTAAATTTGTTTTTTATATTTTATCGCTATCAAAACTCGATATAAAGTTATTGTTTCATAAATTATCGAACTGTTTTCGAGTTTTAACGAAACACTCAGACAAACAGATGGATATTCATGGATATTAAACTCAAAAGTATCAAAAATTTGGAAGAAAAGAGAAATTAAAATAATACTTACTTTTACTGATTTTTTTTTCTTTTTAACTGTATTAACCATTCGAATGGTTTAATTTGTTTTAAAAATTTTACAGACTATAATTTTTTAGGATGCTTAAAGCAATCTGTTGCAGTGTCATAGTGACTGGGTTCGTTTCTATTGAATAGAACATAATTTTCCTCTGGGAAATGTTAAAATCTCCGACTAAATGAAATTTATTTAAATGCATAAATTATATTCTTATTTCTTAATAAATCAAATAATTCTTTAAAAATATATAAAACTATTGATCAATATATTTTATTACTAAATACTTCAAAGAATTTTCTAAAGGATCCACGAACAAGTAAATAGTCGTTCCATTAATAAAAATAATTATCGAATTAATACCAACCCCATTTTATATTCTTATCTATAAATATTTCATGAGCTATAAATCATCCACCTGTGACACACATATTCCCTACACGTGTTTATTTTAAACGCACACTACAATTAATTTACTCCCACGTGTCAAAATAAACACAATAGCGACTTGGAGGAGCGAACAGGAAGTGGTGGTAATTAATATACGCGAACGTATCTACGCAGAAGTATAAAAGCTCGAAAGGAGGAAACAATTCCTTGGACATTAATTAACATATAAAATGCAAAACTGATATCCATCGTACAGTATTCTTGCATATTATACTTGTTAGTCGACGAGTTACCTTCACAATGTAACCAAGTCTGGTCTACAGAGGCTCGTTAACCGCTATGGGACATGTCGTGGTTCCTTGACAAGTAACAACTGTTGTGGTTAGGTCCATACACGCACACACACACACACACACAAACGACACGTTGAACAACCACTACTCTTCGCTGCGAAACTTCTAACCGGATTATCGATGACCAGAGTTCAGTCGTATCGTTTCGCGTGGTTAAATATATTGGAATTCTTTTTACTTTCAGTTTACTTTCTTCTTATTAGCGCACACAGAAATATGAGAACCATAGACTGCAGGTCAAATAATATACGGTTCAGTAATACCCCACATTGACCTGGTCTTTGAACCTTTATAGAATGAACCTTTTTTAAAAATTGCCTTTAAAGTGAATCGTTTCGAATTTATTCTTGAAACTAAAGTCACCTCTTTCTTCGTTATACGAACTTTTCATTAGAAATTATTTTAATGTAAGAAATTTACTTAAATATTTTGTGAAAGTGTTACACGAATTCATGTACAAAGTGCAATTAAAAAAATGATTTAAAATTGTGCTCTGTTGCGGTTAACAAATATTCTTGTGCTCAAAACGAAGTTGATTTTCTCGAAGACGAAGAATCATACTGAAATATGTTGTTCCTCATTTTCAATTTGTTTTTACACACAGAGTCAACATTTATTTTTGCATTGTCTCGTTTTCAGTCGTACCGCTAATTACAGGACCTTTCCGCGCGCGTTTTCGTGCCTCGTTGCATACTAATTAAATAGGAGCCTTTAAGAAAATTGTAGTTTTGCGATGGCCTTAATACACGTACGTGTGGCTGGTGTTAACTGACCGTTTAATGCGTTTGGTAATTAAGGGTGAAACGTGCTCGTAAAATATTTGTTCGTCGAGGGGAAGCGTCACGGTGTTCTATCGAAAAAGTAAGTTTGCCTCTCGTTCGATCATGCTTCAACGTGGGAGCGTGCCTACGCAGGTGCGCGTTTATTAATAGAGTATCCGAATTAACGATGCCGATAAACCAATTCTAGTGCTAAAATTTCCATAACAACCAGCGATTATTGGGTATCAGGTTCAATAAACAACTGTCAAATAAAAATAAAAATTTTGATCTTACCGCTATAATTTACCACAAATAAATTATTGTACTTCGTCTGGTTAGTTATTTATTATTCGAATAAAATTTTCTACGTTCCTGGTTGGATCCTGAACCTTTCGAATACTCAAAACTTCTCAGTGAGGTCGGTTTAAATAAATCTGCGGAATAATCTAAACCGTGGTTAATTCTGTATACAAATTGGGATATTTGAAATAGATTGCTTGGACAACTCGTTTATTTTTGAAGGTAGGAAAGCAAACGTTAAGGTAATTCGATCGCAGAAATTTCTCAAATAATCGTACCGTGCCTGTTCTAACTCCGTGGCTTGGAAGCGAGGAATGTTCCAATGTGTAATTTTGTCCGATCGAAAATGAACTCTGTAGACATCTTGACCGTGAGACGGTTCGCCGGGACAGATGAGGGAAATGAAAGATTCATGGTTGCGTGTAAGTGTTACTACGAATCGATTGTCCAGCAGACGGTTTAATAATTTTATGCTGGACAACGATCTAGGTGATTCGAGATGTTACGCTCTAGTTCAAGATTCGTATTGTTTGTGTTTAACGGACTGACGCACGCGTGTTTTATGTGTGCACGCTCTGTAACGGCGCTGAGAAATCATGAAAAAATATTTCTATTTACCTAGCAATGTAAAACACAGTGTAGATTAGTGCACGGATTAGGAAGATTATTCAATTGTTCAAATTACAATTAGTCAGTGTATGGTAAGATATTTGATCTCTTTTTAGGTGCTGC
The DNA here is from genome assembly GCF_013123115.1 of Colletes gigas. Taxonomy (NCBI): domain Eukaryota; kingdom Metazoa; phylum Arthropoda; class Insecta; order Hymenoptera; family Colletidae; genus Colletes; species Colletes gigas. The sequence goes on from NW_025106646.1 coordinate 1,452,067, forward strand.
AATTTGGGGGAAGCTACTATATTGACAAAAATTCTATTATTTTAATCATTCCCAGTTTTTTTTATTTGTTGAATCATTAAAACTTATTTAAACTCTCACGTAGTAATTGAGGTGTCATTTTAATTCATTCTAAAACATAAACAAATGAATATTTCAATGACAATGGTTGCGATTATTGCAAAACTTACTGTGAGTTAAATCTAAATTGTGAAAAAATAGATATAACGTATATTAAATTATTTTAATTTATTTCATTACTAAATTAGTTTTTTTGAGAGAGAGCCACCGTAGAAAATTACTAATAAATGGTTCGAAAGCTACTAAATTATTATAGAGGGATTACAATAATATAATCATAAATTTTTTTTGTAGAAAATCACAATTCTTTCAACATAAATACTTTGGAAATTTTTATAAACCTGGTTAATCTAAACTTTTTCTTTTTGATATTGTACATACTTAAGGTATCAATTTTGATGATTATAGCACCGATTAGTACTCTAAAATTCTATTTTTTAAAAATGATATATATGGTTAAAAAACTGCATATGTAACTTTGGGGTTTTTTTAAATGAAAAACTAGACCCTATTGATGGGATAGAAAAGTGTCCAATTTTTATTGTATTTAAGGGTACGGTGTTCTTGCAATCTATCGTAAAAATGACTCGTTTATCACTTCTTTGTAGCGTATTAATAGAGGGACGGGGATCACGTTACTGAAACTGATGACACGAGTCGAAAGATGACCGGTAATTCAATTCCAGGTGCTACGACGCAGTCCTGGTTACATCCAGATTCCGTCTCCCTTCGTCGTCGGTTTTCCACGATTACGCAACTCGACCTAGAATTAATTGTTTTCGAGGAAGTAGGGTGCGGCGAAACGGTGCGGCGGAAGTAGTGTGGACGTGCATTACGCTCTATTTGTTTACACTATCATATTCGTGAATTTAACGACGTCTTGTGCCACTGATTCCCTCATTTTGTTTGAAATTTACGCACGTTGATGTTTGTTTCAGGAAAAACCTTGCTTTAACCAAGTCAAGCAATTTATTGTAAATTCTATGTCAATTCGTGTGTATTCTTAGATCAGAATCTTGTTTTAAATTATAAATTTAGTTCCATGAAGAACAGGTATCGACAACGCCATAGCGTCATGTATGAAGAAATACCAAACAAGGTCGTCGTTTTTAAGAAAAATTTCAGAAAAATAAAAATATTTGTGTGCTTTATTAAATAATGCATTTTTGCTCTAATTTGTTGCACGTACTTCTTGAAGACTAACGATTATTTTATGACCTCATAGTGCAACCCTTTGATCTCTGATTTGACTAAAGCAATGAAGTTTTCTTTAATATAATATTAACAAACTTTTTTAATTACATGTGTAATCACGTTTCTATAGAAAAATTTGTATAATATAGATATCTGCTATTTAAATATAAAATTGTTCCAAGGGTTGAGGATCGACACTTTTTAAAATATATGCAGATTGAATTAAAATTCTCAGAAGATTTACAAAACAGAATATTTTTTATTAACTAACAGAAAGACAACTTTTACTACTCATAGTTTACATTTATCTTTTTTTTTTAGAATAATCTGATAATTTTTTTTCAAATAACATAATAATAAATATTCTTTCTGTGATATTAAATTATTGAAAAAAATATATCTAAAATTCTAAATTAAAATATCTACATTACCTTCTTAGTTAATTTTCAATTTTGACGTTCAATGACATTTGGCTTCGCATTATTCAATGTCATCGAAACAGCTAAATATATCTTATCGATAAATCGTCGATAATGCTCGTCTAAAAATGAAAAGTCCACAGTATATATTTACATGTTATTACCAGCAATATAAGCGCGTAAATTACCATGTGATGAATTCGAAGAACGTTGTCTTGCATCTGTGAAAAGGACGTTTAGATGACAGGAAATCGAAGCGACAAGGTGATAGTCCACGTTCGCTATAATAAACATTTATTCTCGATAATATAAAATTACATGTTGCGATAACGCGAGACCATATTATACAATATTTCACAATAGTAACTATGCGTCCTCGACGCGACGACGAATGCACACGACGAATATCATCGATCGCTAGGGAATTTGACCATTGTCGTATCGCGACGCATCGAGCTTTCGAGAAAAAAAAAACCAAAAATAAAGAAACTCGCGCTTGAAATCGCATCTCGATTGTACAGCTACAGTTAATTACCGTATTACGCGATAGAATCAACTAGAATCTAAACGATCTCCGTAGAAGGAGAGACGATCGTTCGATTTCATTCGAACGGGTCTACTGATTTGCCAAGCATTTAGAGAAAAAAAAAAGCTCCGAGAATAGAGGACAGTGTAGCGAGGGCTTGTAGATGGGAAATATTCCGTTATTATAGCCGTTACGCATTGGGGATTCTCTCATAAATACCACGGGATAACTATCATACAAAAATATACAGTGAACTCTCGTCGATATTACGCTAAATTCTCGCACGACGCATTTTTTAATAATGGCCGACAACAGCTGCCACGCGATCTGTCGTATCGTTAGTTCCCTATCTTTACGCTAATTACATAAATACACGATTATTTACATTCCCTCTGTCCGTCCTACGGTCACACGATGAAAAAAAAAAATCGACGTCGCGTGAAATCTCGACGTTCCGCTTCCGGTTCGAGTCCGCGGAAGGAATATTCCCATTCGTTCCATCCGTTAGCGTTTATATACAGAAAGAAGAAAATTGTTGGCGTCACGATCGCGCGTCACCGGGTAGCCAAATGGTCAACTATAACTTATAAAATATAGTCCGAAGATGCTATATTCAAGTTAGTGTGGTCCCATTAGCCACTGCTCCGTGGTCTCACACGCAACTGAACTTGACACCTGAAACATCAAGATTAGGATCGCGTGAACTTAATGAGAAAGATACATCGTAGGGGGAAGCGATGCTATGCAGAAAGAGCGATTTATGGGTTATAATGGGTGTATAAATTGTGATGTGTACTTCTTACTTCCTACGATTACGAAAGCATTGAATTTTAAGGATCTGTACAAAAATATTCAATACTTTTACTCTAAACGTGCATTAGTACTTTAATAGTATTAGTAAATTAGTCATTTTCTTCCAATAGAAGATAAAACGCTCTTGAAAACAAATTTTTTTTCAAGTCGATACCGTAGTTAAATTCAGAGAAAACACTTATTTACGAAAAAATGGCATAGTAATTATGCAAACACCCTGTATACAAATTTATATTTATTTTCAATTGAATGAACAATTTATGATTCAGTTTTATCGCACACCAGTCGTATGATTAATAGGAAGTGCTGAGACTATTTTGGATAGGTAGCATCAAAGTAAATGTGAAAATAAACATAGAAGACAGCAAAAATTGTAGTAGCTAGTATAGTCATTAGATGGAGGATGAAATGCCCTTTAAAATGAGCGTTCGAACATGTCGATAGCTTTATTGGTTCCGGAGATATAGCGATTTTAGTTTCAAGTCGATGCGGTGGCTAGTTCCGGAGATATAAGGGTCCGAAGCGTTTGTTTACTTTCTTACTACGGCCTTGTCAAGGTCGTTGACCGCACGTGCTCGTAGTAACTAGGTCACTGGGCCACGATAGTCACGAGTCACGCACGAGACAAAGAGGTCCGGCGCGACGCGTCAGACGGAGACAGCGATAGTCGAATTAAGAAAAATTACAATTTACATAAATTGCGATATCTCCAAAACGGAAAGTCGGATCGACAAAAACCAAACGCCATTTTAAAGGGGAAGGTTTACCGCATCCAACGATGGCTCAGTTATGGAGAAAACACTAGTAGTTTCGGAACTGCACGTGCCTAAAGTTTAACTATTTTTAATACACGTTGTTAGACTGTTTTAAGACGGTGGAAACTGAAAATCCTTTTCTTTCGTCTCTGCTAGACATATATTTCCTATTTACATCGGAAGTTAACCAGAATTTGGTACCAAATTTTGTCCGGTTTTTTATAAAAAAAATATAAATCGTTGTCGTGGTAGATATGACAAATTACATATTTTTCTGAGAAAATAAACAATAAGAACAGAAGTGAATATTGAAGAATTCATTGTACGTAGACCATAAGAAAAGTTGTAAAGTTAAATGGCGCTAAAATAACATTGTATGTTAGAAATTCTAAACGAAATTTTAGAAAAATTTTAGAAAGAGTCACTGATTTAAACATACCACGGAGAGGGAATCGATTTTCGCTGAAGATAATTGGCATTTGCCTACCATAAATCTTAGACATTTAGCAAAAATGAAATGTGGGTACCGTCGTCACTGGAGTAGCAGTTATGGCAGTGGAGCTTGTGATTCCGAACGCGCACGTCTGTTCCCATTAGTCCGTCGCCGAGTCGCACATGACATACGCAGCATTTGAAACACTCCATATGGTAAAATAATCGCAGGCTTTCGATGATCATCGCTGCGCCTCGACCTAACGCCCAGAAAAAAAGCACACGAAAATTTAAATTTCTCTTAAACCATTAGATCAGTTATGCCTTTCTATTAAAATACCATAAATAAAAAATAGCAAAATGTAACGGATCAATAATAAAGAAGTACAACAATGGAAACTACTAATCAATGGTTTAAGGACCAAACGATAAACAGCTTTGTATAAGATCGAATCTTAAGCTCTCGAGTTTTGCATTGACTTCTTCTAATGGTTGATGTCTCCATTTTCTATCTCAATGCACACTATTTGAAATGTACTCTTTTTCTAAAATATTTCTAAATTTATACGGGTTTGCATTTTCATCTTACCTAATTCATCCCCACAGTGCGAGCACTTCTTCTTCCCGCTGACGCTCAGCATCTTCTCCTGATTCTCAGGGTTCATCGGAGGTGGTTGTTGAGGTTTTTGTTGTTGCAAAACGTGTTGCGGCGATTGGTGCTGCAACGCGGAAAGGTGCTCGTGGCTGGTACTGTGTTCGAGCCTGAAAACGGAAGGGGAACACATTTTATCGAATCAAATTGAATTGTAAAATATTATTTAAATATCTGGACAAGGCTATTGACCTTCTTCTCGTTGGCAGTGGCTTTTCCTGCGCTCTGTTCTGCACTCTTTGCGTAAGAGTCTGTATGATGGAATCTGGTAATGGTTTACTGTCCGTTCTAGTTGGGGCCATGGCGTAAGGAACGGACGTTCCTGTTACGTGCATTTGAGATTTCCGCGCCGGTGATCGCTGATTTTTCTCGCTAATCCTTCTCTGTTCCGCTTCCTGCAACACAATATTGCAGCGTCAGCAATACACATTATCTTTATTATCAGGTTGTAACATACGAAATGCCGATTCACCGTTACTTTTGCAATTTTAACGCGCGGGAAGACCTACGGCGAATGGTAGAACCTAGAAATACATGATTCTGAATGCAAAAATAAATCAAAAAGGTACTATTCAATTTTTTCATATAATATTTGTTCGTACAACTGTTCTAGGTATAGTTGAAATATTATTGGTATATTTATTACTGTATTCTTCCTTGATATCCAAGAACAAACATTTTTGCAGAAACCTAAAACTGTTACATGTATTTTTATAGGAAAAACGACGTTTCAACTTCTTCAAATAATTGCATAACATTGTAATTTAAAAATTACAAATGTAAACACATAAATACACACTACTTAACCCCAAAATCTTCTTTCTTCCACATTATTTTATTTTTTCCTCACCAATGAAAAAATGGCTCTTTATTATAGCGTTTCAAAAAAGAAATTCTAGTCAAAATCGGTTTTGAAAACCATACCAACTTGGTGTTATAGTATTCAATGGACTTCAATATTTTCAATTAAAGAGGATCATTTATTATTATTTAACCAGATTAAAATCTCCATCACGAGACATTGTACACCATTCTTTCGTTCTTGCACCATCATCTTGTACGTAGAAAATCTTTCTGTGTTGTTTGGATCAAGCTAATGTTTAAAATTAATTTCACTGTATCTAATTTTGAAAATATAAAAATGTGTTTTCGTCAGATTGGTTATCTTTTGTTAGCGTTTAAACAGTTACTCACTTGTATGAGCCAGTGTTGGTAGTTCAAATCGTGAGCGCCTCGCGGCACGTCGCTCTTCCTTCGTTGGACCCACTGGTCACTCTGAACGATTCGTGGTCGAGGAACTGCACTAAGTGCTTGCAACGTCTGCCTGGTCATCTGTTGACCCGCATGGCTGGAAAGCGTCGTGACCGATGCACTGTGTCTCAAAGACGCGTCCACTTGCTGCGGAATCGAATCAGCGGACGGGATTCTGCTGTTCCTGTTCATTTCAACGAATTTCTAATTAACTTCACTCCTCTCTCTGCCATTAAAGTTCATTCAGTCCACGTTGCTAGTAATTTACACCTAACGTAATTTACTTTCTTCGTTTGTTTTCTGTTTTAAGAAGCATCGAATAGTTCAAGCGTCTAAGGGTGATCGAATTCCAACTAATGACTGAAGCAACCGATACGACGTGTCGGAAAATGTTACGTCAGACGCAACAAAGCGGAAAGTATCAGCAGGAAATTAGGCGACACACAGTGCATGCATATGTTCCGCTTCCAATTTGCATTTCCTGCTTGCAGCTGTTCAAATGCTGACGTAACAGTGACCTGTTCCAATTTGAGGATTGACTCGCGAACAGAATCTTCTTCGGTACTTTATTTTCAGGTCGAGAAATATTTGTCGATAAAACAAAGAACAGGAATATTTTTTGTAAATATGGATCAAATATAAATTGACGTATCTATTATTTACCTGATAGTAACGTCTCGTTGTCTCTGTTCTACCAAACGCAACGGTTTCGCCGGTGGTATCGGTGGCGGGGGTGGTCTTCTTCTTTGCACGTCCTGAAGCTGAAGATTAGGCATCGATGACCTGTAATTCACCGGTGGCTGATTCTTGTACTGTTGAACGTTATTCGCAGAACTGTGAGCAACGTCTTGCAATGATTTCCATTGTTCCTGCAGCTGCTCCGCCAATTTTAGCTGCTTCTGTTCGCGATACGCCAGGTTGTTGCGTTGTCGTTTCAATTCTTCTTGCTCCAACTGGAGCAATTCTCTTTCCACTCTGAGAACTTCCTACTCGAAGAAAATTAATAACTAAGCGAACTACCGTTCCACGCGTATCTGTTTTATTCTCATTAAAATGTATCGTTTAATTATTTTCTATTATGTACACACTTCTCGTTTGTATTATTGTCAACGAATCATCAACAAAGTTTGAACAGTGTGAAAGTTGGAATTCTTCAATTGATAGCTGCCTGATCTTTGTTAAAAGCAAGCATCGAATAATCTAACGAAAATCATTTAAGATAATAATTCCCTTACCCCGGAAGCAAACTCGTCTTCTTGATCGTTCAACCCAGCACCAACCAATGTTGTGTTCTGCGAATAATTATCAACGACACGCCCGTTAACGTTTACAGTGCGATATATTTCATTTACAACATGCAGTTCAAAATGACTGTTAGTGCATCTAAATTTACGTGCAAGCTCCTTTTCATTTATAATATTTACTAAATTGACTTTATATAAGATTCTTTGGAGGGAATAAAAAGTGAAAATATTATGTTATTTTTATCTCGTACAGATACTATAGTCGGAGGAAAATCAAATTGCCGTTAAAGATCGCTATCTTGAATGGTAAATAAACTTTTTGCAATTATAATGGATATTCTGACTCTAACACACCTCTAAATTAAATTATGGCAATTGGGTAAATTATTTGAAGCATTTAATTGAACTCCAAAATCATTGGATGAAAACTTGATATAACAGACATGGAAGCTATAAAAATATGTTATCTTCAATGAATAATACGAGAAAAATAAGAATTTATTTAAACAACAGGAGAACCTTGAGTCGTATTAAGTGTTCAACATGACTAGTCTTCTTGATACTGATAAACTGAAAGGGCTATTTTCTTGAACGAGTTATAACTCATTTTAAAGCGAAGAAAATTGTACAGTTTTACATAAACACAAAAGTACAATTGTAATTTACAGGTGCATCGTTGCAAATATATCTTATCAAACCATGCAACACTTTCCTTTACCAATTTGCTCAATTTTCACTTACAAAATAGCTACAACTTGTCGGAAATTCTAGAATCACTCTGTAAAGTTTGGACGACAGGTTAGTCTTATTTAACAAAATTTGTGAGTCACTGCATATTTACCATAAACGAGAATCGTATAAGAATGTATATATTTTCCTATGTTAACGTTTGTCGTAGGCCTTTTCCAAAAAAAACACATTTTTAATCGACAGTTTGGAATAAACATTAAATAGAAGAGGTACAGTGTTGTGAGACTTTCTTCCACGTGCGTCGTGATCGAGTGATGTAGTGTTTACTATTTACTACGAGCACGTGTGGTCAACGACCTTGCCAAGACCGTAGTGAAAGTTCAATGATCTCACGGTGTGTACAATGAAATGTAAACAAACGATTCGAACCCTTATATCTCCGGAACTAATTATGATATCGACTTGAAACTAGTCTCATTTTAAAGGGCTCTTCATCCTCTATCCAATGACTATACCAGCTACTACAATTTATGCTGTCTTCTATGTTTATTTTCACATTAACTTTGACATTATATACCCAAAGAAACTTCAGTAATTTCTATCGACTGTACATTGCATATAATACTGGATTAATGATGGCTTTTTTAATTAAAAATGAGTTAAATTTGTATACTGAGAATGAAATTCTTAACAATATCCCTTCATAAGTTCTTTCGAAGAATTGGAAATTTGTTAATTTAGACTCTTGTGATAGGTCGTATTTTATGAATCAGTATATCGACACATGTTTATAAGTTCACATAAATATAATTGATACTACAGTTAAACAAAATTTTGAAAAATGTTATAAAGGATCTAATTACTCTATCGATTTGAAACAAGTTTCATTTTGAAGAACCAGTTAGATTTTATATAATTTCGATGATAACTTTATTCTATTAGTAAAATTCTAATTTTTATTTAATGTTTGAAAATGGTTGCAAGCGTTTTACATATTATGTTAAATTTAGTTTAGTAAAACAATGTTTATCCGTTTCCGTGCTTTCTGGAAACAATACACAAGGGCAGAAACGTTAAAATAAAAAAATATTCCCAAACAACTCTCGTCTATGCATCATTGAATTGCACAAGCATGGATCTAATTCGTATGTTCAATTTAACATTGAAGCATGAGATGCACTTTGAATCGTAATTATCCAAAAATGATAGGCAACGATAAAAGAAAAAATATCAAAGAGTTTGAGCAAACTTAGAATTGCTCTTGTCTCGTACTGCAAACCGTACTCCTCGTTTCCACGAAAACGTTTCAAAAACCAACCACGGATCAGGCAGTAAAGAAAGGAAAAACTGAAAAATACCTCTTGCTCGCGAATTTGGCACTCCATGGTCCTAATGCGTTTCTCTTCTTTGCGACGAGCGTCCGCTGCCCTCCTTTCCTCCTCGATTTCATTTTGGATCCTCAGCTGTTCCGTCTGCGCCCTCAGTTCCTCTTCCTGTCTCTTCTCCTCGGCGCGTTTTGCCTCCGCCTCGACCGCTTCTTGTTGTCGCGCGGTCTCCTCTTGCTGTTTACGTATCGCCTCCTCCTGTTTGCGCAGGTTGTCCTCGTTTTTGCGAAGGGTCTCCTTCTGTCGACGAAGGGCTGCTTCCTGGGCGCGTTCCCGCTCCAGCTGCATCTTCTCCTCTTCGAGCTCGCGCAGCTTGTGCGCCAATTTCTCCCCCAAGTCACTGTTTTGTCATGAATTTCTCAATTACTCGACGCCAACGGCCTCTCTGTCTTCTTATTCTACAATATGCAGGCTACCATAGGAAAAACACGATCCGAGACACAGAGATAACGTAGTGATAGCGATAGCGATAGTTTGCGTATACAAGCGCCAGGAAAGGAGCATAAGTTTAAGGTAAAAGTATTTTTATTTTATTCATAACCGTTTGTACATTGATCCCGACATACAAAATTCATTATAACTTTTTTATATATACATACAAGAGACGCTTAGAGATACGTAATTTAGATGTATCGTTGGAACAATCGCGGGTGTCGGTTCCCTAAATTTCGAAGCTCCGACTACTCCCGAAACGACTCGTTCCTTTGTAAATAAAATTTTGTCAACTTTGCGCCGTCGAAATTTCGGAAGGGACACCATCGATTTTCGTCCAGTCGTACGAAATCATAACAAGTTCGTATAGGAGAAGTTAAAGAACACGCAAGCATATGTTACATAGTGGCGGTTCAAGGTAGAACGCCACAGAAATAAGAGCGTATCGAGAAAATACTACAAACACCTAGATACCGCATAAACGAGAAGCCAGAAAATAAAATTTAGAGAAAAGAAAAATTAACGTTACACCGATCCCCGAACAAATCGCAGAAGAATATTGTACAACCGGTCCAAAGAGAAGCTTATGTCATCGAACCAAATCGATAGGTGTGTGTGACTCTAACCCTCCGTCATTGAAACTGCCCCGAAGAATTCCTACCTGTTCATCTCGCAATTGTTGCCGTACCGCCACTGCTCCTCTTTCTCGAGGACCTCGATGATCTCCCGTTCTTTCTTCGTGATCTCGTCCTCTTCGGACGAGGTCACGCTGGCGCCGAACGGTTCGCTGCTTTGACGACTGTGCTGAGACATGTCAGGGCTGACCGGCTGCTTCGACCAGTCTTCTGCGTGGCCCAACTCGACACCAGAGTCCCTTTCGTGGCTGGAGTCCTGCTCGTAGTTGCTGTCCGTGTCGTACGACCGACGATGAAGCTGCTCGATGCGCCTTTCTTCCGCGAGGATCATCGCCATGTCTGGCGGCTTCGTCAGCGTCAGTTCGCGTTCCAGGTCGTCGTCGTTTATCTGTGTGGTTATGGAAGGAACAGATATTAACATAATATCCTTGCATTCAATTTGAGTGTGCTAGGTAGCTAGCTGGCAAGGAGTGAGCTATGTAGCTAGCTTGCAAGGAGTGAGCTAGGTAGCTACCATGCAAGGAGTGAGCTCGGTAGCTATCTAGCAAGGAGTAGGCTAGGTAGCTAGGTAGCAAGGAGTGTGTAAGGTAGCTAGCTGGCAAGGAGTGTGCTAGGTAGCTAGCTGGCATGGAGTGAGCTATGTAGGTAGCTTGCAAGGAGTGAGCTAGGTAGCTGGCTAGCAAGGAGTGAGCTAGGTAGCTAGATAGGAAGGAGTGAGATAGGTAGCTAGCTAGCAAAGAGTGAGTTAGGTAGCTAGATAGCAAGGAGTGTGCTAGGTAGCTAGCTTGCAAGGAGAGAGCTAGGTAGCTAGCTTGCAAGGAATGGAAGGATAATTAAATTCAAATTCAGAGTGGAGATTAAGGAGACTCGAATAACGTATGTCAATAACCAAGTATAGTGGTGGTTCTTAAAATGAACTCCCAGATGTGATTCGTAAATTGAACATTACTATCTCTCCCAACTTGGGAGACCCTCCTTGGAGCCTAGTAAAGATTCGTCAGCTTATTTACTTTAGAAAGATATTCATAAAAGTGTGCTATTTGCCACATGAAATTATTTAACAGTTTAATAATATAATAGTATATGATGAATGGGTACAAATGCATTCAATTTTGAGTAAATTAAAATAAATAATTATTATAAAGTTATTTCAATGTTATATAATTTATAAATTTTTATTAATTTTTATGGTTTTGAGGTTTTGTTAACATTTGTATTAAATTGGTGATTTCAAATGAACAGAACAGACAAAGAATCATACAGATTCGAAAAATTAACATACCTACCCCGAATCGATGTTCATTTTACGAATCATTACTGTACCCTTCCCCATATTATGTTCGAAGCTATTTGGTATTCTTGTTGAAACATCACCAAATCAATCCAGATTTTTTGGGACCACTGAATTACGTTTTTGAAGTAAGAATTTATAGAAAAATATTTAAATACACTTCGAAGATGTTTTATAAGTTGTAATTAGATGTATTATAAATTATACTGAATATGAAATTTTTGAAACAACTTATTTATTTACATGGAGGAGGGGGTAGTTTTTATATTTTATAAATTTCTCTCATCATTTTAACATGTATCGCAGGATCCTACTTTTTATTAATGCTTTTAGAAAATTCGTCTAAAACTACCACGAATTTTGCAACGAATTCGAATTATTCCGTGAATTTTTCATGTGAATTTCGTTGTCGCACTCCGACGTACATAATTGCTATTGTCCGTTACGTAAATCCATTCACGTGCTCCAATTAATATCATTAAACGATGTTACGTAGACGATACGATCTTTTGCAACGCTAAACGCGGGTGTATCAACAGCCGCGGAACACATTAGCTCCCGGAAGCAAGTGAAAGCCGTCGAAGAGGTGGAAACGCGTGAGAAGAAACGAAAGTATGAGAGAAAAAGTATCGAGTTTTGCAAGTAAAAAAAACTTCGAACGTCGCATGCATTCTATCGCTCGAACGTTTCAATGCACCGGAACCCGAGAAATATTTCATACTCCGTGACGTACAGATTGCGTCATAATATGCTGGAGCCACATCGATGATGAATTAAGGACGCAAAAACGACGAACAAAGTTCGTACGAACATGTATGCTCCATTTTTAAAATACATTACTCCAGTGTCTGTCTACAATGTTACCTTTGTTTACACTTTCCAAAGAAATTAATGGACAGATCATTTCAGTATTCATAGGTCATCAGATTTGTAAAAGGACGTAATTTTTGACATTTAATAAAATAACACTTTTGGAAAGAGTTGGAAACTTTAAATCACAATATATCCTGTATATTTATATTTTCATCGCGTTTGTGTCTTCACGATACACTTATTATTACACTACGGATCTTTATATTTATTTGTTTATTAATAGAATTAATGGGAGCTTTGTTGTCTCAACCCCTAAGTATAATAATTCGTATCTAACTTCAAGTATTTTTTATATTCTTGCATATTAAATGCATTCTGTAGTTTCATGAGAATTAAAATGTCCTATAAATGCATGAACACCCGCAATCTACTTATTATATTTCAATTTTATTATTATTTATTACGTACCCCTTCGATTCCAAGAAAATCTGAGCGCCTCGTGCGTAGTTCCTTCTTTATTCTACGAGTGGAATTCAATCTCTTCAACGGTTCTATCGGAAGACTCTCTTCGTCGCTGACATCCACCGGTGGCGGGGGTGGCTTTTCCTTCGGTGGTTCCACGCTGGTTGGTGGTCCCAGAGGAAACGCTAGCCCCGTGACTATCTCCTCGTCGCTGGATAAATTTAACGGCAAAATCTGTTACAGAAAAGAAACGATTCATTAATCTATAGTAATATTCGAAAGTTAAACAAATTATACGAATAACAATAATTGTAGGAACGATAATTTAGTCATACGAGGTGAAAAATTTGATCTATTGTCAACCTTCGAACCAATTGCGCACAGTAACACTAGTTAGAAGTACGAGATCACTTTTTATAAGAGACGTAATTGAATTACGCCCGTGAGAATCTGCCTGTATCTGCGTTAAAAGTGACAAAATATTGTTATTATTTGCCAGTTTTACGTATCAAAGTATAGAGACGAATTGTTATTCCTAATATTTGTGTTGTTATTTCAAATTCGTTATATTTTATAAACAGATTTTAGTAAGAAATTTCAGTCATCAACGTTTGTCTGTTTAATTTTGAATATTCGCGTAAATTTCCATTTTCCACATAGCTTTCGATAATTATTTCGTTGGTTTAAAGTGAAAGGGTGCCACAAACATAGAAAACGTAAATCATTTTTCCTCCAGCCTTAATAAATCTTCGTAGAACAATGCTTTTCGCTTTCACTAGTCGAAGTTCCCAAAGGAAGATGAATTTCACACAAGATCCGCGTCAATACTTCAAGAGCTGATTTCACACGGGTTGTGCGCATCAAGCCTGGTGCAGAACTATCTTAAAATGTTAATCGAGTTTGTTTCTTTACAAATATCACGGAAACGCTGTTCTCACTCTAATTACGATTGTAATATTACGTCACTGAAGCATAGAGTGGAAAAGTATAAAACAATTAGCAGAGTGACTGACGTTTTTTTTTTAACCTTCTACAAATTATATTTGATTTCTAAAAGAAAATTTAATTAACATCGATAGACACTAATAATGGGATATAAATTGAAATGTTAATTTCAATGGATGCAAACTTTCACTTGCACTTCCGGTGCCGGAATTTGTAAAATACTTGTTGCAAGCAAATTGTAATGCTGTTTTAAAACCGCAATTGTTACATATTGATAATGGGATTAAATCAGGCTTGAAAAATGCAGATAGTGGGTATGTGATTTCAGAGTCACGCGGGGTTATGGAGAGCTAACTTATGAAATATGATAAAATGTATCAGTGTAATTGGTGCTGGCATGCTGCGATTATAATGTTGATACAAGATTAACCTTCTATAAGCAGACTGTAATTTTCAACCTTGTTTGAACACTCTAGATCCTTTAGAACCATTTGGAATCTTGTTTTTAAGTCGATGCAATGTTTGAATTCTTATACAAGATTCCTGAAATTCAACAAATAGAATTTTTAATCTACCCCAAGTCTTGAATTATCAGATCTTTGAGACTATAAGTCCTTGAGTTCTATGAGAGATTCAATAATATCAAATCACCAACTAATGTAGGCCTAATCGTTCGAGGATTTTTATTATTTTTATTCATTTTTTGTTTACAAGGTTCCTGAGATTTGATAAATAGAATCTTTAGTCTTGAGCTATTAGATCTTTGAAATTATAAATTGTTGAGTTTTCTGAGAGATTCAATAATGCCAAATCACCAACTAATGTAGGCCTAATCGGTCGAGGATTTTTTGTTACTTTTATTAATTTTTTTTCTACGAGATTCCAGAGATTTAACAAACAGAATGTTTAGTCTACCCCAAGTCTTGAGTTATCAGATCTTTGAGACTATAAATCCTAGAGTTCTCTGAGAGATTCAATAATGCCAAATCGTTCGAGGAACTAGTTTGCAAACTATTAAAACGAAAGAAACTCCTATACGAAACTTCTACTTTCAAATCTCTCGTACGCAACAAATGAAGTTGCTCCAATAGCATTGCTACTGCAACTGAAGTTTAGACTTCTGCAAAGTCAAGTACATTAAATCATTTATACACAGCTATGACTTCACACTTTATACTATCAATCAGTAACAAATATCACGAATAAATAAAAAAATGACCCATTGACATTTACCATTCAATTCTCGAAACATATATGAGTGGATTCGTACTTCCGAACATTTCTGTCATCGTTTAAAGAATATTGACTGTACCAGATCGCGGCGTGCAATTTTTTATAGCAAATTTCAAGGCTCTACGAAACGAAAATCGAGTAGAAAAAGGAATATAGAGCCTATGTAGTCGCTTTGGTGATACCGATTCCATGGATTTGAGGATTACCTGTTTCGAGATGGGCGACATCGGGCTGAGGAGTCCGATCGTGTCCATCATGCCGATTTCTTGGTTGGCGAGGGTCAAGGTCGTCGGTCTTTCAGGCGCAGGGACGTTCGTGGACGCGATGGTCTCAGGTGCATCGTGCTCGTCGATCGATTCCTCGATCGACATTCGCGACGGTTGCTCGGGAGCCTCGATCTTCCCGTTCATCTGCGCTTCCTTTTCCTCGTGCTCTTCGTGTTCGACTGGCGGGCTCGGCTGGCAAATCGCCGCTGCCTCCTCTTCGTCCGCTTTCTCGATAACGATCGGTTCCTGAAGAGACGCGCTGCGTTATTGCTTCTGCCGTACGGAACTGGGCTTGCGGCTAGCACCGCCACGAATTTTGCAACGCCACATTCTATGCAAATCGACACTGGCGTGGCTTTGCCAGCGTAGCAGGGTTTCTCAAACTTTGCCCGCGTTCGGTCGTGTTCTTCAGCGACTTTAACGCGAGTTCCCGATCACGTTTCTGGGGCATGCAATTAACCCTAGATCACCAACATGGGCGTATCGGATCCAACGATCGTATTCGCGTGCTATAACGCGTTGATTGCCAGACGAAAACTATTTAAAAAATTTTCTACGAGACCAAATAATTTGATTTTAAACTAACGTAAATTATATTAATTAAAATTTGTTTCGACGGTTTAGCTTGAGAATTAATTGTTTTAGTTTCAAAGTGAAAAGCCTTGTCGCCCATGGCAGTCAATGTGTTAGCGTTTCTTTTGTGTTTTGATCATTGTCATTTTTGCAATGGATTCTGTACATGAGAACAATTTAAAGAGTTCGTATAAACGTATGTTCTATTTTATCTTGTTTTTGAGTTACGAGTTCTATATTGAGAATAATTCTTTTCGAAAATGAGCTAACAGAGCTCGGTATCTGATGTTGGATCTTGTATTTTAATTCTGCGAATGCTTGCTCTTACTATTTTATCTATGAGTCAGAACACTAGGTGTCAGATTCTATTCTCTAATCAGTAAATGGTAAATACGAACCTAATATATGGATTTACCATGTATAAACAATACTTGGACGAATAGAGAGGGTAAAAGACAGCCAATTATAAGAGGTTTCCAAGCTCTATTTTGCTATAACTCGAAAAAAAGTCAAGTAGAACACATGTTCATATGAACTTTCCTTGTTTTCTTATGTAAAATTTCTCACATGCTATGAAACATCCCGTATTTATAATTTATACATTCAAAGGAAGAAAACTAGTCCTGCTAAATTGAAATCCGTGATGTTTTACGAAAGTTGCAATGAATTTGTTCACGTTGGAGTTTATGCAATTTTTTTCGTGTTGGTATTCTAGAGTTAGGAGTGGTATTCTGGTCTACAAAGATCGAACCATTGATTTCTTGGTTCTTGCATTTTTGTAAAATTTACAATTTGTACAGATTTGAAGAAAACAGTCAAATATGCCTGTACGTTATTTCTTTTTGTAGGGACGGCACATTCGTCACGATTGAAATAAGATATGAATTTGTTTTCATTACTCTTTTAAAACGAGACTTACACGAGTTATAGTAAATTTTTAAGTTCTCGATTACAGACCATAGCAAACATTTGTGCTGATTGATAAAGTGTTAGCAAACATCTGTACAAAATAATGATGTTGTAGATGTACTAGTTTCTTCGAAATAAATTTCCAAAATTGATTTTTCAAACCAGAATATCCCCATAAGTGGAAAAGCAATTGAATGCCTCATTGTAGAGTTGTTTGCTGTTTGAGGGAATATGCACAAGTAGAATGACGTAATTTAAGTGCAACTCTAGAACTAGAGTTTTCTTTTATTTAAAAGGAATTAATTAATTAATATTAAATATTTAATATTTTGAATAAGATGAAATCATTTCATCGTGATGTATTGTTTTTCTTTGATCCACTTCTAAAGTTGCAACAATTACATCATTCTATTCATATGAATGCTCTTAAGCCCTTGTAGCATGAGAATTTCGGTTCTTTTTTGAGGACCTTTCATGCATAGGGAGAGTGAAAAACAAAACGAATTTTCCAAAGAAGAAAAGCAGTGGATAAGCAAATATGACCACTACAAAAATGTAGAAATCTTGCAAGGTGGTGAAACAAATGGTCACCAATGTGGTCACCTGTGCTTGGATGGATATTTTTTAAATGATCACTCGAGTTAGCCATCGTGCTGTAAGGGTTAACCCTGCTGTTTCTCTAAATGCCATATTTGTACGTCTTCCATATGTCTTGCTTAAATTAAAAACAAAATATTTGTTACATAATGCAAAATACTCAAAGAATAATATCATCAAAATCACAAAGCATGAAAAACAAATATTAGAAAACACAACACCTATGAAAGTTTAAATTTCTGTTTGAGGGGAACAGCAGGGTTAAAGAAGACATCCAGAGCGTAGGATAGACAAAATTAAAAGAAATTGTTTACATCATTTTGAATGTCAACTATTTAAAAATATGTTCCTGAATGCAAAAGAATATCAGTGCTGTAATATTTTGTGGAAATTATATTTAGTAGTAAAATTTCCAAAATTAATTATAGTGAATAGATAAGTTTTCAAACTATAAAGTATATAAAATTCAACTAAAGTAGTAGAAATATTTAATAAATAGTATTTCTCCTTTATCTTATGCAATTTGTTTAATTGTCTTAATAAAATGAGATTAAATTTAAAATTCTACTGCATTGGCCCTATGAAAGTACAACAAGCCACTGAAGTAGATACTTTTGCAAAAACTAAAAATCTTTTAACCCTTATAACTGATCAAAATTATTCATTAATGTAGAAACCTGACACATTTTCGTAAACAGCTATTATCTATGATTTCTGATAAGATGATATCAGAAAAGATAATTATAGTACAATGAAGCTTGAGAAACGCTGAATTTCGAGCAACTTGAAAGGCATTTTGCATTCTACGAGCATTCTTCCGATTGTCTATTGTGTTTTTTCATGTTCACCGTGTTTTCGATAGACATCGATGCACCAGCGTTCTATGCATGGCTACTGTCGCAAGCTGGTTTGCAAAATCCGTGCAGAAAGTTAGTCTGCAAGTGCCAAGAACTCGAAAAGTAAATACAAAAAGTTTCAGTACCGTTGCAAAAAATGTTGCAAAACAAGGCAAATTAAAACTCGTTAATAACGTATAAGGTTTCGAGTGTATGTACATAAGGTATTTAAATTTAAAAAGCAAACCAAACGATAAATCTTATGGTTTGGAAAAACGAAGATGAATAATTAGATTATTTTAATACGTGGTAAGTACTATAAGGGTGTAAGTGAAGAAAGTTAATATAAACACGTGCTCGATGTAATCTTGCTTCCGAGGAACAGCCTGTTCTAGATTTTAATAATTCCTTTCGCAAATAGAGATGACACAGTTAGATATTTTCTAAACGCTCGAAGGCTCGAGATCGATGTTACTTTTATTTTCAAAATTATTAATTGCCACGTTAATCATTCTCACACCTGTTCTAGGCCACGCAATAGTTCATTGTCCGTCATATTTTTAAAACTAATTCAATTACTCAAATTGAAATATTCTTATAGTAATATTTTGTATGAAAATAATCCTGTCGTTTAATTTCTCTCATACATTAATATTTTCTGCCTTTTTCAAAAATTTGCTAATGCTTAAATCAGGACTTTGCTATTATTACTGTAGTTTAAAGTGAAAGTCACGTTTAAAGAATCTATAAAATAGGATTCTTTAAACGTTTTCGAGAATCAATAACAAAAAATTTTCAAGTTTATTTTTTAATATCGATCGTTTCAAGCAGTTTTCTGGTGGATGAAACGCAAGAACGTGTGTTGAGTCACGTATATTGTTTATTGTTTACGACCCCTAGAGTACCTATCGTGTTTTAGTTAACGAGTAAATCATAGTCAAGCTACCATTGGTCGAACTGGTTCACTTTTAGTCACAAAATAAGAGCATGCACCGGCGGAAGGAAGCACTCGCTCTCCATGCAGATCACTGTTTCGTAAGTTTTCGCACAAGTCTGATGTCATGTGCTGTTTACCGTGGACTGACGAAGTGCGAGCAAACAGAGACAAGACCTTTCGGCAATAATGATAACGTTTATCTAGATCCAACGGGGCAGGTGGGGGGACGGGGTGGGCGGTACTGAATTCGCTATTTTCACCGACTGCTCCTGATTCGCTTCGCGTACCTCGAAGATGTATCTAACCGTGAGAGATCACGCCGTCGATAATTTCGCGATCGATTTCTCACGTTTGAAGCGTGGAAGAAGCAGAACGCTCGCTCCAAGTCATGTTTCAATAGACCGTCTCTCGATAACGATGACAATTTGTTTTTCGAGACAACACACGTGAAAATGTTTCAAAATGTTGCGATCTCGAAGTTGAACATTTTTGCAAAAATTGATAGAGAAATTATAATTTTTGGCAATCGTGTCTCGCGAGAGAGATATTCATGCGAAAATACTCTCTTGCGAGAAAGAACTCGAAAGTGGAAGAGGAAAGCGAACTTTCGATATTCGAAAGCAAACGCGTTTAAGTACAATTTGAAATCGATTCGGATGATTATTAATGCCGATTTCTAAAAAGAAGACGTTCTAAGAAGAGTACCAAGTTCTACGAAAAGTTTCACTGGTACGCAGAATTGAACGTTTGGACACTTGGAAGTTATGGCATAAAATTCGATGTGAAAATTCTTTGCGAAAGTTCCAGAAAATTGGGTATTTTTTTTGTTGTAATTTTTAAGTTCGTTTAAATACATGTGAATTGTATTGTTTTACAAGTGCAATTAATCACTACGAAATTGATTTTGTGAACGTTTTTAAGACTGTTTTAATGTAAAACAAAAGACTATAATAAATCAAAAAAACATATGTACCATAAGTTTAATCTAATCTCGAGGTGAGATTGCTAAACAAAAATTTTTCCCCACCATATTTCTTCTATTTTATTTTTATTTTCAAGTATTAAAAAAAAGAACTGAAAATTTAAAAAATGTGACAAATTACGAGAAAATTTGATATCTTCGAACAAAAAATAATTTCCCTTATTAGATAACAGAGTATAACTTCTAATCGTTATTTTCTTTTAAATAATTTCACATTTGAGTAAATTTCCCTCATCACGTCAGGCAATGTAAATTTGAATGAGTTGCAGAAGTCCACAATCGATAAAATTAATTCCTCGATTGATTTTCTCTTGCGCAATATTTGCAAAGCCAACGAGGCAAATATAATTTAACGAATGTAAACATATCGCCTGACGATTCTCGTAATTAATTTCACAATCGTTTAAAAGCAACGCAGAAGTTAGGAATCTATTCAGATGACATTGAAACCGATGCTTTTACGAAGTTTTTTATCGCGAGAAACTACATCTGCCTCCATTTGGAATATTTCCAGACAGATAAATATTCCATTTGGCGAAATATAGATATTATATCGAGCACGAAAACCATCGAACGTAGCGATACGATAAATTTTAGCATAAATATCCTTCAATATTTGTCGCTAAAATTTATCTATTATTTCAGCGATTCATTGTTACAAAAAAAAAAATATAATTAAAACAGTTGAAAAGAAAAAAATAAAACATTTGTAACTTTCAAAGTCCAACTAAAGTCTCGCGAGTTCTCGATGATAATTGTTGATTATTTCTTTAAAAATAGCTTCCACGTGCTATTTTAAAATACACATACTTTGCAGAAGTTCAAGGTACACGATTATATTTTTGATAAAATTCATCTCGACAAGCAGTCTGCAATTTTTCACGAGTGCACAATTTGTTTGGTAAACAACAGTGGATATTAATTACAATGTGCGGAAATAATCAAGTAGCTGGTGAAATATCCAAACGATCGTGCCAACGTGTAAATCACATCAATTCTACGTAGCCAGGTGTTTGAATTTTAAACGAAAAATGTGTGTAGAAGGTTCGAAAAAATATTGAAAAATACAAAGTTTGTGCGTTCGTACGAAGACGAAAATCGGCGTAAAACTAGGGTATCGATGGAATCAATTAAGCTGGTGTCATGCATGAAACAAAATCCTAGGTCGAAAAGCAAAATACCGCTATAGACAAGCGGGGAACTAATGTGATCAATCGCAAGGTGGAAAAACAAATGGCTGGGGATTATCGAGCTATTGAAAGCGCCATCTTACCTCGTCGGTGTAGTAGAGCTTAGATTTTCAATTTCAAGTAGCAGAGCAAGATGACAATTGTTGACGCCGCTACGACAAACAAGCTAGTAAAATAGAACAAGTGGCTACCATTGTCTCGACGAGGAATCAATCATTACTGACGGAAATGGAACTCATTTTTCTTCCACTGGCGCTACTCGACGTACTCGTAAGTTTCAATACAATTTTTAAACAAAAAAGGGGAGATTATTTTACTGTACGAAGCGAAGGGAACGTATTATTGGTCAGACAGGTTACTTTCTAATCGCAAAAGGCCAACAACATTTCTATTTTAATTATACTCCTTGGTTAATAATTCAGTATGTAAATTATTAATGGGTTTTTGACACTCGATCGACAAACTATTTCAACCATCACCAGTTTTCGGACAAGTTAAACGATTCTTACCTCCTCGATGCGCCGATCATGCGTCAGGGGAACGAACAAGACCGCTCGAGACAACCAAACGATTAATCGCGACAATTCAGGACATGTTTATCGTGACCGGTCAGATACGAGTTCTTTGGTAATAATTAAATGTCAGGCTCACCGACCTCCGATCCACGGGTCACGGGGACGACACTTTGGACGCGTTTGCCCGCTGGAATGCGACTGCACATTGCAACTCGACTCGTTGTCCAACGATGACATGTATCGTGCAAACGATGAAACGATTCTCGATGCCGATTGCAATATTTGCGCTTCCAAGAATCGATCAAACTGTCTCTTTTTCGTCGAAGGACATTATTCACTCTATAGGAGCTACCCAAGCACTTTTTTCTAAATTTTGTACAGAGACAGTAGAAAAATATGATGCCAATTTTTCCCCCTGAAGAAGATAAACACGGAATGAAAGTGATAACTGTGCGAAGTAAAAAAGATTATCTTTTCGTGATTCATAGGTACACATTCGATAAATTAGTGGATTAGTTATTGTTTGATTCATTAAACTGGAAATGATAACACTTTTCTTTAAAAAATAAATACTTTTCTTTAAAAGGTATATTTGTTCGTACCATGGTATTTGTCAAAGATCTACAAGGTGTGGCACTCGAAGCAAACAATAGTGAAACCTATGTTATTTGTCATATTATTTTTTTCACGACTGACATTGAATGTCCTTGAAAAAAGATTATTGTATTTGTTTTAAATATCTGTATTGAAAGATACGTAGACAGAATACGCCAATTTCTCAACCTGGAAAGATTCTTTTTGTAGCATTAAAGGAAGCTCTGGTATCCATTTTACGTGCTCAAATTTCTTCAAACAACAGAGTCCGGGTAGCTCCGTATAGAAATGAAATCCTCGAAATTATCACGGTGGAAGACAAATCATTTGAACGCAATTTGGTAATTTATACTGTTTCCCCTTTATTTGTGATCAGACGTTTCGAATATATTCAGCAGATTTTCCCCTTCGTTTCGAATAATTCGGGACGACGAAGACAATGGTGATCGACGCGTTGATATTTGGACTCGATATAAAATTTTGGCAAGTCCGATTCGTTCGTACGATTTTAAATTCGCTCGAGAAGAGTGTCATACATGTGTCGGATATCGACGAATTGAAACTGGGATTTTTTAAAGCGCAAGTGAACAAGTGATCAACGAATTTTCCAATCTGTAACAAATGGCCAAAACTTTGGGACGCTTTCAGTTTCCAACGAACCCGATTCACTCGTGCTTGAAAATCCCTTTCTCGAGGAAACACGACACGACAAATTTCTCTGCCCACTGAATTTTCTATTTCATTAACCGCATACTACCGAGTACTACGATCGATCGTGATCCATGCATAAGTGTCGACGAGCCGCGTTAAGATCGATTACAAGTTAATCTAAAATGATGTCTTACGCTCGGAGTAATTCGGAGATGTTTATACGTAATAGTTCCCTGTCTAAGGGCATTTTCTTCGCTTTCGTGGCAGTTGTACGTACAATTAGGGAGGCGAGTGTTGGTCGACGAACACGCGAGCGACGAGATTTAGCATCACAAAGTCTTCTTACGATATATCAGTCAGCGATCGATCGCATTAGGCATCGTTTTAGGTCCGAGAACGTGTTCCCTGTTAGATTAGGCCACTAAGGTTCGCGTTAGTCACCGTGATTATCGACTTTGTTCGAACTGGTACGTCCTTCACCTCCGGCTAGTACGTGTTTCCGGCTACCTGATCTAATTCTACTCGATACTGGGGGTTATTATATACGTTTTGTTCCTGTGTCGTCTATTTACATCGTTAGCTATGAGTCTCACGCCTTCGTTTCCAGTGAGATTTGTGCGTAATGGCGGATAATAAATACGTGTGGAAGCGACAGGCGAAGACAGGTTACATTATCCGGGAGTCGTAAGTGGCAGGATTCAGTTTCAAAAATGATTTTACAGGATTATTCGCAACCGTCGGGAGCCGTTGCTCGCGGCTATGATCGATAGCTGAACGGTCGATGTACGGTGATTTAATTTTAAACAACACCTTCTTTGGGTCTAAGTGCCCCGTTATTGCGAATCCCTTTCTCTCATCGTCCACTCGCGATGCCGTAATTCCCACCACTTAGACGCCCGCTCTAAGCCCATCCTTATGTACAAGATCTAATGGAAGTCGGACTAGGTCCAACAAAAGGGCGAGAAATGACGCGCTACGCGAAGATAGCCAAAGACGAACGATCCTCGCGGTCTTAAGACTTTCTCAAAGGGCTGCTAGATTGTTGTTCGATCCTAACCTCGGTTGTTGAACTCTGCTTCGGATTCACGCGATCCACGGTGATGAACGGTGTCACTGGAGGTGTCGTAGGTGTCTTGCCCTGAGGTACCACCACCTTTTCGCAAATTTCCACCACCGTCCGGCGTCTTTCTGCAGCCAGTGTCTCTTCACCCACCGTCACCTGGTGTTTCGAGCTGAACGCGTGGGAGGGAACGTGCTTCGCGGAGGACACGGATGACGATTGTTCCGGGTTCGAGGAAGGTGACACGGGTATATGAACGCCCGATGGAATATTGGTTGGAACCGTACCGCTGGAACTGACGGGGACCGGTATTTCCGACGCTTTTGGAAATTGAGGGAACGACGTTTGACTGGTTGGACTCTTGGCGTTCGACGTTCTCGTCTTCAGGGACGGGGTTTTGGGCGAGGAAGGCGAGACAGGCGGGCTCAAGGAAGACGTGGAACTTGTCGGTGACGATTTCGAGCCAATCGTCTTGCGAGGAAGCGGGGTGGGAATTTTTGATGCTGTCCGCGGAGACGTGACTGGCGTGGTCTTTGTCGCTTCTTTCGAACTGTTCGAGGCTGAGGTAGAGTTGGACTCTAACTGAAGGGTTGTTGGAACTATCGCTGTCCTGGCGGGTGATACGGGACAACCGTCGATAACGGTAGAATCTAACGGTATCGAAGACTTTGGGTTCGTGACTTTTGCCGTGTCCTCTTTCGAGAGGCTTTGGCCCTGTTCGTCGCTAACGAAATTAGGATTCTGATCCTCTGTAAAACGTTTGGACCCTACGGTTGCTTCCTTGGTAGGTACGGAATCTGTTTTGGTCTCGGTGAGCTCTTTGGACACAGGTAACTTCGGTTTGGGAGGCGTTTCGGGAGGAGTTCGTCGCGGAGGTACTTTGGGACTTTGATAGACAATCGGGCGACACGTGGCAGGACAGGAACGATGTGTACTAGAGTTAGTAACCTCTATGTGTGCCTGTGATTGCGATTTGTTAGTCGACAGTTTCCCAGAAGTGTCAGCAGTACCCTAGAGAACCAAAGAGTTATAGATCGTATAACCTGACAT
Source organism: Colletes gigas (assembly GCF_013123115.1). NCBI lineage: Eukaryota > Metazoa > Arthropoda > Insecta > Hymenoptera > Colletidae > Colletes > Colletes gigas. Next base: position 1,477,477 of record NW_025106646.1, read on the forward strand.
CCCACAACCTAAGAACAATAGGTTTAGAATTGAAACCAGCAATTGTTAAATACGTAAGGTGCAGTCGTAAAGTAATAATTCGACCTGCCGTTTATTAGAATTTTCACTTGTAACCTATCAATTTTTATTCAAGGTATTATTCGATATACAGTAATGATTCTTAAAGTGAACATCGTCGCTGGTATCCCAGCTCGTGTCGTTTTTTAAGTGTCGTCACTCACGTACACTGGCTTCAAATGGGATCTCCCATTCTAAAAATCAGCTCGTGTCGTTTCTCAAACGTCATCTTTCACGCTGCATTGAGCTCTAAGGGAATTTCCTCAAGTTGGGAGGGATATAAACGTTCAATTTACGAATCATGTTTACTTCCAAATGTATTTCACATTTTGTTGGGCTCTAAGGGAGATCTCCCTGGGTGGGTGGTAAAAAAATGTTTAATTTACGAATCATTACTGTAGCTTCGAACCATGCGAACTATAAACAGAGACAATTGCTTGACGACTGTCCTTTGCAAAGTAACACACCCCGATACTCATAATATCAACAACCGTGTTCCTCAATTAATCATAAATGATAAAAGCTATTTTAAATTGCCTTCCCCGCAAACTTCCAAGCAATAAACAATATATACCCCATTTAATCGTCTCGCTTCGATATATGCCAGCCAAGTGAATGCGACGAATAAAAGTTTATCGGATAGAACTGTCATGCACATCGTCGTCACACCTTACCTTCTTTGTTACTACTGCTTCCTGTTGGCTGGCAGAAATCGTCGAGATCTCGTTCGCGGGCACAACGCTCTGTTCCGCGGTTTCCTTCGCCGTCTCGGCGTCACGATGTTCCTCCGGTTTCTCCTCGATGACCTCTTGCCTCTCGATGATTGTACCAACGTGCACTATGTCTTCGTCCACCGGTTCGTCGGCTTGGCTGACGGAACAGCTAACGTCGGCCGTGTGGATACCGGAATCCTCGCGATCCGTATCATTTAGGAGCTCAGCGGACGAGGATGAGGCTGGATAACGTCTACCATAATCCAGCTCCTCTAGGCTTTGCACTCTCTCGAAAGTGTCCGGGCCGCTCGAAGCGTCCGCATCCAGAGAGTCCAGGCTTCTGTGGAAGGCGGTCCTGGGCACGCGATACTCCGAATCTGGCGACGAGCTTCTCTCGCTGGGAGTGGAGGTGTCGATTCTGTTCTCCTGATCCCGGAAGCAGAGCGAGTGCTTGCCAACGAAGGATCTCTTGTCAGCTGATTCCTTGCTCCTAGCCGCGTCCAGGGCGCTCAGACGATCCTTTATCGTCCTGGCGGACAGTTCTCCGTTGTGTCGCGACTCGTGAGCGGTACCCGGCGCGGATGACTCGTCGCTGCTACTGTACTTTTCTAAGGTGGACAGTCTTTGTCTGACCGGTCTGACCGTCTCCAATTCTTCCGTGCTCATCTTACGATGAGCCAAGCTCTTGCTCTCCCGCTCGGAAGCCTGTTTCTCCAGATGGGACAATCGTTCGCGGATCGAGCTCATGTCGCCCGACAGTCTGTTCATCGTTTTACCGGTCTTGTCGCCGTTGTCCGGCTCGTGCTTCTGCTTCTCCAGGTTCGAGAGTCTTTCCTTGATCGATTTCGTCCCGGCGAAATCGCCGGAGAGCCTGTTGTTCGTTTTGCTGTCGCTGTTCTTCTGCGACGCTTTCTCGAAGATCTCTCGTCTCTTCAGTATGTCCACCTTGACTATCGGCACGGTGGGCTTGCTGTCGTCGTTCAAACTCGTTTTCGACGCGTTCGTCGACGACTTAGCGTTCTCGAGCTTCGCGTCCAAACTGGCCAACGATCTTCTCGGTATGTTCTGCGACACTCTCGACACATAACTGCGAATCGCACCCTCGTAGGTGTACTCTTCCGGTTCCGGCGAGCTGGTCGTCGCCGTCGTCGCAGAATCGTACTCCTGGTTGTTGTGATTATGGTTGCTGTGGAACCCATTACCGAACGGTTTTTTCGTGATCGTTGTCGATGTTGCCATAATCGCCGCCGACGATGGCGTCACGTCGTTGCTGATCACGTTTTCACTTGGCACGGTGTCCAGGTCCGAGTGGTTCTTCTCTATCTCGCTGTCTCTGTCGCTCTGAAAAATATTTATAAACAACTTTCGTTCAGTAATATAGTTATTATTGACAGTGCAATATGTTTGGGGGTAATCTACAGGATTTAAGAAGACTATCTAAAACACTAGTTGGAAAGGATTAGTCGTTGCAAAAGAAAATTGTAAAGAATACTCTGCAAGTTTATTTGAAACATAAAACCACTTCTTGTCAAAATCACCCCTGGAGTATCAAACTAGAATTTAATTTTCGAGTTACTCGGTGAGAAAAAAAACTGCATTTTTGTCCAGGACTGGTTTCATCCCCTCATGTTTTATGTGATGTATGAACTTATACACAATTCCTTTGAATGTAATCAAATGCTTTTAAATTTTCTTTATTAATATTTTTCATAAGTGATTAACGTGTAGAGAAAACAGTGTCGAGAGAAAAGACATTTTTTAATTTGATTATCAGAGCAACGAATTTTAGTTTCCAGTTTAAGGAACCTATTTATTTTTTAACTGACGTACTTACTAGAAAAGGATATATAAAAATTAAACTGTAGTTACTAAATAACATTCAGAAAAACGTGTATTAAGTAGGGGGTTGGAAAAACTTTCACCATCGCTGTCTAATATATAAATGACCTATTTTATAATTTGATTAAGAAGAACTTAAAATTTGTCGAGTTCTACTAGATAGAACAAGCTTTTATTATATAGAACAGAATAAGGTTTCACTCATACAATAAATGAATATTCGTGAACAGAATGACAAGATCTACAAGTGTGGAAAGTTTCAATAAGATCGATGACCGAAAGGCCTTGCGTGGGCGTTAAGGGGTTAAGCAACGATGAGAAAATTTGGACGTAAAGTACGAGTTATCAAAGCAGGTGTTAATCTTACCAGGACACTGTGAGTGTCATCGTGAGTGTCGCCGCTAACCGAGCTCTTGCCGCTGCTGGTGCCTATACCAAGGTCGCTGAGGTCATTGGCATCTTCCTCATGGTACATGGCCAAGCTGATGCTTAGTTTGCGACCCCTATTGCCCCTCTCTTCCATCATTTCCGAGAAAGTCTTGCTTCGACGACGCTGCCGATCGTGTTCCTCCAGCTCGAGTTTCTTCACCTCGACCACCCGCTCGATGATGTGTTCCTGACGCTTCCTTCGACTGCTCTTCCAGTTGTCCAAATTCTACGAATATAGCAAAAGCAACCATTGAGTATATCGTGCAAAGCACATTTTACATAACACAATAACCCAGAAAGGGGAAAAGTTACGGAGGGTTTGCACCCCTCCTACTTGAAATTAATAATTTTATTTTTTTAATTTTTAGAGATGGGATTCTCGAACTCTCGAATTAGCCTCCGCGCCTCTTTTTAAAATTCGCCGTTGTTTTATCCTTTGTGAACAATATTTACGGGGCGGTAAAGCTCGAAAATATAAATTGCATTTTTCCAGGTCAGAAATAATTCTACTCAAAGTTTTGAACGCTAATTCTTCTTAATATAAATGTTCTCTTGTTTCTTCGTTACAATGCACATCTGTATTTCTCTTATACAGGGTGTTCGGCCACCCCTGGGAAAAATTTTAGTGGGAGATTCTAGAAATAAGACGAAAATCAAGAATATCAATTTGTTGATTGAAGCTTCGTTAAAAAGTTATTAAAAAGTTAAATTAAAAAATTTCAAATCGTTCTGGAAAAATTATTTTTAGATACAAGGGTCAATTACAATCATTTTTGGTGAATACACATACCCCCGAAATCCTATCCACTTTCGAGAAAAAAATTCAGTAAGTGGACAAATTTTTCGTCGAAATTAAAAAATTTCAAATCATTATAAAAAAATTATTTTCGGTTGCAGGGGTCAATTATAATCATTTTTTGTGAATACACATACCCCCGAAATCCTACGAACATTCGAGAAAAAAATTCCTTGACGAAAATATAATTTTAGGCCAGAAATGTCACCACGAAATTTCATGCGTATCTTTAAAACATTATAACTCCTGAACGGTTTGGACGATTTTAATGTTTCAAAATGCAAACTACGCGTATTTTGGTGCAGAATATGTAGACATTCCAAAAATATTCGAAAAGTTGATGCTTGACTCCGCAAAATGAGAGAAACCCCATAAAACTGCTACAATTTTCAAACAGCCATAACTCCTACAATAGTGAATAAATTAGAATGAAATTTTTTTCTGATCTAGTGCTCATGGATACCTATAAAAAAGTATTAAACAAAATTTCCGTAGGACGTCAAACAAATTTATTAAAAATGAAAAACGAATTTTTAAGGAAAATCGACAGGGGGCTGCTGAAATATTTCGACGAAAAAAAAAATTTCAATTTGTTTTGGAAAAATTATTTCCGGTTGTGGGGATCAATTACAATCATTTTTGGTGAATACGCATACCCCCAAAATCCTCCTCACTTTCGAGAAAAAAATTCTTTACCAAAAATATACTGTGTGGCCGGAAATGTTTCTGTAACTTTTTAACGAACCCTGTATAATATCTTGTAGTGGTTTCAATGACGTGTATAACGAATAGAAGTACTAATCAGAATAATTTACGGTATATAAATAAAAATATTATGTAGATGGTAGAAGACAGCATGCAATAGATTTTATAGGAGTGAACAGATTACTAATCTTACCGATTGCCAATCTTCCGGATCGTCGCGGACCTCTTGTTTTATTTTCTTCACTTCCTGGACCTTTTGCAACTGTTCCTGAGCTGTGCGATACAAGGAACATGGCCCAACTTTTACGAACTGAAGAGGATTGGTTGCTTGCTTAGGAGGTGTTTTCAAGGTGGTCTTTAATTTTGGCGGCTCGTGTGTGATCTGGAATTACAAGCAATTCGCAATTAATTTCGCGATTTCTTTTTGCAAATAAATACTTCCTATAAAATGCAATGACAATGCTTGGTCCATTTCTTAAATTTTTCATGCTAAGACTACAATTACCGAACAAATTAAAGTTCATCGGACCCATTAAGCTTTTAATAATGGTTTTTAATAATTATTAAATAATAATTTAAATTGTGTCTCCAACAAAATCAAAGATAGATTAATAAACTCATATTGTGTGGAACTAATAATGAAACTATGTAAATATGTTGTTTCTTTCTATCGTTGAATGAGCATCGAATATCTAAATTAGATTAGTCACGATCGATTATTAAATATTCTCCACCTTTGGTTTTATAATAGAATTTGATATTCGCTGTCAAAGGGTTGAAGAATTACTCGAGTGAAGACGTAAAAAGTATGGAATCGAAGACAATACTGTTCTTATTTCTTTGTTAAGAGAACTCTACTCGACGGTCTCTTGGGATCAGCCTGCGTCGACAATTTCTTCGTTAAGAGGGTGTAGTCCTCGCAGAATATAATGGTGTGCCCATCGTTTCGATGACCACTTCAGAAAGAATAGGTCAAATGAGGACATTGACTGGCGAAAGGGTTGGAAGTACCACTACGGTGTAAAGGTGTAAGTGGCAATATCACTTTTCACTTCCTCGACACAATTCTGTTTCATATTCTCCAACGTGAAGAGGAAAGGAAAATTGCAATTCGCTCCGTGCAAATATACTTGAGACACGTGCAGTTTGAAAATTTTAACAACGACAAATCTAAATCAAAACGTAAGGTACGCGAAGAACATTGCTGATTTATGTATTACAACTATAATAAAAATCTACTTCATATTAGACATTGATTACCGATAAACTTAACTCGTTGATTATTTAAAAAAATCATCACAAAAATCATAAGAACTACATTTGTGAAAATTACCGTAATTACTTATGGATTCTTTACTTATTAGTTTAAGAAAAAATGATACTTTTATTACGATTCATAAGAAAAAGTATCTATTCTATGCAAGACATTCTTGCTATACGTTTATGTAAATTATACGGTATAGAAAAAAATGTTTCAAATAAAAGTTGAACAGTATGAAGGAGGGTATATAGTACGGTAATTAATTTTTTGCTACTTTGCATTTTTATCGTAATAGGAACCCTCAGTTTTTAAAAATGAATTCATTAACGCTTTGTGTCCTGAATTTGGTTAAAGCATGAAATTTAGATTCTCAAATAAATTACCCTCTATTGTAAAACACGTTCAACGCGACTGTTAACACGACTTGCAAGACAACTTATTTTACGACGGCAGGTCATATTGGTGAACACAGTCCTTAAATGTTAGACATCGTCAACGCGAGATACCAACTAAGCTTGGAGAAGGTAGAAGTCGTACAGGATTGTTTCCTAATCGTTAGATCGTACATGGTAATAACATAGCATGGCTAACTCGTTCGCTGGATTTAACGCCACTTGCTTATTTTCTTTAGCGAGCATTAACAAAATATATACAGAGGAATGTATTATTAAATTTTGTTCCAAAACGAAACCTTTAAATTATTTCGTAAAAAATTAGAGATTATTTAATTTTGTCGCAAAGTATAACAACATTTAAAAAACTTTAGTTGGAAGGGGGGGGGGCGCAAATTAAAAATTTTTTATAAGAACTTATGTTATAGAAGCAAGGATTCGAATTAAAAATACGAGAGGACGTAAGCGATGAGGTGCAGAAAAACAGAGTGCACCGTGAAGAAACATAAAGACGAAGAAATAAGAAAATAATCAGTCTCTCGTTTAACGTCAATAGCCGAGCGAAGCCTGTGTTACGGCATCGTCAGCTAACCGGAAGCGGAACCACGCTTCTACGGTATTAACGCTTTTCAAAAGCGAATATCGTCGCGAATGGTTGCACGGTAGTTAACGACGATTGTCAAGCGAGTCCTCGGAAAATTGCATTCTTTTGTCCCTTTAACCCTTTCATGCGCTGCGAATCCGATAGAAGCGTTGCCAATGACGCCATTAGAATTCCTATCGTATAAATCGCCTATTCTTCCTACACTTAAATACATTTCATATCTCGAAATTTCCTTACCAAAGACCGTAGTCGCTAAAGAACGATTGCAAAATGAAGTTTCTTCGTCGACATTTTAGAATATTAATTCTATCTGTTGATTTAAAAATTTTAAATCAATTTACAATAGAAAAATGTATCCAGAACTAAATATTTCCAACCACAATATTTAATTAAAAATAAATTTCTTCTATTACTTAGCAATTTTTTTTACAAATATGTTAGATTTCAGAGATCTGGAAATAGAAATAGTGTAAGGAGGCATTCTATTGTAAATTTTCTAGAACTCCTTGTTTATTTCGTCTTTTTTTAGATCATGAAAATGATAAATATTAAAAAATCTAGAGCTCAATACATGACCATCGGTTAATTATACAGGGTGTTCGGCCACCCCTAGGAAAAATTTTAATGGGGGATTCTAGAAGCCAAAATAAGACGAAAATCAAGAATACCAATTTGTTGATGGAGGCTTCGTTAAAAAGTTATTAACATTTAAAGTTCCGCTCGTACTGAATTTTTTTCTCGAAAATACGCACGATTTCGGGGGTATGTCTATTCACCAAAAATGATTGTAATTGACTCCCTTAACCGAAAATAATTTTTCAAAAACGATTTGAAATTTTTTTTTCCGTCGAAAAATTTCACACCTTCTCGAATTTTTTTCTAGAAAATGGGTAGAATTTCGGGGGTATGACTAATGACCAAAAATGATTGTAATTGACCCTCACGACCGAAAATAATTTTTCTAGAACGATTTGAAATTTTTGAATTTAATTGTTAATAACTTTTTAACGACGCCTCCATCAACAAATTGGTATTCTTGATATTCGTATTATTTTGGCCTCTAGAATCCCCCACTAAAATTTTTTCCCAGGGGTGGTCGAACACCCTGTATATCAAAATTATAATGTCTCTGAAATAATTCAGGAATTAGAGAACAAAGACTAGAAAATAGATTTTCATCATGTACAAGAACTTTGTAATGCAAATTATGAAAATAAAATGAAGTTCTTACACTCTTCAGTAAGATTTATCGCAGATTTAATTGGAATTCCCATAGAGTGTCTTTTATGCCCTGATTGTCAATAGGCTATATTTTTATTAATAAAATGATTCCTTTCAACTACTGAAACTTCACTTTTACTTATTATTCGCCTTAGCATAATATAGTATGGTTAAAAGAACTATTTTCTTTTCTTGTGACTTTTTAATAATATGTGCTGGATTTGTTTTTTACAAACGACTATGAAGTTTCTATAAATATTTAATGAAATAAATACTATCCACCTCTCATTATAAATCTTCCACTAGTATCCAGAGACTCGTTTCGATCCCACAGAATAATAACACACGATATAAAAGAAAAAATATTACTCGCCCATTTATAGTCACCTTAATGAAATAAGGTGGGACGACGTACTATTCGATTTAAATATTGATGATGCGGTATCGTATCTATACGACTGGTTACACTCATTAATTGAATCTTACGTACTGACAGGCATCATTAATCACTCGTTGCTCTTTTTATTTATTTAACGACTTCTCGACAAATAAAAGCAAAGGGGCAAAATGTATACAAAAGAGGCGCATTAAACGGATTGAAAGGACGGGGCTCAGAAAATAAAATTGTTTTACAACCTAATCCAAATTCATTTCGTTCAATTTGGTTCACGAGCGCGTAATTTCGTAATTTAATTAAAAGAGAAAAAACGACGCCCACAATATATACGAACGAATCGCGCTGCACCGCGATTACCTTGCACTCTTACATTTGCGTAACGAGTGTAAATTACTGTCTGAACATTGCCATGCTAATTATGTTAACCGTTAGACGACCATTCGACTTTTTTCACCGGAAAGTACGTAATAGGATCAATGGCTGACTCCAGCAAGAAAAGTGGTGTGCTTTCTTGTCAGGAAATTGTAATATTAATTTATTTATTAGCAGGATCACGGATCAAGCAACGTCACTTATTAGAAAAGTATTGGCAATACTTTGGAATAAAAATATTTGTAAAAATAAAAGTATCTTAAAATATCAATGTGTAATGTTTGGCTGATGACCCTTGCTAGTCACATTTAAATTGTTTAAATAAGATAAGTGCAATTTTGTCACAGAGCAATTAAAGAATATTTAGTCTAATAAAAATTAGAATAAACGTTTCTTTATTTTAACTTTTTTCTTATTGCAGATGACACGTATATTAATTTATGTTTTTTGTTAATGCAATGTAAACCCTGATTTGATTGTGTTACTAAAAAGTAGTATATCGGAATAGTAAGAACCCATAATTCACAGTATATCAGAAAGTAACGGTCACTGGTTTCATTTACTAATATTTGAACAGGTGTATTCATCGCCAGGTGTACTAAATTTGATATACAAGACAGACTCAGTGAATCGAAAGTGATATATTAAAAAAATCTTGTGCCCTAACAGCGATGCATTCTCTCATATCACACATGTACACAAAAGTAACTCAACTTTTCATCCGGTAATGTTGAAAGTACCAATGTCCAACAATATTCTAATCTAATTGTACGCTAAAGTACCAAGCAGTGATTTTTTGGATCTTCAACAACAAAGTGTTAAAGTAGACACAAGGAAAAAGTCGGATAACAGTTGTCAAAGTTTCAAAGTTGAAAATCAGCGCGAAGAATTACGAGCACCACAGAAACGATTATTTTGCAAACATCCACGAAACAAGTATAATCGAGTGCACTCATCCATGATGAACTCGTTGTCTATTAAACCTATAGCTTCCTATCACTATATTTCCCTGAGCTCCGCAACGCTCCAAGATTCTGTTCGTTTATCAAGAAAATGGAACACAATTTCCTGAGGCATTCATGAAATACGGCACCCTTCAACGTCCCCGACTCTTATCTCTTCCTGTTAGAACCGTTCGAAGGCTTGGTTTACGATACAAACATCTGGAACGTATTATTCTCACGAAACATCTGGACGCACGGTATACGAAATCGATTAACTTTTAGTCGAGCATCTGTGTCACCAAGTGCCTGGCCTGCAGGATTGCGTTATTGTCGCCGAACGTTCCAAATAATTATATTTCGCTTCTCAATCTGGCCTCGATAGCGTTCGACGAGTCATAAATTCATGAACTGACACTTGAACCCTCTTTGGACTTCAGTCTAGCTGTACTCGACACAGAAATTAACGACAATTGCAAAGTGGAAGTGCCAGAGGGGCTGAGTGCCAAAGATAGATAGGATGCTGCCATAATTAGCTTTGATGATCCTGGCTAAGAGCAATGTATCGGTTAATTGAACAGAATATATTTTACTTGATATATTTGGTAATCTATTTTTTTGTGATAACCTTAGAATGGCACAGTGCACATGACACATATGTATTTTCTTTATATTGAAAACAAAAAGTTGGTACTGATAGACAATACAACTTGATTTACAAATCAATCAGCGTAGAAGCTTTTCCAGCTTTTCCTTCTTTTCCACGTTCATATTAGTACAGTAAAAAGAGAATATTCCGGACCTGGCTCTAACGGATTGGCTCGAAAAACAAAATGTTTTATCACATCAGCCTCTTGTCAAAGAAGTGGGAGAAGGTTATAGAAAATGAAAGAAAATATTTCGACCCAGTATCTTAGTTTCTTCGGATAAATGAATATTTTAGCAAAAGAAGACCCTCAAAATTAATTCTTAGGCCTAACGTTACCTTCATTGGTATTTTAAATGTAGCGAAAGTGTTGAATCTACTGTGCATCCGCGAGAAGGTGACTAGCAAAAGGAATGCGGGTCTGATTGGTGCCTAGATCCCCACTCTAGCGTAGAGTTTGTGGTTATTGGCTGAAACGAGAGTGGGGATGGGCGAGCCAAGCAACGAGCTAGCCAACTTCTCGCCTATGCACAGTAGATCACGTAAGTAATCAATGCTCGTGGAAGGTGTAAATATATTGTGTACTCGACGCGAGTTTACGGGTGCAAAATCCTCGACGCTCTTCAGCAATCATCGCTGATGCTTCCAGGGAGAACGAAAAATGCGGAAAGGACACTCACCATCCTCTCATTTCGCCGCTCCGTGGCGGCGGCTTGCGAGGCAGGCATCCTTCGTTCCTTCCTCCTTCTCTCTCTTCTTCGGGGGAGCTCCTCCTCTTCAGTGTAGAACGACTCCTCGCACGGTCGGGCCCATCCTACGCCTCGTCCCTGAAAACAACAGGAAATCTTATTAACTGACGAACTAACGGGAAACGGACGCTCTCTCGGTAGCAGAGACGCGTCGACGCGATTTTCTGAATCGTACACGCTGTACAAACGATAAAAACATCGATATAATAGCAAATAAAAATATATGACTCTTTGCATATTTCTATATTTTCTATATTTAATTCAAGACATTTAACCGTGTATGTATTTTTATGTTTACAAATTAAATTTTTTCACATAAAGCCTGTATAAAAAATGTCATATGTGTCTACTTTTTTATCATCTTTCTTCTAATATAATTCCTTCGAAGATAGCTGAAACTTAAATTATAATATCGTATCACTTAAGACTGAACTTGTGTCATACCTGAGGGGTTAAAAGAAGAAAATGTTTTATAGATACTACATGGTAGATGCCATCTAGAGAATTAATATACAAAATCTTGGAAGAAAATATCAATGCACAAGTTAGAGAAAAAATATACAAATGAACTGACTTTATTTGTCTATTAAAAGGAAAAACCTGCCATTCATTTATAATATTATTGCATTTATTTAAAAAGAAACGAAGTAACGAGTCTGAGGAATAATATCATATTTTAAATTTGTCATAGAAAAACATACTGCAGTAAAATTTGTAGAATAATAATGTAGCAAACTTTTTTGATCTTAGGTGAAATTTAAAGTTAAATAGAACAATTATATACGATAATTGCCATTCTTTTAGTTACATAATTTAGAAATACACTACGCTTGATCAAAATATATTCCCTTGCGCTGCTGCCTGACAATGAAATTGAAAAGATTTGAATAGACGAAGGAGAATGAGTCTGTTCAGAGGGAAGACAACAAGAGGAGTAATTAGGTGAAAAAAGCGAAGAAATTGCAGACTGTAGTCAAAACTCAGAAAAAGGATATATCGAGGCTGCGTAGACGAACAATAGAAATGAAAAGAAGACGTTTCACAATGGGAGGAATACTCGATACAAAAGCAACCCGTACAAAAGAGCAAAGGCATCGGAAGAGATAACGAGGAAGGTGGGGAACGAGAAGTCGCGGCAAGAAGGTGAACAAATAACAGTTATGGACTAAAAAGCGATATAAAAATCGATGAAGCAAGTATCGAATGCCGAGATCGTTAACAACATTCGTGGAAGACCGGTGCAAAAAGGCTGCATTAAACGATGGAAGCGCAAGAAATTGTATTGCAAGAGAAATGATAGCGCAAGTCTGGAAAACAGACGAGCGGAGAAGAGAATTAAATTACATAAAGTAACTTTGAAAAGTATTTAATGTTTCGACGAAGCTTGGTAGGAGATAACGTATAGGGGAACCGAGATCGAAACAGGGAAATGGGCCTCGTTACAGAACACTCGACTAGGAAAAAGAAAACGGTCGAGAAAAGGGAAGAGAAAAACGCGAAACCTGGGATTAAACTGGTTCGGACTCTCGACAGGCGTAAAACGATATCAAAGGTTCTCTCGGTCGTGGAAAATCGAGCAGCAGAACAGAATTTTATCGGAACGGCGAGGAAGTAGACTCTGGTCGACGTCATTAATGAACTGCTTAATTTGCGATGTTCTACGAAACGTTACGTTCGCCTGGTAATTAAGAGGACGATTGTAATAATGATTGACGTTGCGTCGATGGCGCGACAAGTCGTCGGAATTAATGCTCGAAAGACGATGATCAACGATTCGCGATAAATCAAGAAATATATTACGCTCTTTCATCTTTTTGACGAACCGAGAAACGATATCACGGTTTCTGCTACGTATCATAAATCGAGACCTGCGTCAATTAAATATTAACGATGACCGTTGCTTGGATTTTAGAGACGTTGACAAATTTATGAGATGGTGCAAGAAAATTCAGATATTTTCAATGATATAAATATAATCAGTCTTGGATATTTTAAATATTTTATTTCTTGTATATTTGTCCTTAGAGTCCCATAAGTTAGAAGCGTTTCTTTTACTTTTATTATAAAAACAATTGCATTTGGTATTGTTCAAAGAGAGGAGAGTTTAAATACATTTTTAAACTCCCTTAATGATGTAATAAATTTCAGTCTAGTAATAATTATCAATCATAATTAAAATATTACAGTGTTATGAGTTCGACAACAGCTGCGTTGCAGATAACAAAATTTTTGCGGCCACCGAAACTTTCGCACGACGATGTACATATGTACGTCTTCCGGTCCTCTTTTCGCTAGACTCTCACACATATCGTTCGACGAACAAATATTATTGCAGAGTGGCTATGTTTGCGCGATGCATCCGTTGCGAAGGTTCTATTTCGGACGCAACCTCAGCATTCGCGATCAGCTGAAAGCTTTTCAAGGCTGTTGATTTTGGAGCGTCGATGAAAAAATCGAGCGTAACGCCATTCTTCCACCAGGCGCGTAGAAGTTAAGAATACCGAAAAAAATGCGTGTCTAAACTAGCAACATATGGGCTTCTATACGTCAATTTCTAATTCAACAAACAGACAGGAACGTCTGTTAACGTAAACGTTTCAACGTGAAAGGGAAGTCGTTTAACTTTAGCGAAGAAGTGTTTGTGTTCTTTATTATACTTCACCGAATTAATTTCTTCGCGACGATAATCAGGAATAAAGAAAATTTAAATTAAAGCATAATAATGGATCATTTATTAATGTAAAACATAGTCATTTTTAATTTAATAGGCGTTAGTAGTAATGGAAAAAATTAATTTGAAAGAAAAGTGTTCGAATAATGCACAACGCGTTAATAATAAATCTCTGACAACCCAATCCTCACCTCAGCGAACGTAAAGTACAGCGAATAAAATTATTCATAAGATGATTAAACGCCATAATTAAACACCAGTGAGGTTTGTGCGTAAGCTACGAAGAAAAGTAGTCACGATGATTTTGTACAAATTTCTCCATACGCTTGCCTCCATATAATAAGGCAAATTGACTATTTATTAAGGAAAAGTGTTTACATAATGACCAACACGACACAGTACGCCTGCGGGAAAATTGCAAAAATGATTAATCTATAAATAGTAGTAGCCAGGAAATTAAAGAAATCTCTGAAGGATAGCATGGATAATCGATAATAGCTCTCAACCCGTATATCGCTAATCGTTGAGAACGAGAATATGCAAAATCATGTCTAACCGTCCACGAACTTATTTATTCACGTAGAGGAGTGGTCATTACGAAGGGGACGTCGTGGGAACAAAAAAATGACACCACACCCTTAATTGTTTCATTTCTTCAGGAATCACGTCAACGTTTCCGCCATAAATCTTTGTCTCCTTTCCATAGTCGTGTTTCCATTTGCATTTGTGTATATTGAATTTCTCCGCTGGACGATATTAGACAGTGACTCACAAGTTTGTTCTAATAGAACCTGAATATTCTCTCTATAAATATAGTCTATTTCCTAATTTAAAACATTTAGAATGGTATTTTTAAACCTTTCGAAATATATTTTACAGTTGTTTAATTTTAAGGCAAGAAGCATAAATTGTCGACGTTTGCAAATGAGTAACAACCATAGATTTATTATTCCACAATAAATCTTTATCTTTCTCCATAGTTATATTTTCATTTCCATCTGTGTACATTGAATTTCTCTACTGGATGATATCAGACAGTGATTCACAGATTTGTGTAAACAGAGCATAAATATTCTCCCATTTAAAACATACAATAGTCTATTTTTAAAGTTAAAACATTTAGAATGATATTTTTAATCCTTTCGAAATATATTTTACGGCTGTTTAGTTTTAAGGCAGGAAGCCTAAAATGTCGATGTTTGTAAAGGAACGCCAACCAAAGGTTTAGATCGAGTAATATTCGCGTGAGGAAGTCGTGAACGGAATACTAATGCACCGCCACTCGAGTGATTTCAATGCGTGGTTAACAGCGCGATCGCCAGGCTCGAAGCGTTAACGTCTTAAATAAATCTCGAACGATATTCTACCCGATTTAGATCCAACGTTTTAGTAACATAGTACAGTACAAACATCAGAAATAATTTTTGATTTTAATTTAGAATTAATATGTAATTGCTTATTTGTTAAATTTGTGTGAGACTTATTCTGAACGTTTAAAATATAGTTACCCGTGGTAGGTTTTAAATTAATGCAACTTTAGGCATAAAAAAAAGGAATTTATAAATAAATGACGGGGACTTCCAAACTCAGTCCTTTTATTCGCAAACTGATTTGTGATCGAGTTTCGTCTATTTATTTCGTTCCGAAAAATTTGCATCTCCTCCGCGAGATTTACAGTCATTGCATTATTCCAATGAACGCGTAACTCCATCGTCGGGCGATTTACTCTTCACGATTCAATGCATCCAATTCGTTGAATGCATGGATGATTCCGTTGACCGTAAAAGTTTCCCAGTATCGTGTGGCTACTGTACCATAAAACTCAATGTTAAACTTTGCATAAAATACATCCCTTTGTGTTCCACGATGAAAACGAGACGGCTTTAAAACGTCCCGGTGACAAAGATCCGGACATCAAAACGTTGCCTCGGTCACTTTTAGTACCATCAAAGAAATTTAAGGACGGGAGGGCAGCACTATAACATCAGACACGCATCAAAATTCTAAAAATACATTCACTCCTGTCATTTATGATTATATTTAAAGAGTGACAGATATTTATGATGAATATTTTTGTGACAACTGAAACGAACTAGCTTTAAAAATAGTAATTCGCTTATTCGAATAAATGGTCCCCTAATATTTTCAGTGGTGCAGTCTTGATTGCACTTCTTTTTAAACTACAGATCGAAACCAACAGAAGAACTGTTTTCACCATTTTATGTTTTCTTGTGCAGGTTCTAGATATGAATTTTTATCAATTTTAATGGCTTCAAGAGTACATATATTAAAATTGAAATAACCAAAAATTTAATACGTTAACCTGAGTGAAAGATACACAAAAAATGTCCTTTTTATTCCAATGGAGATTGTCTAAGTTTATTAAATTGTAGAGATCGTGTTGTAAGAGGGTTGAACGTACTACGATTGTTACAATACAGGGTATTGTAACATTTAGGGACCGATTAGAGGAAGCTGAAGAATCGACGACAATTTAAACCATGATGCCGACACGCTCTGTATCCTCTGCCCGATGGTACACAGAGGCAGAATCGAAGAGAACGATCAAAGCCAACAAGAATGTCGGCGGAAATCAGGATATCGATACGGGTACGAACACTTCGATCCAGAACGCTTACGTGTACGCCTTGATATCGTCGTAAATCTAAACTACATTCAGAGATTTTATCGATTTTAAGCCTCGCCGTGTAATCGTCACAGTTTATCTTACTTGCGCGCCAGATCCTGCGGTGTTAATTGGCTCCGCTGATTTTGCGCGTCGTGGCTTCCCGAAATTTATATTTCCTGTTGCAGGCTGTCGCCGATTCCCTCCGGCGATCTCAGGGCTTTGCGCTATTTCCTCTAACTACCGATCGCTATTAACAGCAATCAACAGAACCAGTGTAGAACGCCTCTAAATTAAATGGCTTCTTTGTTAGAAAAGTTTATCGAGTTCCTCGATAAAATGTTGGAGCAAAAAGTGTTTAATGAAATGGATTTTAATTTACTCGAACCAGTAAACGAATGTATTTCCTAAAGTATATTGAATCGAAGAGGTTGCAGAAAATTGACATTTCGAATGCTGAACGAGAGAAACAAACATGGCGTGTTGCGTAGGATGTGAAAGATCTTCATGTATTAAAATTAATATTTCATAAATTCAGGAGATGTTCGAGCAAAAAGTTTCTAATGAAATGGATTTTAATTTGCTCGAACCAGTAAATGAATGTATTTCCTGAAGTAAATTAAATCGTAAGAGGTTGCAGAAAATTAACATTTCGAATACTGGGCGAGAGAAACAAACATGGCGCGTCACGTGGGATGTATGGGAGTTTCTCATATTAAAATTAATATTTCATGAATTAAGGAGAGTTTGTAGATGCAAGTGCCAAAGTTGGAAAATTTTGTGTTTCTTTCTTAAAATAATGTATGCGTTTCATAAAATTAAATAAACTTAAAACGGACGTTTGAGAAATGCGGGAAAATTACGTGAATTTCAATATACACATTTTGTTTTAATTTAACGAGTTTGTGACGTGCATTCCACAGTAGTAACAATATGTAAAAGGATGAATTGTTTATACTATTTACTTAGAGTACTATGGAATAAAAAAGATAAGAATTTAACTATTTAAATAATTGCTAAAGGAAACATTGAAAACTATGTGCATTTTAAAATGGAGTTCCGCTAACTTTGCTTGATTTATGGAATGTTAATCACAACGTTATTGGTTTTCAAAACCGTTACATCACACTACTAGACGGTAATAGTCGTGTATAATCAAACAAGAAGGAGACAGTCTAAAAATACACTTCATAGTAGCGTGCATTTATATGCAAATTCCAATAGCGACAGCGGAGTCATTAGAATTTCACAAAAATAAAAAAATGGTGGATGGAGGTGAAGTCAAGGATACCTCAAGGTCACCTTTGTTTCTCGTAATAGATTTTGCATCATTATTCATCGCAACGAATGCTGAAAGTCTGGGCCTTCGACTTGTCAACGAGATGTATCCTTCGAGATTAATTCGATACACATTTGTGATCTCGAACGACTTTGTGTGACAGATCACTGAACCCGTCTCGAAAGCGGCTGTCGGGCCATAAGATAAATATAATATGCCTCGCTTAAGAGAAACGAGTTTGACCTTGAAATATCCTTGAAGTTCTCTCTCTCCTTTACTGAGAAATTTAAAAGTCTTCGAGCTTCGCATTCGAAGATATTTTTTTTACAAAACATACTTTCTGAGACGTCTATAGAAGGGACCAATCGTTAGGACTAAGATTGATAAATTTAAAAAATCACAAAAATTGATATGCAATAGGGTTTGGATCCTTTTCCTTTGCTACATTTTTCCATTTTGCCAAACCTGACATAGTAAACTCTCATGTTTCTGTTTCAAAAAAGCCTCTAATAAGACTTTTGCACACTACTATAGATAACTTTTCACTAAACACCTAAAAGAAATTTATTCTCGAGACGAGACACCAAAGAAAATAAATCGAACAGTTTCCAATTATTCACAAAGTTCTGATCCCATAAAAAAGTTCACGAGTATCAGTATGCCAGTCTTCGAAATCTTTTTAAAGGATTATCCACAGTGTCTAAATAAGTAAATTATTTAGTCGTGCAATCGACAGGACCTAGTATCGTCGAGATCTTTATTCCGATTAGAGTCATCAATTTAAACGGTTCGATAACTCGAACATAGCATTTATTCGATGGGATTGCAATGTCAGTGTTGCATAAGTTGGTAGGTTCGCTCGATCGAAGAGTGGAATCTCGAATTGGTGGACATCGAGGCAAACGCAACGTGACAGCAGTTCCCACTTTGTGAAAGCCAGGCACGTTTGTTTCTTCTGGCAGAACTGATCTGCATGTCAAAGAGGGGAAGGCTGCAGGCGCAGCATATTGACACAGGAGGCCTCAAGGAGGTCCAAGGCCGGTTTTACTTGCCTCGAAGGGATTCCTGAGGAGTGACTCGTCCCAGAACACGTTCTTCCGCGAGCGTGGAGCCGGAATGTCAGGTACAACGTGCTCGTAAACGAGTCACGGAAAAGCGCTCCGTGGGCTCCATATAACTGTCGCCGTTCTTGCGACATTTTCGCGTATCTGCAACGATCGTACGGGGCCCCGACATCGGGTCACCGCAACTGTATATCTATCCAGGGCCCCGTAAAAGTGACAGAGTCACTGTTTTGCGTCCAATTGATAAGGAACATTGGGCGAAATGCACCATTTTTAATCGACAAGTTCCTTTCTTAACCCTTCAATAATCGAACAATGAATTCCGGGTCCATTTTATTATTTCGTTCTCCGGTACAATATTTCTGATTAAATTTTTGCGTTATTGGTTTTTGAAATCGTTAACTTTGCAAGCTCACTCTCAGTTATTCTTCAATCGTACTCGTACACTATAAGGAAACTTGTCTTTATGAATTCTTTCCATTTATTTTTACCAAATATTGTTCAGTTATTCCAGTTACCCAACCCAACTCGTGTATTAATACATTATAATTGAAAAGAAACTTTTTGTTTGTTATGAATTTTCCCCAATTTACTTTTACCAAATGTTATTTATTACGGGACCTTTTTTTAAATATTAACATATAATAAAATTAATTAAATAATTAAAGTATAAATACAATAATGCCAACAGTACTGTCTATTATTTACGAATGAAATCATAAAAAACAAATTTTGTTTCATTTATAGCAAATACACCATTATAGTGTACAAATACGATCATAGTCTTTTATTATCACCAATGAATTTTTCGTGTCTCCTTAGAAGGATCATTTGAGTTGTTTGCTGGGGTTAATACTATTATTGTTATTTATTAAAAAACTTCATGACTTTGAAGGCTTACACCAGGGCATCGAATCTGTCGCAAGGTGTTAAGTGTCCCATTTGGTGGACTGACATTGATGACTCCTGACTGATAGAATGTGGCGTTTCCAGTATAGTTCCACCAAATGGAAACCTAACGCCATAGATGTGCAGTGACCTCGCGACAGTATTCAGTGCTCCCCAGGGTACAACAAAACGCGAAAGACCTAATCTATCGTAGAATTTCTCCTGAATTAGAAGAACCAGCGAACCTATATCTAATAAGGCACCACACTCGTGCTGTTATTCTCTAACTAATGTGATCCAAAGAACAGAATACTATAAAAATAATAAGAATGTATTTTAAAAATAAAATAACCGTGAAATAAGGTATGTTATTTACAAATGTGACCAAATCTGCCATCGATGTATATAATTCTCTGCATTAGGAAGCTTCTGGCTTTTACGAGTAACTATTAATAAATTATAAAATTAATTATATATAGTTTCAAATATGTTTGTTTGGTAGTTCTTTACTAAAGAATTTAATTCAAAGACGAGCACGAACGGTTGTTTGGAAACGTTGAACATAAATACTATACGTCTCGTTACAGCTACATACGTATAACGTCATTGAACTTAATTGTATTATATTAATAAGATAATTTTGAAAATCAATTTCATAGCCATCATTTTCAAGATTACATGCAACTCTTTACAAACGAGAAAGTAGGTTTATCTTGACATAACGATCGACCATAACGCGTGCATAAAAGTATCATATTTTGAACGATTTTATTAAGAAGCTCGTGGGTTACGGTAAATCGTAGCTGTTCCTGTAATAATTTTTTTTCTAATCTCTCGGAATTAATCTCAGCCTCGTAAAACATTTCAGAGAAAATGCAGACGATACTTTGTATCCCCCGTGTAGACTTGTTAGGATTTAAAAAGCCCGGCATTACCTTGATCCCGATAACCGACGAGAAACCATATTCGTATTTAATAACAAGCACGTACGCGGAATTTGAACGACTAACCTGATTACCCTCCATCCTCTAGCATTACCTTCCACGTCCATTAACCGACATTATCCATGCACGAGTAGCTTGACGAAATCACAGCTGCCGGATTTCGTCTCGCTTCGCGTGAAAACACGATCGAACGACAGATCGGGACGAAAATGCGTCTCGATCCAGCCTCGTTAAACTAAATCGTCCGATGCAGCCTCGATACCACCAGCTCGACCGACATTTTATTGCGACACCAGACCTTGCGTTGTAGGGTCTTCTACGATTACAATAATATTCCAACACAGATACATCTTTGCGTCATCACACGGAAAACGTACGACAGAGAAAAACACAATACAAGGAGCACGACAATGAAATGAATTTTAGCTTTTGTAAAATAAAAATCTACCGGGCAGTTATATGCAATAAATATGATATATCAAACTTAATAGTTGTTAGCTTTTAGCGAAGTGTATTCTCAGGACTACACAATATAATTAATTCTTAATACAATGAGAACAAAATTTATTTAAAATTGATTTTAAATTTAAGTAAGAAAAATTTAAGAAACATTCTTATCACCGTTTCTTCAAAGTTTGATGTACGTAAAGATACATTATATATTAAAATAAAACTATATATAATTAATTTTATAATTTACTAATTATCGACGTTTCTTCAAAGTTTGATGTACGTAAAGATATATTATATATTAAAATAAAACTATATGTATAACTTTTAATTCTTGGTAGTAACAATCTAAAAGCTTCCTAATGCAAAGGATTAAATCTGTATAAATAGATGCATGTAAAAGTTATTATCAATAACGTTTAAAAAGTTTGAGGAACATTTTTAAGAACGTTTCAAAGTGGAAGATCCCCGTAATTTCAAGAGCGACGACGACGGAAACGCGATCCCCGCGAATCGTATAAAGGGGGAGAATTAAAGGGTTTGTGGTCGTAAACACAATTTCATCGGATTCGTTAGATGTCGACGAGGTGTTAATGTCGTTCCCAGCAACCCCGGCGAACCGCGCCTAAGAAGATTACGCAGATTTGCGTTAACGTTTCGAAATTAATGGCGGAGCGCGATATCGCGCCGGAGGGTGGACGCGCGGTGTTAAGAAGATAAAAGGTACGATGGCAGGGGATCTTAACTCATGCCTAAACATGAAAGCAACACCACGTCGACTTAGCGCGAGTTATACCGTTCCATGCGTACTTTGCACCGCGACGCTTTAAATTGCAGTTCAATGCACACGATGTTATTTTGCGCTACGATCTACTCTGAAACGACGATAAATGAAAAAATTCGCCTACGGAATAAACGGAGATACGAATTCAAAATTCTTTATCTTGGTAAAATTAAAAGAAACAGAGCTCGAGAAGACGAATTTGCACTTTCTTTGACTCTGTAATGTCAAACGAAAATTGGTCAATATAAACAAATGTTTAGAATAGCTTTTAATTTCACAAAACAAAAATTGTAACGATAGAGTAGAGAAGAGAAAATGATCACACTGACTTTGATTTATATATTAGATAAAATACGTAATATTTCGTGTTTCGACTCTTCGTCCAAGTAGACTGCGAATGAGGAAGTAGAATATAATTACAGAAGTGTGTTTTCTGTGTTCGGTGAAAGCCTAATTATTTTTTAAATTAAATTTCAGATTAAATTCTTTACGAAACCGACAAGAAAAATTAGAAGTTGAAACGCGATTGAACTCCCTATGAACAGAGGAAACACTATTAAGAATTAAAGCTTGTTGTAATAAAATTAATAATGATGTAATAATTGTTTCCCAGCAGTTCTTTAACGAATGTTGTATCGACAGTCGCTGCATTTATTTCAATATCCAATTTATTTTGCATAATTTCTTAATTATCAAATATCAATCATCGTCCGTGGAATGGCGATATTAAAACGTGCGAAGAGGAGGGAAGGGTTCCTCGACTGTTTTTATTTTTTGTGTATTGTGAGATCATCATCAAACAGCGTTACTAATTTCATGAGGTACGATAATATTCGAGAAAGCGATCGTTTCGCGATGATCAACATCAAAAACGGTATGAATATAACCGAGCATATTTCTAATTGCTATGTAGGTAACCTTAATTGCATCTCCGATCATCTATCTGATGGTACGATCATTATTTATACCAGCGCAACGTCGCTACGCAGGCATTACGATCGCCAAGTCGTTCATGAACGACTGTCGTTTTTGACAAGTCGATTAGTTTACTGAAATCTTACAACATTTAACGCACGAAACAGTTGTTCGACAGAAAATTAATTCGGTTCTTTTTCTCCATTTTGAAGTGAGTTGTTCAAAATTTCGCTTAAATTTCAAGACTGAATATTATTTTGATCATTGACAATTATTACAGATACCCAGAATAATGATTTTTTACGACCTAGATGGGAAGGAGCTCCATTTGTAATTATTGATTTATTAATTACAATTTTTACAACATAATATTTTTAAATATTTTTAAACGCAAATCAATATTAAGAACTAACCCAGTACTGTTAGAAATTAACTTTCATATCGGAATTGTGATACTCTATCGATAAAATTTGGGGGCAAGCAACGAATATACGATGTTGAAATTGAATTCATTTCACTTTTGAATTCGAGTTTCAATCGTGATCGAAAACGAACAGGTTTTCATTGACAGAATTACAGAAGGCTTCGAGACGAGCGATCGAGCGAGATCGTAATCGTATTGTTCGATCGTTCGATCACTTTCCATCACGGTATCCCTCCATTATGGTTGTAGTCATTGACTCGACAAAAACGAATCTTCGACAATTCTTATAATCGTCTGATCGACGTACGAGTGGTTTCCATTATGTATGTATTACGCTTTAACTGTTATTCCACGGGAAGCATCGTTACATGCTTGTTGATGAATAAATGCTACTTCCATTGGGATAACGAGCCGTGCTGAGTTACAGTCATTGAACGCGATAAATGATACAAACGTAAAAACAACCAGTTGAATTCTACGTGTCGAATCGTAACGACGGACAGTTCCACAATTTTTTGCGCCTCGAGTAACGTTACACGCAATTATGAATACTTCGCGATAGTCTTCTTCGAATGTTTTCACTTCAGACATCCATTCTATTAGACAACGTAACAGTTACAATTTGTACGAGACGGTGTAAACGAGACGTTCTGCATCTCCGTTTAAATCGGTTTGCTTCTTAATAACATTACCTTTTCCTCAACTTTTTTACATATTTATTTTTTGATATTAATAGTCGAAATACAAAATGTAAGATTAACGCCTGCATTGTAACAATAGTAGTAGATGAATTTGTAAAAGCAAACGATAATAATAAATAACGAAATTAGAAATACACAGAATACAGAATATATTCGTTATCAGCAATACAAGGACTTTATTTACAATATACATTTTAACAACAGAATTCGATTGAAGTAAAATAGTGAAATAGTAACTTATAGGGGAAAATGAATTTTCCTAATAATAGTTTACCTAAAAATATTTGATATTTTATTTAATATTGCTAAATACGTAGAGATATGGCTATGGTAGGAAAGGATTAAGAAATGCAGTCGAACAAAGCCAGACGATTTGATTCCGAATCACGACGAGACAGGAAATGATGCGAGCAGTTCTTTGTTTTCATCGCTCGTTGACTATAGTGTATCAAGTAACGTCTCTGTTCTAACTGCTTTTTAATTCGCGAAATTGCGTTAAAATAACAGTATTCCGCGCGTACTGCCAAGTAACATAACTCTCTCGTTGTTTTAACGGTAGTCGAGTTATCGTTCCGCCGTCTTTCAATCTCGGTCCTCGGTATCGTTCCGCGTTCCTAATCGCAAGAATCTCGATACTGCAGCCGGTTATCCATTTAATTCCTGTGGGAACCTTTTTGCATTATGAATTCATCATCATCCCTACTTTCAGATTAAATGGCTCGATGGACGATTATGAACGCGGGCCTCGAAAGTATCGTTCGAATTCATAGAATTCAATCAGTCTGGATTGAAACATTATTGCGTTCGCGGGCAGGAAATTGGAAATCGAGGAAACACATCCTGGGCGAAAAGTGCAACGAAAAATATGAAGGAAGACTATAATTTATACGTTAACCGATGCGCGACGACAATGTTGTTTTTCCATCGAGGAAAACTAGCTGAAATTTTTATTTTTCTTTAAGGAAACCATAAACTTTAAATTATTTTAAGACGACCCACTTTTAGAGAGAACATGAAAGGGTAATATTTTGCTTGTTATTTTAAAAATTTCATTTTCCATAAAATATGGCGAAAATAAATATTTTTAATATCGTTTTTTCATCAAGGAAAATTAATGCTGAAATTTGTATTTTTAAATAGAGATCACGAAAAGGGTAATATTTAGTTCGTTATTTTAAAAATTTCAGTTCCCATAAAATACGGCGCAAATAAATATTTTTAATATCGTTTTTCCATCGAGGAAAAGTAGTGCTAAAATTTTTATTTTTTTTTTTTTAAGGAAATGATAATTCTGAATTATTTTAAATCCATTTTTAAAGAGAACACGAAAAGGGTAGTATTTTGTTTCGTATTTTAAAAATGTTAGGTTCCATAAAAAACGACGTAAATGAATCTTAATTTGAATAAAAGGAAAGTTGTACAAGCTCACACTGGTTTACCTTAACTGAAATTTCTTAGTAGTAAAATCTAGTTAATGTTATGATTGAATTTCACCTGACTAATTAAAATTTCATTTAATTAAACAATTAAGTATAAATTACGTACCACTTGCTTAATAAGCCTGAAGGGTCTTTGATATAATTTTCTCCTCAATATTTGCAACAATTCATCCTGGTGGAATAATTTGACATCTCGTAACAGTTGACAAATTCCTTATACTCGATTCAAGTTCGTACTCACCTAGAACATAAAATAATAGAAGAATATTAATTTTAAGTGATTACCTAATAGTTGAAAATATTTCTAAGAATTCTTATTTTAGATTCTGCCTAACTCAATCTCGAAATCTAGTGTAGATTATATTTAATTGTTTTATATTGTATTGATTACATTTAATCACCATTGACGTTGCTACAGAGATTTACATTATCCAAAACTAAGATAATAATTAATGGCTCTTGCGATTATCTTCAAAGACAATAGATATCTAGTGGATTAAATACAATTTTCATTTCGATACAAAGTACATTTAAATGGATTGACGCATGTGGAACCCAAGATAATAAATACTATGACAGTATATAGGAACTTGAACCACAGGAAAGTTTCCCTAATCAAATATTTTTAATCTTATTTAATATTCCTACTATATTTCATGAAAAGAAATTAAATAAACATTCAAATCTAAACTTATAAAACTTGTAACAGTATAATGAATAAAAATTCATAAACTACTAGGAAATAGTATTCTTGCTCGCAAAAAAAATGGATCAAGAACAAGCTTTATCGACTGGATCACGAAGTACATTTAAAACATAGTTTCATACAAAATAATAAAGAACATTTCAACGAACATAAATTCAGTAAAATGAAATTTTATTTACTGTCTGCTACAACGTATGTATTTGTGTGGCATAATTACTCACAAAATGATGAACCAAGAAAGGTAGGGTAATTGTTTGTTAAACCAGATATACATATTTAAAATTTAAAATAGTACGAATCGATCCGACAAACAGTTTCCATTATCTGAAAAATCAAACCCGCACGAACATTCACGCCTAAAAGGGGTTCGTGATGGTTTCCAAAGAGGATCCCGACGCAACAAAGACTCGCAAGTCGCAATTAAGGTTCATCGAACGGACGACGTACGGAGAAGGCGGCGAGGGTGTAATAAAAACGCAGGAATGAAGATAAAGGAATTTCTGGCGATTGGGTCGTGACCCCCTGGACCCCACGATGAACCCTCGATATACGGGCCGGCGATGCCATATTGCACACGTACTGTACATTAAGATACGCCACGAATCGAGAGAAACGACGCCAAAGAGGAAGAGAGGCGTCCACGGAGATTCGTAGACGACGCCAAGGGACAAGGAAAACGAGCAACGAGGTTCCATTCGATTTTTTACGCCGAGATATCCTAGCATCGTGCGTAGCTTCCCTTACGTCGAGCGTTGATTTAGCGTTTTCAGAACTGGTTCCAGAAAGGTTTGTTACTGTTATTAATTGCCAAGAATGCATTGTTCGCGAGGGCCGCTGATTTATAACGGAAGGAAATAAACAACCCCGGAATCCTACGTTTCGGATGTTCCTTTTTAATAGAGACTCTTTCCTAGAAAAATTTGCAGGAATTATGAGGGTTGGTCGATAGGAGGGGAGCTTTGTTTCTTCTATTTTCAAGCATAATAATAAAATATACCAGAATTTCTCTGTAGAAGACTACATTATATCAATAATGTCTAATAAATTTGTGTTTCTTCGTTTGGATTCGAATACTGCCAATTTTATGTAGAATTTACTTAATCAATGCATACGCCATTTTGTTCTACAATTTTCTGTCGTTTTTTACTTTCTGTTGATTTTATTTTCAAGCATAATAATAAAATTAGATATTATATTCGAAAGTAACCAGAATTTCTCTATAGAAGACTGCATTAATTTGTGTTTCTTTGCATGGATTTGAATACTGCCAATATTGCATAGAATTCATTCGATCGATGCATGCACCATTTTGTTCTACGATATTATTTTAAATATTTACGACACAACTCATCCCTTTATTTATCAAGAAATCCAAATAGTATTATATTCTATAATTGTAGCTTCTCATAGTAGCTTTATCCAATAATATTCCGTAATTCTACGTGTACTCCATAACTGTACATATTTGTCAGTTCCAATTAAATTTTATGTACTTGTAATCGTCGTCTCTCCTACCTATATTTCGTTATGGTAATCGTAGGCCATAAAAATTACAAGTTGCGATTGTAATTGTAACAATTACATTTTACGATCGTAGCCGGTAAAATTTGCAATTGATAGCGATCAGCAAAATGTAATACCATTTTGAATTTGATCTCGAGATGTCACGGGGTTCGAGATCGAGAGATCGTCGAAAGATCGAAAGGGTTCGCAGACGGTCGAAGACAAGGTCGCGCGCAGGCGACGCGCGAGTTCTGAAAATATCAATCTAAACGCGAACGAGGTCCGCGAGCTGAAAAAGCGTGCGAACCAGCACGATAAATTCAACGATTCGCCAAAACAGCCTCCTATTTCCGAGGTCTTACGACCCAGCTCTAACGACGACCATCTTTTTTTCTTTTTACCTCCTCCTCCCAGACTTAGTTTCTCCTATACATTTTTACATCGCGACACCCTCGTTCCGTCTTCGTTCCTCTGGAAACGCTTCTTTGTGCACCGGCCAGCAGCTCGTAAGCTATATTTTATACCGGCAATCGTGGCCTCCGAAAACACCCAGGCTGATTTGTGCGCCACGCGGTAGACCTTCGAGAGCTTTTCGAACGTGGTGCTCGTTATTATTGTGTTGCAAATTGGATGGCGTCTCTGTGCTCGTTCGCGAAACATTGAAACACACGCGTCCCTCCAATGGGTAAATTACGAACACGAAACCACGGACACGTACCATAAATGTTGGGTGTAAAAGTAGCTGTTCTACTTTGCCACATAGATAACACTATTTTATACGTATAACACATTATACGACACGGGTCATATAATTTAACCGTCACAAATTAGCAGAAAGTGTTTCTAATAAAAGTTGAACGGTGTCGAGGAGGAATGCGTTGATTAATTTATCACCGAGTCGCATTTTTATCGAAACACGAAGCTAATAGGCATATTTCTTATCTGGATAAAATTTTCGAATACGTAATAAAACGTAAAAGGATTTAATTTGTTCGATAAGATTGCAATCTGAAATGTGAAATGAAATAATATCTCAAGTTGCGCAAATACAAGTTTATCCCAATCTTTTATTTGAAGAAAAATATGTTCTTTATTTGACATTTTACTATGAGTTTGAAAATGTGCAGCGAGGAAAGCTTAAAGACAACATTATGTAGCATAGTCAGAGTTATAACAAAAATATACTCTGGATATGTTTGCTACGATGCGATTACATGTAATCACACTGTAATTGTACTGTAATCACGCGGTAACTACAGGATAATTAAACAGTTATTGCACCCGTTAAAGATTTACGATTATAATTGTACCACTACTAGAGAATAATTACCGTGTCATTACAGTATAATTACAGGTCTGATTACATGTAATCAGATTACATTTTGCTCAACTTTGAACACAGCGGTAGGATCGCCTACGTAGAAACACGTGGAATCACTTTTTCTATTATTGCAGAAACGCCATTAATGCAGAGGCGCGTTTCAATGTGTGTCACTCTCACTCATTAATCGCCTAACACACTTTCACTCAACAGAATGGACATGTCGAGCACTGTTCGCTATATGTATATTAGAAACTGTTTTAAAAATGTTTTAGTAGAATGAAATATTGGGTGTTTCCTCAAAAAATTTCGAGCTGTACTTGATATCTGGATTAGAAAGGAAGATAGCAGAAAATTGATTACTATAGGCACTATAAATTCTCTTTGATATGGAACAAACAGTTTAGAGGTACATTGATCAAATTATCACGCATTATAATTTTAATACCAGTAAACATAGATAACATAAATTCAGATCTCATTAAATCATTGGTAATATTATTAACATTAAATTTAGTCACAACGAAAATATAACTTGAATAATAATTATTCACTATGCTCATATTGTTAAAGCATTTGTTCACAACGTTTCTTAAAAAACAAAATTAAAAATTTAATACAAACGATCATAACAGTTTCTCACGAAAGAAACAAATTGAATGATACGTTCTCCATACAATATTTATTCCATTTTCCATTTGCTACTGTTCCCCTTCGACGGTTGAACAATTTTTTGAAGACTCTAAACTACTATAAGAGACTACAAAACCGCAAAATTGCAGCAAAATTGGGAACGAAGTACGAACTAAACAGCTATGGCCAATGAAACGCGACACTTTCGAATAAAAGTACGA
Organism: Colletes gigas; assembly: GCF_013123115.1. Classification (NCBI taxonomy): domain Eukaryota; kingdom Metazoa; phylum Arthropoda; class Insecta; order Hymenoptera; family Colletidae; genus Colletes; species Colletes gigas. Next base: position 1,507,168 of record NW_025106646.1, read on the forward strand.
AGAACCGTCTTACCCAATTGGTGGCTAAGAAAAAGACGAAGTGTCATTAGTGTCAATGTAAGTCGGTCACTCGGTTTGTGGAAATGGAAACAGAGAAAAGAAAAGGTTGAAAGCGCGAGACCTGTAATTTTACGAACAAACGAAGCAAGAACTGGGATGTTCTTTCTAATAAAAAAAAAAAATTATATCAGTATTTTCTGTCGCGACACTTAGACATTTGCTATAACGCGGTTGATCGAACGCGCGACTATCGATGTTCGAACGTTTTCAACGGGAAATTAGTGCGAATTATTGTGAACACAGCTTGTATACGACTAGGATGTAGGTCTGAATCTAGGAATCGCCGTATAAACTGATCTATGGTAAGAGTAAGCCAGCAGGCCGTATACGCGCTCCCCTTTTTCTTTTTCTTTTTTCACACGAGCGTGCAAACGCGCCCCTCGAAGAAGTGCCGTAACATTTTATGGTACATAAAACGGTGACTTTATGCCAGCACGATTCACGGGCTCAAGTGGGTCTTTTATTAATCTACGTCATGGTGTTTTACGGTCTCCGTGCGCCTGCCTAGCTCGCGCCGTCGTCAAATTCAAGTTCGAGTAGCTGCCAAGCTGTTAAATTATTCGAAGCATTATGAAAATTAATTTTCATTCCGCGATCCGTTTCATGGCCCTTGCGCAGACCCCTTTTACACCTTCTGCTCCTATCCCGGTTAATCTCGATTTATTGTTAATATAAAATTACCTTCTTTCGTGATTCATACCCCACTACCGACTATAATTACTACACGTGTTTCTTGCGCGATAAAGATAACTCGGTGCACGCACGTAACGTAATGGAATACCACGTCGAAGTTAATTTTCGATTTTTCGTATCACATACTGGAAGGCTGATTAATTTTTGCTATTATTAGAATTTTTAGCTTAATACGTTTCGTTATTTTTTTATTATCATACCTCTGAAAATTATTATATTTTTATTATACTATGCTAAAATCTTGACTTTACCAATGTGTATGTATTATGCACAGATTGTTAAAAGTTGGCTTATATAGATACATACTGTAGTATCTGCTATATTCTATGTTTAATAATGTTTTCCATTTTACAGAAGCTTTCGATGGCAAAATTGAGAAATGTGAACAAACTGTAATAGCAAGGCTTATTTATTACTAAACTGTCAAATAAAATGATAATAAATAATTATTTTCACCTTGTATTAGATTAATACACGTGCAATTTTCGTACTGACTTTCTGTTTGCTTTTCACTGAAAACTATAATTAGAATAACAAAATAATTTCCTACGAATTTTAAGCGCGTATTTCAGATAAATGGAATTATTAGAAAATGCATTTCTTCGCAGCGATTTATAGCTTTCACGCGAGCAAATATTTGCGAACCGACAAGAAGATTGAAATTCTGGCTGCATGAAAAGAAGATGAAATCTCCAGCAGGTGAGACTGAAGCACCCAAAAGAAAGAAAAGAGCTTCCGAGAGTTGATGGTGGTGTAATTAGGATATCATAACACGATCTATTCTAATTTCACGACGAAGAAAGTGTGTCACACCTGTGGAACAATAAAACAGAGACCAGATTATCTTCTGCTATTCTTCCTGATAGTAGATGAGCCATGTAATGCTATTAAACAGGAAATTAAAGAGAGACTCCGCCTTGATGATTTAAAGAAAATTGTTCGTAACAACATTGACTACGATTTGAATAAAAGTCTCAAGTCCACTTCAATAACTGATTATTTTGAATTGCAATTGTTTGAATTGAACCTAAAGGACACATTTTGCATTATCAATGAATTTAGAAAATAAATGTTTCATATACTCTATTTTTCCCCCTGTTATTTTACTAAATAATTTGTTCACAAATTCATCAACAGGTTTCAGCTTTTGGAAAATGTATCTTTTTTTTTAATTGTGTAATATACTTTTATTGGAACATTCTTATCAGAGATCTGATTCCATCGTAAGGAAATTTCAGCATTTTCAGCTTTCGAGATTCTGTTTTCCCTTAAATCGACCGGTTAAGAATTTATCCCAAAATCGTAATGGAGAACGTGCGTTTTCGTGTGAAGGAACTCCGAATAATATCGATAGATACGTGAATGCAACCGATCCATTCAGAGATTAGAAATCATGGAATCCCGTAATCCAGCCAACACGAGGCGAAAGTGGATAGTTAAACTCGATTTGGCCTCGAGACACGGTATATCGTGCAAGTATTAATAGTTATGACGTCGATTTGTGCAGCGCGTTTATTACTATACTGCACTTTTCTACCGCGTTGCCTTCCCTGCGCATGCACACCTAGCATGAATTACATCGGATGCGTGCAAGAGCATCGGGGAACGATGTAACTCGCACATTTCCTATGATTCTCATTTCAAGAGGCAAATTGCGAAAAATCACGACCTTCGAAAGTTGTTAACCCGCCGGCGAAGATTAAAATTACGTGCAACGTTCGCTTAATTGCAGCGTGAAATTTTATCTGTCGAAATGCAGTAATTATCAAACGTGAAATACGTAATTGCAAAGAGTCTTCCTGGTTGACTTTAAAAGCAAACTATTTAAATGTATAATAAAATTGTTCGTTGTTTTCAAAGTTTCCTATTTGTGAGTCCTGTTTAGAAAATATAAATCTGTAAAAATATGTGTATAATAATGGAACAAAAAGAGTTTGAAAAACATGAAAGGATGTAAGAACTGAAAGGCAGTTTACTACTCGAAACCATAATTTCAAGTAGTAATTGCTGTAATTATTTTTCCAAGTTAGAAAAGGAACAGTAAATACTGTATCGGCCATCGTTGGATCAGTTTTATTAAATAATTATGGTTTCGAGAAACCTTTTTGTTGTTTTATCTAGTTTTATATAGTTGAACAATTTTATTCTCTATATTTTGCATAGTGTTACTTTTTACATATTTTTGTAACTTTCTTTATTCTATTAGTACAATTATTTTATATTTTTCTACTGTTACCAAACCATTAGAAAGATGATCAATCTTGTTACAAGAAATTAAAAAAGAAACTGCTCTCTTCAACTGTTTTATTTATGGAAGAGGTACAAGTGTATTGTATAAGTGTATTACATTAAAAAGTATTAAAAATACATTACACAATATGAATGTTTTTAATTCAAAAATTTGATTAATAGTTCTGTTATGTGAACATACGTTCAATAAATTATATTTTTTGCGATAAAGCTTACTAGAGACTAGTTTGCTTCCTTATTTGGTCTTAAAGAGCACCAGTTTCTCATCAAAATTACTTTTATTTCTGTGGACCATCGTTTTAACATTCCTCTTAAAGAAATTACAATTTGGTAAAAATTGAAATAAAATAGTAGCCTGATTTTAACATCCAGATATATTATTATGAAATAATATTATAATATATGAATTTCAAGAGTCACATTACTGGTATGCCTCAGTATTTTGTAATTGAAATAATTTAGTCCAAACAGAAGAAAAAATATAATAGGAAGGAATAAACAATAAAAACGATTGTTTTAATAAATTTTTGGAGAACAGAACTATTTTTCTTAACCGTTCAGTTATTGGGACAATCGTCCTTTGTCGACGGAACAATCAAACGATATTATCGTAACATAATGATCGGTGCTGCAATAAAATGTATCAACGTCGTTGCTTTAAGTTCACAGAACAAGGTGTTCGTCGAATACTGGCCTAATGAAAAGATATATGTATCATAAATTCACGCACGCGTCCCCGATACGTTTCGATTCCCTTTCTTTATGCGCGGCGCTGTTTCGTTCGCTACGATTTAAGCATCGCATGCCAGATGAAAAACGCCTCGAAATCATTTGCAGCGCGCGTAATTCTGGCGTGCCGCGGGTACCTTCGTGCGCGGTTCGTTTCGTGACGTAAAATATAGTTGTGGTGTTTCGCGGTGGAAATTCCGGTGGTCGACGACTAGAACTAGAAGCGACACGAAACTAATGGTTCAGCGAAATTAATGAAACGATTCGCTTGGACCTGTATCTTCGGGAAACGATCATGGCGATCGTTGGGTTTATACGAGGGGCGAGACCAGTTGCACCGGACGGCGGATAACCATTGGATCAATTTAATTGGACCAGCAGATTTACGCCGATTAAATTCCCCGGATCGCGTACGCGGAGACTTTCACGCGCCATTAATAACCCCCAGAAGGATTCATTTTACTATTTACGAGATCGTGTGACTGTAATTATGTTCCTAGTAAAATTTTAAACGCTCTTTCGGTTTCAAGCGGCGATCTATTTTTCATCCGGCCAGTGAACTCGCGATCAAAGTATAACTTTGAGATCTTGCGAAAAATACGAGTTATAATATTTCAATATTATAACGAAAGAATCGTATGTACAAATGCAATAGTAGTTTTATAAAGATACAATAAGTTGTATGTCATTCTTACTGATGGTTACAAATGTTTCACTATCGGAATTAAAAGCTCATTTTAAGAATTGTTGCTGTATTTTTATGGAATCTATCGATTTGACATGATGCAAATTTCACGTTTAAAGTTATACACTTTAAAGTGTTCAACTTACGAATCACGTCTGAGGTTCATTTTAAGAATCATCATTGTACCAAATTCACGGAACCCATAGATTTGGCGGATTTCATACTTAAAGTTACATGATTCATAAATACTATTTATTATAGCAATTTATGGTGAATGTGATCGACATATATTTAAACAAAAATTGTATTTTAATTGTAATTTAAATATTTTGTGTGGACTTTCTGTAGCATAAATTATATTTTAAATTAGCGAGTTTTCTAAGCAAATGGAAAATAATTCAGGATACTTTGTTCTGTATCGAAATTAATTATTTAAAAATAATTCGCTACTTAAATCGACCATTGTAAATAAAATTGAGTTTTTAATGCAGAGTATAATATTGCAAAGTATCTATAGTATAGTTTGAAGTTTAACAACCGTTTGGAGATGAAAGCTACAAACAGTCTGACTACACGCGGTCATGCTCTACTACTCTAACCGAGCTCATTCAAGAGTATGTACACATTATCTAACAAAACTGTCAACGGTCTCGATTCAGAGGAAAATACCGCTCTGATCGCTAAACACAATCGTAGATCAGTAATTTTCTCTATACGATAGGAGAACGGCGAAGGTTTCGAAGCTTGGTTTCACTGTCAGCGGAACCATACAAACAAAGACTATACTCGCGAGTAACTTGTCCCAGGAAGGCAGCGATATAGACACGCTCCCCGTCACGATTCGCGTGATCACATGTGTACACTATCATCGTGCCTCTGCGTGACTTTCACAAATCGTGACTTCATTGCAACTTCAATAAACTTCCCTGGATTTCACGGTGATTGACTGCTCTCGAAGTCCGACGATTATCAGTCGTAGAAGAAATATCCACGATTCCTTCGAGTTAGAACCTTTACGAAGAATTTGAAGCTTTTAAAGAAAATATAAATTATTATTCTCGATTATTACGAGCTTGAAATTTATAATGTTGTGCTGTTGACGCCATGACCCAACAGATAACTATCTATTATTATTACTTACGTATTTAATCACCTTTTCAACTTTCGAAGAATTTATTTTAAGTAATTGTCCTGTTACTTTACGTTCTAATGATTTTTTTTCTTTGCTTTTTTATGTATTTTACAGTATCTGAAAGAATGTACTTGAAATCATATGTAATCACGGGGGAATATTTAAAAAGAATTTTTGTATTGACTGTGTTGGATGAAAATAAGAAAAAATTTTGTTCAGAAACGTCTTCTTACGTCGTATAATTTCCGAGACATTTTTTCAGCACCCCCATTCTGGGGGTTGTTCTCACCCTTTCAAAGTGGATATCAGCTGATAAAACAGACTTCTCACATACAAGTCAGACAATTTAACGTTTACACTTTTCACCCACGTTAAGTTACAAAATGATATTCTCTTATACCATAATGTTTACTAAAAACATGTGAAAAAATGCAATTCACAAATATAATTTTCCTGAGAAATAATAACTACACGAGGTACACCGCGAACAGGAAGTGGTTAAAAAGAAACGGCCGAATAAAAATCCTGTTCGACGAGGATAACCTCTATGAAAACGGAGTTGCGCGAAGCAAGTGGTCACCGATACTAACGCCATTGTGCTCGAAGGAACGTTTTCCTAGGTGGTCATCCGGAGCCAGTCACCCCGCTGCAAAGAGTTAATCAAACGATATTCAAACCGATACGAAATTTTCTGACGGAACTATTCGTTCGGGAGCCTGTAAGAAACCGTATTCAGTGCCCTTAGCTGCCTTCGTACATCGTCGCGAGTGTGCAGAGAGATACGTTGCGTGTGTGCGTTTGCCCGAGGAGCGGTGGCTAGGTCACGGTCAGGGCGATGCCCTCTTCCCTCGTAAGAGAGGAGAAACTTTACGTCGGCTCTCCTCCGCTTCTTCTTCTTCTTCTCCTTGTTAGATCATGCTGAAAGTCCTCTCTCGGATGATCCACGCATTCGTTCGAGCGTATCTTACGCCGCGGCGGTCGGGGACTATCTACTTCGGTTAAGTCGGCCCTTTTTGCGAATCGGGTGCCGTTTTTAGCCACGTTGCACGACCAATGCGTGCCGTACGAGTCGTACACACTCGTGTAATTTACGGAGCGGCCTTCGTGTATTTATCACGCGTTGCTTTCAATTGGAAATCAATTTTTTCCCCCCCCCCTTTTTCTTTATCCGTACATGCGCCGTCGTATTTTGTCGTAGGTCACTTTCCGCGAGGGTCGGATCCTGGCAAACGGCGTTCTCCAACCGTCTCTCCGTTTACATCGGACGTACTGGATGATCCTATAAATTGGGACACGTCATAGAACTTGTCTAAACGAAGAAAATCGAAACTTTCCCTATTTTTATTTTATTATTAGAGAAATCGTGGGAGTTTGAGAAACTAACGTGATTGTTTCGTGAAAAATGTGTTGGATGGAAGTACTTTTGTTTTCAAATATGTTTAAATAAATTAATTGAAACGTAATTCAAACATAGCTAAATCTAAGTTAACGCAAACTTAAATACAAACATAAGTCACGAAGCGAAATTTATTTAAAAAACCCACAACCTGCTCAAGTTTCTATAATCACACTGTAGATAAATTATTTCAAATATTAAATGCAAAGCAATTAAAATTGACATCGAGTTTCTATTTTTCTATAGTTCAAGGTACAATTATGAAATTATTGGAAATAGGTGGTGGAATAAAAAGCAATCTGTTCGAAGTTCCTTTTAACTAAGCTTTAATATTATTTGGAACATTTGGAAGGCACGTATGCACAGTTTGAAAGAAACATCTAGAATAAAAAGGTCAGTGACGAAAAATTCGTCCTCTCAGACCCAATTGGTCCTATTCTTTGTCTAAACAAGCCAAGGAAAGGACAAGCCAACAGAAATTTTTTTTTCCAGTTTTCAAGAAGAAAATTTTTGTTCGTTGCTACCCCATTTTTATTTTACATCACAATGCAAAAATGCACGAGCAGATTCTTTCGTAGAAATATGGTGAAGTTTGTAATTAATTGCAGCAGCGCGTATTCCGTTTTGGCGCGTCGATGCGTCGGATAAAGTCGTTAAATAAATTGTAAAATAAATTCGTCCACGCGCCAGTATCGTTAAGTTTAACTATTGCGTTACGATGTTCGTCCACGTGCCGTGTCTCGCGTTATAATTTATCGTCGAGGTTGCCCCGCTCGGGTTTCTACGTGATCCCTGTCAGAAGGTGCGATGGAAATCATCGATAAAAGCCAGCCCGTCACACCCTCGCGGAAAGATCATCGCGGAAGTGTTCTCGGCTCGAGTGATCGACTTTATTCACCAACGCCCACGCGCGCTCGTAAATATAATTTCTCGCTAATCATGCACGCCAACGGAACGCCGACTATTAACCACCCAGCGAGCCACATCGAGCCGCGGTTTAAACGATTCCACTGCATCAAGGGTGCGTTCTGTCGAATCAAACGAGGCGACCCGACCCGCCGTACGCGCCTAGTGATTCATTTCAACGAACCAATTGAATATTCATTCTCATATGTATGATGATTTCGTCGAGAGAATGAATGCTGAATACAGAGAAGAAACCACTGCTTCTTTTTGGGTTATTATACCGCGTAGGCTGGTTATCGCGTTCGCGTCTCTCGTGTTTTACGCGACGCGAACAGGTTACGAAAACTGTACAATTTTTGTAGGATATGGAAAACAGAATATCCCCTTAAGAACGTGAACATAAACGGTTCAATCATTGAGATGGCCCATCAAGATTTTTGTACGATTATTTTGCAGAAAGTAATAGCAGTTCAAAAATTACCAGCGTTTCGTTCACTATGTATTATGGAAATACCCTTTACTGGATAGCCAAGGGATCAAACTAATTGACAAATTGAGGAAACTATCATTCATTAATGGTCCCCTTCATATAATGTAGAAATTACCGAAAATTGCAAAATAATATTTATTGTAGGTTGAAACTACCTTAAAATAAAACAAACTGTCCCAATACTTCTCCGACTTTTTTAAAAACTACTATATTTGAGAGTATGCAGTGCCACCAATTTTAACTTTCTTTCGCCCAAAATACTTTAACATGGCACCGAAACATGTATAAATAAACCATGTAAATTCGTTTATAAATAAACGTGCATTTATAGCCCAAACAATATTCATGAATCGTGTAACTTTAAGAATGAAATCTCAAAAATTAACCCCAGACGTGACTTTAACAGTGTAACTTTAAGTATGAAATCTAGAACACGTCGAATCGATGGGTTTCGTAAATCTGTTACAGTAATGATTCTTAAAATGAACTCCAGGCGTGATTCGTAAATTGAACACTTTAAATTGTGTAACTTTAAGTATGGAACCTGAAATCCGTCGAATCGATGGGTTCCATAAATCTGATACAGTAATGATTCGTAAAACGAACCCAGATTCGTAAGTTGAACATTTCTATCCCCTGTTTTCTCATTTGCTCTCACTGTCCTTTAAATATCTGTAACGAATTCCGCCTCCGCTGCATGAAAGATAAACGTGCCAACCTCGGAGTGATGTTCATCTTAAGAATCATTACTGTAATGCATTGACTGCCACGGTGGTCACTGGTGACCGACACTTTGAACGTATTTCAAAAGAACCCTAAGGAACATCGTTCGATCAACGAACGTTTCTATTTTTCGTGATACAATTTGAACGAATATTGAAAAAATTATGGACAGAAAAATGTATTTCCCGTTATTGGAGATATCGTTCACCACGAAATTAATTCTTACTCGAATTGAACGGATGTTAAGAACATACTTCTTCGTTTAATCTACATCGTGGCGTTTTATTCTATTCGAAAGATCTATCGCGTTGGATAGAGAGCACACGGTTGCTCTATTCAGAGGCACCGGCAATCGGCCGTGAGACGTCGGGCCTATCGGTGTATGCAATCGTGAAACCAGACGGGGGAAGCCCCGTAGGTGCGCTCTCCCGTATAATGCAGTTATCGGGGCGGCGGACTGCGTTAATTGCATCGCGAGAAAGTGGGGCATCTCGAATCTGCGATCTCTCGCCCGTCCCTTCTGTTACGGAGCCAAGAGGACGCCGGAACGCCTTCGTACGCGTATCTGGAGCTTCTTCCGCCCTTCGTTTTCGAACGCGTGCGTACACCCATCCGGTCATAGTCCAAACTTTTCCGTCTACTATGATTTATTCCCGTCGCTGCCGTGAGAATCGTTCTGTGCATCGGGGCCCGATAATCACTTACGACGCGAGTCACTTTCTCCGCAACGTAACGAAAATTCTCCATAAGCGTACGAACCAGCTCCTCCGCTTCATATTCGCGATTAAAGATCCAGACAATATCTCAAATGCAATTATTAATGTTCGAACAAGAACGGGTCTTAAAGCCCTGGCACTGAGTTTTTGATCAACTATAAAAAGCTAAAACCTTCTCCAAATCTAATAATTCGGAAGGGTTCGTTAGGATCTGGAAATATGCAACAAATGACAGAAATGAAACAAAAACATCAAAATTATCAACGTAAAAAAGCGACAACAGTGACAAACCTCCATATGATGATTTAATAAATATCATTAATAATCTAAATAGAACCATCGAAAACCTCAGGAAACAGCTGTCTTATGTATCTTAATTTAACATAAACATTTGTTACCGCTACAAATTCTCAAGTATTTATGAAAAAGACAAACACAAACACAACAGTATTGGTGTGATTGAAATGATGAAAATTTTTTAACCTAAAAAAGAAGGATATCTTACGAATAAACATCAAAACACAACTTTCTATACATATGCAAAAATTAGAAGTACGTTGTCTCGTAAAAGAGAAAAAGAGAGACTGGTCATTTTATAGGTCATGGTAGAAATGGGTATACATGAAGTGTCAGTAGGTTTAGTGTTAATTATACGCTTCGACACAATGTTCTATTTTGACTGACCTTAAAATATATTTTTTTAAACAATGAATTTAATATCTACTTTGAATATACAAAGCACATGAACCTGGAGTACTTTAGTTTTCTCGCAGAAAAATTAGTAAAAGTTAAAGAACTTCAATTCATATTGGCGCTAAATATTTTCCAGATAAATACAAAATCTGATATTTTCCTTTTATTTTCTAACTTGGTGACTCGAGATAGACCATACCACATTTATCAAAACATTACTCAAGAGAATACGCGACTACATGGAAATAATACTCGACGCTATTTGTATTATGCTAGGCGGTAGAAGGCGCAAATGCATTATCACGTAATTCTATCGTTAAAATTCAGGCTTCTTGCATCCGTGAGAAATGCATCGCCCATCGTGCGACTGGAATCCGTAAAAAACGTTTCGTGATTCGAGTCACTTTCTCCCGAGGCGCAACTCAAATTCCACTCGATGGAACAAACGTACGCGTCTAGACGGACGTAATCGATCGTGTCTTGTACCAAACGCGATTACTTATTAGTAAACTGCCGTGAAAGTGAGTGCATGTACGTAATTACTAATTGCAAGTAACGCGAAAATAAACGGTTACATACTTCCAATACATTTACGACAAGTCTTCCTTTCCGGTTAAGGGAACAGTTTCGAATTTGTCCCACTTTGCATTTTCTTAACAGGTTGAGTGTGCTGGGCAAATTTTCCATGTCTTATTCTAAGTTATCTTCCATATTTGATCAAATTAGAAATTGATTTTTAAGATCAGTGACGTAACTGATTTAATTCATCGTTTTGATTATTCATAGAAACTAAAAATTGTTTAAAACGAAATGATTATTCTACTTTTATGATGTAGAATGTAATGATGTAATTTTAATCCTTTTGAGAGGGTGATTTAATATCAGGCAAGGTACGTGTTTAACAATTTTCATCAAGGCTGAACTATTTTTTGATAGATAAAAAAGATGATAAAGAATTCGTAATTTGATCCACTTCATCGTTTCAGCCACAGTTTTTCAACATCCACAGAAATTAAAAATCGTCTAAAAACAAAGTGATTGTTCTTTTAAACCGTAGAATGTTCCATTAAATGTAATCCTTTTGTGAGGGTGATTTTAAATCAGGCAAGTGTCTAACAATTTGTCATCAAGGTTGAACTACTCCTTGATAGATAAAAAAAATGAAGAATTTTTAGACCCTTAAACGAAACAACGAAAGCGTAATAAAAGTTTATATGTCTCCAGAGAGTTGGCTCGTGCACCGATCGAAGGAATGACTTCGTGATTCGAGGCACTTTCACCCCGACGTAATTCGGATTCCTTATACAGTACGTGTGTGTGTGCACGTTTCGTGTATCGGAAGCGATTAAAATCCGCGTGAAATCGCGGACAGGATGAACGAAACCGTCGACGACCGAACCTCGCGAATCGGGTCGACGAAGATTCAACCGTGGACAAAAAATGAATTTTACATCACTCAGGGGGATTCCGAACGCGGTCAAGATTGTTTAGAAAGTTGACTTCGCTACTTCGGAGAAACCACCACGCTCGAAACTTCCTTGCAGCCTGTCGTTCATAAATAAGAAGGTTAAGGTTGAAACGTGTTATTAGCCGCATGTATCTTACGGGGGACGTCGTACACGGCGAATCGAGTGTTCGCAAAATTTTCGAAACGCGATTCAGAGATATCGCGGTGAACGCGACACGGTACTCGAACACGAATGCAACATTTCGAGGACACCGATCCGCGACGTGGTAGAAGCAAATTTCGAAGAGATCGTCGAACAAATCGCGGCACGCGCGTGCTAAATTTTCCGAAACTTTTGCATTCGCGATAACCAAGACGGCGTGACGAAAGGTGACAAGAAATTCCAGCGCGCGTCCAACAATCGGTAGCTGCTTTTGCAAAAACACTTTTACCTTCTAACGAGACTTGCGCGTGCAAGCATATACACACAGGATAAGTAGAAAATAAAGCGTGTAACGCGCGGGTAATATGCCGCGTCATTGCGGTTTTCAAATTGATTGCCTTGGACGAGATTAGATCGCTTCTCGTTATACTTCTTTGCTCCTTTATTGAAACCATGGTTGTATGGATCCACCGTGAGTGACGTTTTTCGACGTGGTCGTATCACGGTGGTTTAATATAATCATATGTGTGTTTCTTGGTAACGAGAGCACGTCAAACTCTCGATAAAAACTTGAAGCAAAATTTATTTTACTCGACGAAGTCGCGTTTTCAAAATTGTTGACAGTAACACGTTTCATCTCACGAGACATTTACATTCCTTATCGTCATTTTAAAATTATGAGTGTTCGATTTTAATTTATAAATGTAAATTGCTCGTTAATTGTATAAAAAATCGTTCAGGCAAAAATTGAATGATTTGGAATGGAGGTGTCCAAGTATTTGAGAATATAAATCAAGTCAAATTGAGTTTTTAAGCAAACTTGAGTGTTCTTACTTATAATATCTATTCATTTAAATAGTTTGAGATAGTTTGATATTTGAATACTTTTCTATACTTTGCATACAAGAGAGAAAGGTTAAAGACCTTAATACGTGATATAAATATAACTCTCATAATTAACGTACTACATTATAGTAATTCTTACATTTTTGATAGTGAAATACTTGACTTGGTTTGAACAGATTTGTCTTGGTGTGAATATCAAGTGCATGAATATTTCAATATTTTAGAACGTTGATTACATCCAGGATGAAACGCAATAAAATTCACTATTCACGTTTCTAAAAAAATACACATTTTACCGACCGTTTTTACACGCGTATTATTTCCAAGAGTATTTAATAAGATCAAGTTTCTTGTCCCTTCGTTCACCGGTAAAAATCGAAATAAAATTTAACCGTAAATTTTACGGTAATCCGTATTGCTGAAATTCGAACGTCGAGACGTCTACGATAGAGACTTTTTGCTGGACAGAAACGACAGCTCGCTGCTTTACGACAAACTATAACCGTAAAAGTGTACCACTCGTAAAGCTAGCTGGATTTATGATAGTAATTCGCCTCGCGTTATGACGATTCTTCGGGATTATTGCGCGTGTCATTCTTCCATGGAGCGTTTCAATTTGTGACGTTACTATACCAGATCTATGACAATTCAATCGATATTCACGATTCTTCTTTCCTATAATACATAATAAATACAAACTTGGAAGTACCAGCCTGATCAACTACCAGAGATTCATCGAAGAATAAGTATTTCTTGCAAATGCATGACCAGCGAAGTGTCCAACGTTTTAAAGAAGCATATTTTTCTCAAATTTCTATTATATAAAATCGAATTGAAAAAGAGTTTAAAACTGTCTGTGCAATCCTTCGTGGATTCCTGCGACGAAAACACAAGATATATTGCTCGTCGTGACACAATGTTTGCGAAACTGAAGCAACCTTTGCATTCGCACGATTCAGTAATAAAAGCATCCAACAGAAAGAAACTGTGCAGGCAGAATTCTTTGGGACAAAAAATGAGTAACAAATATAAACAAAAGACAGCGTTCCGCGATATTGCATAAAACAATTTACGAGGAATAACTTGGACGGGAGAACAGCGTGCATTTGCAAGATCGATGCAAGGTTGTCGTTGATCCATCTGGTTTTGTCCTCATGGATCTCGGGAATATTAATGGCCCACTTAAACTGACAATAATGTATTTAAGCCAACGATTTATAAATGCATTTTTCTCATTTCATTGTAACACAGAAAGTATTTTACAAAATTACAACCAACATTAATTTATGTTTCATTATTGGCGTTTGAACGCTGTCCAAATTTCAGGTCGAAAATGTTAACAATCCTCGCGCGCGAGCCATTGAAATTTATTTCGTGGGATCGATAAATCGTTCGTGTTCGCCGTGAAACGCTCGGTATAAAAAGAGAAAGAAAATCGAGGAAGCGCATAATGCAGCCGAGTACTCGAAACGTCAAGGATAGACATAAATACGTAGTATGATAAACGATAGCGCGTTAATTGGTCTCCAACCGTGTGCCTATCTACCTTTTGGTTAAGTGAACCGATCAAATGCCGGTCTAGTCACCAGCTAATCGCCCAGACTCACAAACTCGTATTTTGGTCCGCGAGAAAAACCTGGTGAATTAATGGCGATACGGCTACCGGAACAATATTTATTGCTACGGCTTTAATAGAATGTTACATTCGGTATGTACCGCATTAACGAGTCGCCAGGCTGCAAAATGTTAACTCGTTCATCGGATGGAAACGCTTCTTACGGTAGTCGTTGAAAAATGTAGTCTTTACCGAGCGATTTCGATCATGGAACGATAGAGTAATTTGTCTGAATGATTGGTTAATCATTATTACGATTAAACATTTTACATTCGTCTTTCTCAACGTCTCGACTATTTTCAATCGGTTGAAATAGATAGATCTAATATCGTTCTATTTGAACAGAATTATCGTAAATATAAGATTCGTCATAGAAAATGACGAACGTTTCTATCTGGCGATTAAATTTATTGCTGTGGATTAACAAGCGTTATCAACGTATTTTTATTTAAAGCTAACATTCCACGGAAAATTATCTGCGAAGTTTACGTCAGTCCATCCTTCTGCAACTGAATCATCAGCTGACCAATTAAAAATCTACGGTTGGTGATCAGGGATCAGTCACACGAGCACGAGTACCGTAAACAGATGATAATCATAACGTCTACTTTATTATTAGATTCTTGGCAAGCCTAGCTACGATACTAGCGAAACTTTGCAAATTTTTTCGAAAAGTAATTAGTCTTTTCTCCATTTTTTTTTAATTACGAATAATGTTTGACAACCATTTACTTGATTCTTGCCAAGATAGCTAGTTTACACTTGCGAGAGGAAGCTTATACCCGGAAGCCTAAGACAATATTAACTGTACCCTCAAAAATTCGCCGAGTCATCCTACTTCAAGAATTTAAGAACACACGCGTGGAATATTCAAGTTTCAATTAGCACTCTTATAGTATTATACTGAAGAACCTACTTGGCAGTCGAAAAAAATATGGGGTCCGTAAGGCATCATTTATCCTAATTAAGAATATATTAAACTTTAAGTTAACGTCAAACCTAGCTGCCCAAGTTTGCTAATATTTTTTATATTTGACCATTTTGTGTTTGTTATATTATTTATATTTTACTTGTTATGCATTTATTTTCACATACTCGTTAAGTTATAAATAATATTTGATTATTTAAAAAAAGAATAAAAAGAAAATTGAGAATGACTACAAAGTTATGATTTTTCAGGCATTTTCGTTGATCTAATAAAAAAGTGTCCCCAACAAAAGTTAGTCAGTAATCAGTTGCCAAGGAATTGCAATAATTATAATTAACAACAATCTTTTATTTAATAAAAAAACTTAAGATCATCTCACTTTTTTTAGGAAACTGTATATATTTTTATGCAACATTTGATGCATTTTTTAATTCTCTTTAAAAAAGTATTAGGGGTTTTAGGTCGAAAATTAACTACTTCAGAAGTTACGACTTTTATTCCAAATACACGAAACACTGTGGTTCCGATACTCGTTCTACTGTACAAGGAAAATTTGATGGCAACTGGTCTCGATTGGTCGTGTAAATAGCCAAGCCCCCGGAGGGAATCGAAGACGAATTGCATATTCCTAGATATGAATGGTAGCTGTACAATTTCAGGAAACCGACTCTCGAATTAAGAAAGTTTACGTAAGCCGCGGCGCGCCTCTGATATTCGCGTGCGAAATCTACCAACGGAATAACAGCGTGACGATCAGATAGGACACGAATCGAGCACCGGTATCTCGCAGTTCGTTGGCAAAGGACAGCTTTATGTGCAACGGCGACTGCATGCGGTAGCGCGACGATGGAATGGCGCTGGCGCGATGCAGTTGCGCAACGATTCGTTATATGAGAACCCGCAGCACTGAATCCTCACACTGAAGGTTGAATTGACCCTCCTCCCCCCCTCACTGGTCTATCTGCAAAACCACACGACGTAACAATGTTGCGAATAGCCCGGTGTGTAACTCTAAATCTTCTTGACGTTTTAGTCCAAGATTAACCGACGTGGTACGCCCCAACTTGGGCTATTAGCCACCAAGTTAACCTATTAGCATTCAGGAGCCGTCCGAGAGACAGTCGCGATATCATTATTTCTGAATTATTTCCACCTCGTTCAATGGGGCGTTATTCCATAAGCACCAGGCCCAAGAAACCTCGCAAAATCAATTTTTCAAACGCGTGTACTATTCAATTTTGTGTACATGATCGCGAAAAAGAGTAAATTTATTCTACGAATATTAAAATGTGGTAGATTTTAATATAGAGGCTGTTGGTTTCAAAACTTTATGATAATCACCTATTTTATTTATATTTTGCAAGCTTGTAAATTCGCATATACTTGTGATCGTAGTTGTGGTCGCAAGTGGTCTGTTACTTATGAAAAAAATAAGTGTAAAGTTTGAAAAAATCGCTTGGAACGATATATTCTAGCAATAGATAACTCATTTGAAAAATGACGATGGTGTAGTGGCTGGCGTAGAAAAGTTGTACTATTTTGTCCTAGGTTCGAATCCCAATCAATAAAATAAACACCCACAAAGTATTTAAAGTGCTACAATACTATTAATATTATTACAGTATTAAAAGAAGTCAATGATGTATTTTTAATTCATGTGTAATTAATGTAACTATTGAGTAAACAATTGAGTGTTGATGGTGGCACTTTTAGTTCCAAATGAAACGTAAATATACAATTGAAACGAAATATAATTTACATAAACGAGAGAATGAAACAATTTCATGATAACTATAAGTATGGGATTGCAAGATATGAATCTAAAAATGAATCAATTTGTATAAATACATAAATTGCAACGTTAGCTTGAGCTTTGAATATGTACAGTAAGTATTAATTTATACAAATCGTTGAAGAAAATGGATTATTTTCGCATCATGACCACCGACCACGATTCGTATAATCGAGATTCCGTTGCTGTAACGCGATACGAGACGCGCGTTCGCTCATCAAAGTGATTTCCTCCGTATTAATTAAAAAGCTGTCCAAGTGCATTAGCGGTATTGAACATAACATGATAATCCTACGCGTGCGAGTACAAATCTGGGTTAATCGGCTTAACAGCTCGACCGAGGACGGAACCGGGTGGCAAAAAGAATGATAAACGAGGCTTAAGTGGACAAAACGCACGACTGTGCAAGGGCGTGGATCGAGGTATCCGTCACTCAATTCCCAGCATCGATACTTATCTTTTTTTTCTCTCTCTCTCATACATATGTTATAACGAGCGTACTAATTCGTCTGCAAATTGCGCGCACGGAGTGAGTCGGCTGTATCTTGGCTGTCTCGTTACAAGTAGTGATGGGACTCGACGTACCTTTCTCTTCAAGCTTGTTTCGTACTTCGTCTAACATTACGACGGTGAAAAATATACAACCAAGAGGCGCGACGTCGACAGTTACGTCAACGATTTTTATTTATTTCCCGCGCTCGGCAGCAGAGGGCTACGCTCTCTCGCAAGCACTCAACCGACCATTGAATATTTATAAACGTCGTACGTTAAAGTAAATAAGATTTAACGATTGCATAAATCAATTACATTTTTCCTTAATCGTACGATTACTGTAACAGTTATAACCACTAATAATTTGGTCACTCGCAGCATCGACGACGTATAAATTACGGATCACGGGGTGTCTTCGATTCAATTAACTGGGAAGGTCCAATTGATACCGGGCGCCTCGAGTTCCAATCTCGAAGGACGTTAATAAAATGAACAAGCCACTGCAAAGGGTGGAATAAAATAAAGAGAAACGTAGGAGACAAGCGCGGAAAGGCGAAGAAAGAGAACGCCTGGAGGACAAGGCGGGACGGAAAACGCGAGGAAAAGTAAAACCAACGCGTGGAAAGCAAACGGCCAGACGAGGAAGGGAAACGCGAACCAGAAGGTAAGGTATTCGCGAAGGAAGAGGAAGGAAATAGAACTAGAGGGGAAACTCGAGCTATTAATTATCCCAGTGGTTGGTAGAGAGCCGATACGCGCATAAGCGTCGACGTTGCATAAGTCGTATGGTACGTGACTGGAAGGTATTGCACCTCGTGGCCCGAAGGTACCGAGGGTCTCGAGTGTCGAGGTTTAAGTTCATCTGGGGAGAATCTACCTACCGGACGGCGAATATGATCTCTCTCACGGAGCAACGCGGCCTTCTGAAGATTACTGCCGCCTCGACTGGCCTTGAATCCATCGAAGAAGGTCAGATGTTAGCACTGGTAGCGGCTACAACTCGACAACGTCGCCATTTCTATCGCGAATTCAGTTTTTCCTGATTTACAGCACGATGTTTCATGTATAAATTCCATCGAAAGAATATTTTATCAAGAATCAGCTTTCTAAAAGTTCGTAACATTTGGATATTATTTCTTTTTAATTCATAATATTCGTATATTTGAATTTGAAGAATGTGTGTGCGTTATTAGTGAGGAAACTACTTTTTTTCATACTGGAAGCAACAGCAACAGCAATACTTTGTACAAACATCTAGATTATTTTTTGATGTTGTCAATATTGTCATTACTACCAGAACAAAGTCAAAAATCAAGACAATTTGAAAATAAAACAACTTTTACAGCTCTTCCTTCATTTTGACACTCCAGTTTAATGTAAAATAACATGCGCAAATTTGTAAATTTCAGTGGAAAACTTGCTTGAAACTTAACATATATTTCAAAAATTTTTAAGTGTCTTTGAACGTTAAAAAAAAAAATCTGCTAGAATCCAATATGTAAAAATTTGTTTATTCTTAACTAGTACAACGACAATATAAATGTTCTTTACCGTAAACTGAACACTTTATAAATCACACATCTGGAGTCTCTTAACGAATTATAAAGGAATCGTTTGTTAATTTTTCGAAATGAATTCTTTATTAATTCGAACCCAGCCTCGGCGTAGCTTTATTTCGTCGATTCGTCGCGCGACATTGCCGCGACAGTGAAAGGTAAAACGATAAAGTAAATCAGCATGCACACGAAACCGAGGAACAGGAATATACTTTACAATCTATTCTTCCCACGAGAGGAACGCGCGCCTTGTAATACTTGATAATGATCCGACAGAGATCCAAGTAATAATGGTAATAGCACCGCAGAATGACAGAGATAATGACGATGTAATGTGAATGTTAATGCATCCCGTGGGCGGACGTCGTAAAATTGGACGCAAAGGTAACAAAGGGGATCTTTTCGCCGTGAGGGCTCAAATTATAACATCACTTTCGCATAAAACTCGCCTCGCGAGATTACGCTCTCAATCTCGCAATCCCTCGAATAATTTTATCGCACAAATTACCGGTCTTCGAGAAAGCCGAGAATCTTTATACGAATAATCAACCTTCGAAATGAGTCGTTTAACCAAAATCACTTAGCCTATAGCGTATCGATTACCCCGGATGGGATCGAGTATACTGCAAGTAAATCCGTCTTAACAGGATAGCTTCAAATATTTTACAAATAAGTACAGGTACTCGTATACATACACTATAATTCATTAGAAATGAAAAAATTGTTTCTTATCAACTGAGCCGTTGTTTTTGAATAGGTTCATTTTTTCGTACATTGAGATATTAAAGAGTTTATATTTGAATAAATTAAGAAGAAAATTTGTCAATGGGCTTGTCATGTTGGACACATTGGTTTTTATGTGATCAACAACGTTAAGCTGCATTGAGCGCGATCAAGTACAGTACTTTGGGATGGGTGACCGCTTTGGGAAATCATCGTAGTCGAATTATATTATATTAAATGATTTTATATTCGTAAAAAAATGACTAAATAATAGGAAATATCGTTGATATTATTATACATTAACTATTTAATTAATTGTATTATACGTTAATATTAAACAAAATAATAACAAAAGTACTTCCTAAATACAAGTAACACAGTTATAATAATCAACATTTGGTAAAAATCAATGAAAAGAATGTACTGAATCACCATTATAGTGAAATAATACGAGTGGGGAGTAACTATACAAATATACGCCACATAATGTGCTGGAAAATGTATGTATACTAAGCTATACTGGAATACAGAATAATAATAACTGATAATACAATAAAATACATCCAGCTTAGTTGACAACATAAACACAAGTCATTGAAATAGCAATTCTAAAGAAGAAACAAAACTAATTATACTATAATAAATAACATTTGGTAAAAATAAATAGAAAGAATTCATAACACACAACAAGTTTGTACGAATATGAATGGGAATAACTGTATATAGTTCGAGAAACAGACACCAAACACTTGAATACCAAACCAAATTTTGAAGTTTCAACAAGCAAAGTAAAACAATTTAATTATTCTACAACAAACTAATCCACTATTCAGAAGGAATACAATAAAATACACACGAATAAATCGAAGAATTACATTTCGACCAAAACAATGTTCCTGTAAATCTTCTTATATCATTAATAAAAAATAATTTATTTATCCTACAGAATACATTTGTTATGACCGTTTCTCTGCTCGTGAATACTGTGTTGCTCTAAAACGAGACTTGTTGAGAGATTATACTTAGCTGCCCCGGAGTCAGGCAGACCGCAAAGAGTTAACAATCCCCATTCAACGATTCGCCAGGCTATTGAAACTCGTGGGGGACAGGGAGATGACATTTCCGCGTGTCATCCTAAATCTCTCGTCCCGAAAAAACGTCCAGCGGAAACGGAGCACGGCTCGACTATGTGCTCCCGATCGGAAGGACCGGATTAACGGAACATCGAGCTCGTTAAACTCGTTGCAGCGTGGTTCACGCTCCGCGTGTGATCGTTAAAATCTTCCAACTTTTTTGCCATTTCGTCAGCCGTCTGCAGTCGTACTTTCTCGCTCGACGGGGCGCCATCGTTCGCCTCGTTTACAGGCGCACGTGTATCAGCGACCGATACAGGGACACGAGTAAATCACGCTGCAACGGGTGCAGCAAAGCCTGAATTCCTTCCTGCAAATGGACCAGTGGAAAATGGGCCGGAGGACCGAGCAACGAGTATAATTAATGCGACTCTTTCGACACGCGTGACAGTGAACGGGAACATTATAACGAAGCACTTCAACTTTTCCAAGTTACACGATCAATAATAATTTTTAAACAATCGTTCGATCCGGTACGTATCACGGGATAACGTGAGCGACGTTTACATTCTATATGCTTTAACGCGTGTATTATATTTGAAAAAGAACTCCATTTACAGTAATGATTCGTAAAATGAACTCCTGACGTGATTCGTAAGTTAAACGGTTCTATCTCTCGTATGAATATCTGCTGGTGTAGAATTTCGTCTCTGTTGTACGAAAGGTGAACGTGCCAACCCTGGAGCGATGTTCATTTTACGAATCATTACCGTATAGAAGTCTAGTTGAAGCAGTTTTATACAAGGTGTTTCGTTATTCGTAGTACCACGTAACAAGATGGAAAAAAGAAATGAAATTTGTTCGTAGTAAGCTTCGTTTTCATCAGTACAAGTAGAAACAGTAAGTAATGGTCAGACACATCAGACGATCGTACACGTATACAAGAAATTCTCAAATACCATTATTAAGTTTCAAATACTTTTTGACCTTCATTATTATAGAGAAATTGAACTATAAAATTTCAAATGTATTTTCTTTACATGACAAACGAAGTTGCTACAAAATTCCTGATTAAGTATCTTTTGCTGGTTTTGCTGGTGGCGAGGATTACCAAAGCTTCCGTGTAATCGAACGCGTTTCCTATTACCCGCTATAGACACACTATCCGTTATTCATAGTGGTATATAGTATGCAGCATTAACTGTCGCATATGTCACTCGTTCATTTTAATATGCGCGCGTTGTGGCCTGATAAGGGCACTTCCATAAATCACACGGCAATAAACTCGCAGCCAATATAAATTCCATTGTAAACGATCGAAACGAAGTTCGATCTGCGTTGACGCTCTCCTCGACATGTACTGCACACTATTTTAATCTCGTTATGGTACCATAATCCTGTTACTATTATGTTTACTAAACCCCTGTATGGTAATTAATTCGCGAAAGAAAGGCGGCTTGGAGATTATTTTTAGGAAGGAATTAAAAAAAGAGAGGAAGCAGGTAACTCGAGTTTCAATAACGTTTTATAGAGTAATTACAAACACAGAAGTATTAATTGAATTATGAAACTTTGTATATAAGTAGACTAGTCAGACTAGAACAGAATTTTCCTCATCTAATATCCCAAGAAAAGCAAAAGACACAGAATAAAATTTGCACAAATAAAAAAATCTGCTTATTAAGAATAGTTATTAGTTGTTCTATTTCAAATAATATTAATTGCATACGCAACAGGAATCTCGTAAAGATGGAAACGACTGGAAATTACATTTGAAAAATCTGATTAGATCGTATTTGCCTTTCCATAAATAATGAATGCTCGTCTAAATGAAAATGTCGAGTATAATCAACGAGATGATCAAAGAATTTTGCGTGCAACATAAAACTAACTGTAAAGTTCTGTTTTAAGGCCCGAGCGAAATTTAAACAGGATTAAATTATTTTCCTATGAATATTCCGATAAATCGTCTGGCGTACAACAACAAAGGAACTCCGGTGAAAATCGCATAGTGCCTAATTGCTTTTGATAATTGAATGTTATCTGAGTCGGAAACGCGTACTGTACATTCAATTAGTAACAGGGACGTGGTTTTTACCGGAAGAATAATGTAACTGAGCGTTGCTAATTGCCATGGCGAATCTCCACCGGCGACCGATCGAAATTTTAATGGCTCGCCGCGGGCAGAAAATATTGGTAAATTAATAGGGGACACCGACAGATACGGGAGATACTTGTAACCCGCGGAAGGTGCGAAGAGTGGCCCGTTCGTTTCTAGCACCACGGAAGACAGCAACTAATTGCTTGACGTTGTCGGTACGTGTGTACGTGACGCACGTGCTTAAAGGGTTTCTGGTTACTAAGTGATTTATGGTCCTTGATAGTGTCACGGGAAAGCTCTGTCTGTATTTTTTGGTTCATTCAGGGCACTCGTTTCCTGCAATCGCTCGATCGCTGTTGGTAACCTTCGCGAACGGTGGACCCCGCGTGCCAAGATCATTTTTATTGCGATAAAAAATAAATTAAATAGCCGCGCGCCGACGCTTTCGGAAACTTTCTTTATTTGGTTAAACTCCATTTATAGAAATCCAATGGGAGACGAGCGTACGATAGAATCACCACCGATTATCATTATCTTTTACTTCTCTAAATTGTTCGAATAATTGGATTTAATCGTACCTGATTCTTCGAAGTATAGTAATATTATAATATTTATGAAATTGAGGAAAAAATTAATAGTTTTGATTCGAGATTTAAAATTTGAGTGTTTGCACTGCCATTTTGAGCGAGTTTCATCGCACGCTGTGCATTACTCATTTCTCCAGCCATCAACGACATCATTATTCGTTTCTCCTTTGATCAATGACCGCAATCACATAAAATTATCGGGATCCTTAACTTTCTTTGCAGTTTTCCACTTGATGTATCATCGGGCAAAAACATACCTATCTACCCACGGTATCTGTCGAAGAAAGTGCAATCCGTGGATTCCTAACTCTTCTTGCCAGGTAAATAAATTAATCCAAGACTGAATGGTACCTGCCATCGGATCCAGACTGCTTATTCGGTTCGAGAATCTAATTAATTGCTCGATGATTAAATCTTGTCATGTACATCGAATTTAAAAATACAACAGGTATATCATAGATCATTGTGTCTAATGTACTATGCATACTCAGTCTTAATTTATCTTTTTTTAGAATTTATTAACTCACGTTACTATTAGAAACTACATTTATTAATATTTACATTATAATCTCAGAAGTGATCGTGTTAGTAAAAGTCAATATCGTTCCACCCGTGTGTTGTTTACTAAATTATTTAAAACAAATTATAGAGCACTTGGTAGATATATTCTTCAAACAATTAAGTAAATAACGAATCCTATAATATTAACTTTTATTAACAACTCTTGCAATTACGATGTATCTAAATATTAATTAATATAATTTATAACAGTATTACAAGTTAACATAGATGCACTACTGCGAAAATAAAATTTGTGGCGTTTTGGGAAGTCCAATAATTATGTTTAACCTAAACAATCTTTAGGTAAAGGTATTCGAGCAGTCATTGTGGCAGTCGTGAAAATATTTTATCGTACGTGGATCCGTGTTGAAAATATCACCGCGTCCGCGGCATTAAATAGCAATTAATCCCCGAATATTAATTAGCCAGCGGAGTCTCTAAACGGTTCCAAAAAAAGGAGCAGCCCCGCGACTCGTTGAACCAGCGCCAGATAAATCTTACGTAATGCCAGAGCCCCGCACGCGTTTCCGCGTGTTTCGCGTGCCTCGTGCGTTTCGCTCTCGCGTCAAATCAATGCCAGGTGACGAGAAATCATCGAAATCATCGGCTTTCCCCGGTGTCGGACGCGAGCTGCATCGGTGAGAACGCTCCCGGCTTCCCACGATAATCAGCTACCGAGGAAAGTGCAAACCGTGGAGAAGTCGCGCGCCAACGGGAGAGGGGGAGGAGAGGGGGGGGGGATCGAGAAGAAACACGACTCCATTGGGAAACGCGCGATCTTTGATCGATCAAGTGGAAAACCGACTACATACGCTACGCGACAAAAAGATAACACACTTTGCAAATAGAAAATTTTTCACTCTTCGAGCTACATATTGCGTTGCTTTCGACGTCTTATAATAATAAATTATATTGGGTATCAATGGATAATGACATGTATAGATAAATCATTCTTCTAAGTCAAAAATATATATGTATAAGTAACTTTTGCCTTATTTAGATTGTACGTTTTAGGTTTACACATTTTTATTTGCATCTAGTAACTAATTACTAATGTATATTTCGAAGTATTTATTACGGGGGGACAAAATTTAATTTTATAATATTGAATAATGACACATCAGTGTGTCTGCATGTTTCTCTTAGAAGAATATTTGTAGAAATATATTATTTCAATACTTTCTTAAACAAGGTGAAGGATTTAAATAATTTTTTAAGAATTTTTTTACCTGTAGATCTTCAATTTAGTTCGATGCAATTTTTTAATTCCAGAACGGTCTAAATCTTCAATGTGTAATTTACGAATGACGCGGTTTATTTTAAGAATCATTACTGTACCAGATTTAGTACGAACTCCAGATTTGAAGTACATAACACGATTTAAAATGATCAACTTACAAATCACGTCTGAGGTTCATTTTAAGAATCATTACTGTAGTAATTTCTACCGCGTCGCAGCGATGCATTCAGCCGCAAAGATCGATCAATTTTTTTAATGCTTCTCGTTATTACGATATCTAGATCACTGCAAATGACTCTGAGTGGACCTACTTCCGCCTGCAAAAATAGGATGATTCTTCTGCGATTAACTGTTCACCCAGTGCCTGACCAAACCTAGTGTTTATGCCCATATTGCAAATTAGGGTGATTTTACCATAATTGTGATTACTGAGCTTATTTTGTTTCCAATTTTCATGACCCTTTTGAATCGAAAGATGATTCAAAGAGTTCTACACCTAAAAAAAATTAAAAATGTCTTCTGGAAACGAGAAGAAATATAAGTTTCTCTGACTGGAAAGATATGGATAAATTGATTTTTTGTTTTTATCTTTCCCGTGGAAGAAAGGTCTCGAAACTAGTCGAATTCTTGCGTCTGCAAAGAGTTAAAGTGTGTCACTTGCACTTGCCGCGCGCAGGTTCGCGGGACGAGAGAAAACCTACGCCACCGACGCCGATCCACGGGCGGAAGTGGGTCGAGAAGAAATAGCTACGATGCGTGCGGATCCGCGCGAACGAAACTCGGAGAGTCGGCTGCGATCGAGGTAGAAATTTTCATCGCGTCGTTTATATCGGTGTCAAGACGCTCGCGGTATGTACACCGGAATCTCCATTCGTCCCTGTTTTCTCCAGCCATTTTTCTGGCTATTATTGCAATTATCGCGAACCCGAGAGAACGTTTCGGCGGACTACGAATCTATTTCGTCGACGGAAACCGATCTTTAGTCGATCTTGCCCTCGGAGCAGGAAAAATTGCACATTTTGGCCACTTTGTTTCCTATTTATTTTAATGTTCCTATTTTTTTTATAAATAAGTAAAAAGTGGTTTATTTCACGAGGTTGCCATCGTTCTATAAACGAACTTTGTCACGAGGCAAAATTAGATAGTATTGGGAAATAAATTTACGAATTTGTATGCAATTACACCCTCTTTTTAAATATTATAGTTTTGAATAGATTAGATCAGTACTGTTGTTTTCAGCTTTTACAAAAATTTATTCAAGTAACTAATAAAATCTGAGTTAAGTAAAACCTAACCCAGACCTATTAGTTTAAAAGTTATTACAGTTTGCTGAAGTACGTTGTTTTTAAGATATTTAGAGTGAAGTTTCTAAACGAAGACGCTGCATAGTTAGGCTTGTAAAATCGAGGTTCATGCAATAATCGAAGTAACCAATCCAATAAGGAGGCCCACTTACATAGTATATCTCCACTACGTATGGTTATGTATTACTAGTTACTTTCCCCTCCAACTCGTTACTAAGTGACAATCTCTTCCACTTAGAGTAATGGTAGAAACACTTACCACTTCGTGTTCAGCAAGAATTATTGACATTGTATGAATCGGCGTATACGTACCTGGAACAGAATAGAAAAATATGATTAGAGTCAAATAATATATCGATAGTTCGAAAGTAGCAAAGGCCTGCGTGTTCCTAATGAATATTAACACACTTTTCAGCAAAATAGACAGTGAATGCTAATCGGTAAAAACACGCGTTAATACGTAATGGAGAAAGAACGAACAGTTACGTAACAAATTTGAAAATTGTAATTATAAAAGAAACTTATTTCTTTCTTATATAATTAATACTAGCCAGTAATTGTGCAAAGTTTTTAATAAAATCTAGCTGTAACTTATCGTTACATTCGTTTAAAAAATTTGAATAATACACATTTCGAAACAGAACTGGTTTTGTGCATATTTCGAATATATAGAAGAATAAGAAGAATTAATAAATGATTCGTATCATGTTTTAATTCAGAAATCAAAGGTACGTTACGAGATGGAATAATAGAATCTTCGTTCGTGCATTTTTATCTCCTCGGAATTTCTTTCAGGAATTTTAATTATTTACGTTTTTCTGTTTCTCTAAATATCGACGTGCCCGTAACTATATAACGATTCAATAACCAGCATACCATGCATATCGTAACTAACGTAAAATCATAATCGCGATCCTCTCCAAAATAGAAATTCTTAATAAGGTTATCGAAATACGATACAGTTGGAAACGCTTACGAGCCTCGAAATTGCCCCTGTTCGTAATGAATTTTCTAGGAGTGCCTCTAAAATAAACACTCGTTAGATAAGTTCTATCCAATAAATAATAATTGTGGAACAGAGGATGTACCGTAAGTAGATATTCTGTAACAAATTCTTTACGAGAAATCGGTACTACGACTGAACTCGAGGAATTTAAAGAAGCTGCTAATTTTGTTGTTGTTACTTTTAACAAGTCGAGCGGTATTAAATTTTTGCTCCGTTATGCGTATTTTTCCGCAAGCTAAGTTGCACGTAAAAGCAAAAATAAATTCTATGTATTCGTAGCGTACACTATTTTTGGTATCCTTGTTACTTTTAATACTATTTTCTACGGTTATTAAAATATTAGTACACGAAGAGAAAAAAGGGGAATGCCAGTATTTCTCATAAATCGAAAACTTGGAGGAATATTTAATTTTTTTTACACACAGAAATGTATTAAAAACATATGAAACTTAGAGGACTCGTTAAAATTGACATTCTTATTCTACTTATTAAATTATGATAATAAATGAAACGTTCATAGGGGGTTGTAAATTTTCTTAAGTAAAGAATTGCACCATTCTTCAAGTGTACTAATTTTATTTCATTAATTTATAGTTTTTTGGTAACATCCAATATTTATATTAAATCAATTATACGAACATTCAAACAAATTTTTTTTTATCCTCGTCTAGCGGACTTCGGGTCCATTTTGAACCACAGAATAGTTTCAGAATCGAAAAGTGTTGGTTTTTACTAAATAATAACGATAAACGAACTTGTACAAAATAAAAGATAAATTCAATCAGAAATTTTAATTTAGGTCAAAATGGACCCTGTGTCGAGGGCTAATAGAGGTGTCTTATAACCCGTTTTTCTGTAAAAGTAAATCTTTTCTCGATTACACTACATTTTCCCGTCTTGTAGGTCGGAAAGTAAAAAGTTTGACGTTGTTTTCGCGGTTTCACCGGCGACGTCGTCCGTTCAAACTCGTTCGTACGAAAAAAGATTTACGAGTGCGTGAGTACCTCCGTTGTTTTGTCAAGGCTGCACTTTCGCCCAGGACGATCGGTTTTCACGAGGAACGGGCATCGATTGTTAAAGCGTATCCCGCTTTTTAAACCGAAGCGCCACCTCAATTAGGAGAAACTCCGTTGGCAGACTTTCGAATTGCCTAGAAAATGAATTTTCTTTCCACGGTTGAAAAGTTACTTACGGACGATCGTGAGTTCTACGAGTTCATGATTACACGCGAAGTGAAATTATACACAGTATCAATTAAACGCACGCCTCATTGTTCCGTGTAATTGGTCAATTGTCCCGACAAAATAACGCGACAGTCATGAATTTCTGACCTCGCCGCGAATACGCACGAAAGTAATTGGGGGGAAAAAATCGTGGAAGAAATAGCAACTCGTACAACGGTTACGCACGTTTCGTTAAAAGTAGGTCTTTCGGAATTTTTATTTAAAAAACTATGCAATCCGTATTTCGTTTTGTCAAATTTTGCTTTACAATTTCAGTGACGTATTGAACGATTAAATTACACAAAAAAATTCCATTTTTTCAACCCGTTGCATCCCCTTAATGTCGAAACGCGACTGTTGCAATAATTATTTCGTTGCACGGCCGGTCGCTTTCAAAACCGACGACCGTACCGAGGGACTTTTCTCTTTTCACGATTCGTTTGTTTAGTCGCGCAGTATGATTAATCGTCGTCGCCACAATGATCAACAATCCGCGGATAACCCGTCGTATGTACTCTTATTACCAGTAAAACGAGCTGTTACGAGAAACTGTGTGTCAATCTTACGAAGTTTCCCTCGTTTCTGTACGCACGATACGACGCAGAAATAATCCAATTTTGAAATAACGAAAGACAGGCAATCGTGAGGGAGGTGAAATCATTTTTTTTTATTGGATGTATGCAACAACGATAAGATCTCTAAAACTGGAGTGTGACACAATGTAGTGTCCTCTCGAATTACACGTATGTCGAAATTCCCCCGAAATATCTAACGAATCTCCTGAAAAGCCGACGATAATTATAGATGAGAGACCCATTTATCCAGAGTCGCGATCGCGCGGAATCCTGGCCCCCGCGGACTTGTTCCAAGAGAAATGTCAACGATCTTTACGATCCCTGCGCCCAAGAGGATTCAGGGCGAAACACGCTAATGCCAAAAATATATCACGGCCTTTCTTGTATTTCGGTCTAGGGCAGCGATTCCTAACTTTTTTGTTAACGAAGCTCGTCGACCCTTTCCCAGAATAACGTTCTTAAAAGTTAACAAAAACAACTGGAGTTAAAAATCTTGAGGTCAGATACAACGCATTATCCAAAATTAAAGTTTGCACAAATCACTTCACCAAAACGGGAATAAACTTTTCGTAAGGTACACCAGAATTGGGAGACTCTTTTAGTTCAACTTTAATTCTAGTAAATTTTTTATTCTGTACATATAATTAACAACGTCTTCAATTTTTTACTATATTTGTACCTTCGATATAATTTATATTAACACGTTCACTACCACAGTCTTCTTGAACAAAGTTTATTATATTCCTTTATGAGTCAGAGAATATATAAATAATATCAACGTGTTAAATGAAAAAGGGTTGAGGATCTATGTTCAAAACTAACGCCATCGTGGTAAAAATAATTATTTAAAGAGTTTAAAGCTATCTATTAAAATTATCTGCCTCTACTCTTCAACAACTTAGGGAAATTTATAATTTCTCGTATTTCTTTTTCCTTTTATTTGATTTTTATTAAAGTTGCTTCAACTTGGAAGATTAGTAGGAACTAATAGGAATAGTTTATATAAATTACTTTATTAAATACAATTTGGTAGATTAATATGCTTCAAAAAGATTACTACATTGGAACATGATTTTCTATTCTTAAGGACTTTGTTTAGGCATCCATTATTCGTATTATTTTAAAAATTGCAGCAAATGATATTTACGTGTTCTGTAATTTTAAATAAAGAATCTGAAACTCGTTAGATTAACGAGTTCCGTAAATCTAGTATTAAGAACGGTTTAGGGTAATGCAAGGAAACGTGTCTGCAAACACGTGTTCGCAATATGGCAGCGTTCATCGTACTTTTTCGCGCGACCCGGACCTTGAACTCGTCACGGATCGCGAGATTGCGGGCCAGCAAACCTAAACGTGAATTTGTCGATGTAGAACGTCGATATTCCATCAGAAACGAATGAAATATCAAATTAAATTTTCGTTTTCTTCAATCAATTTATTTTATTTTATATTAATATATTATCTTTATTTACATTCTTATATTAGTTTTCTTATAAAAACACTCTTTCATTACAGAAAAAATTAAATATTACAAAAATTTAACACGAATAATAGTAACATTAAAATAATCGGTATAAATAGTTAACAGAGTGTCTCACGTTACTAGATCCAACCATAACTCTTATTCTAATCTAGGGGATATTCTAATCTAGGCGTCAATTTTTCATGTGAAGAATGCTCTTTACACATAAAAAAAATTATGACACTTGTATCAGACCTCATCGCATGTTTTTAGTCAGTATTTATAAAGTATACACAATTTCTTTCATGTAAAAATATTCAAAATTGAAGATATACTTGTTGAACCTTGTTTATCTAAAAAAGAAAAACAGACAAACCGAAAACTATTTTTTTTTTAATAGAAAAAAGTAAAATGTGAAAATAGAAAGTATACTCTATTATAAAAACAATTTTCACAGCACTATTAATTGTATTCAATATTATGAAGAGATATAAAAATACGATGTGTTTATGTGCTAGACAAAAACGTACAAGGTTTCGTGTTTTGAATTTCGAGAGTATAAATTTAAATCCTGGTAATATTATACATCCTGTACGGTCTCGATAATTACACGAAAATGTTAAGCGAATTAAGACGTTCGGAATAAATTTCAATTAATTGAGTGGAACAGTGGAATGACATTTCTGAACGCCGCCATTCCGCGATTGAACCCTTCCAACTACTTCACCCCCGTGAATGCTATTAATAAACTTTGTTTTGGCAATATGCCTATCGTTCCTTTCATTCATGTTCCTGTTGACGCGGCTGGTAAGGGCAAAAATAAACCTCGAACAACCACGATAGTCCCCTACAAGAAATTATCTTTCTCCCCCTTTACTGACATTCGATTATCTTATTAGTAGTACACAAGGTAAATTACCTTCATTAATTCACAATTGATGCAATCAACTTTGTTAACAAATAAACGTTAACTTCTACTTAAACGGAAGTTAATTAATTTCCACCTAATTGGCCATCAATTTTAATTTTTTTTATTATCGACCCAGTTTTTACATTTTTACCCATACACCATGAAAACCAATAATATCAACATTACCTTTTATTTTGGATGTATTTGATAAAAAGTATTCATTTGGACTTACAGAGTAATACGTATACGTTTTACAAATTAATTTACTATTTAGAAATTAGTTTTTGTAAATTATAAATGTATTTGTATTTTCATAGATAGTATTTGTTATGTCAGGTTATTGATTTAATACGAGCTGCAAATTTTATTGCTGGCGAACGCAAATAATGAACTTTAAAATGTCGAACAATAGAAATCATACGTAACATGGTTGCGATCGAGTGAAACGCGAGCACGCGAGGAACGTGGGAGATCATTACGCGTGTCTCGAACATTAATGCGACATTGACAGCTTTACTGCTGAGATTTGAAAGGATATTTGATCGTATGTCAGTTGTTACAGTAGTGTGAATAATTCTATATCCAATATGAATAGTAGGTATGCAAAGGTGACACGTCGCGAAGGGCAACGTATGAAAAAGAACAAATATGACATACCAATGAGATTTGACACGGCACAATCACGATCGTATACTTTCTAAGATCAGTTTGTTCACGTACGAGAATGTCGAATGAAAGAAGTGTTCTAATATACATTTCATAAACATTTATATCGAAACTGCAAGTACCTACTGCTACACCAATAAAAGAAATTAATAATTCGATTCTAATTAGAAGCATAAATGTTTGATATTAACACACTTTGCACGAGTCATAAAACTGCTATAGTTTTACAGACATACTGCTAACAAGGTGAAAAGAAATCACGAAATGTCTTGAAACGTTTTTACGATGCAAGAGCCAGAAAGCGAGAATGGTGCAAGTCAAAACGATCGAGATATTGATTAGCATATTTCAATTTCTAGCGTTAAATTTCATACATCATCCATTAATTCAGAGAATCAGATAAAACTGATTTACACCGCTTTTTCATTCGTTGGGTTTTATTCAGAGTGAAAATGATAAATGGCTCGACAAACATAGAAATAACAGACAGTGTTCGCAAAACGTGCAAGAAACATTCAAATGGCGCAGGTGTACAAATCAACCTTGACAGTAATTCAGTTTGCTCGTCGAAGCCAATAATATGCAAACTGCGAAGTGTTATCAAGAACAATGTGACCCAGAACATTTGCTGTTATTATCCTAGTGATTTCTACAAAGGCCAAGGTTCTAAAATAGAAACACAAAATAAAACATTTAAAAGCTACTCATTCATTCAGATCAAACAAATCACTTTTTTTCCTGTTTACATTTTTATCTATTTTTTTTCGACTCATTTCTTGGATTACCCTTCATAGAATTTATTGCTCGTGGAAAATAATTTACTAATTCAGTTTGACTCAGTTAGACTCAGTATGTTTAACTTTGACTAAGTTTAAAATGCACGAGCGTCCACGCGAACACGTCGAATAAATTTTACGCGCTCCTTCATCCACAGATACTATAAATTGCAACATTAATGAGCAAATATTCGTACTACTTTAATCGCGACAAAATTTAATAACCGTTCGCGAGCAATTTACGCGTTCCACTCGTTGCGTTTTATATTCGAATTCTACGTGCCCCATTAGCAAATTGCTGTTCGTCGAACCTAATTACCTCGGTGAAGGTTCGAGCGATAGAGCGTTAAAGGTAAGGCGGCGATACAGGAGGAGAACATTAAATCGTACAGGTGCGGGTCGACATATTCACGATGTTCTTGGTGAGTAACGCGGCCTTTCTCCGTGACATTTGAGAGGCAAGAAAACACGTAGGTGGAGTTCTTGCATCTCTCATTACGATGCAAGGACGACCAGCTACAAAGTAACTCCTGAGATCCTGCTACCATCCATTCTAACCCTTTAACGCCCAAGGTCTTTTATGGGTAGAAAAAAAGTATATCTAACGTGTAAAATCGTCGAGAAAGGTGTGAGACACCTTTGGTATGCCAACAAAAATATTTGAGACAAACGAAATAAGGCAAAAAAGTTTGAACCAAACTGGTTTGCACACCTAATAGATCTGCAGGGCGCTAAAAGGTTAATTTAATTTCGATTTTAGTCGATTCTGAAAGCAACGTCGTTTGTATGTCTTTTTAAAGTTTAAGGGTTTCAGAATATCGCAGTAAAATTGTAAAAAGTCTTAAATTTGGAACCTGCTGTTTTTACAGAACCCATAAATATTATTTGTTAACAATTTATATTGAATTTTAATACTTTTTTTCTAATTAAAAAAAAATTCCATTTTAATGCAACCGTCAACGAGTTTCAATAAGTTTTAATGAATTCCAATAAAATCTTGTGTAAACATAGACACCATAAGCAAATGCTTCGTTTTTGGAGCTGCAAACATTATCAGTTCTACATTATTGGAAACATTCCAGTAATCGAATAAACTGTCGGGCACGGAAAAATTACTTAACGTTGCCCGGACGCGATAACAGAATGTAAACAATCTTAGACAGATATCGAAGAACGATAGCAATGGTTCGTAAATAATGTCGATAGCGTAGCAACATGTTAACGTTTCTTTAACGAGTAACATAAATCAGTAAATTACACTGGTGAAGTTTGATTAAACAGATTAGGAATATCCTATATAAAACAAGTCTTTTCGAGTTTGTTATTTTTTACAATAATATGATGGTCATTTTTAGGTTTTTATTTAGGTCTTTGTTATTTATTCTCACTTAATCAATTTTTCCAAACTTCACTTATACTAAGTGTATTATAATATGTAGAAACCACTTTAGAAGTAGATCATTTAGAAATCATTTGGTTTTGTTCGCAAATAATCAATTTATCAAACATGAAATAGCCAGTTGTTGCAATACTTGTTATTAAGTTGAAGAAAATTCAGGTGGTGTACTTCAATCAAGGTACAAACAATAATTTAGTGTTAATGTGTAGACTATGGTCAGATAAACTAAACGAACTTGTCGATCACCGTACACATCAATTTCTTATAACAGATGTTTAATTAATTATGAACATATATCAATTTAACTATCCATTATCAGAATAAAATTTCACGCGGTGGCTGTTTAAAAATAATTTTTTATTCAACGCCAGTTACCAATGTTGAAATACTCGAGGCACACAAACGAAGCAATCGAGTCATCCGAATAATGCCTGGAATTTTTTAAAGAATTAGAAACTCTATAACGCAACGATTACAGACATGCATTCGTACTCAAGGTGGCCATTTCGAACACTTTCTACAAACGTAAGCAGTTAACATGCACGTTATCGATGTATTGTGTGCAATAAAAAAGGTGTCGCCGGGCGTAAAGTTTTCCAATTGGTGGAGTAACACGAGTAACTGCCGGTTGGTAGAATGTGGTGTCACCAGTATCGTTCCACCAATCGTAAGCCTCGCGTCATACGTGCAAACTGTGACCTCGTGACAGCTTTTTTGCACTCCGTTATACAAAAATGGCCGCAACTTGGGAACAAGGTCAAACAGGGCATATGTTTATATGGACTTTTTCCATTGCTTTTTTGTCCCCGATTCGATCATGCGGATCCCACGCGTTACACCCTACGCAACAAAGATGGGCACAACATAAAAATATTTCAAACAAGGAATGAAAGATTAGCTACTTCCCATCAATCAAATAAATCTTGACAATACATCGTAATACTTTGAAAAAATATACATGATTATTTCAAGGTTTTATTTATCGTTTGTTGTTCGAACGAGGATGGTGATATCAAATCATCCCGTAAACAGTAAACCACAACTCTATTCGTTTACCCGCTAAAAAGCCTGAATAAAATTTTTCATATCCAGGTACTAATGATTTAGGAAAGGTTCGATATAATTATACAAAATATTAGAATTAAAAAAATATTCATGCAATCATATGATCAAGAAACTCGAAAACAAGATCAAATAGGTCACACGTTTATGTCAATATCTTCATCAATACATATAGGTGACATGATTTTTCACTAAGGAGTTAAATTAATTCTGAAGACTCGACGTTAAAGGAAATAAATCTAGACAGGATTCTTGAATTTTAACTTATTTAAAATTAAGTCTATAAACAAAGTTTCGTTTTCGAGGACAATTTGAGAGGTTCGGTGTGACAGTTAAGAATCAATGTCTAGTTTGTGTTAATTTTAACAGGCAAACAGCTCGCGAAATGTAAATTTCACACCCCAGAAATATACACGATTACTCGATGTTCGTTACACTTTCGAATCGCATACCTGGATAAATAGGTAAACGGTAAAACAATCGATGCACAGTACGCCTCCCTCGAAATCGTGCAACTTCCGTTCGGAACGTTCTCTCGTGCAGTTGGTCAGTAATTTGTGGCGGTCTAGTTAGATGAATCATTCCGCGGTATTTCTAAATGTTTATTTCTTCGGATCGTAGCACCGAAGCACTGACAAAGCTACTGTTACGACATTTTCTCCGGGATTAGTGACGTCTACGATTCGGTCAGCTGGCTACCCGGAAAAGAAATCGTAACCGGTTGTTACGTAACTGGCACGATTGACTAGACGAAAAGACACGTTCCTGTAGAACCGGTAGAACGTTCACGGATTTTACCGGCATTAGCGACTCCTCTAATCTGAGTACGTATCTCGACCAAGTGCCCCCGCGATTTCAAAACTTTTCTACGCTGTTAAGAAAACAACTCCAAGCGTTCTTCGCGAACAATTCTATTCGCTCCTATGATTGACGTGACCGCGTTGTTAATTAAACTCGAGGGGTTTTACATAATCCGCCCCGTTATTACCGGAGCTGCTCGATGTTTTCGATAAACGAACGATTCGCGAACCGCGATCTGAGAACCGGAAACGAAGTTATGACTCGTCGAACGTAAAATACACCGATTGTAAAGAAAGCGCAATGCAAACGAATAACCGATGAACTCCCTTTATTAGAGTCACGTAACGTTCACTTTGACGTGGTAATGGTATCTCGGTCGAAACGCTGTCAATATTAACACAGTTTCCCCATCGATGTGTTGTAACTCGGAACGAGGAAATTTTTATTCTAACGATACACCCGGAAAGGAAAATAACG
This sequence comes from Colletes gigas, assembly GCF_013123115.1. Taxonomy (NCBI): domain Eukaryota; kingdom Metazoa; phylum Arthropoda; class Insecta; order Hymenoptera; family Colletidae; genus Colletes; species Colletes gigas. Next base: position 1,544,426 of record NW_025106646.1, read on the forward strand.
TTACACAATCTGACGTGAACGGGCTGGCGAACTCTACCAACCGGTAGCACAATATCCGTCCATTTAACAGGTGCTAGTGAGCAGGTACGCAAATTTTTCGTTTTCAGGCCTTTCGACACGACCAGCGAACGCGACGAGTTTAATTGCCTTGCAGCCAAACTGGTAATGGCGTCGACAGATCCGTAACTGGATCGAACACGTGAAAATGCCGTACTTTTTGTGCTCGCTGTTTGCACAAGAAAGATGTTCTCTGATGTAACGTCTGTACGTGATTCCATAATTTTGTGGTGTATAATATACCACGTGGCTAAAACAAAGCATCAGAAGCTTTAAGTTCTGAAGAACTACGTTCTATCTAATTTTTCACATTTTTACTAATGTTTCATGAATTTTAGGAAACGCATGCTACAAAATGAAAGATTCACGATAAATCTGTACATTGTGACACTGAGTAGAAAATCTAGGTTTGCTAAACTTCGAACGAACCTTTCAGAATCGTACGGCCGAGCTGCGTCATCGAACCAACTAAAACCGTGATCCTAAATCAAATAAGACCTGAAAGGCGACCGTCGAGCTAGACGAATTCTAAACAAACGCGTATCAATCACGCGCTGGATTTCTATGAAACTTTTTGCATGCAAGTCTCCTTTTCCTTTTGTTACACTCAAATACGACGTCACGTTTCCGCGCACGTGTACAAGAAACTCGTCAAGGATAACAGCTACGGAATCATAACCGCGAGTCGCGTTCGCGAAGAAAGAGACGATCTCGAAATTCGATTTTACTAGGGTGGTCCGTATTTTTTACCCCCGTTTTTGAAAGAATTTTTGTAAGAATTGTTGATGTTACGCGTTAATTTCAATTCATTGCTTGTTCTCGAATGGTGGAATTGAAAATTTGAGTATTTCTGCGCCACTGCGGAAAATAATAGAAAAGAAACGTTCTAATACAATATAATATTTTTGATAATATGATGATTTTTGTCATCTTCTTTGAATTGAGATCGAAGTAGCCAGATGTTGTGTTTTTATAAACCTTTGGAGTCCCGAATGCTATAAATTTTAAAGCAGTTGGAAGTTCTTGATCACAAAAAAAACAATCAAGTTTTATAATCGAGAACAATTAGCTTTTACAGAGTCATTACAAAGTTCTCTTGCTCTATCTATATTACTTAATATAATTACAGAATCACCTATTTGAATGACAAACATATAATTTGAGAGTTTATTACGATAATCAAAAGGAAATGTTCCATAAAAATATCACTAAATACACAGTATTTTATTTCTGATAATTTAGTATGCAGAAGTTGATATTTTGCTCATTATCCATACAAGGAAACGTCCAATTATATCGAGATGTACATTAATATTGCTATTACAGACCTATGAAGCTGCGTTGCACCGCAGCAACACATAAAACTATAAATATCTCCCTCCAATTGGTTTGGACATAAAATTCAGTCTATATGAAATTATATTTTATCAGGCTTGAATCGTACGAGCATTCTGGTTCACCTTCAACGGCCATTGTATCCTCTTGAACGTAATAATAAGTACATTCGTTCGCATAAAAATCTCAATCGGTATTCGTGCAACGAAAAGACATTTCGAAACACGATACAAATTTATACGGCATCAATTAGGATTACTGTATTTGCAATTCAACGGGCTTCAACGAGGACAATTAATTTTGTCTGCAGAAGTGTAGAAAAAGACACGAACGAATATAATAATAGTCAAGGGATGAAGTCAATTTAAGTTTACTTTAGTAATTAGCTCCATGCATCAATTTAAAAATAAATATTTACAGACCAGAATTTCAACAAAATTCTATTAAAGAATTAAATCTCACAATTAAAAATTGATTAAAATTTGACATAGAAATAAAATCATTAGGGCAATGCCGAATAATTGGACTATACCTACATATGAAGTGATAGAAACGAGGAATTGGGACATTTTCATGGGTGTTTTCTCATTTTACGGGGTTAAGGAACAACTTTTCGAAAAGTCCTAGAATTTCTGAATATTCTTCGCCAAAATACGCGTCGTTTGCATTTTGAAACATTAAAATCCACCGATCCGTTCAGGAGTTATGACTTTTTAAACATACGCATGAAATTTCAGTGGAATCATTCTCTCTCTGGTCAGACATTGTATATTCGGTAAAGAATTTTTTTCTCGAAAGTGCGTAGGAATTCGGGGGTATGTCTAATGACCAAAAATGATTGTAATTGACACCTGCAACCGAAAATAATTTTTACAGAACGATTTGAAACTTTTCAATTTCACCGAAAAATTGAGGCGCCCCTGTCAATTTTTCTTGAAAATTCGTTTTTGATTTTTAACTAAAACAACCATGAGTAATGTAATAATACAATTTATTAATAAAAAATAAAATATATAACACTCCTACCGGTTATTCGGACAATCCGGATAATCGGATCTCTACTGTATTCACATTTTAAAATACTAATAAATTAATTTACAACTAAACAGAAAGTAAAAATATCGAGTAATGTTTCAAACTTTTCAGCGATTGTACGTGTTTGCTAAGGACGATCGAGGTTAATCGACGTTGGTGCAACGAAATGATAATCGATTTGGACGCGTCTGATTCATTCTTCGCGTGTGGAATGATTAACGAAACAACGGAGCAAAAAGAAAAGAAAAAGAAAACGAAAGGTTCGAAGGAGAAAAGAAACAAACGTATACACGTATCCGGGCGTTGCGATTCAAAAATAATGGAGGGTACACGTAACAAAGGGCCAAGAGGAACGAACGTACGAATTACAAGCCGGGTCAATTATCCGGCCTGCACGACCGTTAATCCAATTTATGAAATGGCCGGTCACGAGCGTACCACACGCAGCGCGTGCGACGAAAAGGAGCGTGGACCGCGCTTAATCGTGGGTGGAAGGACCGCTCCGTGAGCGTGCGCTTAACGTACAGTGGTGGATGAAAGTATCCACGCAGCACACCTTTTAGAATACAAATGATTCTAACTACAGTAATGATTCGTTAAATGAACTTCGGGGATGTTTTAAGAATCATTACTGTAGACAGCAGACTTTATACATTTATGCTATATCTCGATACGCAAAAGCATATGTACTGGTCACTCTCAAACCTATTGCAATGATTTGTTTGTATGGGTTTGAAGTGGACTATTGGAGGAGGGTTCATTTTAAGAATCATTAGTGTAGACAGCAGACTTCATACAATTATGCTATATGTCAATGCGGGAAAACACATGCAAAATGTACTGGTTACTCTCAAACCTATTGCAATGATCTGTTTGTTTGGGTTTGAAGGAGACTATTGGAGGAGGGTTCATTTTGAGACACGAGCAAAATGTACCGGTCACTCTCAAACCTATTCCAATGATTTCTTTGTCTTTGAAAACGATTATTTGAAGGAATCGAGGCTTTCGTGTCGACAAATACAAAAGCACAAAAACTATTTTCTCGCGTGTACAAATTTTTAATCGACACAATTTTTTAAAAAACGAAGCTAGAAATGATTTCTTTGCTATTTATTGAATAAAATTTTACCCACTCATGGTTTGAACATTAGAGCTCTGTTCTGATGGGATACGTGGTCCCAAACTTTTGAGCGTTAGTGTATGTGGCGCAGAATCGGCGAGAAGGCGTACAAAGTTTCAAAACGCCGCGGGCAAATCGTCGTGTCCCGTGCGGTGCGTGCAAATAAACGCCGGATTGCGCTCCCTCGCCCGGAAAAGAAAAAAGAACAGCGATAATACGGTGCCCACGTTCTCGCCTCGCAAAACGTTTATCCACCTCGATACCGTCCGACCGCATGGGTGTTAATTTTATGCGGATACGTCGGGTCCAGCGATAAGCGCTTAACGGTGGACGGATACCGAATCGATCGATTTTTTAATTCGACACGTACCCGACGAGACCATAATCTCTCCCCTCGATACTTTTATCTCGTCGTATATTTGAGCATGTACGGCAGATTAGATAAGAGCACCGACAACGATACACGGTTGTAGAGATTTATATACATTTTACTGTGTTTGTCTTCATCGTGCCTGCAGTTAAGTTCGTTGGAAATGCAAGGAAGCCGCGACCTATAATTTTTTACCTCATATTTCATAGCGTCAGCTTTTATCGGGGGTTATAATGCACGAGCAGGGCCAGCTGGAGGCATTAAACATTATTTTCTACTCCATTTTAGCAAATTTTAATCATGACCAAGACCTCAATTGTTAGCAAAGACACACACTTACGTCATAGTAGCAAAGCTGACATTTTTTTCACCGACAATTGATCGAATAAAATGTGTGAAAAATAGTCTGGCGTTTAAATAATTGGTCTAAGTTTTTTATCGAAGCAAATGTAAACAATTAAAAAGTCGACAGTTTTTTTTTTCTACTCCAAAAATTGATAAACTTTTTAAAATACTATTTTAAAAATAATCAAAATATCTATTATCCATGAAAATTTCTTCATAATTGTGAGAAAAAGAAACGAATTAATTTGATAGAATTTTTCTGAATTGTTTTCAATTTAATTATTGTATTGTATGTATAACAAATTATTATTGTAAATTTAATTTTTCACCTAACGAAGAAACAGTTGTTTACCTTTTATTTGTCATTCGAATTTTGTATTAAGATAAGAATTGTATCTGTTTGTAATCATATATATAAACAAATTGCGATAAAATTATTGTCTCAGTATTAATTATATGATAAATACGATTTCAGTTGGAGTTATTATTATGAATCTGAAAATTGACATCTACTTAATGATTTTATTGTAATGATCCTGAAATTTCTCAAAATCTACAAAGTAAATCCGTGTAATATTCGCTATGAAGGTGTACAATTACATGAAAATACGTGTAAATTAAAAGTATTATGACCTTTAGTTAATTACATCTATGATTTTGCTATGCCAGTGTTTATCATAATTTAACTGTGAATTATTTCATCAAACATCGATCGTATATTAGATAATATTAAAATTGCCTTTATCAAATTTAGCAATAAATAAAAATACACAAATCACTCAATTCAACACAATTCACTAAAACAAAATGTCTGCAAAGAAAAACAAAGAGCCAAGAGTATATTCACAGCCAACGAATAAAAACAAAGATATCATGTCTATTGCCTCTTACTGTTGATCCAACTATAGTTCCATTCTACAACTTCAAACTCAATTACGTATTCTTTAAATTTACCTAAACGTAACACAATAATAAATAGATTCATTGTTGATGCTCACGTTTCAAAACACGGCTGAAGGGAACAAAGAATGCTGTCACGTAGTACTCCAAATTCGTAATAAATCACACCCACGCTAAAATCACACCAGAGGTTCGGACACTTGTGTTTAAAAATTTTCGTAGTTGGATATCGTGCGCACAATCGTATCGCGTGAAACAGATAACAAATTATTCAGACAGTTATTGCTCCGATCGTTACGAGTGAGAAATTCGATTGTCGACGCGAACTTGATTCAACGGTGGCACCGATTCTGCTTGGAAAGGTAAATCCACTCGATTGGTTCTTCCCAATGTTGTTTAAACGTAGCACGACGCGAAACTACCGCCGCGACATAGCTTCGCCCGCGAAAGACGGCCGATGACTGAGGATTTAATTATTTCGTATTACGGGGTTCCCTCACTTGTCGCTCTACGTCTGCGCAGTGACTGTTTCTTGGTCACTCTACGCGCTACGTGTGTTCACTAAACGCGCGACTCCTTGAATTCTGCGCAACCTTCGATTATTCGCGATTTCTTCCGCATTCAGTTCCCCACATATTTTTCAACGTCAACGCATTACACCTTCCTGAGTCATGCGTGGGAAATGTTACACGCAGAGTCCCTGAAACTCTGCAACTTCTTTTTTCTTCACTAATATCGAACACGAAATATAATTCAACAAAGAGAAAACCTCAGTCTTGCGCAAACGGATTTCTATCGACGCTCAGAGTTCGTGTATGAGTCGTTTTTCTAGAAAAATTATTATTATTTAATATTTATTATTGAGGAAGAAAGAAATAAAACGGATACTATTGGATCTAATTGTATTTAATTATATTTAGTTTCTCCTTTTGCAACTATGAGCTTCAAATAATTATAATTACGCGGTTAGATCGAACTGTGTTTAACTATTTTTACTTTTTTCATTTGCAGCTATAAACTTCAAGTAATTACAATTACATGGTTAGGAGGTCTAACATAATTTAAGTGTCTTTATCTTTTCTTTTTACAACTATAAGCTTCAAATAATTATAATCACATTTAACTGTTTTTACTTTTGCCTATTGCAATTATAAACTGAAAATAAGTATAATTACATGGTGAGGTCCAGCTATATTTAATTATTTTTACTTTTTTTTTCTCAAGTATAGGTGAGTATAGGTAATATTTAATCATACGTAGTTCTTCTCATTTTTTCCTTTTTTAACTGTAAGTCTCAAGTAATAATAATTCTACTTTAAAGGGTTAAATTAAACCCGACATATTTCTAAATTCTAAATGGAATCGCGTACGTTTCGATCATTGCAAATGCACTTTAAGCTGATATTTTTTATTTAAAATTACAAGTAAATACTATATTGTCGCTGGAGACAAATTTAAACCTTATCTGAAATAAGTGATACGAGTTTTGAAAAAGTTAGGGCCACTGAATAAATACATGACTCGTTGTCTAATCAATTTCTGTGTAAACTTACACAATCGGTTGTTTGCTTGGGACAGTGGTCATCGGTGATCCACTTAACGCGAGTTTTTTTGTGACTTCTGTGTTACCATCCGTACAAGAAGTTTTCAGTTATGCTTAGCTACGTATAATTCCATTATTGACAAAGTGTGCGAGAGGTTAGGATCCGAGAACATCTATAGTTTTCAAGGTACAGTAATGATTCTTAAAATGAACATCGCTTCGATATTGACACGTTTCACTGGCTCCAAGGATAAAAATGTTCAACTTACGAATCACATCCGGGATTCATTTTAGGAATCATTACTGTCCCACGTAAATTTTTACGACAGACTGTACCATTCGCGCCCCAAACGAAACGTTAATCGCTAAAACCGAAACCGTACAAGCAGTAACCACCTAATTCCAGTTGTAAACCGAAATTGAAACATTAGAGTCAAACAGCAAAATTCAATAAAATAGTCGAACAATGCTATATCTAGCTCCGGGATAAACTATTACGATGTCTACACGATTTCTCGGTTGAATGCGACGTAAATCTCGGGCGGGCGTAAAATTTACTGGCGCGGCGATATGTTCGTACGCGTATCCGTACGTATGTATATAAATTTGCATAACGTGTGTACGGTACCGTATAAAACGAGGAACAAATCTCGAGCAATTGGCTTCACGAAACATCGTGGTTCGACACGGGGGAAACACTACGGAGTACCGAACTCTCGATATGGTGTTAACTGGTCGAAAACAACGCCCTATAAATCGCGAGCATAGAATCGCGCGAACAAATTGCCGAACGAACGAAAAAGGAACACGGGGTGAGGAAAATCGAAGGCGGCGGGGGCGTTTCGTAACGTGCGAACGTTTGGTTTGTTTCGTGGTAAAACAACCTGGTGCACCCGTGTTGAGACATAGGTGAAAAGTCTGGCGTGCGTTTCGTGCATGCGCTTTATACGTAATGCATGTGTTACGGAAACCAGACACGGTAAAATAGATAGGGTTGCCAAAGATCGTGCAAACGATCTACGTCGACGGAGCACACGCCGCGCCGGCCGGGATCTCGCGGCTGCACGATTAACTACGGACAATGTAATCGAGACGATAAACTCGATAACTCGTAATTAAAGTTTCCAGATCGACCGGCGACCGCGGGGGAATGAATTAATTACAAGTAATTGCGAGATCGGCTTACGCAACGTCCAGAACGTTGGGACGATTTTATCGTAAAAGTACAAGCGATCGCGCTTCGCGATTAATTTGTCAGTCTCGCTGTTCTTCTGTTCCCGACGGGGATGCAGGGATTCTTTCGCCTTGGAGCAATTTTTTACTCTTCTGCGAACACGCCATCGATGAAGAAATAGAGATTGTAACTGTAGCGACGAACATGGGAATTTTACGCGATGACCCTCGTTTTACGGAGTAAAATTTATTTATTTGGAGTTGTACAATTTCTTTACTGACAACTACTCGTCACTTAGTAGATACTCGATGCTTTTTGAGATATAAATATTAATTTAGTTCCTAAGTTTTTGTGTATTTTTGTATTAATAGAATATATGTACCAAGTAGAAGTTTATCGATGTTGCGATGTTGTAACAATTAGGAGAATCAACTTCAACAGAGTCTAATGACGCTTAAGTACTACAATCACATACCGAATCGCTTGTAAGTGTCACAGCCAGGCGTAGACTGCATGACACTTACGAACAATTCAATTTGTTAGCATAATACACACGGAAACTTATGAACTGAATTGATATTAAATTATGGAATGTACTTTACATTATATTAATATAGAAAAAGAAGAGACTTTGCGCCGTGGGATCTAAAATCTTGATGTTGAAAATTATTTAACTGAATAACTTGCTACGGGCGTGTAATTTGTACAGGATAGCAGGTTTGTAACCGATCGAGGGAACTTGCAACAGTTTCAGGTTTTTTTTACATAACTGGACGTACAGAACTGGTATTTCCATAAAAATAATATAGTCTACCTATATATTGGTTTATTGCAACAGTATTAAGGAAACATTTGAATTCTATTTAATACGAGCATTCAGAGCCTCGTTCAATGTACGACAATACTATTTATACTATCGTGTCAGGCATCTTACAGTCGGCTAAACTGCAATTAAAGCTCGTGTATTGACTTTTGACCTCGGATAAAGACGAATGTGGGTCGTCGAAATCTTTTCACGGACCCACGTGCGCGCAACACGCGTCACGATCGGCCAATATAAATGTAATTATGCGCGCTGTGTACTGTCGATTTTACTTTTGGGTCGGAGGAACAGGAAGCCACGACCGTCCTACGGCCACGGAATTTTAACAAGTGGAAAATTTGTCTGCCATCGTGTTGCAAAACTGGACTCGTTTAATTCGAGACGTTTCTACTCGCATCAACTTCACAAAAGTATCAAATTACTTTACAGAGTATTAATAAATAAAATATTAACCTTGCCTAGATTTTCAAATCTGTGAATGATAAGATTGCTGTAACACCTTTACAGAAGGTAAATTGATATAAAAGAATTACCAATATAAAGTTGTTTAAATTTATCAAACATTTCACTCACTCTAAAGAATTTTATTCTGAGTTTACGAGTCGCCTCTTCAACAAAGCCAAGGTTTGAAGAATCGAATTCATCGAGACTAGCTGGAACACCTTTAATGAGAGCGCCATGATTTTGAATAATGAAATTGTTAAGTAGCCTGACCGAAAGGTTTTCCAACGGCTCGTATTTCCATGGAACAATATTTCCTTAGTAATAATTAGACACAACAAGCTTCGTAGGAAGCAACGTTCCTCTGGGCACAATTGAGAGTGAGAAACGCGTGACATGACGCGAGCGGAAAAGAGAGAACTGGGATGATAAATTGCGTACAGTGTGTACAACGAAACAACCACCGTTAGTTGCACCATGTCAGAAACGGTTTCACGCATCGTCGCGATCGCGCGGCTGATTTAATATACCGAATATTTAATTCTGATCATTAGCACTGATACGCGACACGGAACAATGCCAAGCATCAATATTTCGCTTAACGGCGTGGTATTTTTATCGGGCGACGACGCCGGTATGCAGTTTTGCGTTACACGCGAGGCTCGTTAAGCAAAATGCGTGTCACGGTGTCCGCGGCAACAATTAACGGCGAGATACACGCGACGCGTTACGTAGGAGGAAAACAGAAAATAGTAGACAAGACACCAAAGGGAGCAACGAGTCGCAAAATAGTATCCGTCGACGTTAATCGAGACCAGAATTCTGCAAAATGGGGAGTTTATACGTGAAAGGTATCATTTCATTTTTATAGTTCGAGAACAGTTATGAACCAGTTATGCATCGAGATGCTGCAAGAACGAAGCAACGATATCCGTTCGAATATTTGCGACGTTAACGACTTTAACAGTTTAGCTTTCAGTCGAGGATGTCGGATTATTATTATAGTTAAATGCTTTCATCGGCGAAGATTTAATTTATTATGTATTATGATTCACTCCATAGAATTAAGATAGTAATATACTTTTATTGTTTTATAGATATACTGTCTTATTTATTCTTTTTAGTATATTACTACTTTTTTCTTGTTAAAGATACAATTTTGTAACTGAATATAATTAAGACTTGGTGATATTCAAGAAGAAATCTTTTTCTTACAAATGTTCTTTCCTATGAAAGATTTTCGAACTGATTTAATGTATCTCACGTTACAAAAATGAGTGACTGTGATTGTTTAAAATTACTAATTGGGAAGAGTATTGACTTAGTAACGTCCAGTGGCGAGCGTCGCCATGATAAGAATAGCGCAGTCTGTAGCATTGAATTTTTAAAGACAGACTGGAGACTTCAATGCTTGTAGGCGAGCACGAACCTCCTCGTTCACGATATTTCGTATTCTGACACAAAAATTTGATTTCTTCTACACGAACACATTGAACTATTTCAATTTATTCAACGGTGGATTCAAGTTACTTTGCTAGCCACGAATTATGTTAAATATAAAGAGCAAAGGATCCAATGGCTGCTACGTTAATCTTAGCACAGTTCAATTTTCATTAAATTCTCCAATTCCCAAATACGGTATCTATATATTTTAAATACTTTGGCGAGCGTATACTGTTAAAGTTAGAGTTAACACGTGTGGACGAGCTTCGTAATTTTCACTCGAAGAGTGAAAAAGTTATCAAGAGTATATTAGTATCGAAGAACCATTTGTTGTTGATAGTTAAAAAGAGGTACAAATAGCCTGTCCGGCTGGCATTCCTACATTAATAATTTCCTCGAATTTCCGTCGCGTTACATGAAGCATCGTGTAACGGACAAATGATCCCGCTGCCGGCCAATCTTTCGCGAGTTTAATTTCCCCGGGCGTGACAGTCGCCCGTGACATTAATTGCGAGCGGCGCATGCCGCGGATGTTCGAGAGTACAATTGAAAATGAGAAACACGTGACGGGACACGAGCGCGAAACACAGCGGGAACGAAGAAGACTAACGGGCCACGGGCGTTCGGTGGAACAAGTATCGCGGCCTGTTCTCGCAGCCTACGCCGGTGAAGAGAGGTTATTAGATGCAGAACGTCGTGTCGTAATAAATGCCCGGCGCATAAATACGCTCCGCGGCGCGGCCAGCCGTGCAGCCACGTCGCGGAGGTCGTTTCCATGTCGTCTAAATTCCTGCCGCGCGACCAGGAATGCCTGAGCATTCGACAGTTGCACTTGAACCAGGAAATCGTCGTTTCGCCTGGAATCCCGCCTGCGCCGCAACGAGAAACGGCTCTTTGTCATCTGCCACCGACGCGAAACTATCAGGATTATGCTAAATTTTCACCGAGTCAGCCATTTTCATTTATTAACGGCGCTCCAAAGGCGCCATTTCGGATTCCAAATATGTGTAAATCCACCATTATTTACCATCAGGCTTACTCGTTTTCTTCAGCACTGCTAATAAATATTCCGTATCGCGTGACTCTTTTTAAGACATTCGCTGTCAGACCAAACCTCTCAAAACTTTGCGTTTGGACAATTTGAAGCTAGCATGCCCAGAGTTTGGCATGGAACTTCTTCTTAGAGCTTCGTTAAAATTCAAGAGTCTCATCTAGATTTACTTGTTTAAACATCTAATCTTGAGAGTTAATTTTTTTAGTTTCATGGTGAAAAATCGTGTCACCCGTGTGTGGATGGCGTGACAGTCGATGTGTTAATTAAATAGGATACTCAAAGTCAATGAAAATATTGACGTAAACACGTGACCTATTTGGCCTTGTTCTTGAGTTAAACTTTCTTGACTATGTTAATGTATCTTCTGTAATTTTGTAAATGACGTACAATGAACAAATGCGATGGGGAAGTTGTTAAAGCCCAAATGCATGTAAGGAAATAATTTAAAACAGATACAATTAACTTAAGATGGCGAAACCTGCACCCTCGATGACCAAAGTTGTCGAATTTAGGAAAACCAGAGGTCTCAACACGCAACGTTACAAATAGTCATCAACGAATTTGAACCATAAGACACTTCTTGTTATAAGTACAATTTCTTATCGTCGATGCAAGAATCTGTAACAATTTTTTAAGGATTCCTTCCGCCCAAATGTAAATATCCCAGCGTCTATCGTAGTCGATCGCCGTTGCACCGGCAACAAAAAAGAGAAATTGAGGAGAAAAATCATCGTGGAGAGCGAAACAGAGAAACGTGAGCCTCGCGGAGGAACGCGGGATTTCTTGTATAATCCTTGAGGTGCAATTTCAGCGGAGGAAAGGACACCGTTAATGGCGACGGTCCACTATTCAGACTCCATTCTGTTCCGCTCTGGTTCCACGGAGCGGCGAAAACTTCGATCGGTCCCCACCCGTTGGTCGTACCGCAACCATTACGATATATTATTATGCTCCCGTGTCACACCGACAAAGCTGGACCAAATCGCCAGGTGCAATCACGATCGCGTACAATTAACGTGCAATTATGTCCCCGAGGCTTTCGAAACTCCCTTTACCGTGCTCTATATACATGGGTGTACTCGTAGGCGACTCTACACGCGCCCGACTGTTACGAAACTGCAGCCGATCGACGTCATACAGCTTGATTGAATCCCCTTTCTTCGTAGAAATAGTTCTTTTTTCATGGCTTCGAAGCCGCGTAGGAGGAAGAGTTTAAGTACACAATTGTGACCGCGGTGAGGAACGACTCGTCGACAGTCGTTTTATCTTTCGAGTCGTCCGTTGAAATCGTTCTACGAAGCAGCGTGTCGCAAACTTCGTGTTTCCGTCTTTTTTTTCTACTTTGAAACCAGACGAAATAACAGTTTCGAATGAAAAATTAATTTTTATTTCAACGGATGACAGTTATCGTTTAGTCTCGAAGAAATAAAGTTACGAAACTATTGATTTTATTTTATTTTAAATTCCTTAGAAACCATAACAAATTGGTGTAAGTAATTTTCAACGTTGTACTCCAATATTTTTAATTTCCCAGCAATCTCCAGTGTAGCAAAACGTGGATTATTCGTAATCATAAATCCATACAAAATCTATAACGTATTACTAAAAATTTATAAATTGTATAACATTGAAACAACTTTATTGTAATTATTTATTTTAATTTAGTCAGAATTCATAATTATTGAATAATTTAAACTAGCATGTTTTTAAGAGTATCTTTTTAGAGTTAAAAAGCTGTGGTCTTTAAATGCCAGTTGGTGAATCCTCATTGGGCTCTAAGGGGGATCCCCCAAGTTAGAAGGGATAAAAATGTTCAATTTACGAATCACGTTTGGAGCTTCCTTTAAGAATCATTAAAATATACAAGGTCTCATTATTAGAGTGGGAAGCAAAGCGTATTGTAAAGTAACAACGAGTACAGAGTAGATATTAGAGTACAGAGGGGGGTGAAGAACTGAGAGTATGTTCTTTGGAGTGCATACACCCTGCGCAACAGACACGTTAAAATAAATAAATAATAGACGAATGTTTCCTCCGTTGCTAAATTTTCCCAGTCCTCTTATCAGAATCGTGCAGAAATCCTAACTAATTACGCATTTCCATCGCGAAGTGGAAGATGACGAGTTGCAAAAGAAAAGAACCAGTTGCACAAAAACGTTACGAAACAAACGCTTCTGCGCGTCTTTTATCGTCCCCGTTGCGACGATATTCGTCTACGGGGCGGAGGACTCGTTAACCGAAGACCTCGTGGGATCTGCAAGCCAGGGAGCCTATTTACTCCTCGCGAAATTCTTCGTCGGTTCGTCATTGTACGATCATGAGACAGGACGTCGTCTGTGACCCGGTGCCGCCGCAACCGTGCCTATTGTCACGAAATCGAGGAATGGGACGAAATAACCCGTTTTCTGTCGCGTTGTGTAACGTCGTGTACCATTGTTCGCGTCCTCGAAACACCTTGCGTACACGTTCGACGCGGTGACAAGAATTTTTTTGCGCGTTTCAAAACGGTTCGAGGAGCGATCGCGTTCTCTGGAAAACAGAATTTCCGTCGGTAACGGGCTGACAATGCAGTATTGTGAATTGTCTTCCTCCTTGCGAACCGAAAATCAAACGTCGCACGTTCTTTTCCAACCATACCATACCACGTGGTCGAATTCATTACATCGTATGCTAATTATTCCGCGTGCATGCAAGAATTCCAACTCGAAGTTCGCGCGTTTGAGAGTTCAGCTTTGATCAGAGTTGGACAAAGTTTTATTCGGATATTGGACAACAGATAGTAAACATTTTACTCGTTGTTAATGCATTGACTACTAGTTTCCTTAAAATAGAAATATTTGTACCCGATTATTTATACCATTTCTAATAACAGTAGCGTTGTATACAACTTCACAATACGATTCTTTTATCCTAAACAATTTTGTAATACATTGTAAATTTGAAAATGCATTGCATAAATTACACTTGAAACAAAAAAATAGAGATCTTAATATTAAAAAATTATGCATCTCAGGATGTAAAGATACGTGACATTAAAATATAATATTTTTGAAGGTCGTAAAATATTTGCAATCTCGTCTGGAATTGCTAGCTCTTCCAAGCAAAAAAGTTGTCGAGAGAAAAGATTATACGCCTCTAGCATTGTTTTCAATACGATACGTGGAGTCCCAAGAAAACTATTTCGATGGGGTTTGACTTGTTAATAAGTGTTTTTAGAGAACCTGTCTCATTACTTTTTACACACACCTCGTATAGCCCAACTAGTTTAATATGATCCCTGAGGTAGTAGTTTGAGCGTGGAGAAGCGAATGATAGAGATGAGGCCAGGTAATTGGACTATCGTCTAGGCTTATGGCCTTCAGTCTAGCTAGCGGCTCTTCTATTATTTAAAGAAGTAAGTTTACGGAAGGATGACACGACGTCGAATTCACTTTATGGATCTGGTTTAACTTGTTCTATGCACGGTGTAGTCATCTTCTATGCAATACTGTGTAATTATTACAGCGTACCATGCTTCATAACATTATATTAATTCTTCTTGATTTTATTACGTACTAAACTTGCAATAAAATATTTTTAATTCTTTAAATTGTAATTCGTAACATGCGTTTCTAGATTATACGTATAATCTAAAATACATAGATAACAGGAGTGAGTATTGAAAATGTATAATAAGTATTCATATTACTTCATAAGTAGTATGCCTGCATATTCCAAAATAAATATAAAATAAATTCTAAAATTATTAAATATTCCGATTAATAATAGGTTTGAATTGGCGTTGACAATAATTTTGCTACTGAAGTGCAAAACAAATGAATATTAAATACTTCATACTCTACAGAAAATAAAATTCAATATGTATAGAATATTCTCGTAGAAAAGAAATAATTTTACGTTCGATGCTCGATTTCTATCGTCCTCGAAATTTATTTATCTATTTTGAAAAGGGAGGCTATTGTTGAGCCAAAATATAAAGAAAATTCGGGGTTACTTACGAAGGACTTTGACACAATTTTTCTAACAAATACCAAATTTCTCGAATGATTTTCTACTATAACTTCGAATAAAAATTTTGTCAAAGTTAATCGAACGTCTGCGAAACCTTTTTTTTCATTTATTTGTTTAAAGTCGCATCAACCGCTAAGGGTTATTAGCGACTCGGAGAATACATTTTTAGAGCTTGTTGTACAATTTAGTCACTTTGAGGTACTGTAGTAGGTTTTGGATCGATGTGTTGTCCTTCAGATTGTCCTTTAGGGTTGGTTTTATGTTGTGCCGTTGCCTGATTGGAATATATTTTCTGCAGTGGATGATGATATGTTCTATTGTGAGGAGGTCTTTGCACGTTTCGCATATTGGTGGGCCTGCTTTTTGGAGGAGGTGTTGATGGGTCAGTTTGGTGTGGCTTATAATAATTCGTGATACTATCACTTGGTCTGGTCTGGGTAATTTCCAGGTAATGGATTTTTCGTAGAAGTCGTTTTTGATTAATTTTGTACGGGATTTTGTTAATGTGCTCCACTCTTTGTTCCAACAATTTTGAATTTTTTCTTTAAGAGTGGAGAGTAACGTTTCCAGATGTGTGCTGTTGTCGTGGTGGTTGGGGGTGGTTGAGTTGGCTGCTTCTTTAGCTGCGCGGTCCGCTTTTTCGTTGCCGGTTATATCAATATGGGAAGAAATCCATATTATTGTTATTGAATTGTTCTTTTGGCTTGATCTGGTGTAGGTTTCTTGACATTCTTGAATGACAGTGCGAAACCTTCTTTGTTAGATCAGAAGGAACAAAGTCTTTATAGCGATCGACTACGAAAATCGATATCACGCGACCATTCGCTAGCATTTTTTACCTTTCCCTTGCTCCTGCACCGCGATCCTGGATCCTTGTAAATCGTAACACGAGGACACAGCGAGAGGTCTCCAGCCGTGGATCAGCTGTACTCACCTGAAATCAGAAAACACAAGGCGGTTGAGTGCATTCGGCCGTGCGTGTACCTTGTTCTTTCAATAGAAAATGCTAGGAGATCGTAAATTTACCTCGTTTACCTTGCATGGATAAGATATGTGCCGAGCTCCGTGAGAAGACACGCGTGAGTAGAAAGAGTATCGTAAAATACAATGTTCGTATATCCGCTCCGGCATCCGCGGCACTAAACTATGAACGCGAGTCTCGGCTTTCCGAAATTTGCATTACCGCGGACGGGGATGTTCGTTGAAAATTAACGACACCATGGGAGGCTTAATTATTTCCAACCACGTTAACCATAGCTTTTCGCTGTGATTCATACAGTACCGACTTTCCGAAATGCAAATTTCCGGGGACGCTTTGAATCGCAAATTTCTACATACCGAACGTGAACCCGACTTCTTTATTAGCTACGATCACAATTTCTATCCACTACTCCCACGACACAAAACCACCTATTCTCGTCCTAACGATTCTGTCCATTTTACGCGATATCAATTTACGTAACTTCGAACAAGCGTTTTCCAAAGAGAAACTTTGCAGTTTGTAAAGATCTATTTTTAATAATGCATTATTGAAGTTTGATAATGATAAACTGTACTTAAAGAATGGAGGGCGTCTATATGCCTGGGAATTAATTCATTATCGTAAGCTTCGCTATCTGTATTATCTGACGCAAATCAACAACAGCACAAATGTTCACATTTTTGTGCATAATTGTTCATAGTTCAGAAAAGTCCACTAAAATGAGCATAAATGTAGTTCTACCTAGTATATTTACAATAAACGCTTATCGTGATAAATTAATCGTAAATTAGCCAACGAACTTGACCAAGCCCTAACATCGACAAAATCGCGTTTAATTCGTTACTTTCTCCAAGTTTGCTGTACGAAATGGCAGCGTACAAATAGCGTAGAGGGAAAGGTCGCGGCGTACTGTCAATGACACTTCCTAAAAGCCTCCGGTATCCACGTTGCATCGGCATCTCAACCGGTGACGTTCACTCGAGCTCGCGCTGTATATCCAACGTGAGAGAAGAAGTGCATTCACCTCGGCCGTTTGCATCGTTTACAGCCGTTGCAACCTTCCCCAGCTTTTCTAGCCTCTTGCCGGAGCGGCTCTATCTCGACCACGGTCCACACTTATGCACTTACGCGTTAATGCCGTAACGACCGAGTCGGCTGCTGCAGTTGCAGTTGCAGTTGCAGTTGCACCGACAGGCCGAGGGCAAGGCAGACTCCTCCGAGGGCAAGCTACCAACACCGACGTCTGATTTATTTCCTTTACCCCTCTCCGTATTTCACCTCTCTAACGCTTCTTGATCGTTGCCCTCTGTTTTGAATAGACTTTTCCGCCAACTATTCATTCCGACGAACAACGACCTTTTTCCAGCTTGTTAGAGCTTACTCATTTCGTTCTCGAACTAACATATTTCTCTTAATTATATCAGCCTCTACATGTACGCAATTAAATATACTTAAATAAAGAATTTATGTAGTAATGATTCTTAAAATGACTGTGATTCGTAAATTGAACATTAGTATCTAACAGAAATGCATTGTTACATATTTGGCGAAAAATACCACATCCTGATGATCGTAAAAATTAATCCTCCTTGTAAAACTGTACGACGAATATATCCTTTGTATTTTTTTATAAGTCGTTGATTCCATTTTCATTCTTATTGGTGTATCTTCTACATCGATCCATTATCGTTTTATGGGCAAACGTTACGATGATAATTTTTATGTTTTGACTGGACGAAGCTCATCGAAATTAGCCGAAAATTGTACAGTAGCCGATAAAACGTTCGAACAATGCGAACATCGCGCTTATGGTCAAGACAGGAAGCGTCTCGGTTTCGAAGTCGTCGGAGGTCATTTTCAAGAGCGTCTATCTTCTCGGACAGAGAGCGTTCCGGAGCAGAGAGGATCGAGTGGCCAATGGAGAGTAAGTATGGGGCCAGGTAAGTGATCGGAAGAAGGCCTTCACGGCCGTACGCCCACTGTAAATTTTACTACGTCATCTCCGGGAACGACCTCGTCCCAGAACCGGCACTAAATCCTTTTACGATCCGACCGGCAGCCAGCCAGCTCCGACGGTACTCCGTTCCTCGATGTCGTTGACTCGCTTTTTCATTCCATTCTTCCTGTAGCCACGCCGAAGGAAGAGTAAACAAGACATCGAAACGTCGAACCGTAAGAAAGATGGCACAGACATGACGCACAGTGGTCAGAAATCCCAAATAGATGATCAAAATAACACGGTCGAACCTCTAATACACCAATTAAGAGACTTTTAACTCTTTTTATATACAGTCACACTCGTATTCGTACACTGCAATGAAAATTCACTATGAATTTTTTCCATTTTTACCAAATGTTGTTTATTACAGCTGTGTTACTTCTATTTACTAATTGTAAGTAATTTTGTTTCTTGAAATTGCTATTTCTATGACTTTTGTTTGTGTTTCTTCTGCATTATTGTGATGACTAAGTCGGATGTGTTTCATTGTTTTATTAGTTATTATATCTATGTATATTTGTACATTCTAATGGTGATACAATAAATTATTTCCATTTATTTTTACCAAATGTTGTTTACTACAACTGTGTTACTTCTATTCACGAAGTACTTTTGATGTTGTTTTCTTCTAATACTAACATAAAATACAATTAATTAAATACTTCAAGTATGATACAATAATCCTAACAATATTTTCCATTATTTTGTAATTTTTTAGTGACCCAAACGATCACCCATCCTTGTACTGTACGCAATCAACGCAGCTTCACTTTAATTATCATACGAGAACCTCTCTCTCTCTTTTAAGATTGTTTATTTACAGAAATAACAATTATTGCAAAATATATATAACCGGTGTTGACAAGTTTTACTTTTAATTTATTCAAATATAAACCTTCAAATGTCCCAAAGTATGAAAAAATAGACCTATGCCAGTTTCAAAAACAATTTACAAGAAACAACTGTTGTTTAATTTATAATGAATCACTATTATAATGTAAGAATACGAGTGTATAAATTGTCTCGTATCTTATTTGCTGCTAAATTATATAAACTTTTTAATACGAGCCGAGTTGCGTTGAATTACATTCCGTTTGTTTCTCGAACCATCCAAGTCTTATCTAGTGCCACTAATGCTTCGGAGTGTGAAGGCACATCCTCATCTTTCCATTGCAGTTTTCTTATTCGACGCAAGAAGTTAAAATACTGCGAACAATATCTGTGGCAACCAAACCTGCAACGTTTTTGTCGGATCGAAGACATTTTGTTAGATCGTTATTTGCATCCAGGTATTCTGTGCAACATAGAACCAGTTTCTGTCGTGTCTTGCGAAATTGTTTTCGCTTCATTGTTTTCTTCAACTTCGTGGTATATTTTCTCTTTTTTACACAAATATTCTTCAATGGAAGATCGTGCAGTTCCAAATTCAACTTCTTCGTTTCCAAAGACAGGAAAAAAATTTTCGAAGCATATTCTTTTCATAGTTCCGATTGAAAAATTCGACAACTTTCTGATCAGGTGTCACGGTCTGTTTCGTTCACTAATAACACAGTTTTTTTCTCTGTGACTGTACAGGATTTGCTGTTTTTTTAATTTCTGGCAAAAAAATCCATTCTATTGATTCCAAACTTACGGATATGACGTGTTTGGTTAGAAATAGGTACGGAATAAATGACCGTAAATCCAGCATTAACGTTCTCAAGGGTGATTAAAAGGAAACGACTCTGCATACATTTAGAATGTTTCACCCCACGGGCATTTAAACGAAAGTACGTGTCAAATAGTTTACGATAAGGAAGTGTTGTGTAATCGTTAACCGACAAAGTTTAATTGAACATAAATACAAGCAACAGTCATTACTTCATAGCGTTCAGATATAAGAGAATGTATTACTACGTTGATCGTATCGAAAGGTTTATACGTATACTCGCGTTGAAAGTTCAACAACGAAGGTAATATTACGGTTCGATTACTATGCATGCTTTTCTTGAATTACGCGCGAATATTAATGAATATTAAATACGCGAGGTTGTGTGTCTTGAGACAACCTGAACGTTGACAAATCATTACAGAATTTCAAATTAAAACAGTCGGAGCAGAGGCACGGTGCTCCCTGTTTCTGACACATTAATCTAAATCGATATAGTAGTCGAGAATACGTCGTGCAATTTGTTATTTGTGGCCAAGACTCGTAGCCACCGAGCTACTGGTTCATAAGCAAATAACGCTGGACATTTTAATTTGCTGGTACTAGCTGGAAAAACAATCTCGACGTGACTTTGAAAAAGGGGGCTCGAGTTTAATTACCGTCACACGAGCGTTCAGCCTTACAGTCTCGGTACTTTCAAACGTAATCTGGTTGAAAAAATGTGAATTCCGTGTGTACAACTCACGTAAATCGTTCTGTCTTTTATTCGAGCAAGAAGTTTATTGTCATAGATTTATTTTAAAAAAGTAACGCGTTGAATGTAATATTCTAGAAATAACGAACAAGAGCAAACAGAATATTAAATACAATTGAAAGAATTCTAGGACATAGGTTAAACAATGTTCAATGAGCAAGTAAAATTTCGAATTTCAGTAGAATTCAGTAGAATTTCGAAACAAATAGAATCGAAGCACTATTCTTCGTAGTGTCTATTTTTTAACTGTTCATTCGATATAATTTCATTGTTCATTCGATATCCAGTGATATCTAAATAAAAAGAAAAATTCTGACGACAATGTTGTACGACAGTTCTGAGCATCAAAATGATTGATGGAGATAAGAGAAAGATTAAGAAATGCTGTAGGGAATAAAGAAATAAATAAGAAAGAATATATTTTTAATAATCGAATCCCCAAACAATCTCAAGCATTAGCTTTCGTAGAAACAGGTCTTAAATATTATGGAACACAGTTAATAAGCAATTCTTCCGAAGCAGGTCACAAGAAACAATTGTTTTTTAAAAATGTTTCGTAATAAATGATTTTTCTTTAATCAAGGAGCATTATACTTAGAATATAAATTATATACTGTAAAATCTTATCAGTCTGCTGTATCTGTTTTCTTGTGTAACTGTGCTTAATTTCACAATTTTTTATACTTTTTCTAAATATATATTTAATTAGTTTTCCGAACGTTTCGTACAGTTTAAGCCAATACCTGAATCCTAGACTGCATATTAATTTTAATTTTTAAAAAATATAATTGTACAATTAAGTTATATTCTGAAGAAAGGATAAATTAAATAAAAAAATAGATTTTGAAAATAATTACTGAAAATTTTTATCCTGTAGACTATACGTAGAGATCAAAATTGTTTTTTTAATAAAAATAAAACAACAGTGAGTCGAGTTCTTGCTAAAATGTGGATCATAAGGTTAAACAGTTTGATAAAACTGGAACGTCTGAATCAAATTCCGTATGGCGAAATTGCAAACATTGGCGAATGTTTAAACACCTGTCTTAGTTAACATAACTTACTACGACTATACCACGTGATTTCGATCTGGAATACGGAAAAAATGAATTCAGAATATGGCAACGATAGAAAGCATTCAGGAAACTGTATTTGTTCGAAACCACTAATCACGGTCCATGCAAAACGGACCGATGCCGGAAGGAAATTAGCCAAGCGTTCCGTGAAAATAAAGCGTGTCATCTTTCGCTTTCTAGGACTACTGGCAAATTTTGTTTCGCGACCCATGCTGCTAATTAAGCGCTTTCACCGTTGTTCGCCGAAGTGTAGCGATTTCTCTCGCGTCTAGAGGGAACTAAGCTCGCTAACTCCGCGATATTAAAGCATAACCGGCGTGTGCACATCGACGCTCGAGGAAACGTTGATATTTCTGATAATTAATTGCCTTTGTTACATAAAGCTTGCACGAACCACACGCTTAAGGAAAATGACGTAAATCTACTCTTCGTTACGTGTTCGTAATATTAAAAAGACTTTAAATGGACCATCGAGGACTTTAAAAGCGACTTTCAAACGAAACTTTAGACACAATTATTAGTTCAATCTTATAAACGCATTTTAATTTAGCGTTTCTATATATTTCCAAAAAATTATGTCTTTCGAAGCAACTATAGCTGTGAAAATTGAATTTTTAATTGATCCCATTTCGCCAATGGTTAGTCACGCACGAAACTGTACTTTCGTACGAAATAATATTTTCTCTTGGTTCTGGGAATGTTAATTCTCAGCAAAATCATCTGACTCGGAAGTTCTGCAACGTGTTCTCGAATCGACCATATTCCCCAACGATCAATGTACAAAGAGGATCTAGAATCCCGATGCATCGTCGATCGGGCACGACGTATCGCTCGAATCATATTCCACGAACGTGCCAGATCCACGGAAGCTCGATGTTCGCGATCACGAACACGTGAGCGTCCATTATGCACGTTCGGTATAATATAATATCGCCAGTAAGCAACGAGGTATCCTCCCCTTTCGTAGCAGCTGCACAAGGTGCTCGGTGAATTATTGTAACGATCGAGGGAAAATTTCAGTTTAAGCAATATCGATGGTCCAATCGTCGCTGAGAGCATCGAGCTGCGACGATGGGAACGTCGGCTTTGGCCTCCAAAACGACTACGAGGCATCGAAGAACCTTGTAGAAATTGAAATCGATTTCGTGTCCGATCGCTGTAACAACTTTGCTCGTGGTTTCTCAACAATAGGTGGTGGGTGTCTTCAGAAAACGCTGGGAACGTTTCATCGATGTTTTAGAGACCGGAATTTTGGAAAATAAGTCAGAATTCAGACTGAAAACTTTCTTCAATCCGGTGATATACAATTCGTTAATATTTTCGAACTATTCGATTTTTTTTTAAACTTGAAATTGAATATAATCTACAGTTACTCCCCCACTCGTATTTCGTACATTATAATTGTTGATTCAGCATGAATGTGATATATTTTTACCAAATGTTATTTATTACAACTGTATTACCTCTATTTAATAAAGTACTTTTGTTGTTTTCTTCATTTCTTTTAAATATTAACGTATAATACAAATAATGAAATAACTGAAGTATAATTTCAACGATATTTTCTATTATTTAGTAATATTTTTACGAATATAAAACCATTTAACAATAATTTGACTAGATGTTTCCCAAGTGGTTACCCATCCCAAAGTATTGTATACTAAAAACTGATATTTTCATCATAAGAAGCTTTTTTACATTTACCATGAATCACATTACAGTGTACGAAATCGAGTGGGAGTAACTATGTATAATATTAAGGAAGCTTCAACCGTACGTAGAAGCATCTCTAACTTAAACGCTGCTATTTTCACACCATTCATATCTTGAATATTTCCAACAGCGCACAAAATAATATCCTCGATAATAAAAAAACCTCGATAAAAGAATTAAAAATACTACAGATTTGAATAAATAAATACTACAAATATGAAAAGTCAAGTAACCGTAAAGTTGCACCGAACCAGTTTAAAATGTCGCCTACGTTAATCATTTCTAACCACATAATTCTATACAACAAATATTTTCGACCTATGCATATTAATTTCGAAGCGATAAGCGCAGACGAAACCAACACGTCCAACAAATACCGAGATCTATGCACCCGCAAACCGGCTTCTTTTGCATTCCGCGCGCGTTAATTTTCAGCAGTGCCCGAGAGTAAATGGTATTAAGTAATTCCCTTTTCATTCTACGTATGTTAATTTTCAGGAACGGGAATGTCTGTCACCGACGATAAAGTTCTCGCGTGTTGCAACATGAATTTATCAACGATCCAGATAAAACGGCCACGATTTATCGATTACTTCATTAACGGCAACAAGTCGACTTTCTAATGACTCTTAACGAGAGCCCCGGCCACGATAATGGCCTTATACGCGAGGATGTGTGTGGAAATGAACGTACGCGCAGGTACACGCGCGAACCCGATCGAGTCCGCGGGTCACCGTGTATCGCTGTAAGGAGTAATCGTTTTTACACCTCTGCTACCAATAACTCAAACACAAACCAACCGCGATACGCATGCGTTACACAGCGTATTCGTCTTACGAGTCTTGAAAACCGAATACTCGAATATTTGGACACCAGGTTGGTAACGAATCAATTATACAGGGTGAAAATTTTAATGGGAGGTTCTAGAGGCCAAAATAAGACGAAAATCAAGAATACTAATTTGTTGATTGAGGCTTCGTTAAAAAGTTATAGAAACATTTCCGGCCACACGGTATATTTTCGGTAAAGAATTTTTTTCTTGAAAGTACGTAGGATTTCGGAACTATGTGTATCCATCAAAAGTGATTGTAATTGACCCTTACAATCGAAAATAATTTTTCCAGAACGTATTGCAATTTTTTAATTTTGTCGACTTTGTCCACCTATTTGAATTTTTTTCTCGAAAGTGCGTAGGATTTCAGGGATATGTCTATTCACCAAAAGTGATTGTAATTGACCCCTGTAACCGAAAATAATTTTTCCAGAACGATTTGAAATGTTTTAATTTTGACGAAAAATTTACCACTTATTGAATTTTTCTCTCGAAACGGGTTAGGATTTCAAGGGTATGTCTATTGACCAAAAATGATTGTAATTGACCCCTGCAACTGAAAAGAATTTTTCGAGAACGATTTGAAAATTTTCTTTTTCTTAAAAATTCGTTACTCATTTTTAATAATTTTGTTTGACACCCTACAGAAAAGTTGTCTAATACTTTTTTGTAGGTACCAATGAGCTCTACTTCTGAAAAAAGTTTCATTGAAATATCTTCACTATTGTAAAAGTTATAGCTGTTAGTAGATTTTTACCATTTTTATTGGATTTTTCTCATTTTGCGGGGTCAAGGAACAACTTCTCGAATATTTTTAGAATTTCTACATATTCTACACTAAAATACGCGTCGATTGCCTTTTTAAACATTAAAATCGTCCAATCCGTCCAGAAGTTATGATGTTTTAAAGATTCGCATGGAAGCATTTCTGGCCTGAAATTATACTTTCGGAAAGGAATTTTTTTCTCGAAACCGAGTAGGATTTCGGGGGTATGTGTGATGACCAAAAATGATTGTAATTAACTCCCCTAGCTAAAACTAATTTTTTTTAAACGATTTGATATTTTTTTTTTCTATGCATTACTATGCTAAAATACATTCCATACATCGATCAAACATGATTATTTAATACGTTAAAAATGAACTGTTATGCTGTTAGCTGTTATACAAAATACACCATTGCAAGTAATTAACAGTTAATCGTGCCACTTTATACAAAATTTTACCAAGTTACGATGGACACGGTTCACCATTGTCTAATAAATTCAATTTAAATTCTACGATCGGATAAGGAAAGTACTTCCGTCACCTAACATGCATACGATATATCGTGCATACCTCAGCAGGATAAACTTATATTAATTTATGCAAGTTACAAGCCCGCCCTGATCAATTCACCACTCCCACTCGTGGACGTGTTCCATCTATGGGAAACTATCCCGGAAATTTTCCCGTAATATGTGTTTATTAAGTATGTAGAAGCACTTCCACGTTTGCGATGAATCTTACGTTGAAAGAAGATTAACGTGAATACCAGCGTAGAGAAATTGATGCAAATTATTGGATATTAATATTCAATTTGGTTACAAACACATTACGGGTATAATCGTCTTGATCATTAATACTGAATTTCGTGATCATTTTAACTCCCTCGGGTGATTACATTGCTTACATTTCGCTAGAAACTAAGCGCTGTAAATTAAACACTACTCCGAGAATGGAATCTTCGGTGCATTAACCTATTATCAGTGTGGCTTCAAACAACTTCAAACCAAGAACAGTTAACACGGTGAATCTTCGAACTAAGATATTCTGTATTTTTTTACAAGGAATCGTCTCGATCATTTCTATAGTTCCTGAGAATCTATTTGGTCAGTGGTTGCTTCTTCTCACGTTATTAAGGAAGAGGCACTGTTTACACAGTTGCGTACAAGACTCAACATATTACTAGTGCTGAGAAACAGGAAATGTTCAGAGATGTTTTATTATTTTCCAGAGTCAGGGCAGAACCAGAACAATTTCAGTGTTTGCTCGACATAGTGTTTACATATTGGCAAACATTTTTAAATTGTTGCAATCACAACCTAAGAGATTAAAACACGTGTGCTACCTTTTTGTTAGTGTGCAAACTGCTATTGTAAAATCAGAACTTAGGAGATTGAAACGCGTGTACTATCTGTTTCTTAGTGTAGTTTCTCAAGAAGTAAACCCTGAACGAAAAACTAGATATTCTACATTCTTTTGCAAGGGACCATCTCGATATCTTCTATAGTTTCTGAGAATCTATTTGGTTGTTGCTTCTCACGTTATTAAGGAAGAGGCACTGTTTACACAGGTGCATACAAGATTAACATATTACTATGTGTTGAGAAACAGGAAATGTTCAGAGGTGTCCTATTATTTTTCAGAGCCAGGACAACTATGTCTGCGCGTCACAGTGTGTAGATATTGGCAAACATTTTCAAACTGTTGTAATCACAATTTAAGAGATCGAAACGCGCGTGTTGTTGGCGTTTGGATCGTATTCACGATTCCAGGCACGGACAGTCGACACGTTTTTCAAAGAAGGAGACCAGGCGTCGAGAGAGGTCCGCGATTTTTCGTCTAGCTCGTTTTTCCCGTGCGCGGTCGATGCGAGAGGATCGCCGATCCCCGGCGTGAAAACATGAAAACGGCCTGGGGCAGAAGTCGTAAAAAGAAGGCCTCGAGGATGGCTCGTATTTCATGCATGGGAACCATCTTCGATAATTTACTCATACGGCTGTGCGTGCAGGCGGCCCACGGAGAGCTCGCGCGACGAGGCTCCGCGTCGTGGAAAATTTACTCGCTCGCTAGGGCCCCGACGGGAACGACGCACAAAGCCCAGTACCGGTCAGGAAATAATGCGCAGAAGGAAGGATGATCTCCCGTTCGGGCGCAAGAAACGTTCCCGAGCGCCCGGAAAGAATCCTGAAAAGATCTGTTCGCCTGCCTGGCTTTCAATGTGGGAATACAGAAGACGCGCACCTCCTTCCATTCATTGCCGATCCTGAAAAGCTCTAGGCGGAGAATCCAAGCCTCGAGAGCCGGCCTTCCTGGGGCGACATAGATTCGAACCACTCCGTTCGTTATTCGTCGACGAACTCCCTCTTGGATCGACCAGATACGAACGTTTGTCTCGCGATGGGAGAAGAACGCACAGATAATACGCATCGCATGAATCGCATGTTTTTTACTCGCTGTTATTCAATTTGCTCTTTTTATCGATATAGGAATACTCTGGTAATGGCGTACTCACGTAGGTATTTCGATGTTGAATTTTAAACAAATACTATTCTTTTTAATATACTGAAAATGAAAAAAAAAACTAAAACATCGAAACTTGAACTTTCTAGGGTCGCCAGTTTCTTATTTATCAATATTTTGCTTTTCTAAACAAGATACACCTCTTTTCCCAAGATTATCAGAACGGTTGGAATTGTGTCAGCCATGACACTTTTTCTTAGTGCGACTTTTTCTTAATGTAGGTCGTACAATTTTCATTATTTCTGCTTGAAAAAAATACTGTGTATACTTAAAACGTGGGTGAATATATGTGCGGAATTTCAATACAAAGCAGTCTACGGTTTTCTTTTTATAAAATAAGAAAACAGATCTGAAAATTGCATGCCCAGAATACAAAAATAAAAATGCGGTGCTGAAAATATTTAGAAACTTACACAAAAGAACTGTACGACATTTCGAAAGTTAAAATTTTGTAATATACTACCGATCCATACATTGATGTATACAGTGTGGGTCCATGTTTAGCAATCTTTTATTTAATAAATTAATTCATTTTCCAGCGTACCAATACGAAGGTGTACATATGTAAACAAACGTAATAACTGCGTAAGTATTCATGGAATATTTAACTCATAAGTAGGTCAGAGGGGTTTAATAGACCCATACAGCTGCTGAGACTTATGTGCTGTTTGATACGGGTCGACTATTTCAATGAGGTATTATACATATATATTCTATATCTGTTTGGAGAACCAGTTCTTCATTTCTTATGAGTTTCCTGACAATTGATCTGTCAGGGTCTGTATAGGCACTTTGAACGAGATTTTTAATTTTACTGGCAATGTTGATGCAATTGGTATAAACGATTTTTTGTCCTAACATTCTATTCTTGTTTGACCATGAATGTAAGTTATTGTAAATGGACTTGTTCTATAAACTCTTCGATATGGTCAGAAATGTAGATACTAAAATAATTTTTTCAACGACTTCAAATTGCAACAAACTGTCATTTAAATACCAAACCAAGAAGATTGCACAGATTGGTTCCCATTCGTAACAACTGTTCGAGCAAAGTGTCGAAATTTCCTTGCCACAGATACAGATTCAAAAAATTTGTTGTAAAAGCTCATTTAAGTTTCTGCTTCATGAAATTCGAGATACGATATTTTACTTCATCGTTAGCACTAACACCTTGAATTTATTATATCCAAAACTTAAAAAAAGTGTTTATTTATTTCCTCTTCCGAATTAAGAAAGATTTACGTACAACTAAGGAAAATTACCGACAAGTCAATTTATTTCAAAAATTGTAAATTATAAGGTATATTTGATAAAAAAAATTAACAATTCTGAGTAAATATCCTCAACGTTACGATTTCTTGAAAGAAGAGAAATTATCAGATAATAAATCCCCCGTCATATCGATGCTCTAATAAAGTGTAAACACGGATGTGCATATGCAGTCGATCCACGAGGGTTTCAATTAATCGGATAACCGGATACGTTTCGCGGCTGAGGAGTTAAGTTTCCTGTCGGCTGGAAATTCCACGGGAAATGGGTCGAGCTTTGAAGACGCGGCTACGCGTTTTATACGCGAATTGAAGCCTTTCAAAGCGACGTTCCGTGAAAACTCGCATGTAGGCGAGAAACAACAAATCTTCGTCTAACCGAAGCTCGGTAACGATCTCGGTCGTACGAGCGCCACGTCGGAATAAAGGGACCCGAAATAACCCATGGACCGCCTATTTTCGTACCGTGACCCATCAGCTGCTGAAACCGTTGGGCCTTTTGAGTATGGTCGAGACCGACCATGCGGGATTTCCGGGCCGAAATTAAACGTTTATTGCAAGACAATCGGCGCTGACTGACTGTCTTCCTGTTTATCGATACCCCTCCCCTTCCCCACCCCATTCATCTTCGCCAGTCCTCGATTCGATCTCCAGGAAGATTATCGGGTCGCATAGCAAACGGAAGTGACGCGAGCGCGATTGATCGCCTTTCGCGGTTTCTAAGGAAACGCGTACTGTGAGTGGCAGCCATTTTTTGTATACCTTGGGGGAGAGAGAATCCGTTAACTTGGACAGCTTAATGGGTCGGAACAGTTGTATGACAAACGTTAAAGTCGAGCTCGAACGACAGTCCGAGAGTCTCATTTTCGATGAAAGGAGGCACGGATGAATAAAAATAAAGAGACGTATAGAAGCGGACTGCGAATGTTTATGGAAATGCTCGGAACGCATAGAAAAGTAGGACTTCGATCGCGATTCTCTGTTGTTTTTCCACATTTTTAATTTTATTCAGCAAAAGGCTGAAACGTCTTGCAATTATTGATCAAATTTATTCAGTCAGATTCGTTGGATCCAACAATTTCAAAAATCCAAATACTACAATTCTTATTATTTAATAGTATTGATCCGATCGTCTGTAATGTTTTATATGATCCTATATATTATAATATAATTTAATTTGACGGATGGTGTTGTTTTATTTGGCTTCGTTACTTAATCGCGTTAATGGATCTACCAAGTATTAAAATAAATTGATGTTTCACCTGTGATGTTCCCAGCTCTGATCATAATATCGTTAAACTGGAATCCTTCATTTTATACAATGATTTATACTGTTATTTATTATGTCTGAATTATTCTCCAGGATCTTTCAAAAAACGTTTGAAAGAAAATATCTTTTCAGCAATATCGTTTATCAACAATAATTGACGATTGCTTGGTTCTTCAAACGAAGAATAAATAATTTGAGAAAATAGCTGTACAAGCATAACTTAATTTTATTTCAGTGATACGTTTCAGTCCCATTAGTTCATTTTATATTTATTTCATAATAATACAGATTAACACAACACCTATATGTATTATTAAAAGACAACGAACGAGTAAAAATGTAAACATTTTTAAAAATATTGTATCCATTATTATTTTTTAAAATCGATACTGTAGGCCCCCAGAGATCGACATGACTCCGCCTAGAGTAGACAGGTTCGATTGAAATGGAGTTAAATTAAGCTTGTAGATATACTTTCTCAAGTTATTTATCCGTTTAGTATGTTCTACGAAAGTATTTGTAAAGTATCATCGATCATGGGTATCGAGAATTTTGGTAAAAGTCAAAATAAAAATTACGTCGTTAATTCGAGCGTGTTACAGTAAAATGGAAGACCCTAGCAGTGACCTACCGCAAACGCTGACCGTGACAGCTGCAAATCCGTTGCCTCTGTATCCAGACACGTACAGATTACAGACTTTCGGAATTCTCTGAAAAAGCATTGCTGTCTTACCAAACAGTTACCACTGACAGTTATTACTGCCGATGAGTATTTTGAAAATAAACCCTGAGAAACATTGCGGAGGCGGCAAGAATTTAGGAATTCGAGGGGCTGGATTCTTTTGCTATATCTGGAAGGCTAAATAATCTCGCGAAATGGGTTTTCATACCGTGAATTCCGTCGATCGGATCGAAAGATGCGAAAATACCGTGGATATTTTTTAAATGTACAGCGGGTTACTTTAATATCCGGGTCACTTTGCGATTCTCGCTTTGACGTTTTATAATTTTGTCCATGGTGAAGAGCTATATTTTACGTTAAATCTAGTCATCAAAGCTGTAAGATAACACGTTGATTGTTAGACCAAACCTCTCAAATTATCCACGAAAACGAAACTTCGTTTTTAGACAATTGGAACTAATTTTTACAGCCTCGTTAAAATTGGAGAGTTCTATTCAGATTTCTTGTCTTTAACATTTATCCATGAGAATTAATTTTTTTTACTTCTTAGTGAAAAATCATATCACCCATATGTGAGTGACGTGTCAATCAACGTGTTCATTTATCAAATAAATTTATTTCAATTTTAATTCCCAATTAATGTACTACTTTCCATAAATAAACGGTATTTTAATATTTCATCGACCATTTTTGGCAGATAACCTCTTTCAAACATCGGAGTACGTTCAATATAATTTAAAAAAAATATTTTGTTAAAGAATTACTCAATGTATCTTTTACTCGATGTTTTAGTTATTCTCGTTTTTTTAATTCCTTGGGACTAATTCATCCCAGAAAGTTTTTATGGGATTCTCGTTTGAAGATTTGATTTTATTACATTTCTGGTAAAGACCTACAAGTAAGGTCGAAGCACACAAATACTTAATTTGCATTACTGCGCGAGACGCTCTTCAAAGTTGGAATAAATAACATTTTTTCGTTTTTTATAATAAGTTCGTATTTACGAGGCATTCGGATGCGTTTAAAATTGCTCGCACAAGGACAATGTGTGCCAAACACATGCCAATTTAAATACCAATTAAAATAATGACACCCAAGACCTTGGACGAGTGCTCAAACTGCGGAATGCATTCTTTAATAAAGAATGAATCGTTCCGATGAAAATGCATTGTATGCAAAACAATATCGGTGATTTCTCAGAAACGATTGTTGAAATATTTGAGACGCAACACGATGGCATTAGTAAGTTGAAAAACACATGTGCAGCTTATCCTGTAATCGTCATCGAGACTTAACAATGTGTCGTTAACCAGATTAGAGGTGTTGGACGGCTGTATCGCGGCATATCTCATAACAGATTAGATCCGTATCGTGGGACGACTTACGGGCTTCAATTCAACCGTGGAAAGCTTCCGAAGAAAAGTAAACAACAAAGTAATTTCTATTTCTTTCGCCGTCGCTTGGTAAAAAAATTTTTCCGTGTAATATTTGTCTAACGTATTTGCCTCGTTAGGCAACGCCTGCTTAAAACGTTACACGCGAGATTCAATATTTGCTCGAAAATTGTTTGCTTTCTTTCCCGGGAATTTTTTCAGTTTACTCGAAGAGGAACCAGAACGCCGTTTCGTCGGGTATATTCGGTGGGAGTTCGCGTTTACGAGACGACAGAGTGAACGTGAACGTGAACGTGAACGTGAACGTGAACGTGAACGTGAACGTGAACGTGAACGTGAACTCCCACGAACTCTGAACGCAGAAATCCGTATTAGGAGAAAATCTAGCGATCGCGTCGGTCTCGCGTATAAGGCATCGATTCATAACCGGACGAGTCGACTCGTCCAGCGAAAACAACATCGACGAAGACGTTCCTAAAAACTTGAATTTTCAGCCGAGAGTTCGAGAAAATAAGTTTCTTTGGTGTTTTGTTATTAGAGACTTAAAATCTTTCGAAAAATTGTTATGCTTAGAATTTAACATTAGGGTTAGAGCCATAGAATTTTAAATTGAAATAAAATAAAAACTACGGAAGGACCAGACTTTCAATTTCAACAAAGATCGAATCTAGATCCAAGAGAAAACATTTGGTACTAATTGAAAAAAACATATTCGAGAATGTTACATTTTCAATAAATTGGAATTAAAACAAATAATTTTAAGACTCTAGACTGGAAACTACACCCTTAAGAGGGGATTCTCGTGTAACAGCGTTAAAATTTAAAGTTCTATTGTACTAGACTTTAAGGGACAAGAACCCCTCAAACTATACGAAAATATCTTTTTAGCCCATTTTTTACTATACTTTATTAAACAGTAGTTAAGTCTGTTAATCCTATACGATGATGTTAACCATAGTTGATGAACAGCATACCATCCATCATAGAGATCAGAATGTAACAAACATATAATTTGTTTAAAGCTGGTTAGTTTCCACCGGTTCTGAATCTACTTTAAACAAAAAATAGGGAAAATTTAAAAAACTACACTTTGAATAAAAAATTTTTTTTGGTATGCAAATTGTTACATTCTGATCTCTATGATGGGCACTATGCTGTGCACCAACTATGGTTAATATCGTCAGATAGGATTAAAAGACTTAACTACTATTTAATAAAAGATAATAAAAAAAATGGACTAATAAAATATTTTGATATAGTTTAAGGGCCTCCCTTCATGCCTCTAAAAGTCTAGTGCAACAGACCTTTTAATTCTTTACGAAAAAAAATAAAAAAGGGAGCTTGAAATTTTAACGCTGTTACACAAGAGTTCCCCCTACTGAGGGAAATACTGTTTACGTATTCCCGTCGATTATGATGCTTCGACGTTGATCTGTCCGTCATTAGTATTCGAGGAATTCGAGGGTGGATCGAGTAGCCAGGATAATACAGTATTATCGTTCCGTTAAGATGCCGCCGGTATGCTTTAGCTGGGATCGTTGTACGTCGATATCAGGTGAAAGTCCTAAAGTCTACGACCGGTTACGCCGAAACCCGTTGCAGGTGCATGTATGCATCAGCGCCACGGTACCGGTGCATCCGAGAAGAAGGTCACGAGCGGATGCATTCCGGGAGTCGTTTCGATCGTCCTTCCACTCCGGCAAGGTCGTTTACAGGAGCGCCCGATAAATTGACGAAGAGACGACGGAAAAAAAGGATTACCAACGAGGGAGAAAACGAGTCCCCGATCCGTTACGAGGGTCCTCCTTCTCGCGCGGTTCGACGCATCGAATGCATTCGATTATCGGTGATTGCTCGTGCACTTTTTCTTCTTGCTCGTTTTGCCCTACGCTTTCAATACGCCGCGAAAAATCATTAAAAGGATCAACGGAGTTAAACGACATTATCACCGTGTAATCTATACGCGAAGATCCCAGCATACGATTATGAGTCTGACATTGGACAAAAGGATTAGTAAAAACATTACGGGGATAGTTAATTTATATCTTGATAACGTCGAGTAACGTTGATCGGGAATATAATTCGCGCGAAAGGAAAACGAATTTGGTGTTTTGGTTTATTTTTCTATCAATTTCAATGTTTGTTTTGTGCTTTTGTGCAAAATAATTGTTTTGCAGCGGTGCTTTTAGCTGCTCTTATGTATTTCTATATAGAAAAAAGTATGTTCCTATTATGATTTTTTTATTATTGACATATGGAACCATTAATGAGACAGAAGAATTAATTAAATAGCAGACATGTATGTAATCTCCTTTATCGAATGCTTAGTATGGATATCGTATATTATATTTTCTTATATAAATTATCAGAACATTTTATGTTTCTTTCGATAAAAGGATCATTATTTTATTTTTTATTTTGACAGAAAACAGACATGGTGAATATAACAAACCATTATGTTATAAATACCGAGGAGTTCAACAAAGTTTTTTTTGAGAATTTACTGAAATACTTGTTCTTTTATCTGCCTTACTTTATATAATATTATGTCCACAAGTAGATTGCAATCGAGTCAGAAGATTTATATTAATACTGTTAAATAAAATTACTATAAATTTATATTATTAACGTTCTTTAATGTTCTTAAGCCTCCTTCTAGTTTTCCTGATTTTAAACACTTCGTTCTCACATTTTGACCCATTTCGTGTCCCACAATGTCTCTTAAAAATTATTTGCATCATGAAACCTTACTTTAATCGTATTCTGTATACTTTCGATAAAACGAAGGTGGCTAAATAATTACAGACGGCAATGTATTTATGAGTTAGTCGCTTCAAAGGGTTAAACGTTGCCTTCCTCTTCGTTGTTTTATCATCAACCACCGGTTCTCGTCGATTCAACGACCTTTCATGCGAACCGACCCGCAATGGGTGGAGAGAAAGTGTCCAACGAAGACGAAGAAAATTATTCTCTGATGACTCCTATCGCTAGAAATTGCGAGAATCTTTTTTCGGACACTATCTCGCGATTTATCGGAAAATTATTAGTTGAATGGAACGTGAAAGTGTGTCAACACGTATAAAGTACTACGTTGAAGAGCAATCTATTATACGACGCACTGAAGTCGAACCGTGGCTCGCATCATTCCAATTTCAGACAGATCATTATCTATAACTGTATACAGTATGCCTCGCAAGAACCGTCTCTGGGAGGATTAATCCAATATATAAATAAATATAGGGTTAGAAAATACATATATACAATGCACAATTAAAATATATCAAAATATGAAAGTATTATATATCATTATATTATATTCTGTACAGAATCTGAGAGAAAGAATCATACTGGAATGTGCAGCAATAACTGCAGATAATTTAAACGCAGTTATGCAAACAATAAAAAAACGTTATCAGAAATGTTCAGAATGTAATGGAGAAGCGTTTGAGTATCTTCTTCAATAAAGACATTTTTTGAAAATATCTCGAGATCTAATAATTTTGTTGCCATTGTACCCTAATCATTTTATACGTAGAATGAACAGAAGAATCGATCTGTGTAAAAAAATATGCATTTCTATTTAAAGAAATGATGCAATTGTTAATTG
Organism: Colletes gigas; assembly: GCF_013123115.1. Classification (NCBI taxonomy): domain Eukaryota; kingdom Metazoa; phylum Arthropoda; class Insecta; order Hymenoptera; family Colletidae; genus Colletes; species Colletes gigas. The sequence goes on from NW_025106646.1 coordinate 1,580,587, forward strand.
CACATGCACTGCTGCATCTAAAAAAAATTTAAAGGCCTACATATGTAGTGCTCTTCGAACCATTTATCTTTCTCCTTTGGCATTTTTGTGTAAATGTAATAATAACGGAGTTATGATTTGAAACAATTGCGTGGACCACCCTGTATACGAATATATGCAGAAATGCTGTATTTAAAGTACGTCTATTGTTAATTTGCTAAAATATTGACTTGCTTTTATACCAACTAAATTGCATGCCTTGAATCACTATTGTTTCAGACACGCCCTTTACATTCACGAATTTATATAGGGAATTATTAAACATTTATTTTTGTTACTTAAATCACATTTAAAAATATTGATACAACCCTTTGAGTATTTTTAAATGACAATTTAACTGTAATAAAACTATCAATGTCGTGGAGTCACTGTTATGTCTTATACCAGAGAATCACCACCGGAAGTGCTACCAAGACGTGGTTGAAATTCAAACCTCACAATCCCATCAGACTATTTTATGTCAAATATAAAATTTAGCGAAGTACTGGTTAAAAAAAAAATTTAAATATTTGATAAAACGTCATCTCGAGAAAGGGCCGTGGAAAAGAAAGATCAAGAACCACTATGGTATCCCAAGAGCACTAAGAAGATGAAAAGCTCTGAGTGATCCTAATTCGCTGGTCAAGCACTGTAATTATTTAGTAAATTTAATTATCGCGTTCCTGCGTTTCCCGAAGACGACTCGAAACGATGATTAAAGCGTTCGTTGAAACGGCATATAATACCTTCCCTTAATGTCTTTAATGCGTTCGTTAAATAAGCTGGCAATTATGCTGCAGCTGCGTCCAACAGCGTCCAACGAGTGCGTACGCGCCGGAGAGCGTCGTTTACGCGGTATCGAGCGGAACACGCCGACTTATAAATCATTTCTTGCTTCAATCTCGGATGGATCGCTTCTCACGGGGCGACCATTAGCCGTTTTGTTAGGTCGACCGGGTCCGTTCCTTCTTTTCCCTCCAGGATCCCGGCGCAACCGCGACGACTTTCCACTCACGTTTTCCAGCTGCCGCTGGACACGCCGTCCTTCGTCGATTCCGAGTACAAGGTGCGTCCGTGAGGTGGTCCTAGGGCGGTGCACCGACGGAGGTCCCAGGATGGCGCATCTTTCCCAGCGATCGGTCTGGAAACTCGTTTTGACGCGCGCTGCAGGACACTGCGCTCGACCGACACAGTTTTCTTGCAGACGGTGTCGCTCGAGTGTTGATCGCTTGTTGCCGAACCAGTTCGAGACGCGTCCAACGTTTTTTCGTCGCGGTTCTAACAAAGTTCAACGCGATCAGATATTACCGATGATTTAGCCGTCGCGTAACACAGTGTCTACAGAGTGACGATATTTCAGGCATCGGAGCGATCCCAATCGACGAACTCTGGTGGAACGGTGACAAAATATTTAAGGGGTGGTTTTGGACCTAGAAGGCTTTTTATGACACTCTTTGGTTTAGGCATCTTGTCGTGTCATCCTCTGAACACTTAAAAGATTGTACAACTTTTTTATAGATAATATAAAACGAACAAATTGTATACATTCTTACACTGCATGAAATTTCCGAAGCATCTTTAAAAGTGGAGAAATAATATTTTTTAATCATTTTATGGCACTTCACAGTTAAAAGTCGTCTTTTAAAAGTTAATAAAAGTTAGTAAATTTAAGAAAGATCAAGATATTAGAGGTTCACTGCGGAGAAGAATAATCTATAAATCTGTTAATCTTTAGAATTAATTACATATTCTTCATACATTAAACAATTAAAAAACGTAAAATAAAAGAGAATTTTTAAAAATGTTAGACCGAAATCTACCCTTACAGTTTTATATAATGCAAAATCTATCATCTTACAAAAGTTTGATGGGATCAAAATCGGACAATAAAGACTCTTTCTTGAACATCGAAACTACAGTAAAGAAGATGGCTTTCACACCAAAATTTCTTAGCTTGTGTTGCAGTTTCTAACGAATTTTTAGCACCAATCAAGTTAGATGTATTTCGGTGTTTGGAAATTTATCTATAGAAATGTGTAGAATATGAAAACTGTAATTGAGATCTCGTTTGGAACGTTACGTAATACAATTTATTAGTAGATATTCTAGGACTCCCATTACCATAGATTAAGCGTGTCCGGATCAGTTCATAAATTAGATACCACGTCCATTATGGAATGTTTCAGTAGAATGGCTGTATATAAATTTAAACAGTGAACTCTAGGAAATGCTCGATTAGCATAATTGCGTTAAGGAATTCTAAGTAAATTGATCTACATTCCAATTACTTTCAAGATATCTCGTTAATATTACCGCATATTTCAGTTACCCGTAAACTAAAGTTTCTGATCGCTATTGGCTTTTTCCCCCTCGATCGTCCTAAACTGCGATACAAAATTTCTACTCGACAATATCGGAAGCGAACGGTTATGCGCGTATCAATCTGAAACGACCGAACCAGTCAATTTCCTTCTTCTTGAGAAACAGACTGACGTAAAAAAAAAATGTTTCTTGTCTAGCTACATCCTCGCTGGTGGAACCTGTTAATGACCAGTTGCCATCTCCTGGACCTGACTCAGCTACGTTTACCTGCTTGGATCCCTAGTCTCTACCTGTCGATCAATGTGTCTCGGTTCTTTCTTTCGACTTCAATTTGGATAGAACACAGGCTACGCTCGCTGTTTAATCCAAGCATTCTTTTTTCGTTAATTCTAATCGTGTATGGATCGTTATCAAGCTCGTACAAACTAAGAGATTTTGCAAATGTATTCAATTAAATAATCTCTTGTGAATTTAATAAAAACACTATTGAACTTATTTTAACCTAACATTTTCAATTTCTTTATCGAAGCCTCCTTTAAAATAGCAAACGAACATATAATATAGGTTACACAATTTTATTTGCTCGAAATATTTCTCATGCTACACATTTTATTGATTTAACTTTCATTCATTTATTTTTTATTTCGCTTCTCTTCTCTTTTGCCTATCTGTATACTGTAATGATTCTTAAAATGAACCCCAGACGTGATTCTTAAATTCAACATTTCTAACTCTCCCAACTGGAAGGAGTTTTAGAGTCACTGAAGCAAGAAACACGATACAAGTTCGAATTTCGTCTCTGGTCATCTTACGAATCATTAATGAACAAACTCGTTCAGTTCTAATAAACCAAATGGAAAATTAGTGCAATGCATAGGGTACCTACACGTATCCATGTCCTAGCAATGTAGATACAGTAATGATTCTTAAACTGAATCTCAGACGTGATTCGTAAATTGAACATTTCCCCCATGGAGCTAATGAAGCGTGATAGACTCTTGAATGTGAATTTCATCTGTGCTGTACGAAAGATGAACATATGCCAGTCCCGGGGCGATGTTCATTTTACGAATCATTACTGTATTGGCATTCTAATGCATTTTGAAAAATAAGACTAATTGAAGACTGATTTCTTTCGAGTTATTCGAATCGGTTCGAATTTTTAATATATCTTTCTACTGCCGGAGAACATTGGTCGATCCCCGGTCGCGGAACGTCCGAGACGCTCATCCGGTAGCGTCTTGGTACCTCTCCGTTTCTTGTTCGTTCCACTACATGTGTTCGACGTAATACGTAGTTAGGTTCGACATACGACCGCTCGTGTTCTACCGGCCGTATTGTGTAAAAGAGCAAAGAGAGAGGCGGCCCTTCGGTGCACGGGCACCGTTTACAGATATTTTATGATTTATCGTCGTCCTTGCCGCCGCAGAAATTCCTCGCTCGATTTTTTCACGCCGTTCGGACGCGACGCACGCACTCGACCGATACATACGTGCGTGCGCACGACCGGATCGGTTAGTTTGCGCGAACGTTTACTTATTCGGCCGCGTGTGATTTTGCTCGCGTTAAGGGGTCATTACTCTCCGCGGACGTTGCGAAATTTAGCAATTTTCATGAATGTTTTTCAAGCTAATGCTACCGTCTAACACTGCCATTCTTTTTGTAGTCTATTCGACTACATTTTGGTCGTACGTTTACATTTTTTTATACAGTTTTATGTAATTGTTTCTTACTGTTATCTCGTTCGCAATAAACATATATTTAAAAATCAATCTCGCTGGCGCGGATGATTGGAGCTCTCAGAATGATCTCAAATCAGAAAATTGGAAAAATTCTTAATCAGTATAGTCATCGTTATCGTACGTGACTAAATAAATTTCTATCGAAAATTTGCAAAATGGCGAATGCTGAAAGTAAACATTCTAAAATCTTGTATCCTTTTATGAAAATTTTTAATAATAAAAACTATGATATACTCAACGTAAAAGTATAATTCTGATAGAGACGAGATACCATGAGATTTGTTTTTGAACATTTTAAGATTTTATCAACGCCAGGTGCAAAAATTATGTTTCGAAAAAAACGCAGTTAATGTTTTATACTAAAATCGAGTACTAAATTTTTGAAAAGATTACTTGAACGATGCTTGAAATTTTTCTTTAAAAATTTAACAGTGCATTGTTAAATACATGTGCTTTTAAAAAATGAAAAGAATCGATTTTTTGAACGTGTCACAGAAGAATGACCTTTTAATGTTTCTTCTGAGAGAGGCGTGTTCCTTTCTTTCCCTTTCTACATCCTCCTCTTTTTTCTTGGATTGCACACTAGAATGCACCTTGTCCGAGTTCTCGATTACAAATGGATCTGAGCGAACATTGAAAATTCCATTTCCACGCCGATCCAACGTTCGAACGATTCAGCCGTGGATAACGGTGTTCGCTGGTGCTTAACCCTTCGTGATCCGAGACATTTTTAATATTTCATTCTTGCTCTTATAATTTACGTATGTGTTTCCTTATTATAGCAATGGAAATCTAACTTACAGTAATATATTTGGTATAAGCAAATCGATAAGTTATCCCTATACAAGGCTATATTAGAGGAAGTGTAATATGTTTGGAAGACTGTTGGTATTTGTTATTTATTTGTGACGCTGTACATAATAGTAAACCAATGCCATTTGTGGAAAATCACTGTAGGGTTGAATGTACCCTTCATGCAACCATAAATATGTCAGTTTTACTCTTCTTTGGGTAGAATACACATCTGATTTACAAAGAAACTTTAGTTAAGATATTAAGAAAGAAGTAACGGAAAAATTTGTTCTTTTCTTCTTTTAATCAGATTTTAACTATTGAAATATCAAGAAAATTAATATCCAAAAAAGAGAAAAACTTATTGTTTGGTACCCAGTTGGTATAAATTCTTATAATTTTTGTCATATATATTCTAATACCTTTTATGTAAATACTTATCATACGATTTCAAAAATCACATTTTCTTCGTTCTAAAGATGAAATATATGATCAAAAAGTCTTAAATAAAAATATCTTTGTATCGATTAATAACTGCATTTTGATCGAATATCAAACTTATGTAACATGTTGAAACTATGAAAACACATAATGATTGCATGCCTCTACGATAACGTATCTTTATAATTAATTTCATAAACGTTTCATCCTGCAATTCCTTTTCTAACATCTCATGTAATTTGTATGAATTTCCTTAACCGGCAATTAAGTGTAGAATCTGCGTGCACAGTGTTTCATTTATTCTTGTTGTGCTTTTGAAAATGTCTTCCTGTATCTACGCGACTTCGTGATTACTGCGTGCAAGAAACATCTGTTGCAAAGTACACATTTAACTTAGATAGTAATCGATCAAATACCCCGTGTGCACCGGTAATCGACGTATTCCGTGAGATCTGGATTCGAAAGATATACGATTGGTAGAATGTATCTACTGTATTCTAGACTTCTCGAGTTTGAACCATACGCTTGGAAGATTCTTCTTTTTTCTTTTCTTATTAACGCTAGAATTTATCGTAATCTATTTTCGAATCCTCGTTCATTTATTTTTCATCGACATCTGTGAGAAGGTAACTTATTTTTTATTTTGAAATTCCTTTACACAAGACGATAATAAAAACTGAATTCCTGGATTAAGACTATTCTCTAATATAATTTTCTTTTATGTAACAATAAAATTGTATATTTTTATACAAATGTATTATTTTTTAGTATTCTGTACAGAATATATCAAAACAAGTGGGCAATATTTTCATTGGATTTTTCTCTGTTGGGATATCTGAAATCCATGAAGCTCGCAATACCCATTGAAAATGTTCAAACACTACAGAATTGAAGATCTATTGGAAAATTGGCTAGATCGATGAGAAATTCAGCCACGTAAATAAAAAAATAAGGTGAAAGAGCAAATTTCAACAAATTGCTATTTTCAGAATACTTTTTTAACGAAGTTGGACTGTCCAAAAATTCAAATACTTGGATGTTATTTTTCTTAAAAAAATGGGGGTAGTTTTTCCACTCTACAAAGAAGAAAATATCCCTAATTACAATGAGAAAACATTCTGAAATCTGTTTTGACCCATTCTACGTATTCATACCTTAGACGGAAACTATATGCAAATTTTATGAATTTAATATTTTAAAAGGCGATGAAAAATTTTTATTCTAAATTACAAACATTCGTACACAGCACAGTTTGCCTTTGGAATAGAGATATTCGATCTCCGTGTCGAATGTTTCTATTCGCGACCTACTTTCTTCTCGCTGGCAACTTAATTCTACGAATTTTTCTTTATCCTGGCTATTAAACGATATATGGAAAATGATACATCGCGGTGCACGTGTTCGCGTTGTTCCATTTCTCCGACGAATGATGCATAAGTTCGATTCACGCAATTATTTGTAACCCGCTGTTTCGAGCGAGAAGCACATGGTGCTCGTGTGCTTATTTAAATGCAAACGAGTGTAGAGATAAGACGCGAGGAGGACAAGGTGGAACAAGAGGTGGAAATGCAGAAGGCGAGGACACGAAGGAAAGCAGGTTCAGCAGTTCGGGCCTTGTTGAGGACGAGTTCAAGGCCAGCCAATGGTCACAGATTGTGGATCCAGAGAAATTCTCGAGATCACGATATAGCGATAGAAATGCCTTTCTGACTTGCCTGCATATGCAACTGCTACGAATAAAAGTGCATACGCGTGTCTTCGAACAGATAACATCGAATCAATCATTCTTGTACGAGGTCAAAAAGTACGCGAAACGAAAGGGAAAGGAATTATTCGTTTACAGAAATTACGAAATTTCATTTATTGTTATTTATATTCTTACGTAGTTCATATAGAGATAATTATTTTATTCAGAATTTATTCTAATCAAAATAAAAATTTGAATTCTTTCATAAACGGTTTCATCTTTGAAATGCACTTTGAGTTACATAAAGGTACTTTTTCATAATTATTTCAAATGTATACTTTTCTAACTTGGTCTTCCTTTCAACAAACAATTATTCAAGTGATTTCAAGATTATTCTAAAATCGCTTGAAACCGAATACAAGAAATCAGGACAGAGAAAGGACTTTCAATTACCTAAAATCTGTACGAATAATCCCACAGAAAGTTATCGAACATTATTATATTATCTTTCTTTTTCAAAGGGGATCCCTTCAGTTGGGATAGAAATATTCAACTTACGAATCACGTTCATTTTAAGAATCATTACTCTATTCGTTCCTACACGTTCCATCGACTGAATCGAGTGAAATTTTTGTTCAATTAAGTATAAATTTCAACTAAGTTTGAGAAATTTCGTCGGGTCGGCTCGCGTTTTCCACAATTGTCTTCCGGCGTGTCGCAATAAAATTGTCGATCGACGACATTCGAGCCATCGTTTCTGATCGTAATCATCGATTGTTCTCCGCCTGTGTCGACACAAAACTGCACGATCATAAAAGGAATTTCAGCTCCGAGGGGATACTTTTCTCGATCACACCCAATCCCTCGCCTGTCTCTATCTTTCTCTACCGCGAGGCTCGCGAACGTCCAAGAGACGTTCACTTCCCCCGTTCTTCTCTCCTTATTCGTCGCGACATTTCGCCTCTATCATTTTTCCTTTCGTCTCCTTCAAAAGTTCACGCGACTGCCTAAGCAATGTCTCTTTCCCCTTTGCGAAATAATCCGCTGAAAGAAGAAATATCTTTCGCGTAACGCCACGCAACGGCTGTTCACGCACCGCGGTCTTGCGAAACAACCTCCAACGGTACAAACGCGTACTTTCTTAGGAACGGAACGATAATTCTCCTAATATACCAGTTTAACGTCTGACGCGAAACGCGGGAACATTTTATTACTCACCGCGTTATTAGTTCATCTGAAACCCACTTTCGTCGACGCTGCAACGTCTTTCGAGCGATTGCAAATTATCCTGAATTCCTTCACTCACCTGGAACAGAAAACGAAACGAAAAAATTAGCATAATCTTCATTTATTATCATTATAACAATTGTGGTAGCTCGGAGGACTTGTCAGACCTGATCATCATTGTTTCAATTATATTTTGCAGGATTGTAGGTTCACATGTACGACAATCGTAACCGAACTTGTAGCTGTAGATGGTTGGTTATGAAAAAAATGAATGTAAATTTTGGAAAGATCACTTTGATGTAGTAACAAACGTAGATGACTAATAATACTTTGTCCTGATTTTGAGTTCGTGACGTGTAGAATTATTTAAAATTTTTTTTTATATTAATATTTGATTAATTGACTGTAATTGTATTGTCAGCGAATATGGGATTATCCTAGTATATTTTAAGAATGCTCTAAATATATTTATAGTATGGTTGTGTAGTGTTTATGAGTTTGTATTTATTTATAGAATCGTTCCAACACTATCGTATCTATTTATGTATTCAGACACAGCTAGTAGTTTATTACATTTCCTGCATCTGTCTGTTTCTATATTGTCTTTTATTGTGTATGTTCTGTATCGTTATTATTATTAGTAATGGTATGAGTCCTCTAAATCAAAGATTTCCAAACATTTTCAACATACCACCAATAAGATCCAACCTTGGTACGATAATTATTAATACAAATTTCAAAATTTGTGTGTTTGTGATTTCTCTGTAACCCCTACAACTTTTATCCAATCTGAAAAATTCTTAAATAAAAATAATTAATTCTATTTAGCATATCAAGCAAATATCAAGCATATATTACATTTCATGTTTACTGAACGACGAGAAATATTTACAACCGTAATTTTCACTTTTCAACCAAATAAAGAATTTATACATCAAGCTATTTCAAATTACTGTCCTCGTAAATCATTTCAACGTTCATAAAGATTGAAATATTACTATAATCCGAAGAATGAGCCAAACGAGAACTCCGGGGTTATTCGAATGAAAAGTTACACGAGTGGTGGGGATAATCAGTGGACTCCTATTATAAGAACCGCTTGTCCCCCGTCGGGTTCGTACAAATGGGAATTCCACTGTAAAATATTTAAGTACCGGACTTGCCGGGCAACCAAACGGAATAAACACGTGTCGAACAAGTCGAACGTTGACAGCAATGTTAATTCTTCTCTACAAAGAAGCAGAACTAGTTTGTAAGCCGTAAAGTTGTTCATTGTTTGCCACAGGTTGCTTTCTAAGTTTGTAATCGTGTTCGGCTCGTTAGCGCGAATCGATTTGGCCGCCGCTTTCCAGATTCGCGGCACCGAGAAAAATACCGAACGGAATTCCCTGAAAAGGTCGACTTGACAGAAGGCCAATTACGAAAGGGATAGAAGACACACCCACGGAGGAAACCGGCAGCAGGATTAACGAGTAAACACCGACATTTCGTTCCCCTGCAGGCAACCCATCGCATTGTTTCGCGAAATCGCGACGAATGTTGAACACGTAAACGCGATAAATTTCAGCCCGATTGCATGGCAATTGTTTCGAGAACGGCCAATTTGGACCGCAAAGCGACGCCGGCAACAATAACAGTAATGATCATGGGCTATGATCGTCGCTGTCGTGCATGCATAGGGTGATTCTAAGAACTGGGACGCGATAGAGCCGATTTCTAAACGGAGATGAAGAAATTGGGCTAGATTAAATAACAGCGTACTTCTATCGTCGCTGTGTTTCGCTCTTCAACGCCAAATTGACAGATATCAACCCCTTCGGGGGATTAAGTAGAAAAATAAGGGAAAAATAAGCATTGTTTGTTAATTGTTAAAACCACGAGAGTTTCGCTCACTTTGTTGTTCATCTTTTGAGGATACACACAAATTTTTTTAATATAAATTATTACTAATATCACTGTACATGAAACCTGATAAATTTGTATTTAGTAATATGATGATGGATTATTGTTCATTATTCCACAGTTGGGGAATCTGTGCTACAATTAATTACTGCATTTCCTACTTATTTTTATCACTTATTTATTTCGAGTTTTAATTTACTGACGTTTCATATTAATAAAATGACTCTTAAGCCATCGAAACTCTTTCTTAGAGTTAGAGATTAGAGTACACTTTTTTTTAGGTACAGCATTGCAGAGATAACGTGTCACGGATGTTTATTTTTATACTTAACGGGAATGTCTTCGATATAATTCTTAATCTCATGGTTCCGTCAAAGAGATACTACGTAAAAGTTCGTATGATTAAAGATGACATTTTAATTACTCGATCCTGGGAGCAATTTGCATATCGTCGTAAAATGTCTGTCGGTCGAAAGGTCGTGCGTTGCATGCGACCTATTGCGTCCCACCGTGCCCCGTGAATTTATAATGAACGAGAATTTTTACCCATGCTTCCCGAAAACATAATCGAGAGTCTATAGGACGGTTTACCAGAAAGAGAATATCTGCTTATTTTAAATACGAGACAACAATCTAGTCAAATATCTATTATACTTTAGTTATTAATTAATTATATTACACGTTAATATTAAAAAAAAAAGTAGAAACAAAAACAAGGAAACTACTTTGTAAATAGAAGTTAATACAGTTGTAATAGACGACATTTGGTAAGAATAAATGGAAAGACCATATAGTGAATCACCATTATAGTATGCAAATATACGCCACATAATGTGTTCGAAAATATATTCTAAGCTATACTGTGGAATACAGAATATAATAACTGATAAAACAATAAAACACACTGGGTTTAGTCATCACAATAATACACAAGGAATACAAACAAATCACTGTAATAGCAATTCCAAAAAACAAAACTACCAGGTAAAAGTAACACGGTTTGGTGAAGATAAATGGAAAGAAATTCATAAGACAGGTGTTTGTGAAGACCCTAAGTGATCTTGTATAAGAAAAAAAATGTTATCAAGGTATAGTAAAAATTGACTATCTATAAAAGCTCCTGGAAATATCGTTATTCTTTCATATTAATGAAAACTAGAAGAGCCGGTTGCACTTTCGTTCCCGAACGGAAAGTAGTTTCTTCGCCCGCTTCAAAGAAGCATATCGAGTTTTAACCGCTGGTAAACAAGCTCGCTCTCGTGCAATTTATATTATCGATTAGCATACTGAGGAGAGCCACGATGCTACCGATGCACGCGACTATCGTCAGACTCCGCCGATCCGGGCCCAGTTTTCCGTCGCTCGAATCTCGCCGTTCAAGATCGTCGTTTGCTCTCTTATAAATTTCCTTCGTCCGATCCACGCGAACCTTCGATGTATCCTTACGTGGCCTCGTCTCATAAAGATCGCGGTAAAGATAGTTTATAAATCGCGCGAAAACCATTAAGCCCCCGATGCGATCGTGCCGGGTAACTTTGTGATTCTGGAAGCTCGATTGCGTTCCACGTTACGGATCTTATCCGCGCGAACGATCTCCAGAATTGCGCGGCGCTTTCTCGACAATTTACAATCGATGTCACTGCCGCGGCGTTCCTCAAACTGTCACGATCGCCTGGATCACATCGATCCCGATCGATCCCCGCGATAAACTATTCCATTCCTTTCCATTTGTTAAGAGTAGCTTCGTCAAAAATACTTTTAGACGTGTGTTTCTTACCTGTTAATTTTATAAACTTTAAGTTAACAAAGTTATCTTTATTTTCAGGAAGAGTGCACTGATTTTAATAAATATCTTTACAAATGTATAGTTTTCAATCTCTAGATCATACATAGAAAAATTGTAAGGTACTTGAGAAGGTTACTAAGGTAAGGTACCATCAAAAGGATTTTCAAACAATGACATTTTTATAATCGTGTGTGTATAAATTAAATGTGTTATGAAAGTTCTACATTTGACTTTAATTTTAAGTTCTTTTCAGAAATTGGACGTTGATTCAGATTAAGATCATCGTACATTATAAGTTTACATACGTCAAATGCAAGTAATAAATTGTAATAATTCTTCTTCCGAAATAAATTCTTAAAAAAAAAACATAAAAAGTAGAGGTCTTCATTGACATTGAAATTATATTTTAAACGTTTCCAACCAAGTATAGATCATTTTCAGATCGATCCACAGTTTCACAGTTATGTATATACAAACAACACACATGTGCAATTGCATATTATACACCATAAAATTGGTGAAGAGGTTAATTTAAAATAAATAAAATAAAAACATTGAAGCTATAGGAACCATATTCTAGAACCAATATGCACATACTGCAATTTTATTCGAACGAATACAAAAGTATTACCTTTTCGGTAAAAGAAAAGGCTCAAGAATGAAGTGAAAGGTATGCAATTGTCTGTAATATCCCAAGATAAACAAGAAAAATGATGTGTGAATTATTCATCGGAAAGCTGGAATACTGTATTCCGTTTCGTTTATATATAATAGTATTCAAAATGAAATGGGATCTTGTGGAATATGCCAGAGTCAGTGATCTTTGCGATATGCGGCTAGAAAAGAGAGTGAACGTAATCGAGGAGTGAACCGTGGAGGAGTGGCGTTTATCCACTCGAGAGGAAACGCAAGGACGCGACACCGCACCCACACGCGCAATATCCTTGATGAATGTACGTGCACACATATTTCCTGTATCGTTAATAGACGATTGCTTCGTGATTTAAAAAACGTTACTAATAAATAAAACACAGGAATGTTAATGGGTCTACTTATTTTTCCGTATTCCTTAACATTCACCAGACCTGGGCACTTCGAAAACATGATTCGAAATATTATTTCAGACAACCAGTTATTTTATTTCGTTTCACTTCTATTATTTGAAATGTTGTATTATTTCAATTATTATAGTTATTTATTGACAGAAATAGAAAGGAAGCACAGGTAAAACATGTTCTGTTGGCATTCCTGTCCTACAAATAAGTCGGACAATTTTCAGGACGTTTAAAAATTCTCGAAAGAGTTCAGCAAAAATTTTAACAGGAGAAAATATTGAACACATTAGATTTGTATTCATTTCGAATTCGATTTGACTAAATTATTGAATCTGTTTCGTGAAACGATTATTTGAATGTATTCACGAAACAGCGAAATCGGCGTGTAGTACAATCCGAGCACGAAAACACATTTCATGCAATTCACAGTCGCTGTCAAACAACAGAAATTATACGGTAGAATTTTCTGAAGGCTCGTGACAAGTTGTTATGCAGTAGCCGGACTAATCGCGTGTAAGTGTGCGGCAAAGTTCTAATGAAAAATGTCGAAAAGTTGTTTTCTATGCGGCTACCTACTCGATCGAGTTGGAGCAACTTTCCACACTATAATGAAATCCTGCAGTGAACTGAAAGCTTGTTGACATTTCGCAGGTGTATCTGAAATTCAACACAATAATAGTGCATCCACTATGATAACAGCGTATCGAGCTTCTACACTTTTTAAATAAAAGAACATTTTAAATGTATTTCCAAATTTTCATTCATTAAAAAAAGACAAAATCATTGTATGCTGTAGTACGAATAATCAAATCACTTTTCAATGGTGATTATGAATGAAATTTTTGGTAAATTTTCATCGAGAAATTTTACAGATACCTCAGAGGCAAACTTACAATAAGTTCAAGTTTTTTAAATTTAAAATTCAAGTGTTAAGTATTTCCAAGAATTTACTATTTACAACGAGCACGTGCGGCCAATGACCTCGCGACGTAAACAATGAAAAGTAAACAAACGCTTCGAACGAAATTAATTTTTAAGGGTTGATGAAAATTAAAACATATCGGCGTAGTTTGTCAATTTTCAGTATGAAGTTAAAGTACTAAGTATGCACACTTAGATTTAAATTATTGAATATTTTTGTACAGATTTTTAAAATGCATACTGTACAAAGATATTTTGTAATAAACTTTAAAACACAACTTTCTATACATATAATGTAAAAATTAGAAGTACATTGCCTGGTAAAAAAGAAGAGAAAGACTGGTCATTTGACAAGAATAGGTATACATGAAGTGGTAGATTTAATGTTAATGATGAATATTTCTTTTTCTTGATTTTGATCTGTTATCTAGATAAAAGTTTGACCAATTCTGTTTTGAAATGAAACTAAACAGTTGCTGACAGTTCATGGAGAATAGGAGGGAACGTTCACCCACGGTCGCCGTAAAAATGCGTACAGGATTTATATTAAAAGCGGCTTCGGTCAGGAATGACGACATTTATCGAAGCCTGGCGGAAAAGAATTCGAAAAATCGCTGGACGTCGACACGTCCCGAGAACGTTCCCGCAAAACTCGCATAATACGGCAATTACGGTCGTCCAGGCCGGCGCCAAGCGGCGCTCGAAGGACGTGCACGTGCACCGTCCACGAGAGCTTAAAGCCGCGTGCATAGTGGAGCAAAAAATCGAGAATGCAACAACGAATCTAACGAAGCGAACGTATTGTTGGGAAATCAACCCCTCCAAGGACCGACGGTTGTTTCAAGGATACCCGTGGAAAATGTTTCGATCATTTTCAATTTCACGCGATCCATAACTTCTAACTGATATCGTAAATTCGTAAAATGTAACTGGTACAGTAATGATTCGTAAAATGAACATTGCTCAGGGGTTGTCCGGTCAGATGTCCCTTCCTTGTTGGGGGAGGGGCAGAAATGTTCAACTTACGAATCACGTGCTCATTTTAAGAATCATTACTCTTAAAAGTAAGAGACAACAATATTTTAGTAATTGTTTTTACTTTATGCAGTCGATTATGCATTAACAAAATGAACGATTTCTTTTCATAAAACGCAACAGAAATATTGGTCTTGGAGTAATGTTGGAAAATATTACAATAATAGACATGACAAATGTTTAAAGAGTAATAAGTAATCTTATTAAATTTGGCATTAACCTAGTCGTGTTGACTGTCATGGTGGTCATTTAAAACTTACATAACGTGTCGTAGAATCGTTTACTTGCAAAGCTTTGAATATAACAGTCGTTAGGAATGCTGTAAAATATTTCCATTTTTCACACTGTAATTTGAATAAAGATCGAAGGTGTCTCTAGACATGGAAAACTGTCGTTAAAGCGAAAACGAGTTTTTTCTGAATTTTTGCTCATTTCCTGCGGTATGCGCGCGACTTGGCGCCATTTACGCTCGCCCACAGCTAGCACTAAGCTCGATCCGGAATTATTGCGCGAACGAGGCCGAGTTCGCAAGAAGTGCGTCCTTACGAAAGGCTTGTCACCAGCACGTATATATTTACACACAGCCGTGGGAAAACGATACTCGTACGGGCGTAGAACGACGATAATCGAGTAACATTGCAGAGATTGCTGCATCCCGATTCGTTGGACTCGTAACAACCACCATCGAGCTTCGCCATCGTCGATCGTAGATCGCATACCTTCGGCACTCGAAGCTGCCGTGACTCGAAGTTTGCGCAGAAGGTAAATCTGTCCTGTTCGTTTACGATTACATTCTTCAATGCACGGACGCTGCTATCGAATCGAACACATCGACGTTTGGCAAACGAAGATCGGTATTACGAGTCTATACACGTGAATTCTACATATTGATTTTGGAAAATAATAAGGAATTTCTGTTTGGCTCCATCATGAATATATATTAAAGTGAACGGAGTGAATTAATTGGGTTTCCAAAGAGGCTTAGTTGCTACAAATAGGTGATCTGCTTACTAGCAGATGTTCATATACCTAACATAGGCTATTTAGGTTGTCTTCTTAACGGATCAATTGTATAATCCTAATTCCAGATTAAACGTAACACCTCACTCACATTATTCCTTTTCGTCAAATTATGTTCCTTCCATCAAAGTTTTTAATTATTTTAGAATTTTTATATTTATATATTTTTATATTAAAAATAACAATTTATTTTGAACAAATTATTCAAAGTTTAAGTTTTTAATTTATTTAGACTATACGAGATTTTTCAAGAGTATCGATGATAATAACAACAAAATTTACAGAAAGAATCTATTAATCTGCATGCAATTTAAAATAGAATAAAGCATCTTTTGTTCTATTAGCATATAATTTTGTTTCCGTGTCTAACATAATTTGTTAGTTGGTCCAGTTGACAGTGAAGGTTCTAAGGTTTTCTAGGGATACAGGTATAGAATATGTCAACAATTATATTATATAGAATTGAATGCACATGATAGATTGTGGGAACGCATCCTTGAATTTGTCCACTGGTAAAAGAAAAATAATTGCGGACAATTTCGATGGATACGTCTAGTAGCTGCAAATTAATAGGATGCAGGGTACGTGTACGCGTGCAGATTCTGTCGACGTATACCTGCAGATATGGATGCACGTTCAAGAGATTGTGTAAGTACACGTGACATGGGAAGCAGCCTCGGGGCAATCGAGCAGCTCCTGGAACGAACGGTTGCACTGGTACCCGTTGTCGTTGTAAACAACATCGTTGCATAATTCCGTACACGACGATAGAATAATTCATGCTCTCAGCGAACCCGAGGAAAGTCCATTTCCGAAAAGGACCACGGTCACTCTAAGATATTTCATAATATCAGCCTTCAATCTAATCATTTCTAATAATACAATTTCTGGGGATTCGCGAACTTCCACATAGAAATATTAAACGTTTATTTTCAAAACGTATCAAATTTTCTTTGCTACTTTGACATCACGATAGTTATTACTAGACTGCGGATCTTTATGCAAATTCACATTTTTATTAATAGAATTAATGAAACAGAAGCTTCGCAGAGGGCTGTCTCAACCCCTAAATATAATAATTCGTATTTCTTATATGTTTGCATATTAAATGCATTCTGTAGTTTTTTGAGGATTAAAATTTACCATAAATGCATAAACATCCGCAGTCTAGATATTAAACTAAAATATTTCGATGCAATGTTCTGGACTAAAATTCCGAATTTCTTTACTAAACAAAAATTACATTAATTTCGAAGCTGTAACGAAATACCAAAATAAAATAAAGTCGAAAGGGTCGAAAGGGTCGAACGGTTAATTTTAGCGAAAAATTAACTGCCTCGAGGAAGTCTCGGATCCGCGGTAGCTGCGAAAAAGAATTCCCTGTCCCTCGTTCAACCTGCTCGGGCAGCGTTCGAAGCCCATAAACTATTTGCTCCGGAGAGGGTTAAATTATCGAGTAGTTTTCCAGAAACAGGTATGCCGAATAAATTCGTTTGGCACCGAAATTCGAGGAGGCTGGACGCGCATCGCGAGGAGAGGCGTTCGTCGTGAAAGGGCGCCGAAGAATTTGCGCTAATAATTCAAAGTCGGCGTTCCGGTCAAGTAATTAGCATTCCGATCGCTGTCAATTACGCTAATTAAATTCAATTGTTCGTCGTAGTTGCGGCATTGTGCCGCAAGGTTGCAGACGCACGTAAGCCGGCGGAGTAATTGCTCGGAAAAATAATTACTTGTCGTCGTTTCGCAACGGAATTAATTCGACGTATTGCTGTCCGCGGATACGCCGCGTGCCTTTTACGACGGTCCAAAACAGCACCACGGACAATATCGCCGCGATAACTGGCGCCCTTTCCTTTCTACTCCATGAAACTGCCGTCGCTTACCTAACGCTCGATCGCCGCCAAGTTTATTGGAAGACAGCGAAGAATGTAGCGCGCACCGATATGGCATCGCGGGCGATGGTAACTATGTTTCGGAATAATCCAGCAAATAACTGATCTCCTTTTCAGTCTCGACAGAATTTGCATGGATTCTTCGAAAAGTCCTCGCGTTTTGCTCGACGAAATGCAGACCGTGAAAGAGATTGTTGTCGTTTCAACGATCGACTCTGGCCATATTGCGTTATTTCATTTATTTATAGAAAGCATAGGTTTTCAGACCGGTATTTGGCACGAAGTATGTTTTATAATTATGGATCGATGGTACTGAAACTTTGCATATATATTTAGTCACGTTTCTAAATAATGCAGAGAAATTTATTATTTAAATAGTTGCCTGTAGCCTGCGGTATGTTATTTTAAATGGCTGCTTTGATTCGTATTCATATACAAAATTCTAGCGCAAGTCTGAATCAAAATAAAACAAAAAGAATTGACGATTTTTAACTATTTCAAGTGATAGGGGGAAAAAACTTTAATCATAATATGTAAAACTTAAAAACAATTCGACTGTTCATGTTTTAGATATCACGCCAGCCATTTAAAATAATAGATTGCAGCAGACATGCGACAATAAAGATTGTTGCATGAAAATTATACTGTGTTGCCTTGAAAACTGATATTAGTTTCTTGACTTAACCGCGTTAAAATTATCCTACTAACCAACGATTATCCTCTACAGCTACTATACTTTACAAAGTAATTAAACACAAAATAAGAAGGAATACCCATTAAAGTAATTTTTTAAATTTGTATTCCAAGCTCTTTCAACATTCAAATATCTATGAAATACTGGAACATTAATTTACTTTAATAAAAAAACTAATAAAGAAATAGGTTTAATAATGAAACGGAAATAAACTATTTTTTAAATTGGAATTTCCTCCTGTGCAATAACGTGGAAGTATTTTAAAAAGTAAACGCAGAGTTATCCTAACGGATACTTGTGCAACTCCAATAAAAATCGAAAATATTGGCGTCTCGCATATTTTTTCGCAAAGAAGATTGCTTCTGAGTAATAACTCACTGGAGTTCAGTGAAGCTTGCCCCGAGACAATAATGGCCGTCGTGGAACCGTGGATTCTTATCCGTGGTACCGTAATGAACTCCAAATGCCTCCATTAATCGACTGCTTCGAAATTGAATTCGCAAACGCACACACCGGTCACCTAATCGCGACTGTGCAAGTTCTAAATGTCAATCGACGCATTGATTGGATATTTCCGTGAATTTTACGTTCCTCGTTCTTGCAATTTTTATAACAACATAACATAGGTAATCGATCCCTTCTACTTATTATTCTATAAAATGCAGATTAAAATAAATTGACACATCTCCGACGAAGAAACGCATGAAACTTGGATTTATTAGATCATTTAACGGTACCTTGTATTCACACCGTAACTATAATTAAAGCCAGGTGCAACGAGGTCGTATCGTTTCTATCGCTAATATTAATATATAACGTGCAGAATTATTCTGAATGCATCGTTAACATCTGTTCCGAATTAAAAATGTTGCACCTCTGTAAACCCAACGCTCAAGTATTATAAATCATTGATTCATTCTGGAAAACATAGTATATTCGTAACTCTATTCGCATTGATGTTCATAGAACGTAGTTATATATATATGGCTAGTTTCAAGGAAGCATTAACTACACTATGAATCAACTTCCTAGTACAAAGATTATGCGGTTCTGTATAATTAGACTGATTTTCGAATATCTATCCCTAATATCTTTCCGAAAATTAACAATCTAATCAAATCATTTAAACTGATCATTTATATATATTACATTTACTAATATATTTCTTGAAAACTGAATTTAGAGTATTTATTAAATTAAACGTATGATAAAAATGATCAACATTTCCCAATCATTCAGCTCGTTTAAAGACTTTTCAAAGTCGAATTATATTCTCTAGAAGCAAAACCACAATGGGAGAAAATATTCTTTGTACTTTAATATACAAATTGAAAATTTGAAAGATACTTAAAAATTTTACTATTAATGTACATACGTACGTATATATATATTACCAATAGTTGCATAAAAATACTTTTAATAACCTCGAAAATGATTATTTCTTGGTTGAGATATTTTACCCAATCTCACTCCCTTACCAGACCTTATCCTATTTAATTTCTACTTATTTTATACATTGCAAAATAAAGTATACATAAATATACAATATAAATGTACACATACCAGGGTTTTTAAAAAAAGAATGTTTAAGTTATTCCGAAGATAACAGGTCGAGTAAGTTTTGTATAAAATTGGTAGTGTTTAATATGCTTATTACACAACTAAATATACTAAATATACTGAAAGTGACTGAAATCTAAAGTCGATCGGGAATAAATGGTGTTAATAATGATTTTATCCGCCACGTACGAATCCACGATCGGAACTCGCGGTGGACGCGTCTTTCTCACGGCGTCGAAACGCCCAGGATCAATTATCCGTGGGTTAAGATTTTTATTGACGGAACGATCGAGCGAGAATTTCTGGCCTCTGGCCGTCATACGCGTTTCAAGGAATCGAGCTCGTATAGAACTCGTCTTAGAAACGGTTGCATAGAGGCGCATATAACCTGCATTTTGCGATGCGGAGGCATCGGCCTATTCTGGAATGTCACCCTGCCTGGTGTCCAGTATCCAAGGTCCAGTTCTTCCTCGAGGATCGAGTGGCCTTTCCTTAAACCACGCTTCTCAGAAAATCTACCTGAAAACCGTTACGATAATACGGTCATCGGCCGATGTCATCCAGAGACGGATGCGAGTCCCATTCGTCGCGGGTCGTTGCTTCACCAACCAACTAATATCCTTGTCATTTCAATTTTCCTATCAAATAAGGCCACAAGTAATGTTTTGCTCGTTGCAAAGTATCTAAATGGGAATTGTCTTGGTTGAAAAATTTTTGATATCTCGGAAGCTTTTTCTTTTATTTTAACACTTTGATTGTTAGATCAAACCCCTCAGATTGTCCACGAAATCGAAACTTTGTTTTTGGACAATTGGAACTTATTTTTACAGCCTTGTTAAAATTCAAGAGTTCTATCTAGATTTAACATCCAATCTTGAGAATTAGTATTTTTAGTTTCTTAGTGAAAAGTCATATCACTCACATGTGTTAAATGAGCCAGAAAAATATCAAAAGGATTCTTGATCAGTATAATTGTGATTAGGGTGTGAACCAAAATGAAAAAATAGAATTTTTATTCTTGTTTTTTCAACTTGCTAAACATAAAGAAAGGTCAAGAAAATCTACTAATCAAAAATTCTTTTGATAGGTGGGATATTATGTTTAAAGGAACCTTGTTCAATGATGTATAATTCAGTCACTTTTGATTATTTTAGAAAAAACAAAAACATAAAACTCTACACCAGAATACCCCATTAAGACCGTGGAAATAAACGGTTCAACCATTAAAATGGTCCATCAAGATTTTTGTACAATTATTTTGTACAAGGTAATAGCAGTTCAAAAATGATCAGCGTTTCGATCACGATGTGTTATGGCAATATCCTTTACTGAATAGCCAAAGGATCAAACTAATTGACAAATTGAGGAAACTATCACTAATGCTCCCCTTCAGAAACCTGCAGCAACTAATAGCTTCCTAAAAGAATGCAATCTATCGATGTAGGAAACCTTTGTATCATATAATGTAGAAATTACCGAAGATTGTAGAATAATTTTCATTGCAGATTGAAACTATGTTGAAATAAAAAAAAACTACCCTAACACTTATCCGACTTTTTTAAAAGCTACTATGTTTGAGAGTATGCAGTGCCGCCAATTTTAACTTTCTATCACCCAAAAAACTTTAACATGGCACCGAAACATGTATAAATAAACCATGTAAATTCGACTGCTAAAAGTATTGTAGTTTATTTGCCAAAAATTCACGCTAGTATGCCCTCTTAAGAACGTGTAGAGATTTCAGTACGATTATTTTTTACGAATCAGTTCAAAAATTACGTGTCGATCGAGTGTCCTAATGCTTATGTCCAGTGCTATAGTCACGAACAGTCGGTGGAACGGCACGCATATTTCAAAAGGAAACTTTCTCGATCGATCGGTCGTTATGAATAATACCGAGAACACACGATACGTACTATTCCAGTCGATTTCACTGTGCGTAGATCACAGTTTCTTAGATTATGTTTCCCCGCGAGCCATCGATACCAACGACAACCGCCTCGATATCGATCACGCGAAACGTTAGTCCGGCTCTTAACAACATCCGAGAGGTTTATTAAATATTAAGTTCTGACACGAAACGGGTATCGTGTTCGCTTAGAAGAGGCTGAGGTTGTCTGAAAACATATCGTTTTACGAATCGATGCTTGTGAAAATACGTCCTTGCGCCCGCGTAGAAAGCAGACTGGCCTTTGAGTCGCGACACGACCAGGATCGGGACTTGGTCGCTGATCTCGCTGAGGAGCTTCGGGTAACAGGAAGCAATTTTTGCGATGGTCAAGTCCGCGTTACCGACCAATTTATTCGGCTTGCGTTTCGATCGAGCGGGATCACCGACGTCGCTTCCCGAATATATTCTTTGGTCATTGTCCTACCCCTACCTGCCGACTACCCGAATATCTTCTGCTCCTCCTCCTCATTCCCATCCTCTTGCTTCTCCTCCGCAGACCACTTTCGTAAGATCCGTTTTTGTTCTTCCTCCGAAAATACCGGGCTTCGAGATGCCACCGACTCTCGTGCTCGTATAATCGGATGCCAACGCTCGCGGAAGCAAGGCTATTGTTTGCTTTCGCGCGTGTTACGTTCCAGGGAGCACGCTTTGCCACCCGGACTTTGTTTAAGGCGTTGTTAAAAAGATATTAAAAATAATCGTTGGAACGCGCGCGACGATTATATTAGACATAGAAGAATCTTCTATCCCTGACTTTAGCTGATTGGGAGGCAAAATTTAGGTCGCTCCAGCGCCTAAAATACTGATAATAGTTTCCTACAGTGCTAGAGAAAATGATAGTCCATTTCAGACGTGTTCTTCAAATTTTATATTAGTTGCTACTACGATGAAAGCAAAAGTGTTTTCAACTGTATGGCTTTCGAATTTATATTGAAAATAAGTTCATTTTGGAAAAATTATCTGTAGGTTAGACTAAATGTAGTCTAAGGTTGGTGTATGTCTAAAGATGGATTGTTTTAGTAACATATCAAACTATCGTTTAAAGCAATAGAACTGGGTCTAATGTTTTGGGGATGCCCTTCCTATTATGGCATAGAAAAAATTGTAATTTTAAAAGAGAAAATGAACACTCAAGTTTACCAAAACTTGATGAAATAATAATAATTCTTATCCTTCAGTAGGATAGTGTTCTCATTCACAAAACGAAAATTGTAACGAGATATTAATAGATAAAATGTGGTCAATTTTGAAATTGTGCAATTTGAGGGAGTTCCATACTTCAATGCAAACTACAATATAACAATGATTTATAATACAGAAATACATGCTTCCCCTGCCTAATAGATCAGCCAAAATATTTTTACAAAATGAACATGAATGCAGTTATAATTTTAATTATACAAATCATATTCACTTATTTTTGTAACATACTATCACATGTTTTATGCTTTCATTTATTTCTGCCAAGAGATTTTAAAGAGACAATATTACATTTGACAGAAAGACTGTTGAAGGCAATATTAAAATAACAATTATTAACTGTAATATTCTCTAAGTACAATCTTCCAATATATTTATTCATTTTATAATAAAGTAAAGTATCGTTCTAACAGCTGGATTTTGAGTTACACAATAATTATACAATTTATTTAATATGCATCACAAGTCTGCTTAAATTAATTTTTCAGTAAAATTGCATAGCAATTACAAATGATTCCAGGAAAAACTATTTGTACAAAAACTTGTGTCGATTATATCGTGAAAATGAAAAGTTTACAGAAGATATAGTTTAAAAAATACTGCATATTTATCAGTCGAAAGTGAGTATCTACTAGTCTTCTTCCCCACTCACTTCTGATGCTTTACTTTCGTATCGTACTTCCGCTAATTCGAGATCTATGCTTTCCACGACCGCAACTGCTCGAATATACATACATAATTAATAATGGTACGTCGCTGGTTACTTTGTTTTTCTCGTCAGGACCAAAATTGACTACAAAGAGAACATCATTGCGCACTTGTCGCTCCTAATTTAGAACGTTATACTTTGCTACTATCCCGTCCCGAATTATCCCATTATTTTGGTACGAGTAATGTTTCTGAAGTAAACGAAATACGTCAAAGAAAATTCCACGGCAACATCGTATTTGTGCCAACGAACTCGGAGATACCGGAACAGCAGAAGCTTAAATGCCTTCAGTCACCGTGCAAAATGAACGGACTGAAACGAATATACATAATCTAAAAAGTATTTAAACGAAGCAGATGTACAAATTCCAGTACGCGTTTTAAAGCCACGCTGTTTAATGAATACCTAATTAATAACAGTAAAGAACCTAAAGATATGTCGCAGGAAACAATAAATATAGTACAGAACTATGTGATCGACAAAATTAGATCAAGATTATAATATACACGAGTTTAGATTTTATTTAACAAATGGAACGATAAGATACTTCTCTTAAGCTAGTGAAAAAATTTAGACACTGCAGTTTTGGAAAAAACTTTACCGAGTTTGAAGTAAATATAGATGTTATTATTGAAATAAATAATGCAAAATTTCACGAGCTAGGCAAATCTGAAAATCGGTGATCAATAAGCTGAAGTGTTGTAAAAGCGAGCCTTAAACGAGCCTTAATGCCTCGAGGTGTTCGAGCCTTATACAGGTGGTTATGGCTCGCTTTTACCACACTAATAAGCTGTCATCGAACGCGTCGTGGTGTGTTGATTAATACGAAATACGTAATGACTCGAAATAGATTGAAAAAAATTGTATAGAGTATGCTAACGTCGATGATTAAAATTGTGAGTATGTATAGAACTCGTTAAAATAAATAATAAACTGTTTCTGAATAACAAATATTATAAGCTTAACCTTGTGGACTCCACTTTTTAAAAGTTTTTAATTCCATAGTACAAAAGACCCAATTAGTGTTGAGTTTCCGTGAAAAACAATACTGCGTGTTATGTATGGCTTCTGAATAACAATTGATATGGGTCAGAGGTCAACGTGATAACTCCAGTCAGTTGACGACTATTGTTATGGATATTCTTCGTGTTTACTCATTTTGTACTAAAAATAGCTGATGGTCCTAATTCTGACTTTCGTGTTATTTCAAGTTCTGCATCGGATGCAAACGACGAGCATGCAAACTTTAAATCGAAAAATGTAACATCGAAGAAGTAATACCGACGACACAAAATAATTATTACAATATATTTTCCAAAAAATTTAGTTCACATTTTAGAAAAATTGAAAAAGAAGAAGTTGGCTCGAAACAGCATTTCAAAATTAAGATTGTCGAGTAAATGAATTGTATAGAACGTTTTCGGTGACAAGGCTGAATTTCTTTAACAGTAAATTAGAAAAAGTACATAAAAATTACGTTGTACATAAATTGAACTAAAATACCACTGCATTTTATCAACTATCGCATAAGCATGAAGAAATAATAGAAATGGAGTATTATAAATTGGTTTGCAAATCATAATTTATAATCCTCATAACTCATCCACTGCCAGATCAAAACCGTGCAATATTCTGCAAGACTAAAATTTTGATTTCAGACCATCCTAAACTGCATAACCCAAAATTTGTTTCAATACTTATTTTCGTAACCTTGCTAAAATTCACAAACCCTATCCAAATTTATTTCCCTCGATGTATCGAATTTGAGAATTAATTTTTCCAGTTTCATAGTGTTAAAATGTTAATTTCCAATATCGTGTGAAACTCGATCACGCCCGCGATGAGTGTTTCTCTCCCACCAGCGGCCAGCGACGAGTCACTCGCGTCGAACAAACAAGACCAGTGGTGGGGATGACTCCGTTCCGTCTGCGCGGGTAAAAATTGATGACACTCTAGCGGGAAGTACTGTATTTCCGTGCGCGTTCGCGTCGAGGCCGTTCTAAAACGTCGAATCAAAACAGCGGATGCATTTGGCGCAACAAATGCTCCGTTTAAGTAGACCACCGCTAATTGTAACCGCATCACTGCCGTGGTTCGAACGCGAAGGGTTAATATTCGAGTCTGTGATGCCAGAAACCTCCGTCTCTCTCTCGCTCTTTCTCTCTCTGCCTCGTGGACCCTACGCCGCGTCTATTTTCGCTCGGTCACTTATTAGTTTGGTACCACCGAAATATCGTCCCGGAGGAGCCAAGGTAGGCGACCATTAGTCCGAGGAAAAGTCAAGCGGAGGCCAGAAAGGCCGGGCATTAGTCGTGTATAGCATGTGGAGGTATTCGCGGAGGCACGTGGGAACGTAGCAATGCAAAGAGAACAGCCGTGCGTTGGCCTGGTCTGAACCGCTGGCCCGGGTACCATAATAGAAAACCGCGATAATTGTAGGCACACAGCCACGATCGGCGGAATGCCGCCTCCTCTACCGGGGCGGTTTATACCCGCCCGAAGAAGAAATCTTCCGTCTAATAACGGGCCCTGGCCATTTCCTTTCGTCGGCCTGTCGCAGACCAGCCACGGAATTCGATTCGGAAAACCTACTTGCCCGGGGCCCCGTACACCACACCGACGATCTCATGAATGAACACTTTGTCATCACCGCACGGTAATTTCGCGATACGTTTACACGCTACAGCCTCGATTGTTGCAACCTGGCTCGTTGCTTGGAAAAGAAGAAGTATAGGGAAGACGTGGATGGAGGAGTTGAGTCTTGTTAGTCAGGGTTGGGAGAGACACGTGATATTTGTTTATATATGTACCTGTGATTATGAAAATGGCATAAGTAAAAAGAAGAATGGAAATTTTCATTCGTTTTATGTTATATTGACTTATATTTTAATATTATGGAATAATTTTTTCAAAATAGCCACGAAATAAGGAATGACACGAAGACGTCACAGTCGTATTTATATTCGAATACTGTTTTAGATTAGAAGACAGTGAAGCAGCATCTTTTTTTAGAAGTGCCATTAAACAAGAAGCTGTAACTCCCAAGAATGTTTAATGTTGTTAGATAGAAAAAAATACTGTATAAATAAATAGATCTGCAAAAAAAAGTCTAGACAGCAATATCCCCGTAAGAGAAAGATACTTTTATGCAAACTAAAATCGAAAATTTTTAAAAATTTGTTTATCTGATGTCCTACAAAAAACTGTCTTAGGTTCCTAGGCTATACCAAATTTTAGCAATGGACCTTCTGTAGACAAAACAGCAGAAAAAATAACTAACATGGAAAAACACATAAAAAGCGAAAAAAGACAGCTGACTCTAAAAATAAGGAAACTATACTGAATTCTAGTCTAGAAATCCCCCCTCATTAAGTCCCAATTTGGACATACAGCACCCAGCTTTGAGAATGTGTTAAACAAAGCAACTCAATCATCGTTCGAAGATTCCAAAATAAAACACTGAGAACAACAACAGCTGTTCCCTGCTAAGCCAATGGAGAAACATTTTACGAAGATTTGTATATAAAATATATCAAAAAGCAAGAAGACATAAACATTCACTCAAACGAACTAAAAAGAAACCATCAAACCCACTGATCTACAGAAATAGTAAATAATAATATTGTGTATTATTTATAATATTTCTGTCTCAACAGTATGAAATGAAATCTAATTAATAGCATGCAAAATGTACGTAAAATTAATTTCTTTAAACTTTAATAAACAGTTTTGAAAACATGTGACACACTCTTGTCGAGAAGACTGCATGACAGTTGACCCAAAAGAAGTTCAGTTTAAATATATATATATTTCAATAGTAGAGGCAACGTCTGTGAAATTGAATATCTACTGTCTGCGTTGGTTATTTCGCAATGTATTTTAGATTTGGGTTGAGAGGAAGTGTCTTGCATTTCAACGGAACAAGAATGTCTCGAGTGCGTTCCGCGAGGCGTTTCCTCGTAACAAAGTACTCCTTTCTTTCTGTCGTCGACGTCTCACGGTTGCTGACTCCTCACAAGAGGCAGCGACAAAAGAGAAGAGAAACAGGAAGAGCCGGAAATTGAAGACCCAGGAACAATAACGGCGAACAGTCGTCGTTCCTTCGTTCAAAAGAATTATCTTCGGTTCAATTGCGTGCTGGTCGTGCTTACTCTGCGATCGTGTCGTTGGAAGAATAGAATCGTTCGGATGCATTGTTTTTCTTGAGTGCATTTTGAGACCGTTATAATTTAGCTACCGATGACTGCACGTGACTAATTGAAACAGGGATGCAATTACCCTGTTCCTTTCTTTCGACACGGTTAAACTAATCCACTTTTATTACTCATTTAAACAACGTATTTTGTTAATAAATAATTTTCTATATTAAACTCGTTAAGGGTGGAAATTATACGTAGAGGCTAATCTGCAACTTACAGATTCTTTTACGAAACATTTTTATCGAAATGGTAGGTCGATTTTTAAATACTTTTCGAAATAAAACTCTTTGTAATGATTCCATGTTATTATAAAAATGAATCTAAAAAGAATGATTGTAATTATTAAATGTAACGAAGGTGCCACACAATATTAAACGCTGAATATCATTAATTAATTGTTTCGTATTTCACTATTTTCAGTTAAGTATGGTTATTTCCCTAATAATTCTATTACTTTAAATAAATCTATGTGGATTTGTGAAACTTCATTTTGTTTCATTCATATGTGTTAACAAAGGTTTTTGGAAAAAAATTATATCTAAATGAAGTTATAATCTTTAACGAAGAAAAATTAGATTAATTTCGAAGCGTGCTATGTTTTTATCACGCAATGCATATCGACGGACGAAAAGTAACGGATGATTATGCAGATCGGTCTGCGATCGTTAGAGATGAAACACACGTACACCTGTTGACCGTATAACACGCGTCAACGGAATTACGTATCGCATGCGTTCAGACGGAAATAACGTTTCTATACATATTTTTTATTTTGTATAATAATCTTGTTCAGTTTCCACTTAGGACATGTGGAACACGTAAAATCGAAGTCGTTGAACGCCGACATAAATAGCATGCACGGTCATATACGAGACTTTAAATTCTTGCTTTTACTGCATAATCATTTGGTATGATAGCGATATTTTTATCGCTGCTCGGTGAACGTTTCTTCTTCTGGCACGAAGTGGGTCAAAAACGATATGACACAAGGACGATCATCAAAGTGACGTTTATTTTAAGAGATCTACATGTGCTTCTGCTTAAAATATATCGAAGTATCAAACGGAAACACGATGAGCTTTGGTACTTGGATTTTTCGATTTTCTCAATACTTATATAGCTAAATCATGCATGATTTCCTAACAGATTAACCCATGGGACCAAAATAACAAGCTTGACTCGTGGCACGTGACTGAAGCCTAAGTGTGGTACCACCGAGACCGACTTTATAGCCCGTAATCGAAACTTATGGTCGCAACTGCGAATCTCACATTTTGAATTATTATCGAATTGTCGTGGTATTCAGTCGTCTTCTTAGTTTTATGTATACTAATAATATTTCAAATAATTAAAATAATAAAATCAAATTATTATAAAATAATGTTATTTGAAAAGTGATCGCAACATGAAAATAATTATGAAGTAAAATAATATGTTATTTGAAATAATATTTCGAATAATATTATTTTCGAAGTACGTAGGCTTGTACCCATAAACCATCTCGGTTGCCATTTTCTCGCAATCGTTTCCGCAGCCACGATACAATGAGAATCTCTGTTACCATCGCGGAGACGGAAATCCATAGAAGAGAAGAGCATACCACGAGGGGTTTCGTTTCATGATCCTTCGAAGAGAGCGACCCGAGTTTCGAGTAAGCAAAGAAAATAGAGAATCGGCAGGTAACATCATACGTACCTTGGGATATCCATGAACGGAAACACTATACTCGAGGTCGACTATACACGCCGTGCACCTGCACGGACTGTACGTGTGCGTTGACGCGCGTTCACGAGGAAACGGACTTCTCCGGATTTAGGGTTTACCGTATCTGGTGAAAGCTCATCAGCACGGAACGAAGTTCGCACAATGGAGAGGAAAGCACATCCGTTTGGTGTCAACGTCAGATTCGCGACAACGTAGTTTGAGGTAACATTTTTATATATCAACGACGTCATAGGCTGACATTTTGTGTCCAATAACGACTAGACTCAATCAATTGTAAAACAATTTATGTTATAATATAGTCATGAACCCATACTATTATACGTATTTAAACAAAACACGCTTATTTACAACTTGTTTTCATTTTTGTTACATTCAAATAACGTATCCAAGCAAGCTGTGAAGAAGAAAGACAATTTTTGGATTTAACATTAATTCATTTATGCCTTAAGCAAACAATTTGATACCTTGCAAAATAGATCCAAGGACCTCGAGTTTTGAACAAGCAGATTTTTTTAAAATTAGTACTTTCCACGGACCTTTCGAATAGTTATTCTTTAGTGAAATAAGGATTGCAAATGTTTATACTTTAGATACAATCCCGAAGGCTGTATCTTCTTTCCTACTGGCGGTACCGGAAGGAAAACATTCCGGATAATTGGATAATTTCAGTACTTTGAGGAATCATAAGGTTTCCTGTAAAACTGCTACCTCGAAGTCGACGTGGGAAGAAGGATATACCTTAAAGCTTAATGCTGCAGGTACAGGGGATGTAGCGAGAGTCTGCGGTGTGCCGAACGATTCAAGGGAATTCGTGGATTCTGACATTTGTGCACCGTAACCTGATGTACACCGGGTGTTCCAAGAATCAACCATATTTCTTCACCGCTCTACTGTTTCTTTATCTTGTGTCTTAACTAATATTCGTACTACGATCGACTAAAGATTCCTTCATAACTGATATTTTGAAGCTACAGATACAGTAAAATAGACGATGATTACTACAATTTAGTTGCACCAGAGAATATAACATCAGAATGAATTTAAAAAGGAAAAAATAATAAAAGAAAATTCCTATTATAAATGAAACAAACAAACTTCTAGATGACTGTGTCTATCTATCGATATAAGTACTTTGGAACACACTATTAGAAGCCCTTGTATTGTTAATTATGTTTTTCAATTACATCATTTTCTATGGCTCAGATAATATAACATCAGAGTAAATCCAAAATACAAGAATAATAAAAGAAAATTCCTATTATAAATGAAACAAAAAAGCTTCTAGATGACTGTGTCTGTCTATCGACTACTTTGGAACACACTATTAGAAGCCCTTGTTATTGTTAATCATGTTTTTCAATTACAACATTTTCTGTGGCTCAACAATTCTCGTTTAGATCTGAGATACCTCTGAATTTTGGGTCAGAGTGTTATTTTAGTTTAAATTTGCATACATAAATTTATTACGACGTTGGAAACGACTGTCAGCGAATTTAAATAATCTTCCTTCAAAATCTTCGCTAATTGTCGGACAGATAATCATGGGACGTACAAATTTTTAATACAACGACAACGTTAAATAAAACATGTATGCAACTTTAATTTCATCACTCTTGCATTCCGAATTAAATCCGCATTCCACGATCCAATAATTATATATTTCCAAATAGACGTAAAATTATTTCGAGGCTTAATTATCGATTAAATAATTTACAACTTCTAATATTTTGCTCAACCGTCGAACGCGTAAACGGCATTTAAGGATCCGTAGTTCTCGCGAGCATAAACTCGCGTATCAAAACACACACAGCTTGATGGATCGGTGTTTTCGTTTGAAAATTAATTTAGTCCACGGTGAAATATGAAAGGAATTAGTCACTTCGACCAATACGTATATAGTACCTCCGTGCTAGCGCGATAGGAGTACTCCCGTTATGAAGCGCGCAAAGTACTCGACCCAATTTTCGCGTGAACGAGGACTCTACTTAATTAATGAGGATATACGAGCTAACACGAGCTAACCTGCGGCTCACTACGATTTCCATTCGTTAGGATAATTAACTGGGAGCACGATGAGACGTCCGCGCCGTGCTCACCCACCTTTTACACTCTTTTGTTGTCTCCTTCGTGCACAATTAAGACGAAGCTTTCTAACAGTTGCTCTCTAACGGCTGCAGGTGTAACCATGCCCCGAATCTGGCTATAGTTTGTAACCCCCCACGGAACGGAACACGTCCTCGATAAAACAACTTTTAAAAGATCGGATCGCGAGGCACGAGCAAGCCAGCGAGCAAATTAGCCATCAACGAATTACACTACACAGCTGGTCATCGAATTATGATCATGTAGAGGAATTTCACTTTTCTAACGATGTGTAGGATATTGCATTTGGTACTTTCTCGTTATTTGTTTCGTAGCACTTTCGTATACAGAATTTTATTAAATTAGTAACTGGATACTAGATACTCCCACTCATATTCATACATTATAATGGTGATTCATTATAAGGTAATCATAAACTTGTTTTTTATCAATTTTTTCCATTTTTTATTGCCAAATATGTTGTTTATTCTACTTGTTTTTTATGAATGAACGTGGTACAAATCATCTTAATCTCAATGTATGAAGAGATGAACTTATACCAGTTTCAGAAACAAGACTTTAACTAGAAATGAATGATTTATGCATAATTGTATAGATTCATATTTCAGGAGCAATATAAAAGAAATATTTTGTGGGAGACGACGAGCAAAAACTGCACGATATCTCATTTACCGTTACTTTTACAACAACGATGCATCTGACAAAAGTTATTGTAAATTAAATTTGGAAACCTTTTTGTCTCATACAATCTTTTGATAGAATCGACAGTGACCGAAATATCGTACCGATTCTTTGATAACAATAAAACATCGATCATTCGGGCACTATAAAATAAACAAAGTACACGTTAAATGTAATTTCCTATTCCAACGGAACTTCCTACACTAAACTACGTCGTTCAGCTATATGTATTAATAATCTGTGTCAAAATCACCAACACGTTAATGTCAAAAGCGATTCAGAGCAGACGTATCAATCTAAAGACATGTAAGATGTGAATAGACTTTCTCGTTTAGACTTGATCGCCGATTTAAGCGAAGAAAGCTCGATAAAGCTCCTCGAATACCTCTATATCCGCTTTCCTGACTGGTTGCCAGTTAATTGGACGTTTCGGTTAACGGTCGATTTAATGAATCGGCCGTGATTACCGCGGCGTAAACAAACCTAACCGGCTGTATTCCGTAGCAAGATAACAGAGATCTCTCTCTCAGTGTGGGATCATCCGCATAGGTGAACGTCTTTCGTGTCCTCAAGTTTGCCGAGGGTTAATTAGGTTAATCGGTTAGTCGTAGCTATGATTAAATTGTCGGTTACGGATGCACAACTTCGTAATAAGTGAAAGTAGAAACGATTTGTGTGGAAAATTCTTTCTGCTTCCTGATTAATAGATCACTTGTGCTCCAATCAATTTCAATCATCGCAGCAGGTGTTCTAGTTTTTATTTACTGGAAATTTTTATACTACCCAGAGCGTTGAGGTTTTATTTTATTTATTTGGATACAGGCTTCATTCATTCTGCAATAATTTCGAAAGCTATTACTTAATTTTTGGACCCATAGTTACTAAAGTTTTTCATTTTGTTTAACCCGAGGGTGCAGTGTCATTCATAGACTTAATCGACTGTGTGGTCCGTTAAATTATAGTGTTTACAGGCAGGTAGCATTAATAGTCAAGTTTGCAACCAGAGAGCATGATTCTCATTTGTTTGCATGATCGATTTCTCGCCAACTGACATTTGCAAATCCCTCGAAGGGTTAAATAGGTTAATCAGCTGATAGGAACCGGTAACCGCGATCACCTCCGACGACGAAGGACACGACCTGACATTAAAACGAGCGAAAGCTAGACGCTGCAGCCGAAGAAATTTATTTTCTTTCGAGATTCGCGAACACGACGGTGACCGTTTCGTGGGAACCGAATGACCTTGGGGTGCAAATTATTCCCTCATCGAGATCGTCCTCCGGTGAAAGCCGGGGTAGTTAAACGGAAACGGAAGGCGTTGCCCACGAATTCGAGCGAAATCTTCGACACGGTGACCTTTCGTTCTTGTATTCGTAACAAGGTCACTGTATAACAGAGGTTTCCAAAATTTTTTAAATACGCCCTGTAAAAAGGAAAAAAAGAAAATTCCTGTACCCAAGATATATAAAATGATCCAAGAAAAGCAAATTTCTATAGTTATAAAATTTCGATAATTAATGTACTCGTAGAAGGAAAGAAACATTTGGCAAAACGATACTTGTTTAAAAGTAACAGAAACTGTATTGACTAACCAATTATACGTGAATTTTTCCTACGAATTAAGAAGGAAATTTAACTATTTTTACAATTAATAGAAAGAAAATTTATTTTGTACTTTTTCTAAATTTTCGTTTTGGAAAACACTGCCATATAATGACACTATAGTGACAATAAAGTCAGAAAAATATGGCTAAAAAATAACCATCTTTGACAATTGTTCAAATTAGTTGCATAGAATTGAAGAAATGAATACCTCGAAAAATACTCAATATCCTTTAATACATTTCTGACTATAATGGTACATTTTCGTAAGTAACGAAATCTAATATTGTTTAGAGTTCGAGCGTCTTGCACTCTTGTTATCAGCCGATTAGGTTCCCGATTCGAGCGGAAATTCCGGTTTAATCTTGGAAGGTCAGGGTAATTAATCATTGCGGAATGAAACGGACTGGAATTCAGCCTTAACGCGATTTCAGCGAAACATTTTATTTGCATATTATCTAAAAAGCCATTCGGGTCAGAAAAATTATCGGAGTTTCTTAGATGCGCGATGGAATGCCAGATTCGACTACGCCGAATGTATCTAAGGCTATTACTCTTCCGACTTAACCAGCGAGTAATTAAAGCGGTTACTTTATCGGCGGAATAATCCGACGGCGAAGCGTTGCTCGTAAGGATGTGGAAATTTAATGGAGTTTAAATTCCAAATTTTATAGTTTCTACTTGAATCTGTGACATCCTCGCGGTTTCGCCAGTTCCGTCAGACTTATACTGTGTTGCTGTCTCGAACACTCACCTGAAACACAAAGATAAGACAAGTGTTAATTGCATGCTTTTCGTTGCTGTGGAATGCATGTAGCTATTTTACAGTTTAATCGTCGCGAAATTAAGTACAGTAAAAATTTTAAAGTAGTTTCATTTCTCATATTGAAATTTATAATACCCTAATAGATGACTGATGTGTTTATATTTGTCTTATTTTAGTTACAGGTACTTCCATTGATTAAAATTACTGTTAAATAACAAATATGCGAAAAATGTATTTCAATTTTATTTTTCAAATTCAATCGGCTCAAGAAACTATATTTTCGATTGAAATCAAGAAGAACTTGATTAAAGTATACTCTTTCATACTCAAAAGTAAAAAATGTATTTAATTTCATTTTCATATTCCATATTCTCGTGTTAATAATTATCTTTAATTACAGGGACAGGTTTAAAATCCCTTTTAAGCACAGCCATAATAGGCTTCATGCAAATTCCCATTCATTTAATTTTTATTTTTTGATAATGTTCTAGGCTCCCTGCCCTTTCAAATAAATACCAATAGACACCAATGAAAATTTTAATTACCGGGGCATTTACTTTAATAGAACTAGTTTACGGGATTGTTAATTTCAATTACACAAAAATCAAATTAAATTTATGGGTTCGAATGGACCTTGCATCCGCCGCGTAGCGAACCGTGAGATAGTTAATGCAAAACTGAAACTACAAAAACCCTTTTCCACTGACACGGTTCAATTTGCGCGGAGGTTGCATAAAACCACGAATAATAAAGCAATCGTTTCTCCGAGATAATTGAACTCTAACGAACGATCGAACAGGGCCGCATAAGTCGCTAATCTCAGGATCGATGAATGTCTGCAACATTTTTGCTCGTACGATTCGTAGAAGAAAGTAATCTACCGTCTCGATCGCGGAAAGCACGATCGAATCTGCGACTACCGGCTACGGGGTTGCTGCAACGATCGAGAGAGTTGTGGATCCATGTCGAGATCACTCTCGATGCTCTTTACACAGGGAGGTCTGCGCAGATAGTAATGTCTTCCGTGGAACGAGGAAACACGCGTCCAAGGCGTGGTCTGAATGGCAACGTAACCACTTCGACAGCGAGTAAACGCGCCGACCAATCGCGTGTTATACAACTGGAATCTACGGGCGCATAATCCGCGTCAGTTTTATACTTGCCGTGTTATACATTTGCGCCCCCTCCCCTTCCCCTAATGCGATAATAATCGACTCTTACAGGTGTTGATTGCGAAAATTTCGCCGCGTTTCATTACTGACACCGGCGTCGCGGTATAACCTGTTATGCTATTAGCCTGAACGCCGCGAACAACGCACTTTATGGCTTCTAACGACGTAATGTCGGGCCCTGAATGAAGCTGATTTATTATTTATTATCACGGTTTATTACGGCGCGGCTGATGACGCACGAGTTCCACAGAAATTTCACGGTGCGTGGTGATGGATTCGAAATGGGACAATCTGGAATGATCACAGAACGGCTTCTACGTTACTCCATTATGGTGGCGATGCGCGGAGATAAATCGCTGGCTCGAGTTGTTCCGTCGTATGTTAAAACGCGCGTGAACAATAGTCGGTTTGCTTCGCGACTATCGGCCAGATCTCTCATTGTGGATCGAGCTGGAGAAAATCAAACTGACGGCGACTTTACGATTGTTTCACGCCTGTAAAAATTTATTATTATCTTTCCACGATTACACGACGAAAAATAATACACGATATCTTTGATAATTCGACTAACTAACGTACACTTTAATATTTTCTGTTCACATTTTCTGGTGATTAATAGTATACGATATCTTTACTAATTCGATTAGCAAATGTGTAATAGTTTCTGTTCACATTCTCTGGTGACTGTGTACTTTCACTGTTTGTCCTTAGTGAATGTTGCTTATTAGTATGTATTACAAAGTGAAACCGTGGGAGGGAGCGGGGTCATAGAATATTTAAGCTCGATTCGTTAACCTCCCAACATATATTGATGATGGGTGATAATTTATCGTAAGATATTTCTGACAGTGTCACTTTTCGTAATATGTATATTCCATGTACAAACAAAATGTAAGTTCCTCCTACTCGAACGACGACGATGACTTTTATTTGTGTGTGAAAGTAGTTCAGTTTACTCATTTTCCAGTTTGCAACAGCGATCAGCAAATAACAAAGGCATTTAACATCTACAAATTTATATACAACCACGATTAATTATACATCGATCCAGGATTAAGTTATTGCTCTAAAATACAAACTGAATTAAGCTTTCATTAATTGTTTTCTATTACGTTTCTCAACTAATAGCCATTGGAACGATACGTTCGAACCACTTTCATAGACTGTTCATGTATTACTTCGTCACAAGCAATAAGAAAGAACAACCGAAGAGGATTTTTTGAAAATACAGCCTATAACAAATGGTACAACTCGTTTCTTTCGAATCATTGTTTCAGTTTGAACGATGATTATATTTATTACGTACCTACGCTTTAAAAGAAAAGTCGTACCTTCGTTTAAAAAATATGTATGTTTAACTTGTCCCAGTGTGTCACCCTGTATTCTAGAATTCGTTTCTGCTCCAGGAACAAAAAGTGGCGGGCTCGGATTACACCGATCGACACGATTTTTCGCGAGATACGTTGGAATTTTATATCGAGTTCTCCGATTGGCCGGCCATATTTGGAACCGGTCCCGGTCGTCGAAAAAAATACCACGACGCGTCAGGCTTCTTTCTGATATATCCCAAAGTGTATCGCGTCGTTCGCGTGAATCAGCCCGGTGGAAATAAAATCATAAAAAGTTGCATATCGTTGTTATTTGTCGTGTGGCGTCCTGTAACTACGACTCGAAGAAATTCCAGCAACAAGTGCTGCAAACGCGTCCTTGCTGCACCCCACGCAAATGAAATTGCAATATGCACTGGTTGGTGGTGCATTCCGAATCCCGCGCGTGCATCCACCGATACGCAAATAGGCCAACCGACGATCATCGTATAGCTGTTACGCTTTGAATTTTATATGCTCGTGTGTTCTTTCGTGCAAATCGTTTATGGCTTCGTCGAGCGCCCAAAATCGTTGTACAAATTACCACGACGTATACTCGTATTCAAATGTACACAAATACGACGCGAGCATCGCATATTGATTGACAATTGTTCAGAAATGGCATCCGATTGCAGCAATCGATTCTACTTGAAACTTCTAAAACTATTGCACGTACGCGAGAAGTTGGCTAGCGGGACGACACAAGGGACAGGAGGAAGTACTTCCCTTACCCCATCTATCCTCACATTTCAGCCAATAGGGCTAGCCAAACTCTAGAGTGGGGACCTAGGCACCAATCAGTCCCGCATTCCTGTCGGTACCCAACTTTTCGCAAACATGCACTACAAACCTTGACCGTTGATTTAGGATTACTTGAAATTTTCAATATTTTCCATTGTTTTAGCACAATTAAAAAAACTTGAGAAACCTATACCACTATTCTCAAATTTGCTTTTCACTCGCTGCTAGTACTTTAACTGTTAAAATCCTTGATCGTTTGTTATCTAAATGAATTTTATCATATTCACAATGGTAATAGATGGATTGCATCTATGAATAATTTGCTATTTATGACACAGTATTTCAGATAGAATTTAATTCGATTGCCAGAAGTGGGCGAAGAGGAAATAATTTCTCAGAATCAGTGAATTATAATAATGAAAAAATGATACAGGTTATCACAGATATTCTTCGCAATATTTAAAATTAAATATTTGACTTCACACAAGGGGCCTAAATACTTTTAAAAATGCATTAAAAATTTTATATAATTTAGCAGCAATTCATATATAAACAATAAAAATAATCATGAGAAGAGTCAAGTGTTTCACTATTCGAACAGTCATGTCTATTAATTCGTATACCGAGGTTCCACTGTATTTGCTTTCTTCTACAGCAAATGTAAATCACTGTCGCAAAAGTAAGTATTCTATTATCCGTAAATTGATATAACGAGGGTTCTGCTGCAATTTAAAAATAAAAAGGTCCTCTCCGGTGCATTATATGGAAAGAAAAATCTCATAAGCTACAATAAATTCCACGAAGGTCGTGGCTGGTCCTTTGTATCAGAAGCCAGAGCACACAGTAGCAGAAATACCTGGAAAACACGCAACAATCCATTATCTTCGCGTATTTACGCCCACCGTGCAAGATTACGGGACTCGATTAACACTCGGACTTGCCACTTTTTTTTTCTTCTTCCCGTCTCGGGTCGTTGTTGCTCTGAAAAAGGAGAGAAAGGAATCCGCTCCTTTTTATCGCTATCGTAGACGCCGAGGACCACGAAGAAGAGGACTGACCGCTGGGACGAAGGTGAGAACTCGTTACGACGCTACATTAAGTCTCGGCTGATTTATGCGCCAGCAAGGTGACCGTGTCTGCGCACCTGTATGCACAGTTTTATGATAAATAATGCCCGCGCCACGGAATGAAAAGCGAGACTTGCGTTACCGGTGTCCTTGGGGAGGGAAAGGGAAGTTCGTCGTACCTGGACGGTGTTTCTGGAAAAACGAAGTCGAGGTCTACGACCGACGTTTACGCGACTGGATAATAATACGGTCAATTAGAATAATTTCTTGAAATCTTGCCAGGTGATCGCGTAGAAAGGCCGCGAACGGCAAACAGGTGGGCGGTGTATACTGTGTGTTTGCTCGCGTTCGCGAATGATCGAGGAATGGAAAGGAACGCAACCTTTTTAATCCGTCATCGTTTATTTCCGACCGCGATTCGACGTCGCAAATCGACTTCATGCATATTTATTCACTCTGAAATCTCGTTTATTCGTAACGATCAGGGGACAGTTCTATCAATAGAGATCCACCATTTTTTCTCGAGAAAGGAATTCCTTTTGGAATTAGCTGTAAAAGATGACCTAGAAATCTGCTTTCATAATTGTCGTATGATAACATTTTTTTTTTAATGTCAACTCCTCGAAACTTAAACCAATTTCCAAATAACAGTTATTTAAGATTGTAGTTCTAATGATTATGATATACAGATCACTCTATATACATATACAGGATGTTCGGCCACCTCTCGAAAAAATTTTAATGAAAGATTCTAAAGGCCAAAATAAGATGAAAATCAAGAAATCCCATTTGTTGATTGAGGCTTCGTTAAAAAGTTATTAACAAAATTATTAATAAAATTTGTCCATCTACACTAATTTTTGTCTCGAAAGTGCGTAGGATTTTAGGAATATGTCTACTCATCAAAAATGATTGTAATTGACCCTCTGTCTAAATACAGATAGTATTTAAAAAATTCTGACGTGCGTGAATTTGTTAAATCTCTCGAAAAACACTTTAATTTCGTTTTTATGTAACGCGTGAAACGAAGGGGTTACTGGCACGGACGTAGCAGAAAACGGTACACTGACAGATTGTGTGTCTGTCGAACGGCAATTAGCAGAGGAATTGGCACCTCCTCGAGCTATTTTAAAGGATTCTGAGAACGTGTTCCGCAAATCGGCGCTCCGATTCCCGATCGAATTTATCTCAATCGCTTCGATTTCGTTGGCATCCGGTCTATCCGTGGCATCTAAATAATTTCTGCGACGGCCTTGTCGCGTTCGGCGCAACGAAACGAACGAGAGAAAAATTCCGATCGTTCGACACGAGGAAGTTAATCGACCGATTTAATCGAGAAATTTCTTCAATTTTTACGTGGAACCAGGACCAACAACAAAGACTCGCCAAAGAGAAGAAAGAATCCAGCAGACGGCGTCTACTCAGCGCCGGTAGTTAGCACCGAGCTGGCACTTTTGTTCGGTTACTTTCAGACGGTGTTAAGAGGGACCAAAAGGCATTTGGCAGCAAACACAATCGATCGCATATTCCATCGGTCGTTCTCCCTATAAATATAGATCGGGGATGCCAGGTACATCGCGTCAGAGACCCCTCTTTGGCGATACTCCATACGATCGTGCTCATCGTGACGACGACCTTTACGATTTCAGCCACAGAAGATAATTATATTGTGCTTCGTTTCGGGAAGCCGAGCTCTCGTGAAACCGAAGACTCTTTTAACCGTTCCTTGGGCCACGCACCGTACATGGGAGAATCCGTCTTCTCGCGAGAATTTCAACTCTAACTCTTATTGTTAGCATGCTCAGGAACGATCGACGTTCTTTATCTAGAAATTTGCTTTAACGTTAAACATGACAAAGATACTAACTGCAAACAATTTTTACTCGTCGTATGTCATACAATTATTGCTCTTTCTTTCAATGTTTGACGAAGTTTGTGCTTACATTTCTTCCAATCCTGATTTTTTTGTTATTATAAGTTTAGAGCAATAATATCAAGTATAATATACAAAGGTTATACAGATTAATCTAACAGATTTTAATTTTATAGAACAAATTTTTGTTACTTGATCTTCTTCTTTTTCTGTCTCTAGAACTCCAATGTATAGAGGTCCTTAACAGACCATCGTTTTTAGAATGATATTTGATACGTATTTAAATAATGTATTTAAGTTTATATACTATACTTGTCTAAACAATTATTATTTCCAAACCCATGTATCGTTAGACACTATTGTGTTATTATATTTAAAATAAAAAAGTATTACATAATAATTTTCTAAGCAAATTTTACACGCATAAATAGTTAAAATAAACTCCAACAGAACTCTTTTTACAAAAGCTGGTGTATTCAGCTTGTTGCCGGATATTTTTATATACTCGGAACATAGACTAATATATTCTGCGCACATACGAGATCATGCTATTTATAAACGCTTTCTAGAAATTGTTTCAACCCATTGTCTTGACAACGGCGGTACGTGTCAAGAATTTTTAACCGTGTCTGCAAAAGCAGACAACCAACTGATAGAACGCAATAGTGAACGCAACACCTAAACAAGAACAGATAAGACGAACATTTATTACGACAACTACTTTCTATTTCTTCCCTGTACTGAATTATGTTCGCACTTAATTGCGTACTTTCTGTAACGAGTGAAATAACAACGTGGACATAACAATTAACGACAAAGGCAATTATCTTTTAACGAACAAAAATTAAATTAATTTCGAAGCTTGCTATCTTTTTGTTCCTCTGTCTGTATCGTACCCTCCTCTTTTTCCATCTTGAGTAATACCGGAATAATCGTGAATCAGAGAACCACTTTGTTATCTTCGAAGAGACACGACGCCAGGGTGTAGTACTAGCTTGAAATCTTGAAGACGTTCCAATTCGCTAGGTAGAACGTTGCACTACTCGTTCTTTCGTCTGGTATCCTAAATGCTTATTAGTCATATCCCGCGAGTAACGATTTCATTACGGCTACTTGTGCAATAAATTTATTGGTCGACTCGTTTGCTACGATTCTGCGAATCCTTTTGAGCGGACTATTTCCGACTGAAAACTTTCTCCGTCAAATTTCTCGAATGTCGGGCAATTCGTTTGTGAAACTAGGGGATATTAATACGACTGACTGCTACCTTTTGATAATATAATCGACGTAGCAATATTATTTCTCACTATTTTTATTTAATATTGGGGTGTCAACGAAATTTTACTAGACAATCCTCGGTGAAAACATTGCTAGACCGATGAAGAACCACCATAACATTGTTCCAAACCAGGTTTACATCCTTATAAAGTTGTTATATATATTGTCTAATATACTGGATGGTATACATAATTCTTTACTAAACTATTTTATATCAGTTTGTATTAAGTACAAATATTCAACAAGTTTGTGTACTTTCTCCAGATTTAAAAGATGGATAGAGACAATTGAATATAAAATCATTTAAAATATGTCAATGCAAGTAATTTTTATATATTATTTACAGAAACTATACTGCAGAGAGCCTAAAATATTTGTTTGTACCGTATTAAAAATATCGAAGAAGTTATATGTTAAGAAATAAACCCAAGTATAAAACGCTCTTACGTAAAAGTATAAAGA
Source organism: Colletes gigas (assembly GCF_013123115.1). Taxonomy (NCBI): domain Eukaryota; kingdom Metazoa; phylum Arthropoda; class Insecta; order Hymenoptera; family Colletidae; genus Colletes; species Colletes gigas. The sequence goes on from NW_025106646.1 coordinate 1,623,577, forward strand.
TCACGTGTTTCGCGCGTTTATGCTCGAGAGAAAATCATTAAGCGCATCAAGAACGCCAGGGAAATTAACAAGCGGCTTCTGAGCGGCCATAAGCAAGGCCGAGGAAAGTCAAGATGAGTGTTGCATCCTTGTATACATACGTTGCACGAATGCGTTATGTAAATTTACGATAAACTGGCGCCACGCGGGTACATTCTTTTTCAAGTGCAGCGGCAGCAAACGCAACCGCGGAAGGAGAAAAATAGCTGCATTAAGCTTTTCAAGGGATTTATCGTCCAGAGAGCCAGCCAACGGAAATACCGTTTTCGTTTCTAAGAACTAGAAGAATCTCTCGAGCGAGGCAACTTTGTTTACTCGTACCGAGGACCCGGTCTGTAGTTACAAGTCATTAGAAACGTTTGCGAGACAAACCGTGAAGGCTCTAAACTCAACGAGAAGAATGTTGTTACGCTGTGAATGGAATCTAAAATCGATGCAGAAAACCGCGATACTTTTACGAAAGATCGTTAAATTTCAACGGGTTCGACTAATTTTCCTAAACCAGTAAACAGCTTAGGTTAACTCCAAAATCTGTGACAAAGAAATCTCTGAATATAAGCGTAAAGTTTGATATATTATAGTTAGACGCGTAGAGTGGTCGAATAGGAATCTCTTTCAATGATGTAATAAATTTGCTCGATTAAGCTCTGCAACACTAACTATTGTGCATTCTACTCTTTAATTTATGATTCTTCCTCTCTCACAACTCTCTCATAAACTGTCCAACTGTCATAGACTTTCAGCCTCTAACTCTCTCAACGGTTCTCGCTCGACAAACAAATTCATCGAGTCTACTAACCCGCGTCTCAATCGCCACGTTCTAGCCATTTTTAAGGACCTTCACCCTCACAAAAATATACACTTACGTCCGGCACTCGGTCGCTCCAACGTCTGCGAGCATTCCACTAAGTCTTGCTTCAAAACATCTCAATCACACTCCATCTGGGGAAAGTCTCTCGTTCATACGCATCTTTTTAACTTCGTGAATGTTATACTCCATTAAGGCTATAAGAGGATTCTGTTTACGTCTCCGTCCAAGATCAAATTGTCACACAAACTTCACCGTTTCAATCCACTCCAACGCTCTCCAACATTTTTCGTTCCAAACAAAAGCATGTATTTTTACTTTCCTTCTAAGTTCAACTATTTAAAAATATATTCCCAAAGTTTTACCCTCAAATTTGAAAACGAGAACAAAGTTATAGAACCTGTGACTCTTTGACGATGTATGCTGCATTATCTTTATAAAACACCAGTGTGTAAAATTTGTTCCAGAATTAATGCAGACAAATACATCGATCTGTTAGAATACTGTTTAATTTCGTCGAAAAAAATTACGAAGATGACAGATTCATTTTAACAAAAAAATTTGGGAAATATATGGGTAAATCAAGAGCACAGAAGCGTCAAGAAACGTGACAACGCTGTGAGACACCGTAGTAGTATGAAGAGTCGAATATTACTGAGAACGCTGGTAGAAATCAATCGTTTTTTAAAAAGTGGTACACGTGTATCGCTCGAACGGTGCATTGTACGCGGGATGCACGTACACGCAGTTGCATACGTGGCTCGAAGTCACTATGAGTCGTGGGAACTGAGTACACGGAAAACTTTTTATCTCGCGTGAAGCAGTTGATGTTTTCGCAGATATAGTGTTTGGATGGACAATTAAAGCGATTTTCCATTTGTAAAAACGCAGATGACCTGAGAATCGCTGAAACGTTTCTACGTATAAACATAATTACGTGCAGTACACAATGTGTTTCTTCAAACCTCTTGAAACTTTTGTAGAAACGGTATTCTCGTGTAACGAAGTTATTCCAGGTAAACTAATCTAATTATTTAACAGATGGCAAGATTCGCATCTATGTCTTACAACAATAGTGTTTATACAGGGTGTTCGACCACCCCTGGGAAAAATTTTAATGGGAGGTTCTAGAGGCCAAAATAAGACGAAAATCAAGAATACTAATTTGTTGATTGAGACTTCGTTAAAAAGTTGTAGAAACATTTCCGGTTCACAGTATATTTTCGGTAAAGAATTTTTTTCTCGAAAATGGTTAGGAATTCGAGAGTATATCTATTCACCAAAAATGATTGCAATTGACCCCTGCAATCGAAAATAATTTTTCCAAAACGATTTGAAATTTTTTAATTTTGTCGACTTTGTCCACCTACTCGAATTTTTTCTCGAAAGTGCGTAGGAATTCGGGGGTGTGTCTATTCACCAAAAATGATTGTAGCTGACTCCTGCAATCGAAAATAATTTTTCTAGAGCGATTTGAAATTTTTTTATTTCGGCGAATTTAGGCACCTACCCCTATCGATTTTTCTTAAAAGTTCGCTTTTCATTTTTAGTAACTTTGTTTGACGCTCTACAGAAAAGTTGTCGTATACTATTTTGTAGGTACCCATGAGCTCTACTTCTGAAAAAAGTTTAATTAAAATATATTCACTATTGTAGGAGTTATGGACGTTTGAAAATTGTACCATTTTTATGGGGTTTTTCTGACTTTACGTAGTCAAGGAACAACTTTTTGAATATTGTTAAAATTTCTACATATTCTCCACTAAAATACGCGTTGATTGCTTTTTGAAACATTAAAATCCTTCAATCCATTCACAAGTTATGACGTTTTAAAGATACGCACGAAATTTTGGAGTGACATTTCTGGCCTGAAATTATACTTTCGGTAAGGAATTTTTTTCTCGAAACTGAGTAGGATTTCGGTGATATGTGTAATGACCAAAAATGATTGCAACTGATCCCCGCAACCGAAAATAAATTTTCCGTGAATGATTTGAAATTTTTTAATTTAATTTTGTTAATAACTTTTTAACGAAGCCTCAATCAACAAATTGATATTCTTGATTTTCGTCTTAGTTTGGCCTCCAGAATCTCCCATTAAAATTTTTCCCAGGGGTGGTCGAACACCCTGTATATTTTTTGCTCGGTCCTGTCTGGTGGGATCGACGAAAGGAAAAAGTCTGTTCCTCAGTGTCAAGGATCTCCGTGTCTCGACTGTTAAAGTGCGAGGCGAAGGTCCTTAACGTCCTTGAAGAATCGTGGCTACTTTCCATGTGGCATCGCGACGACTTCGACGACACAATGGCTCGACGGTGCACGCTATTATAAGGCGTATACTATTAGAAGGCGCAGCGCATTTCGTCACGGTGTCTGGAACGGAGCTCGAGGAGGAGAAAGGAAGAGTATCGAATATCTAGAACAAGGTGGATCGTGTGGGTAACAGTGGAGAATGGAATACCCCAGTGTCGATTCACAATAAAACAGGTGTCTAGTTTGTGCAAGCCCCTGCCCGCTCGGTCTGCTCCGATCGCTATTTTCAGGGCGTTACTTTTACACCCCTTGCTTTTATGCAACCTCGTAAAACACCGCCGCGAATTAACCAGTTGTTGCCTATTGTCAGGTTCGACTAAGGAGCTGGCCGTGAGAGAGGAAACGGTGGAACGCAGATGGGAAACCGTTTGTCGATTCCCGCGAGAACGATGAGGTAACATTAACGCCGAAGATTTCCGCACCGATGTTGTATACACCTCCGCGTTTATTGGCGAATATTTCATCGAAGTCATAAGGCGAGAGCGAGGAGCGTAATTGTATCGTAACTGCAAGTTTCGGCGATAAACGTCAGTCACGCCACGTTTGGCCTTCCGTGCGCGTTGAAATTCAGCATCCGTAATGGAAAACGAGTAAATAAAACGACGGAGACGCTTAATACACGGACGTATTTGTTGTAACCAACGCCTGCTTCGATCGTCGTGTAAATTTTCTTAAAATTATAACTTTCTGTGTGGCATAACCTTTCTGTAATTTCACGAATAAATGAAGAGACCCCAAACTGTACCACTTTGATTTTAACGATCTTTCGTAGAATGATGAAAGATATATTTCTTACGGTATATGCGAAATATTAGTCATAGATACTCCATAGTTTTAAAGACATAATTAGTTAAAGTTATAAAATTTGCACTTTATTATAACATAATTTTGTTTGTGATAGAAAACATCAAAATTCCTTGTTTTATCACCAACGAGAATTGCTAAGTTGGATGATAAAAGTTCCAGTGAAGAGTTGTGCAGTTCCAGAATAGCAACTTTTTTAATAGTCTAAACAGATGGGAATAGAATTATTTTAATTGTTAATTAAAAGAATCCTAACACTTTTAAACTTTCGAATAATATTAGTGTCACTAGGAACGCTATAAAGTGTTGAAAACACCATTGACCTATTGAATATTTCTGTTTTCCACGCTAAAATTCTAGCAAATGTCAAAGACATCCTTAGAGGCGAGAAACAAGCATGACAGTCAACGTTAATCGGTTACACACAATGTACGTTTACTCCAAGTATGAACGAACATAGGCTTGTACTATGATTACGTCGAGACCATTAACGTAGGAATTAAATAGTAAGAGTTTTTCAGTGCGAAGGAGAGAAGCACATGTATTAAACGAAATCGCGTAGTATCAGAAGCGAAAGCAAAATTATCCATCTGAAAGTTTACCACATTCGACTACTGGAACGAGAAAAATTATGCAACGCCAGGTAACCTGTATAAATGACATTTAGAGGCGTGGAAGCCGTCTAACGATTACGTGAGTGTTCACGTATGCATACTCTGTGCGTGTGTTTCTTTATTACATCAGGTAACATGCACCACCTTGTGTAAGAAACTGACTTACACGAGACGACCTTTATGTACTCTCAATTCTGCGGAGAACCTAGAAGACTTGGAAGTCGTATTATGACCGAACCGTTAATACCAGAAAATATTTCCATCAACTTCGTTCTTTGTTTTCTTTCGAGGTTATCTCGCTAACATTAGACTCGATTTAACGATGTTTCCGCGATCGACGGAACATTTCCCGAACGTAAGGATATAAATACCGTTTCCCTGTAAACTGCTACGCACGATAACTTCAAAAACATTTATCGAGTAACAAGACGCGCAAACATTTCAGTAAGGAATTTTGTTTGCAGTATCACAAAGAGATTCGACGCAAAATATTTGGCATCTGCGTATTCCAAACAAATTTTTTACACGTGTGTTAAAGAGTATGATATTACTGTGACCTTTTCTTCGTGTTTTCCATTGGTTTTCTTTACTACCGCCAGTGGGATATATTTTTAGATTTTTGGAATTGCTATTTCAATGACTTGTGTTTGTATGTCTTGTGTGTATAGCGATGGCTAAGCCGGATATGTGTTTCAATGCTTTATCAGTTATCTTTATTCCAGTATATCTTAGTATACATTTTCCAGCACATTATGTGATGTACTATATATTTGTACAGTTACTCCCACTCGTATGCGTACACTATAATGGTGATTCACTATGAATGAAGAGAAACTTGTTTTTTTATGATTCTTTCCATTTATTTTTACCAATTGTTATTTATTACACTGAGTTACTTCTCTATTTACGAAGTAGCTTTTCTCATTTTCTTTTTTTAAATTATAATTACAATTACAAAACCGATAAAGAAATATAATATAAACAGTATACAATACTGTCAATAATAAACGACTCAACAATACGATAATCACCATTATAGTATACGAATACTATTGGAGAAACTGCATATTGATAATTGATTTTGACATATTTTTCTATTTGTGTCTCATTGTATCATCTACGTTAATAGTGCCTCTATCTGTAGTCTATGGTCCCCAACGTTTCGTAGCATTTTCTGCACTCACGTGTCGTTATCGTATCATTATTATTAATGAAAGAAACGAGAGAATATGTCCTCCACGTTCCAAGTTATCGCAGTTGTGCACACAGCGCCCATGATGGCTGCATTTCCAGTGATATCCTTTTACCAGACGCCTTTCACCGTTTCTAGAAACACTGCGAATCGCAACAAAAGAACTGTACGGTTCCGTTAAAACGGACACAAGAGCCTTGCATTCTTTTCTATGACAGCCTGTGACGCATTAATCTCGAGAGGGAGGATTAATGCAACTATTTGCACGGCTCTCACGGTGTACACGTACGCGAAACGTCGGAGGTCGCGTGTCTCACACGCGGACGAGCCGCCAGCAGCAGCGAACACCTCACCAACTGCAATCGGATATTCCTGTCGACGCCACAGCACTATAATGGGCACCGGTAGTAGTAGTAAGTATATTACTGTACCATGAAACGCATGGTAACTACTATTTAACTATCGATTACAAACCCTAACTATTGCACGCTGCTACGTCTCCGCGATGCAGCCACGATCCTCGAATTCCTCTAATAACTGCTTAGACGTAGCTAAATGAAATCCGGTTATAATTTACTTGTAAACCAAGATACTACCGAGACACTACTATTGGAAGCCGTGAAACACGGTAGCTGCTGTTCGTGGAATTTTGCGAATACACGAGTTACATAGATTCCTTCCTAATGCCTTCAAAACTAAAAAAAACATGTGGAGCGGTTATTACGAAAGTGGCCTGAATCGCGAAACCAAACATTTCGTGATTTTTATTTAGTAAAATATATTTAAATATTATGGAAAAATTTTTTCCAAGTTTGCTTTGATAGAAAAATTCCTTATTACTCGATTCTCAAGAAAAAATATTACAAACGAACATTATAAAATATTCCTTCTTTCAAGATCGTTTGTAGAGGTCCATAGACCACTTTGTGTTTAAGAAACATTGTTCTGGACATCGGTGATAATACCGTAAATTAATCTTACTACTTGTTCGTACAATAATATCGTAAAAAAAGTAATTAAAGAAAGCACCGAAACTTTCCCACAGACCACGTACATACATACGTGTTTCTTGATGGGATCTAATTGGTTTTAACCACTTCATCCTACCACTTGACGTTTGAAAGCGACGTGAAAGACACGCGCAGAGGATCGTACATGTATTTCGAACCGATCGTCGCGTCTGTATACCGAGTGTTTCGTAAGCACGTTCCAGATTCTTTCCAGGGGGATCTTTCACCAGGCCCAGAAGAAGTGTCGTGGCATTCTCGCGCGTCCTTCACCTCAAGATAGAGGGGAGTAGCCCTCGAGACTCGGACGGTCGGCCGAGTTTTATTTTCATGCTTTCGGTCGACGCTCGTGCAATTGCATAACGGTCCCGCACACGCACCAAAGGTGCACGCAAACGACACGCACGGTCGTTTGTTTCTCGTTGAACGAGGATACAGTTGCTGGCACTCAGAGCCCGCCTAAACGGAATATTGATTCGTCTTAATGGGACAGTCGGCTATTTTAGATCTGCGAATCGATCATTCCTATTTTAAGCATCCAATAAAATTTGAAAACTTTAGAAAATGCCCATTTTTAATTTATTTTAGGGGGTAAACAAAAAGCAGTAAATAATATTTAATTGCGAAAATATACCATATGATCCAAGAAAGCGTTAACTTTTTTTTGTAATTAAATTATTCAGAGAGGAGTTAAATTCTATTTTAGAAATTGTTAAGAAAAAAGAAATCTCTAGCTTTTTTAACGCGTTCACTGCCAGATAAAAACCGTACAATTTTTTGCAATACTAAAATTTTTATTTTGATCCATTGTAAACTACATAATCTAAAATTTGTTTCAGTACTCATTTTTGTAACCTTGCTGAAATTCACAAATCCTATCCAAAATTTCTCAACTTGGGAATTAATTTTCCTACCATCCATATATGGTGAGGTGGCAGTCAGTCTTAAATGAAAGTTGACATTATTTTTTTGTTCTTTGGATAGCTTTTATTGAACTGAATTTATCTGAAAAATTTGACCGCGATCGAAAAGAACTGGATTATCAGTTCCAAGTTGGAAATTACCCTCTTGTCGATGAAAGCATCCCCCAGTTGAACGCGAACTGGAATTACCTTCTCGCGATCTCTAAATTAGAAACAGTCGTGCTCGTTATAATTGATCGATCAACTTATCGAATCAGCGAAGGATTCTATTTCCATCGTCATCAATCTTCCGACGAACTGGCTGTAACTATTCGCTAACTCGAACGGTATCTTAGAAACACCGTGTTAAAGATCGTGCGCCCGTCTGGCAGAAAATATTCTTACGTCAGAGGAAACTAATGGCAGCGACGCGTAGGTTGGTAATTCGCCGTGTAAACTCGTCAAACGAATCGTTCAATCACGGGCCAACCACTATCGTCGCCCTTGTTGGTCCCCGATTGCGCAATCGTAGGTACAAGGAAGATCTTTTCGAATGGGTTATACGTATGCCGAACACGCGTACCGCAACAACGTTGAGGTATACTATATTGTCCAGTCACGAGGTCGGACATTCCTTCCATTATGTAATCGATGTCTTCCCGTTTGTTACGCCATGTTATCGTGACCATCTCCGTCCTAACGCCTCCCTTTCTTTCGCTTTCTTCGAACAACCATCGAGAACGTGTTGTTTAGCCAGCTCTGGGTATCGTTCGCCACTTATTTCGATAGTTCGAAGGCAGATAAGTTAGGTAAATTTAATCACAGTTATTACTGTTTTTGCGTTACGTAGATGATCGCTTCTAGTATAAATTCCAAGCGTCTTTGATGCAACTGCAACGAATTAGACAAGTGAAAGCGAGCATTTTAATAATAGCTGTTGAGAAGCGTTTTAGGCATAATCGTGCACGATTGGTAATCTAATATTTCTCTTTGCATTCATGTGAAGGATGTTTTTTTTAAAGTGAAATACGTCGAAATAGAAGAAAAATTCGATAATGGAAACGCAAAAGAGGATGTAGTTATTTTCTAGACTCTATTATTGATATTTATTGAGAATCAGAACTTCTCTGAAATTATAATCTTAATAAGCTCAAAGTGAAAGTGAAAAGAAATAATATTAATTATATGTTTTGTTACACTCGTCACCGAATGTCTGTTCTTGCTTGAAAAACCATTCCATGGAATTAATCACAAAATATTCTTTGATCAATGTCCGACAGTTGCGTATCCATACACCTTTTCATTTATAACATGATTCATAAATCTAACGGCATGTATTCATCCATCTATATTGCAACAGCTACTTGAAATACTCTTTCGATCATCAATGATGTTTTCTATCGACTGCATAAGTGGTGTCAGGAAAGTTCCATCTAATACAATTACTCTATTAGAAGTCATGGAAGTCAAGAACTATCATCGAGTGTTAAAGATTTATTAATATATAATCGTATTCCAAAAGGACCTTTCTCATGTACAGTATAATTTGTTACGGAGTCGTAATTTAGAAGATCCTTTATTCCAATTTTTTCAAATATTACAAAGAAAATCCACGTTCAAACTTTTGATTGGTAGTGTACGTAACATTCAAAAGGTCAAAGGAAACGATCAATAATTACTCGCAATTACTCATAAATAAAACTAAGAATCGAACTTCTCTAAGCGTTGGAAACCGTCCGTTATATGTAGTTGTCTGGTGAACTCTTTAGCAGAGTGATCTAGCAGTCCGACGATGTCTTCGTTCGACAGAGCGCAATCAGAGTAAAACGAGTAGTGTTAATTTTCGCGAAGCCAATTTTCGACGCGTTTGTTCGATTAAAACATAGCACGTTGAAGAGAAACGAGTTCGTCTGGCAGCTCATTATCGGTGCCATCGTTACGTTTATTTAAAGGCACGTTTCTTGGATCGAGTAGGAAATCCGCTCGTCTGCGGTGGTTTTGCGGTAGCAGAAAGGCGCGAAGTTGCATAATCATCGGCACATAGCGGTACACTGCCAGGAAGAGCTACCCATCCGGCAGGTAATGACTTAACTATGCTTCAAAAGTAATAGTAAACCTACCGAAAACTAATAGAAGGCTACCTGAATCATCGCCTGAAATAAAGAAACCAGGCACGATCCGTCATGGGTACCCAATCACGTATACCCAGAGACCGTAAGCTTCATTTAACAAGTTCGAACCAACGGATTAGAATGCAGGTATTAGGCGAGGTGTCGTAAAATGCACCGAAACCTTACAGTTCTTCGTGCACGGCCCCAATTATGCTAAACAATGCTATACCGTTGTGTTTCGTCGATGCTATCGGTTTCGTAGACAACTGTAAGAACTTAAGAAACTTCGAACGTCGTTAGAAGCGTTAATTGTATAATCGATTGTTGCTTTGAACCTCAATGTACTATTCTAGATAAATAAATTTACCTGAAGTATTGGTAATGGATGGATTCTATTGTACCTGGTTGTGGCTTGTTGAGAACGTAAACGATTAAGGGATTAATATACAAAATACCACAAACTCCTCAGCTTATTGAGTAAGTCAAGTATAGACATAATCGGATTAACGATTATCCAAACTACATAATACCGAAGTTTTGCAAAACAACATTCCAAATTTCATAAACAACGCAAACTGTTCGTGTTCCATGCATTTTACGATTGTCAGGATACAACATTATTTGCATCAAAGTTTACACGATCGTACAAAAATGTGAGATCGATCACAGGATAAGAGACTCGCGATCTTTCCACAGGAATGCACCTTCGAGGCCTTCCTCGAATGGAATTTAATGAAAAAAAAAAGAACCTGGTTGCATAAGACTTAGAATTCCTTTCTATCGCTCGAATCATCTAATCCCCATTCACGCAGTGAAACTATCATGAACGTCGTGACCCGGCAGTCGCCATTTAACTGTACTTTCCTTGCACTATTTAGCCGCGAGTGTCCTCTCCTCGCGAATTCCACCTTACGGGAACCTTCACGTTCCAGATTCGTGGTTCGAGGCTCGCGTAGTGCGCCGCCGCGCGTCGCTCAAACGTCTCATTTCAGAGATCCCTGGCCAGAGACGAAAAGAAATGGATCGTGGGTTGACGTTAAAAGCGGCGCAACGATGAAAAGCACTAACTGTCGGCGACGGCAGTTACTCTAACTGTGCCTCGTACTTACGTAGAAATCAACTGTTCACCGGCATTGTCATTTTTCTCGGCTCCGCGGCGTGTAATTTACGTCGAGGACAAAAGAGGAGGATTCTTCGTGCACGCCGTCGTCGCGACCTCCGCGGATTCCTCGACGCGGAACGACGAGGCGAAGAAACGCGCGCGCGTGTACGCGCGAGCGCGCTCACGAGGCGCATCGTCAGGTGCATGTGCCGTGACTGCAGGGACCCTGTAGCGCCGAGAAGCAGGTGCATTCGCGTCGGGGACTCGTGCCAACGGTATCGCGTGTGTGTTTTTGCACCTTAAGGACCTCAAGGATGAGGTCAACGACACCTCCCCCCATATTGCGTGCGTTTACGTCACGTATCGACGAGATGGACCATTACATCTGATCTAACTTCTCAGCTTTCATGCACGACCACACTGGGCCAAACACCGATTCTAGGTGATCCAAGATCGAAGGTGTTTGGACACGAACAATACGACTTCAATTTTAATGTCCTTTTGCAGAATTACAGTAGGGTGATGCCTTTTGGCGTATGTAAAATATTAGCTATAGATGATCAACACTTTTTAAAATATAAATTAAAATGGGATTATAAGTTAACTCTGTATAACCATCGATTATTCGCAGGATGTTACGTGAAAATATTAATTCAGTTCGTGAGTTTTTGTGTATTTTTGTATTAGAGGAATATATGTACCAAATAGGAGTTTACTGATGTTGCAATATTGTACAAATTAGAAGAATTGCCTTCCCCAGGGTCTAATGACGCTCACGTACCGAATCGCCTGTAAGTATCGTGGCCTGCTGTAGTCTGTACAACACTTACCAACAATTCAATCTATAATACATATGTACAAAACCCTATGAAATGAATTAATATTAAATTTTACGAGACATCTTGTGAATATCCATAGTTTTCCTTCTAAATTTTACTTGTACTTTGCATTATTATTGAAAAAGAAAAGACTTTGTGGTCTGAGATCTGAAATCTTGACATTGCAAATTATTCAACTTGTGGGATAGCTTGCTTCGCCTGAATCTAATGATGTATACTACAGTGAAAAGTCGATAAGTGTCGCGATAGATTGAGTTGTTTGTAAGTGTCGTACAACCTACACCAGCGACACTTGTAGAAACGTAAATTTCTAAATGCAGCGAACAACCTTCTGTTAACGGTTTTTTTGCCACAAATTTTTAAGACGTTATTTTTAGTCCCTGGTATAAATAAATTTACAAAATTTGAACAAGGTATATGATCAAAAGTGTTTAAAAAAGAGTTTACAAGCCACCCTTTTTACCATTCTATTTGGAAAACCCACTTGACGTATAAAACGCGAGGTTTTTTATTTTTTATTTCGAACAGAGTAACAACAGCTCGTGTATTCTGTTCGCGATTATTTCTCGTTTCTGTTCGCGCATAACTATTGACGATAATTGTTGCGTACAGAGAACACATTTACGCGTTAACTACATCATGTTTCGCATCGTTCATTTCATCCGTCCTCATTTGCCACTGGCTCATTTTCAACGTTTTCCGTGCGCTTCCGCGAGGCATCGAGACAATTTATTGGCATACGAATGGCATTCATTGTGAACGCTGTTACGTTTTTGCCAAATCGCCAGACACTGAACGATGGATAGACGTATATTACAATGTCTCGCTAGTCACTCACGCCGACACTTTTTCGCTAGGCGCGAAACGACCACCGCCAAGAATGCATTCCAACTTCTCAATGACATTCGAATTTATTATTTCAAAATTTAATTAAGTCTGTATATTATCCGGACAGCGGTACACATTGGCAATCTCGCGCGTTGTCTCGTTTGTCTTTGTAACCTTCGGTCCACCGTTGAGAAATAGATCGTTTGTCTCGCGTGTAAGTTTAGCCTTTTGGCGAACTAAATTATTAATTTTAGCTTTCTCGGATGAAATTAAAAAAGGTAAATACTAAAAGCATAAAAAAGAATGACAGGGTATTATTTTTATAACTTAGAGACTAAAATTGCATAAATAAAAGAAAAAATATTAAAAAGCACAGCATATTCTTATAACCCAATAACTCGTTTGAAGTAATCAACTAAAAATTAAAATAAATGTTATAAATGAAGTTATGGAAAATAATTTCAGTATCAACAATTTTTTAAATTAGAGAGGAAATGGATTAAAAAGGGTAGTCAAAGTTTTGTACCATGCACACTTTCTCAGAGTATTAAACAGAATTCAAGGTTAAGAATAATAATCAAAAATTCTTTTGTACACTTCTTTCATACGGGTAGGGATAAATTGATAAAAATGCGGAACGTGCCGCCGCCAACGACAGGAAGTATGTATTCGAACGAGTAGGAAGGCGGGGGTGGATGAAGCACCGTCAGCTGAAATGGATGAAAACAAGATTCGAGAAGCTACGAGAGGCAGGTACGTGCTGGAGGAGCTAAACGGGTCAGTTCGAAATAAGCATTAAGCCCGCTGGCTGCTGCCAAGAGATTTAATCTTCTACGAACAGCATTGTTACAAAACCCTAAAATTCTTAAAATCCTCCGAGCTACAATGTGAGGGGCTGGCAGCTGAAGACCCTCGGGCAACCAACTACCTGATACTTTCGTACATCCATCAAACCAACGATAAAATTCGTCTACAACGAGAATAATGCAACATGGAGCAGCTGGAGTCTTACTAGACAAAGTTTCCATCTAATACTGAGAAACCAGAATACATTTAGCAATATTTATGGCCTATGTAGGACAGTATAATACTATTACGATCGCTGTAATCATATATGGAAAATATCAAACAAAGAATATACCACCGACGACGTAGTTCATAAATTTTTGTACAACAGCTTCAACATTCTCTAAATTTTGACACGCTGTTATCCGACGCGTGCGCATATTAATTATCAATGGCGAGGAAATATCGTTTCAAGCAGATACGACAAGCGAATCGAACAAAATCGTTCGTTCCAACATCCTGGAATTGTAATGTAATAAACGTTTAGCGTATCAGCACTGTACCCTGTACCTTTCTAATAGTTGGAATGCCACGAGGAAATTGTACAACAACGTTTGGCGTTTAAATCGTGCACGGGTATGGTTCTATCGAGGGCTCGTTATCATTTGTCCGGTTGTCTAATGAGACTTTAATCGTTCGTGGATTAAATTTAAATTACAATTAGACGCGTGCGCTATTTCCACGTCACTTTCCTATCGACAAATCGTGAGAAGGTGTATGTTTATCGATGCAGATTTATTTAATGAGGAAAATTTAACCTTGTGGTCTCGAAACCACTAGAGAGTGGCCATCGAGAGCAAAACTCTCGAGTGGACATGAGAAATTAGAAAGACCGTCGCTTCAAAGAGTTAGGGGGAGGATCCTGAAGCCTACTTACGATATACATAATTATCTCTGGAAAAACGACTGTGAAAAGGAGACCTACGAGTAATGATAGTTACGTGCAGCAGGAAAGCAAATTAATTTTTGTTAGTAAATTTTATTTTATGGGTAACTGGTGATTATGTGAAATAAAGATAGTACAATGATATACTATGAAAAATTCATGGAATGTTATTCTAATAACTTGTTTTAATTTAATCGGAACTGGATATGTGTAATACCACGCATTTGTCGCATTCTTTTACGCTATTCGAAAGCTTCTTACATATTTGCAGTTAATAATCAGCATAAATTCCTTTCCACCAGTTGAATTACATTTCATTGTTTTATGTATCGTTTCTTTGCTTCATAGTACAATTTTTCTCTTCTAATGGTTAAATCCTCACATTTAGCTTCTTCTTCAATTATATAATTCGGTCAAGTTCTTTAATCAATTTATCGACTAACTATTTGAACGAGATCCTTCGTGTGTTCATTTTTGTTAAAACATTCTGTCATAGGTAAAGAATGCACATTTGCAGTAACAATTTTTATATAAATGTAACGTTTATATTTTAGACGTGAAGATATAATAGACAATAAGTACTATTTTAGAAACATTTTCTCCCTGAGAAATGCACATTTTTTATTTTTTGTCTAATTGGTGATCTCGACGAGTCCTCATTCTTTGAATCATTTTTATTATCTTCAGACTCTCCAATTTGGTATAAGAACATACCTTGGTTTTACTGCTTGCGAGATTTAAGATTCTTATGCAACCTGACCAGAAGAATTCGAAAATACGAATTAAGACTCGGAAGATTTGTGAACCGGTTTCGGACATGGAGAATGATCGCAATGTTTCTACATTGTATACCATTATATTCCATACGACAAATTTTTACGAAACACACGCGAATATGTATCAAGATACGTTCTCATTTTTAAATACAATCGTTTAAAAATATTTTAAAAAGAGAAATTTTCGATATTTAATCGGATACATTTTCGCGTACGAACGAAATAAGCGATTAATGTTCGCATACTTCTTCCGTTAAAACTGTTAACTTATCGAAAGTTGTCTTTGTAATTAAATCAAAAAATCCATTGCCCCCAAAAAATTAAAAGCAACAGAAAAATTATGGTTTCGTAGAGAACTTATCGGGAACATAAATATGTTTTCAAGATTCGTTTACGAATTTCAGAAGCATAAATATGCCTCGAAACCAGAATTGGGCAAATTTTATTCATGAATAGCGAAGACAAATTTTAAATTCATTTGTGAACTAGCTTTTAACCGCGATTTCGCTCGTCAGGATATCGGTTTAAAAAATCCGTTAATGCTTCTGATTTACAAATGTATTTACGAGCGAAACGTAAACGAAAGTTAGTTTATGAATCAATCTAAAATTTTTATTCGTCATTTGTGCATACCAAATTTTTCCTATTTCATCCCGAAAGAACTTGCAAGATTCTTATCTTACTGATTTTGCCTAAATATAAGAGTAAAGTTTGTAAAACACAATTGTAAATGCCAATGCTTCCTTGAGATATAAAAAATAACAGAATTTGTAATCTGTTCATGTCTCCCCCCTCAAAAAAAAATTAAATAAAAGTTCACGTTTCAAAAGTAATAAAGTTGAAGTCGAATTCGTGTGAGTTTCGTTACGTGACAGGACAAGCCACTGGTCTATCGTCACCGGATATCCGAAGCTTCCTGTAGAATTCTATACCATTCGTTGCCCTATTATTCCCGTAAAAATAGGGGAAAGCCTGACAGGCACGAAATATTCAATATCCGTCCGTAAAACTCAATCCTTAATTTATTTTTCAATTTTATACGTATATAACTTTAGATTGAATTAATTTTTAATCACGGGAATAAAAACCGTCGACATACCAGTTGAAATTTTTAGTTTTGCCAGACTGGTTCGCATAAATACAGGTGTCATTTTCTTCCGTGCGTGTTTTATTTATTTTTTTTTAATTAAACCCGGACGCCGTTCGCGTTTATTATGTCGTTGAATATATTATCATTAATATGCATCTTAAACGGCGGCAAAAGTAGCGTATGTACCGCTATTAGTCTCGATTTACATGAACCAACATTTATAGAACGTCGTTGCACTAATTTACGGAGCTAGCGTCATATTCCCAACCGTGTCACGGTTCGTGATAAAGGTGAGGCAAGCACCTGTTACTTTGATAAATAATATTCCTTGTCGGCTCTACCGTCCGAGGGATTACGTACGATGGAATTTTCAGTCCCGAAGAATGCGGCTAAGCGCCCTGACAACAGACTCCGCATTATTGATTGAAATACTCGCCCCTGGCGTCCAATGTTCGCACAGGGGATTCACCCCCCACGTGACTGTCCTCGCGAGCTCTGCAAAGTCACACACAGACTTCGTCGCTGGTATTACAAATTGACATTCTCCCGGTTCGTTCCTCGAATTCTACGACGTTCACGTCTCTTTTTCACTGTCAGGCTCGATTTAAAATTTTTAGCAATTAAAAAGCAAATAAAATATTTATTTTCTAGTTTAACCACCATAATTTGACAACTGACAATCAAATTCAACTTGTATAAAATAAATGGATGTCTAAAGGAAGCGCTCAAGAGTCCTGTTCTAACATAGCAAACTTTTTGAAGTATATTAATCTACTAATTTGTATAAATGTAAATAGTAATGGTTGATAACCTTAATAAAAATTAAAAAAAAGCAATACAAGTATTTTGCATACAAAGATTATGGTTGTAAATTTCTTTGCTCTCATCCATGTGTTTAGTATTAAACATTGCTCTTGTATTGATGTTTTGGAACTATGGTATGTATTTCCTTTTTTAAATCTACCTTTAAATATGTATCAGATAAATTGCATGAACAAAGCTGCAGAGTTAAATAAGAATATTAAGCCCATGGAAATTTTTTAACTTCTGGTTTATGATCCTTAATTATTTTCGTAATATTCGTATTTCGTAACGTGTTATTAGATTCAAAGAAAATTATACACAAGTATATTAACGTTAAATATTGTTCCGAGGGTTGAGATTTCAGGAGAATTATTTGTGTATTGATCGCAGCGCTTCCCATCCGACATTCGCGTAAGGTATTCACCCTCCACTCTTGATAATCCAAGTGCTAACCTAACACAAAGTCACGAAGGATGTGTTACGTAATGACGTAGTACTATTCCCTACAATGTTTACAAACATCAGAAACCATCTTCCTCCCCTATCATTCAACCCTCTTATTTCTTAAACTGTATTAGTGTTTTGTGAAATGTTACCAAATACAAACATACGTTATCGTTTTATCGTCTTATGTAAATTCTTACCAACTATCATTAAGTTAAAGGTATCAGTTTTTCTTGATCTCATACTGTTGGTGGCATTGTCACGAACATTTTACGGCGCACGCTTGTGTAAACCCTTCGCAAAATGTCTTAAAGGTCGTAACGATTCTATAATTTGTCTCATTATCATTTTACTGCGGTACGAAGAGATGTAAGATTTTGTCAGTGCATTATTATATTTGAGCCTGACTTCTCACGGTACGCACTCGAGCACTTGCAAAAAGGAAATCCTCTGAAAGAGGTACACGCGAGGCGTGAGAAGTTCTGCTTTACACCATACCGAGTTTCCACAATATAAAAAATGGTGAATGGATGTCGATAAGAAAAGTGTCTTTGCGAAACTGTCAACGGTGATTTCGTTCGAACGAAAGGCGAGTAATGGAGTTTAACAAAAAACTTTTAATAATATTTAAATAACTTCTCATTTTAAAGGATGATAATATAAATATTTGAACGAACTGTTATTAAGTCCAATAGTAGAGAGTAATTTTGACAATCCTCTTTAAATATGAACTTTGAGAGACACTGAGAAGAAAAGGAACGCGAGGGAAAAGCCACAGAGACTTGTGGGTGTGAAATGCCGCAAGAAGAAGACTGTTTGCACGAGACGAGAGAGAAAAAGACTGTGATAATACCGCAAAGAGGACACAGTACCTTATGCCTTTTCTACTAATTCTTTCAAGTGTTGTAACAGTTACCTGTGTGAATACGAATATTTACATCTTCGCTGCAATCCCCTAAGTGTGTTAAAAAGTTAGAATTATCGTGTTTCTAGAAATAAATCTGAAATTCGAAAGGCGCGCAAAGTTGCTATTCAAACTGAACGATAAATCTTATTTTTCTAATGTTTCTATAGGCAACAAAATAAGAAGAATATTTAAGAAAACAACATCAATGATCTTGTGCTCTTGAAAATGAAATATACTTGGAAAGCATTCTCCTTCTGCTGTATCTCAACTTTGTCTCGAACAGTTTCCCGATACGTATGGCTACAGACAACGGAGAGATTTACGTATTTCCATTTAAATAGTACACCCTATATAGTAATAAAGAAAGTACCTCTATTGATACGTTATAATCTTAGTATATCTTTACTTGATGTAATAAGGACAACTGCAATTTATAACCTATATATCCATATAGAGAGAATCAGTAGGCTAGAGAGTTGGAGACTTTAATGAATGGACAGAGCAGTGATCGACGAAACTCCCATTGATTTCCCACTTCTCCAAGCTATAAACCCAGTCAGGTGTATCCAGCGGATCTTGCAATTCCGTTCGTTCGAGATGCTCCAGCGAAAGTCACAGTAGATCGAGCAAGGACTACCGTGTAATTTAATAGATCGTTCGAAAGTCAACATTTCTGCAGGCACAAAGGATAGGCTCCGGTCTCTTTAACGCGAATATTCGAAAATGTAGAACGCTTTGACCGTTTCTTCGGCTACGTTTCCGGAATGTCCGTCATCGAGCACCTCCAATCACCCGAAAACAAATGCATCTCGAACGATGCGTACTTTGCTTTCTGCAATTAGAGGCAAACCGGTTTCCGAACGAGTAAACTAGGCCTTCTCCATATCGATGCATCAGATTAAGAGATATATTTTACGAGAAGCAAGAGTCGTTCGGCTTGAATCAAACTACTCCAGATTTTTCTACACGCGACGATGAAATAACTGTGAATGGAAAGTCAACAAAACCACGCGTACAGAAAATTAGTTTACTACTTTCACTCGTATATTGTTATGATTGTTTTTTCAAACTCTAAAAGATACATTCAATATTATACATTTTAACTATACTATATCAGAATAATCGTTTTTAGAACATGCCCAATAAATATGTTCCTGATGGTGACGTAAATAACCAAGAATATACATAACCGTAAAAACAAATTTTAAATTTCATAAATAAAAAGAAATATTGCAGTGGAAGATAACAAATTATAAAACGACTATTTACAGATTATATAATTTAGGAAAATAGTAATAAATTTTCACGTTCAGCTTAAAATTTCGTTTCTGCAATAACGTTTCCAGACACCTTGCAAACAGTAGACGCGTAATACACGTTACAGACAGGCATTGTTTCGAGCGTAGGTTTTTCAAGCGAACACATCTCGTGCTAAATGCACCAGAGACTTCAACGCGAACCAATGGTGGCGCCTACAGAGAAGACAATAAGCAAGTTTCTGTCACGTCACTCTGCACGTACACGACAACTCTTCCTCTATACTGTTTTGACTAGCGCACGACTCTGAATCTACGCGTCTGTCGGCACAATGGAGCAACAATGAACTTGCAACATTCGAAACTCGTGGGCGAACGAAGTCTGTCCCCGTCGCGTGTTTTCGATTGCTCAATTTTGCAAATTAAAGAAATTTGATGAATTCCTTGACGCTTGATAAAACAGGTGCTTTTAATCAATGTTGGATAATCAGCCATTATTAATTTTGTGCCACCAAAGAATCTAACGATAACAGTTCCTACAAAACATACTGGTACTTATTTTGGCATTGAACTTTGGATATCTAATTAGAATTAGACTTCTCGCTCAGAAGTATTTGAGCAACCATTGAATGTTATAGCGTAACAAGGCAGAGCATGCTAGGGTTGTCTTACTGGATGAGTCTACCAATCATCAAATTTCTTCCTACAACAGCAAGCCACCACACTATCATAAAACAAGGGTTGAACCGCCAAACACCCCCCATTCCCTCGTTCAACCCCATTCCATATATCTTCAAAACTATCGTCTCTATGCTTAATATTTCACACATATATCATTAGGAGCTTTGTAATCAACTTACAAAAGTCCTATGAAATCGAAGTGAGACAATTTTTGGAGTCCTTCTACCTTTATAAGTAACAAATCACGTTATGAAAACAAGGGTTAATTCGAGAATTAGTTTAAAATACATGTACAAAACTGCTTAATTGACAGAAAAATTGACTCAACTGTGTAATCAACTTACAAAAGCCCGAAGTGAGACAATTTTAGGAGTCCTTCTATCTTTATAAGGGACGAGTCACGTTGCAAAAACGAGGGTTAATTCGAGAATGAGTTTAAAACGAATCTACGAAGCTGGTTAATCGGGAGAAAAATTTACCCAACTCTTGTAACCTTGATTCTAGCGATAAATGCTTTTCCCCCATTGCTCCATCGTTGCAGTGACTCGAAAGAACCGCGCAATAAACCGCGTCCTCGAAGACAAGCATTGTCTTGAAGCGGAATCTGTTTGCACGCATGCGCGATGAATCTTCCTGAAAACCTGATTAGTAAAAAGAGATACGCACGAGAGCCAAGATGAATCACGAGGAAATTCTGCGATGTCATACCAAAGCAGTTCGAATGACGGATAGTCGGCGCGCGGAGGCTGCTTCGAGCGGATTCGTTGTTCCGCGGTCCGCGACTGACTACCGGAGGGATAAGTGACTCTCTCTCCCATTGTTGTCCGGCTAATTTGTTACGACTCTTCGAGCTTTTTACGCTTTAACGAACATCTTGAAGTACAAGGTATCGCGTACCCGCGCGCGTTGCGCGCTACGGTCACCGTCGTGCGTCGACCTCTTCTGGTCTACTTAGACGAACCTAAGTAAATTTATCGACTCCATAGGGCTCTCGAAGAAAGCACGCAGGCTTGTAAAACCGTTCGCTAATAACTAGTTATGGATCGCAATTGATATCTCAGCCCCGATTATTGTGTCTTGAGAAACGAGAATACGCTACATTGTTTGTTGCTGTCGGACGAAGTCTCAAAAGGCATAAACAGCTTCTGACCCATATCGCGTATGCATGAATCAACACTGTGACACACTACAACGTGGGAAAATAGAAATTTTTTAATTTGGCAAATCTACGAAACTCGTAAGCCACGAATCGTTGAATTATTCGAGTCGACTAACAATCGTGTTAATTACAGTAAACTATTAAACGACGCTTAATTGGTATTCTTGGCATCTTGAGATTAACATTAAATAATTATATGATTTATTTCATACTTTTTGGATTATTTACCGATTTTGAAGCATTTTTCGATATCGTCTCATTGACGAAACGTCGAGACCGACACCGGCGCTGGAGAACACGAAGAAGCGTTCGATAAAGATCTCCAGGTTAATTAACGATCGGTTTGCGTTTCTCGTACGAACTACCTGTACAACTCGAAAACACACGCGTTGGATTCAGAGCAAAATGTAGGATGGCACGATCGGCTTTCTAAATTTGTATCAAACGGCGTCACTTTCACCGCGTGATCGATAAATCGCGGGATGCAACCCATTGGTTCCCGCGAGAGAAAACACAGCATGATCGGCGATTTTTAGCGATCACTAAGGTCTCTAAGTTGTCCGCGTGGATCGATAAGTACTAGGATCGAGCACTCGGGTCCATTGATCTATCACACCCCGGAAAGATCCGCAACTATAGACGTTTCAAGCGCTTTACAGAGTTTGAAGCGAGACCAGTCTGTTTTTATATGAAGGTGTTTCGTAACGACTGGTATAATATATAAATATTAATGTTAAAAATATTAATGTTATTTCAATAACAATAATTCACATTCGTATGCATACATCAAACTCAACACTGTATGTAACACGCGATTTTTTTAAATATGTCATTCTGAACTATTTCAAATAAATAAAGGTGAACCGTTATAAAGATCGAGAAAACTTGATTATGGGAAAAATATAACTTTAACGTTTCTTTCAAAAATATTGTACATAATTCATGTTTGAAAACAAATTGTATGTGTATTAATATTTTCAAAAGCTTATTTTTAATACCATTTGTTCAGACTGCTTTGATGAAAAGATTATAACAAACGATAAAAATATTTTTTAAAGCAACACTATAAAAGAATTAATAGTTCTTTAATTCGAAAATAAATTTAGATATACCTAATAGAAGAATCCTTTGTTTAAAGAAATGAATATATTAAAATATCCATCATGTTATATTCTTTATTCAATATTTTACTAACACTCTAATCCCGGAGTTTCTAAAATACTCGACCTCGAAGGACAGCTATCAATATCCTACATCAATGCATTGTGCAATTGCAGACTATGATGAATGTTATCTGATGAATATTGTGCTTTATCCCGAGAAATAAAAATATAAATAATGTTAATTAATAGCATCCATGTAATTTTATATAAACAAAATAAAGTTATGAATTCCTCAACTTATTCACGAGTTCAATTATCTCAAAACTGAAACAAAGAAGAAAATCGTATTGCCTGCGTATAATAATGTTTTACTACTTAGTGAACGTCTTATTTCAGATTGTTAATTTATCTAAATTCTCAAAATCAATACAAAATATCTTCAATTTTTAAATATTTCAATTGAAGTACCCACGAAATATCAGATATGAATTAATGCAAATTGGAACAAAATGAAAAGAACAATAACAAATGAAATGTACAAAAGATTGTACAAATGATTGGTATTCGTTATAACAGTAGAAGAATATTCATGCAGAATTAAATTCCAAAACAATTTATTTGAAAAGAATCATTTTCTAAACGTGTACCAAATTTATTTTCTGAAATTTTATTCTGTTTTTACAATTTTCACAATTGTATATTTCCTTTATGCAACCAGACGGATTCACGCTTTCAATCTCTATCGTTTCTCTCGATTACAGTCGAACAAATTGAAAAAAACATCAATAGGAAAATAGAAAAAAACTTGATGTAACTACGTACGTTCATTTTCATAGTTAATCGCGATACAAATCGATGAAAACTGTCGGTACGGTTGACTGTATCTGCGACCAACCATTAAACGATTACCGTTACTGTAAGGATTTCTTTCCTGTAAATTTCACGGAAATTAAAGAGAAAACCAAAGACAGAAACAATGCTGTGTCTTTGGCGAATCTAATTCAATGCATTTCATAATAGCTTTTCATTCGACACCGTAGTTCCTACTGTGAAATAGTCGCCAAACATTTTGAAAAAAAAAAAAACATGTTACTGCGTGTGTTTGTAATGAAAAGTCATGTTCCTTACAATAGTGATATTTAATCGTACGTGACTGGACGAACAAACATTTTTTAATGCGCCACAAATGTTACACGCACCGTTGTACAGGTTGAATTCCATAATAAAATATTTAATGTCGCCAAGACGTTCAAAGAATCAATAGCAGTTCGTTCAAATTACATCGACGAATCAAATGTCGATCCTGAGTATTTTTCGCGAACGTTACTTTAGAACCAATGCAGAGAACCGACAATATTTAGTGACTTCATTTTAGATCGTATTAAAAATTATAACTGAACACGTAAATGAATATAAAAAGAATTATTCTTACTCTTGTAAAAGCTAGTTCGAAATATCCCAAAGTATTACAGCTTTAAATATTTATTAAGTAATCTGAACCTTTCCGAAATATTCAAAAGAAATAAAATGTTAAACGAGTTAACCATCACATTACGAAATCACAGAACATTGACTTTATATTTAATTACGATTTTCAATACAATTGAATAGGAAACACCATATTTTGCATGCACTACAAAGATTACTACGAATATGGCAAACTTGTTACTGAATTTAAAAAAATTTACGAAATATTAAACATTACGAAATAAATGTTTCCTAAAGACTATTCTTTTTTTTAATATTAAAAGCTTAGTAAATAAATTTCTATATAAATTCACCAGCACTTTTTAGAATTGTGTCTCTTAAACCCCCAATAAAAAAAGACAGTTCGTAATAATTTATACGAACCACCATGTGTACCATGTAACATCAGAATCAAACCCAACAAAACTTTATTACCGTAGAGGCAACTATGTTTATCTAACCGTTTCGACGATTACACGTATATCCACGAATAAAACCACGTTACTACTCCCACGAGAACACTTAAATGCCCGGCCGCCAGGCACCCAAACCATCCCAAACATCGTGAAGCCTCTTCTCGGTCGCTCCCAAGGCTAGAGGCCCAAAACAGGACCAATTAATCACGTAGCTCGGAATCCGGGAAATAATCTCGAGGGTACTTAACACGTCCAACAAAGAATAAACCGAGACTATGACTCGCGACAAACCAACAACCCAATGCTCATGGGTCCTGCGTCACAAAGAATCCTGTTTTTCATCCATCCTCGGTTTGCCCTAATGCTCTCCGCGACGAAGATGCACGGTTCAGGTTTATCGAGAGCTCTCTCTGGACGTTGTAACGGCACTCGAAACGTCGCTCCTGAGCGTCTCCCTCGCTTCAATTCCCCCCTGGCAAGGCTCTCTACGGCTTCCACGCTCGGCGTACGCACGCTACACGCTCGTGCGTTCTCCTCTCGCACGCACGCTTCACCTACACGCTCGTGAACGACGCACCATGCCGACGACCGGTTTATACGAGCGCCAAACAAATACGCGTCGTCGAACGACAACGGTACACCGATCTACCTTGTATTTCGTAAACCCCCGCGTATTCCTACCCCTTTTCCACCCCCAACCCCCCGTTTGTTACGTTCATTTGTAACAGAGAAATTTTGGGGACCAGAATTTTGTAAACTTTCAGTATGCACCAATTGTAATTTAAAGTATTGACCTAGAATCAATCAGTGTTCAACTATTTTACAATATTAGGGTGCAATTGCAAATTTCTGTCTATTGAAATTTATCTTTCAATTCCTCATTATTAGCGTAGACAGAGTAACTCTTAGAACTGCTCAAAAACTATCACGTATTTGACGTTCATGCTCCAAAATGTCTACCAGTGAATGCATAACAAATTTTATTGAAAATTATTTCAGAATGAAAACTTTTAATCATACGATAAATTGTAATTATGACAACCTGTTGTATTGTAATAATTATTATTATATTAATTGAAATAATGAAGTCTTGGCAAAAGCACTGCATTCATGTATTCATGTACATATTTATATATTGCAGACAATGTGAATATTTTGATTTTTCTATTATAACTTTGGATTTGCTACATCGTATCAACCAATAGTCTTCTTTATTTGGGGACCAACAGTAATGATTCTTAAAATGCACGTGATTCGTAAAGAAACACATTTTATTATTTAGTTATCAATGTGTGCAGCAGTGTGAAAAAAATTTATAAGAATCTTTAACACTTGACAAATTAAAGCAAACCACAATTTCGCAGTAAAATTTTAACAAAAAGTCACATTCCTGTAAAGTAACAGTAATTTGATGCGAATATATACTTCATGATAACTCAATCTAGTTCGTCAGTGGAATATCGAGTTTAAACATCGTGAAAGCAGCTAACCGATAAGGATGTTCTGCAACACATTCTTGCACGTATTGCAGATGACTGATTATTAGCATCTTGCGAAGTTACGCTCAAGTAGAACTGTTTTTATGTATACACTTGCTACATGCTCATATACGCATCCAAAGAATAAACTGAGTATAGAATATTAAGTGTTTCAAAGCTTACGAATAAATTATTTAATTATGTAATTATTGCGCTAGGGAATTGGTTTAGGAACATCTCAATCACACGTCGACGTATTTTGTATTAATGCAATTATACGGTTCCTCGATTTTTATTTGCAAAGCAATAATCCTACTAGTTTTCCCATCAACGAGGAAACGAACAGATGTGACCTTGCGATATTGAGCTTCATTGCTTCTCGAATGATCTACAGTTAGGAATCCTTCGATTCACGATAGATTTATCTAACAATATTCGCCTAAGAATATTTATTGTATCATTAAACGGTACATCTGCTCGAAAAATATTCACAATTCCTCCGTAAGCCGCGAAATTATGGAAGCATTTCGCTGCATTAAAGTTTAATGATAGACAACGCTTCCTTGAAAACCGCAACCTAGTTGCAAGATTGTCACTGAACCGTACGGAATCATTATTTAAAAAACGCAGACGTTGCATTTAAAATGCATCGCCAAAACGGTACTGCGACTTCGTTTAATAATTTTTTTTATTAACGCGTCACGATGAACTTTTAACGTAGAAAGTTTCAAACCGGTTATAAATATTCGCTCCTAGTATCGATAAAAAATTATTTTCCGATCCTGCCTGTACCATTAAGCTGCGTTGTAAAAGGATGAAAATAAATATCAGGCTGTAAAACTACCTTGTCGATGAAGTTTAATGATGTTTAACTACCCAACATTCTCACGACACAATTCCGTATCCCATTATCGAACAATAGAAGCACTTCATCCGAATATGTACAACGAACAAAATGAACGAATAAAGAAGAAAGCTATTATACTGTTATTACGTGCTCAAATTTTCCCATCGATCGGACAAACTTTGTCCCAATTTCGATCTGAAAAATACTTTCGACTCTCTGTAAAAGAAAAACTAGATCATGTAACTAGTAAAGATAATCTTAACAGTTATTTTAGTACTATAATTGTAGTTTAACTGACTGTTGAGATGTATTATAAAATACCATAAAAAATATAGATATCAGACTATTATTTACATTTAAATGGACGAACTTCTGGAACAAAAAACTAGATAGAGGACAAATGGAAATTTATACACTAATAAATTTACAGTACCCCTTCAAAAAGGAATCAAAATAATATACAAACTATTTGAAACAATCAATTTTTCAGCAACTGTTCGGATTAGAGACTAGATGATTAAAAATTGTGATCGAAAGTAGTGAAGGAGATATTTCTCGCATTTTATTCGCGGATTAGTCAGAGGGTGACTACGTGGGGTGCCCTACGAAACATCTTCTGAATCATTCGCGGAGCCAGAATGTTGCGGCAGTTACTAGTTTTAGACGGTCGTCTCCTGCTGGACGTCCACATTTGCGCGAGAATTTCAAAACTGTTTACACCGCGCGACACTTGTGCCCAACAAGTGGATACGTGACACTCGGCCAAACAAGCAACTGTTGTCTAGTCGACAAACGAATGGTTTTTAAATGCTGAAAGGGTATTGAACTCTACTTTAAGAGTACGTTTCGATAACTTATAAACGCGTTTGAAGTTCATCGGTGTAAATCAACTAACCTTGTTATAATAGGTATCTACGTGTACTGTTCTTCTGTTTCAAAATGTTCGTTTCAATTAAACTAAGCTACTCTGGTATTTGAAAAACGAAACTTCAAATTTTATTCTTTCTTTACTACGTATTTTTTCAATTATTGGAATTTCGATTAGCATCCATGAATCTTGTATTCTTTAATAGCCTATTCTACAAGAAATACAAATACCCAAATTGAACGAGTATCCCACGAATAATGGCAATTTTTTATGCGCCAGTAATCAGCCCCGAAACACTTTCCTTTCGTTCGGCCGAGTTAACTCCTTTAAAACACATTAGGGGCCATAAACGTTACGACTTATCGTGCAATAAATCGTTAGGTCTATGGGTCCTTATTAGATATGAAGTTCCCAGACATGTAAAAAATGAAAACACCAAAGAAATAAATCGAGAAATTACGGAATTATAACGAAGTTTCCACGGGTAGGACTAGACAATTTTCACTCACTTAGCAATTTATCACTATTATGTGTCTTATGTCTTGTTTCTTTAGTTAGTTCTACATATTTTCGATTTAATAGCATTAACGTGTGCGTGAAATTAATAAAGTGAACTTTCTGCTCTGTTAGCTATTGCTTGGTAACTTTTCTAGGTCCTCGTTAAAAACATCTTTCTAGAACGTTCGTTATGTTTAATTATTCGTAGTTATTTACAAAGAATATTCTGTATAGATATTTCTGAGGACCTAAAAATGTGGTCTTAATAATACTACATACATTCATTATAGATTGTCGGGGAATTAATTTTTACCACTCTACATTATTTAATATGTTTCTAACAGAAAGAAAAACATTTTATCTTCAAAATAAAATTAAACTAAGAATCAAGATTTATGAACATCGCCTCGTATGTATTATTTAAATAAAATTTAGTGTTTGAAAGTATTTAATTTAATCTGTTTGTATCAGAGTAAAATGTTTCAGAATGTTTGAGATGTTTCGCTAAAAATCGACATTTTGAAGCAATTTTTATGTTGACATACTCTGCATAAATACCAGAACTTGCGTGTAAAATAATAACGCGAACAATTTATGACGAAAAGCGATTGCACGTAATAAACTGTAAGACCACACGAGAGGGAAATGGATCCAACCGGTGCTCGTAAAGTATCGTTCGTGCTCCTAAACCATGCTCGTTTTCTTTCTCAAAATAACGAGACAAATCTCATCGACTCCGAATAACGGACAAACCGCGTTATTCGTACCTCTAAATTACATTAGAAAGTGTAGGAAAATATAAACTATACTTTGTTGAAAAGGGTCCAAGAACTAAAGCGAGCCGCTTGCGTGGGACGGGATTGGCCCGGACGACGAAATAATGTTTCGCGTAATTTCAAAACTGAAGGAAGCCGTCGTTTGCGTGTCAACACTTACTTCGACGTAAAACTTCGAATCATCTCGCTCGATCGCACAAAGGGCAGCGGCTTATGAGAGGTACACTATTTACGCGCCAGAACTCTGAAACGTCTCGCCTCGCGACTTAAACGACCATCTATTATAGATCACAGACTGTAATCTCCCGTCAGTGCGTACTTACTTCGTCTGTATACGCTGAACACGGCTGATCGATAAATATACCATCTATTTCCGGCATCTTTTAGAAGCGTTAATTTCCTCAGCGTGTCTCTAAATCACCGTCCCATTTGCATCACCGAGTCTGCTCCATTTTACCGCATGACAAATAAAGTGCTTTCCCCTATGATCATTCCAAAGTCAATACTATTCGCTTCGGAGGAGTCTCTCGGTTTAGAAGATAGAATTCACAGAGTCGTAACTTACGCGTCTGATCGGGTAACATTTAAATTCCAAACCAACGTTCTCGTACTCGCTCCGAATCCCGAACAGATGCATCACGAGTTAGAGAAGCAGGTCGAATTACCTGCATACCGTTCGAACTGGCATGCAATTCCAAATCAATTTTCCCGTAATCTCCGATCAATTAGACGACCGTATTCGAGGGGCTCCATTTCAACGATTCCGAAATTGGATTCTGTTAGCCGCGGCTAGATCGTTCGCGTTGCAATTACGCCAGTTTCAGAGACGATCTTACTAACCTCGATAGAGCGCGTGCACGTTTCCAAGCGACGGCCAGGCGAGAATCGCGAACGTCGATCGATCTCCCGGTCTATCGATTACTACGTTCGCGAGTGAACATCCGAAAAAATACACCTTCGATTAGACGGTCTCGCGAGCACGTGGAAATTTTGACGCAACGCCTGTCAAAGTACAGTCTCGTATCGCCCTACCTTTGAAAGAAGTTTCCCTTGCGGGACGTCGATTAATCCACAGGGAGGCAGAGGGTAGAAATCCACAAACTGCACAGGCCCGTTGTCGGAAAAGCTTGTCTACCAACTAAATCGTACGCACTAATCGTTCGTCGGCGCGTTGCGTGGGCAACACGGGCGAATTAGAAACGAGGATCACTAGAAGAGGTTTGTCGAACACGAGAGAGGAGGTTACGCAGCCACCTACGAGGACGATCGTCGCATACGACGCGTCGAGGACGAGCGAAGAAAACCGACTGAACCGGCTCACCGTGAGGGACTGACGATGTTCTTCGATTCCTCGTTCCGCGGACTCGAACCTCGGCTCTCGACGCTCGCGCTCGACGCCGTTCGACTATCTCCGGCAAAATTCGACCTTTCTCGATTCCTCAGTCGAGGTTCCACGGAGAACATAGACTGGCCGCAGGCTTGGCAATCTCGACGAACTTTTGCTCGGGTCGAGGCCGTTAGAGTGTTTCTGTTTTCGTGCTGGAATTAAAGAGCTCTCCTTCGGGATCGCTCGAATGATAACGCACAATGCACCGTCGCGTCGTTCGGCGTTACGCAAGCGATCGAGCGCGTTGTTCGAATCGCCCAGCCTCCGCGCAAAGAAGGCCGCCCTCCATCGAACCGTACACGTAAATATTTGTCGTTTCGATTGGAATTTAATCTCTGATAGCGAGAGGAACGCTTACTTTGGTTAGAAAAGCTATTTTTCGATAGATAACGAGTCAAACCGTCGACCTCGACTTCGCCCTCTGATCCTGTTTGAACGCAATCGGTGCATTACTGTATTATTTTTCAGTTGAATTTTTTTCTAATTAATTGTGCTTAGACTAGCATGATGTAAACTCTAAAGATAGATAATTTTCTGGGAAAATAATACGCACGAGGAATTCTTGTTAGAAAACAAAGAGTTCTAGGAAATTTAGAAAATTACAAAACTGTGGGGATATCTAGAGCATATGCAGAAATTTCAATTTTATTTTATGACTCGTAAACTATAAAAAAGAATGTAAAAGCTTTTCGACAAAAGTTACTTCTTTCTATTCGATCTATCAAGAGATAAAAGTCAGTTGTTTAAACGATAAAGAAAACACTTGTAAGCAAAAATAAGAATAATTTTTGTGCAGTGTATAATATTTGACTTGCTAATTAATGATACAAAACCAACTTAAAATTTTGAATCCAGTTTCCTACGAACCACTTGTTTCGACCTGGTTTCGAATCGTCTCTGCATCCAACACTATTAATTACTTCAAACAGTTTAATGAATACTGCGCGCCAACTAAGTCCTGAATCCTTTTTATAACACCCTGTATAATTAAAATCTGTAATTATTCGAAAGAATGAAATTTACGAGCTAATAGTATCCCCGCAGTATCGGGTCGAGACGTAGCAGATCCAGCCGAAGGTATCTTATTTGCATTTAACGCGCGGACGTGTGCTGCGTCGGAGGCTGCGAAATTGCGTCGGATGAAACCGGTAGCGAAATAAAGCGATGGTTCTCTGTTTCTTTAATGATAGAGTAGACGACCGCCGCGCTGCTTCCAGATTAAACGCTGTCTAGGAACTGAAAAAGATCCAAGGTCAAGACGTTCTCGAGATTGAACGGTCAACCGGGGATTTATTACCAATTCCGTGCACCGATCCAGGGCATACCTTCTACGGAAAAGGGAAATGAGGAACGAGCACACTAACAAGGAACATCCGCGTACACAGATTTCGATAAAACTTTATAATCTTTATGGAGCAGTTATGGAAAAGACACAAGTGTTATCTGTTTCAAATATTTATGGATGGAAGCTACATTTTGGATCTCATCATATTATATCTACCTTGTAAGATTTTTAAAATTAGTTCATGAAAACTGTTTTTAATATATGAATTTCTGACCGTATTAATTAATAACT
This sequence comes from Colletes gigas, assembly GCF_013123115.1. Classification (NCBI taxonomy): domain Eukaryota; kingdom Metazoa; phylum Arthropoda; class Insecta; order Hymenoptera; family Colletidae; genus Colletes; species Colletes gigas. Next base: position 1,655,398 of record NW_025106646.1, read on the forward strand.
ATCAAAATAAAAGTAATCAAAATTTCTCGTTGAAATTTTGTAATAACGCGTGTACTATTGTCCACAAAAAAATATAAAACCTTTCTCTAAAAAAAAATTTCCGTATTTCCAATAATTGTAGGTGAACGAATGCGTTTAAATTTGATTCACCACGGTTAAGAATAAATACTTGTCCCTTATTTTTGGCTGCTCCACAAGCCTGTAAGGTTTCGTGAAAATTGGTTTCGGACACCTCGCCGGATACTTCCTTGTAAGGTACATCCGGACTCGCCGTACGAACTCCGTTGTCGACAGTTCGCGTATTGAAAGTCCATGGGAAATAGAAAGTACGTAATACCATTTTTGTCCACCGGGTTTGTCGGTGAAAATATTGATAGCGGGGACACGAGGCGTTACACGTGCAATCGAGCCATGTGCTACAAAGGTTCCGACGAAATGTTCAAATCCCGTATGCAATTAGCGTGTTAGAATTCGTTCGGTGGAATTTTAAACGTTTAATTGATATGGTCCTCGTAGACTTCGAGCTGACAATTTCCAAAACCGTATTTGTTCTTGCAAATGGGCTTCGCGACACTTACGAAATAATCCTAATTTCTTCGATAGTTGCACTATTTATTGACAAATAGACGTTTAATAATAATGAAGAATTAAATCAGCACAACGTACATCACTAGTGAACCCAGACTGGCCTAGAACTATTGTCCACCAGCATCGTTTGGAACGTTAATGTGCGATATTTTAGAAAACAGATATTCTTTAAACTCATTTTGTTATCTTCAAGATGAAAAAAAAATGGTAACATTGAAAAATTTTAAAAAACCAGAAGATTTTCAACACTCTTTTTGGCACCATAATATACATGCTTTGGAACCATTTACAGTCCGATTTGCCATTTTTTTCTACCTTTCATAGTAACAGAAATAACTTAGATGTTCAATCTAAGTGCTATTTGTTTTCACGATATGAAAAAAAATTTGAAAGTATTTACGTTACGATCTGATAACAAAATCTGAATTACCGCGTAATTAACATTATATTATTATTTACTAAAAAGGGCTAATCGTACTGTTGCATATGGATAGGCTAAGAATGTCGATCGGAAAAATGTATTTTTACATGGTAGTAATGATAGCTACATGAAAATTCCAAAAGAGACGTACTGTTTACAACATCTGGGTAAATCGGTTAAACAAAAGGATGCAGACGAAATAAAACCTAAATATTTTTACTGCAGTGAAACTTGGGGCTGCCTTGTATCATCGTTGTCTTTACTGCCTCCGCGTTTGGTTGGGTACCGCATTTAGACAAGAAAGTGTAAACCAGTATCGACCCAAACCACCAGAGTTAATAATACTTTTTTATGAAGCCGCGAGCACGAAACACTATCTCGTTCTTCCATCGACAACGCCTTCTCATTTCGCAGGTTTCAATTATTGAAATTATATTGCTTTGTGTGTATCCTACGTGGTCCAACTAAAGTGTTACAAACCAACGAAGACATCGACTTCGTTTTGTTTTGGTCAATTAAATGATCCATAGAGACTAATGTTTTCATATGCAACAAATTCTTTCGGGACGTCTATTAGGATAAACAATGGGATATAGCTTTTTTAAAGGGAAGATGGCATTGCTCTTTTGTTAGATAGCTTTCTTTTTATTGTAGATAATTAGACAATCGGGAGGAAACATTTTTCTCAATCCGCCTCACTCTTTTCTGCCAGATATTAAAATCTTTAATATTTGTAGTTTCATTAATGTCTTCCTTCAGTTTCTTATATTTGAAACATATTTCTAACATTAAATGAGCAGAATTTTTTAGCAAAAAGTTCTTCCACGCATCGCGAATGCACGGGGTTAATTAACTATCATACGTAGTGTGTCCACACGGCGCGTATAATGCAGCCTTATTAAAATTGGATTCCGATAAACGCGAAACCATACTCGCTGCAATATCCGGACCTATAACGTTCTTGAGGATCCAGTCATTTACACAATCTCGTACGCGGCTACTGAAAATTTATTGCAATACCAAAGGGCACGCGAAGTATGCAAACGAAATGGTCGATGAACACGGTGCATCGCCGTATAATTAGCCAGTATCTTTTACAGCGTGTTACACGCAAGAACCGGTAACAGATGCTTCAAAGACAGTCTATGCCGGTCAGGAATCCCTTTGACGTTCTATTAGTTCATTACGACGATCGTGGCGATTAAACAGCTCCTCAAAAACTTATTGCAATTTATCGTATTCACCGTGGCACCGTCGGTACGTCTTTGTCGAGGGGTGTTATTACCCTATTAAGAACTGCAACGCCTCTTATTTGTTGTTGAACGGAAGCACGGTTAGTTTATGACGAGCATTTTTCATACCACGGTGAAAAAACGCACGAACGGCGATGAGGCGTTAATCTTCGGACATTAGTATGCGATTATTTATCACCGTAATCTTGATAACGGAAACTGGAAGCTCTTCCATAGCGGTCTGTGTACTAGAAACATCGGTAATAATGCAAAAACATCGACGCAAGCCCACTTTATTTTCACGCGCAATATCGTTTGGTTATTAACGATTCTGATCGCAATATCGATCTGATTACAACAACATTGTCGAGTCCCCTGATGTTTACAATCTATCGTGAAAATAACATCTCGATGTATAAACTGTTCTGTAATTATCTCAGTAAATCTTGAGAAGAAAACAATAATTCTAAATAAAAAAAGTACGAGCTGCTTCGTTCAATGTAAGTTATTAAAAACCAACGACAATATTTATGAGTGATTCATTTTTATGTACAAAAGGTGGCCAAAAAGGTTTTATGCGTAATTCTGAGCCCTTAGCGTCGAATCCACCCCTAATGTTTACTTCTCGATGTTGCAAACTCTCGTTGTTGGTGGTTAAGTTTCTCTACAAATCCGGAAATAACTCAGCCACATCGATTAGCAGCAAACTGTTGCCAGTTTGCGGAGACAACAGAACGAACCGCAATAAGGTGCATCAGTGACTTCAAAAGTTCCGGATTGCATTGTCATTGGTTGAGATGGTTGATGATCTACCGTGGCTTGTCTTGGATGTTGAAATCGCCACTCCGAAACCTTCGGAGCCATCGATGCACATTATTGCGGTCCATCGTGCTATTTTCATGGAATTGCAACAGTTTGATGTTAATCGATATGTGTCTAATGCGACACACTTGCAATAACAAAAAGCAAATGTTAGTGGTAGTTAGGCTCTCTACTTAATTTTGTTAAAACGTTACAAATGTTCAACCCTCAACCCAAATTTGGACCCATGAAAATTATTTATTTCAAAATCGCTTAAGCAATTGCTTAAATTAACAACAAAAATAAATAGAAATTAAATTAAGAAACATCTGGAAGAAACTACGAAAGACTATCGTCAGGAACGACTCAAACGGGCGCATATAAAAAGGAAAACGTACGAATTAACTTGAAACAAAACAAAGTGGAAAAGGTGGTGCGTATACGTGCGACTGTGACTCAAAGGGTTAACGCGTCTCCGTTGGTCTCGGTTTCACGGTATCTGTACAAATCTGCGCGCCAATGTAAACCAGACGAGAGGAATGCGCACGGAACGCACGAAAGCAGGTTATCTCGCATAGTTTGTCTAACAGGTGGATATTCCGTGCGCCAGTAAACACACGAGTCGATAAAGGTGGCCCTCCTAGACGTCGTCGGTATTCCAGATAACAGTCGAAAGGGGGTTGTTGCACCCGTCGGCTTACCCGCCTGTAATTTCTCTCGCCACAAAGCAATTAAAAATTTTTTCCGCGGCTGCACCCGAGGCCAGCGTTTAGGTCGAGAAGAGCTCCCGTGTTCCGACGAATGCAACTTTTGTTTTTCTCGCCTTTTTCCGCCTCTCGCTCTTCTGCCCCTCCGTGTTTCTCGCCCCCTCCCCCTCCGCCGACACGGCCTGGCGAAACCAGCCATTATCTACACGAGCGAAAAAACGACGAGCATTAATATATGTATATTCAGACGATTCCAACACGCCGCTACAGATCATTATTCCCGGGGGAGGCGTACGGATTATCTGCCTTCGCGCGTTTCTTTGTTGAACGCGATCATTCGACGCCATTCTTTTATTTGAAACGTCTAGGCGTCGCGAGAGGCCGACTGGATCAATACCATCTAGCCGCACGAGCTTTTACGGATGATACGTGATCTGTTGTTTGGCCAAATCCGAATATACATCGACGAACATTAAAAACAAGATAGTCGTTTCAGAACTTCTGAATAGTCTTTATAATCCGAGGTACAGTAATGATTCTTAAGATAAACGTCTTTCACGTTTCAAAGGAAATCACCCAGTTGAGAAAGATAGAAATGTTCAATTTATAAATCTGCGGTTCATTTTAAGTATCATTACTGTACAGTGAAAACGGAAGACAAGCAGTTCATACGATAGGAATCCACTCATCATCCCCACTGTTTGTAACCTTTCGTTCAAACAACAGGAGTTCTCGTTCAGATAAATGGATTCGACACATTGATTACCACACCTATTTGTTTTAGTACGGAGAAACAGAAGTAGATCAATCATTCGTAAGTATCCATTTAAGTGTCCAATTAATGGCTCAACTGCTCATTGGGCGGATAAAACTAAAACGATTGTTAAATTCACCACGCTATCGTATGCTTGATATTCTCTATTGTTGATATCTTTCTGATAAGGTTGTAACTATTTCCTTCGACCAGATTCTGGATCCTCTCTTCGAGGTTCTGATACTGATTGGTTTGCCGCCGCCTGACATTCGTTTTCTAAACATATCTCTATTTGAAAGGCGTTCGCGTAATCTCCGGAATGTTTCCTCATTTTGCAGATGTCTATTGGGGTAACGATCCGCATACAGATGTCTTGCTGCGGCTGAATTATATTAGCCGAGTCCATACATCAAATACGTGTCTGTCGTTTCCTGGTTTGAAAACTTCATTACCACTTCAAACGCGTGACAAGTTACCAAAATATGCCTGTATCGAGGGAATGAACTAGACTCACTTACAGACAGAATAGTTTAATAGAACCAGTTATAACTGCTCGTATTACGATCAAGAGTTATTTAAGTACAAAGTGACTATAGTTTTGGGACAAGTTCAAACAGAGTTCGTTTTCCATCGAAACCTTTTTCATTGTTTTTGTGTCCTCACTCGACGGCAAAATATCTTTTAACTTAATCATTTTTCGTCGTAAACAGGTGAAAATTTTTTCTAGGAAATAACGATCCGTATTTATGAACGTATTACAAATGATTACTCAGTTTGCAACGCAAAGTTAAAGTCTTTGCATAGCAGATAAGATTGTATTTGTGAAATATTTTTAATTCAGACAGTTTTACACAGTGGACTAGTTCTGTAATAATACCAGCTAACAACCTGACCATAATGTTTACGTTTCTCTGTTTCTTATCGTCAAGGATAGCTCGAGCCTACAATGTTACGAAGTCAACAAAATACATGGTTCTATTTAAATATATCGGCCTTGACTTTCCGTTCAAGATAGACGCTCCGAAAACCCCAAGTGCAAGATACCCGAGGTCGTCGAGCCTTGACCGATAACAACGCTTCCCCTCGGTTAAATTTCGTATCTGTCGCGAAAGTAAAAGCGTCGAACGAAAGAAGGGACGTCGGACCCGAGTCGAAAAGCAAGAAAAAATACATAGAGCATCAAAGAGTTCCTTCGCCTCTGTTTCTCGAACGTCCGCGGGAACACAAGCTCCGCGTTTCCTGGAATATCCGTTAAAGGTGAAACGCTGGTTGCTTCTTTCCTTGCCGCGGATGCAAATGAAAATATACTCGGTACCCCAGAATTCAGCCCCCGGTGGTGCGTCTGGAAGTCGAAAATATCGAAAGGCACGTAGACGCGTACAACAGAGAGACGTTTCGAGAAAGGAAGGCGAGGGTGAAAGACGAGCCAGATGTATATATGCGTGCATAGTCAAGGAGGGTCGAAATTATCCCGGAGGAGGTTGCGTCGGTGCCTGTGGGCTCTCGCTTTAAATTACACCAGGAAGATGCTGGGCCCCCGACCATCTGGACCCTTTGTCTCACTCCGTAGCTCGTCCTTCCCCAAGGCACGCGATACGTACACCTCAGAATCTCCTCCACGAGAAAATAAAGGACACCGCGACGTATTCCTCTCTTTGCTTTGCTGAACCATCACAGGGGAGAAGCTTCCTCCGAGTATATAGCGGCTGAAACGGCAGGAAGAAACGAGAATGTTGAGCGTCGTGTACCTACTAGGATTTTTCAACCCTTTCTTGCGCGAGGCCACACTAATTGCTTTAATTGCAAGGGGAATGTAACCACACCACGTAGAATCGGCCTTAACGTTCTGACCTGGCAAAAAGATGGTGGCCGTCCCGCGCGATGGCTCGGGTCGTTGTCGAGATACCTGCGACCATGACTTTCCGAAAATCGTCTCTTCGGTCGAGGTAGTATTCCCCTCCCGACCGCAATTTTTTAAAGGTCTCTCAGAAATTTTTTGTTGAAGGAGGGTACTCTTTGTTTCGTTCAGTTTGAATCTATACTTTTAGCTCCATGTTTCGAGAGCATCTATAATTTTTTTCGTTGAGAAACATTAAACATTGTAGGAGTTACAATGGATCCAGTGAAGGCTTTAAAAAGAAAAGTTCAATTTCCAGTCGATTGGTTGGCACGAAAAGAAAAAATTCAACACTTTATAGTCCGAATTATGTTACCAAACTTTTAATTTTCATACTGAATAAAATGCTTCTAATTTAATTTTCGAAAAATTATGTGAAAACCTAATTCAAAGTACATATACCAAACTAATCCCTGCTGTTCTAATTGCTAAATACCGATAGACAACATATTGAAAATATTCCACATTGTTATACACGATTACGATTAGCAACGGTTCAAAATTAAGTCACAAATAAAATCTTATAATCAGAAATAAAACAGTTACACATTTTTTAACGCAGGTTTTTTACTTTGTACATGATTTTATAGAAATATTTTTGTTAAACACGAAGTAAAAGTATCAATAGTGAACACCTTTAACAGAAGTTTCCCCCCAAAAATTACTAAACTGAACTGATGACTCTTCATTTATTTTCTTATATGGTTAAAATCGCATAAAAACGGTATAAAAAGGTGTCGTTCAATGCTTCCGCAGCCTACAAATTACTTGGGTAGTTGGGACACGAAAAAAAATTGAAAGTTGCTGCAGTTGACACTTTTTGTTTCAGTAGTACATAGACAGTTGGGAAAGCGCTAAGAAAGTAAGTAGACGATTCTGTACGTTTCATAGAACGAATTCTTTAATTCCAAGAATAAATGATTAAACGAGAGTAAAAGTAATTGCGTATCTTGATTCAAACCATCAACGCACGAACGTGCTAAAAAAATAAACCACCATTTCTTTTCGATGAAAGTGCCAGGAACTTACAGCCGATTCTAAGACCTGTTTACAGACAGTAATTTTTACAGTTTTTCTGAAAACTGTCCATTACTGCTGCACTGTATCACACGCTTCAATAATTGATTCGATTATATTAACTATAGTTTAACGATTTCATTCATTGCAACCCTTGATAACGATGTTAAAAATTTGTTCCCCTCATAGGAATTGCAGATGTAACGATTTTAAGTACAATAATTACTACAACTGTAATTCCTACGATCGTCTGAACGATAATTTTGAAGCGCTTATGGTTGTTGTACAATCTTTCGTACGACACTGTGTGGGAAGGCAGTACGATGTCGTTCTACGACTATCGTTGCAACACGACGTAGCTCTAATAAATCGCTACGTTTATGCTTTTATTAGAATGTTTAAAACCCGTGTCACGACTTTCTGTACGATCTTTACCATTTTGTGGCGATGATCTTTTAGTTGATATTTTATTTTTGGATTCAGAAAGACGCCGCACGGAACCAGATCCGGGCTGTAGCGGTGCATGTGGAAGCATCGGGATGTTTTCCCCCTACTAAAAACTCTCTAATGTTAAACGAAGTATGACATGACGCGATGTAGAATGCAGGGGACGTCGTTCTCTGATCGCACGCGCATAACCTTTGGGGAACCTTCACATAAAGTTTGATACCACGCATAGTGGGCCAGGAGACCCCCAAAACTGTCCAAAATTCAGAAAATTAGAGAATTCACTTTTTTGCTTTTTTACATTATGAACACAAAAATACGAACACGTGTTACGAGATGGTTATACATTCGGATGACAGTTTTTGAAAAAAGATAGGTATATGTGAACACCAAAATATTAGATTCGACAAGAAATGAATTATTAATAACGTTGGTATCATATCATAGTTTGAGTTTTCTCAGCTATTCAACAAATTTAAACTTAAAATTAAAGAAGACAAAAACAAACTACATGGACAATGTCACAATGTTCAATTACTTCATTTAACGATCGACAAGTTCTTTGTGACGTGAAGTAAATTTTTTAAATGAAAAATTGTATTATTTCTAATGGTAAAGTATAAATTACAAAGTCCAAAGAAATTATAATAATATTTTCGTCATAATTAACCATTATAAACTACCGAAATAAAATTTTTCTTATCGATAACACTCTCAAAAAAGTTTTTAATCGCAAAAATACTTATTATGATTTTCTTTTTATTTTGGTTATGACAATTATGGTTTTTGGATCTAATGCAAGTTATAATCGAGATCAAGAGCCACGTACGCGGGAATAATTTCTGGTGGATGGAAAGCACAGATATACCCAGTGTGTAATATATTGTACTTTCATCGTTTATAATGTCACAAGAAATAATCACCGCTCCCCGAGTATAACTTTGCGAGGATTGCTGTGTAAATGATCAAAACTCGTCGCTGGCTTTCGCGAATTTAACAGCGATCCTATTCTAACTGTCACATAGTTTTTGTAATTTGTAATTTGGGATATACTCGTTAACGGTTCGAACTCGGTTCAAGATTGTTAAAAATTAAGTCACCGGAACACGAACGCGCTCGTTACTGTCCTTTCTTTTCCAACGCAAACGCTATTATAGTCATACACTATATTTTATACTTTCCCCGTTGGATTCCAGTAGGAGAAATTTCAAAAGAAGTCTGTTGTCGTTCACGTAAATTTGTTTGCTTTCTCGATCCCCGTTCGTGTCTCGTGACTTTTCTACGATCTTTATCGTAATTTAATTCTGCGTTCGTTCGTTTAATAACGTAGCTACGCGTTACTCGGAATAGGAAAGGCGAAGGTTTCAAAACTAATTCAAATTTTTTACATTATGATACTAAATGACTAAATACTAATGAAGAAAATGAATCTCCATAGGACTCTTGATTCTTAACGAGGTTGTAAAACTAGGTTCCATGACAAATTGTGGGTGTACTAGTTTCCAGTTCTCTAAAAACAAAGTTTCGTTTTTGTGATCAATTCGAGAGGTTCGGTGTGACAATCAACGCGTTAATCGAAGCAACCAACGCTACAAGCATAAAAAAATGCTGGCAACGAACATTGATCGAGAAACATCGATTTAGTTTCCTGTTTCCCAAATCTGGCTCCGATTAAAGGAAGTCAGAAAATGGCGGCACTTTTAAAGTCACGTTCCTCGCTGAAAAGCGTGCTACGCATTCACGCAACGACGGACGCCGAATTCATTTGACATTCTTAACAAGTCGTTGTGCCTTGCCTCTTGCATTCTGATCCGCGGAAAAAGAAGGACCAACGAGAATCGGCAGCACCGATAAACGGCAATCGTCCCTCGATCCTCGTCGATGCCCGGGCTTTACGCACGACGCATCGCAATTCGTCATTGAGATTTTTCGATCGGAGACTTTCTAGCGAAGCCGTTCTTAGATCGCGTTCACCTTCTTCGCAAAAAATCGGTCCCCGTCCGAGAAGAAAGTCAACGAAAGTGATCTCATAACGGCTCACCGACGCTTATTCTTCATTCCCAACGCATTGTCGACGAAAGCGATCCTGTCAACGCATTCCCGCATCTCGTTAAGTGTCACGAGATTTGCATATTCGCAGTTTCTTGCGGGACCAACGATTACCCCTTTACGGTGAGAACGTTATTACGTAACCATACGTCATACTTCGAGGAACGATGTTGGATAACCATGCGAGAGAACCTGCAACGATCGATCGTGCTGGCGTCTGTCACAACTTTGACCTTAGGTTTCCGCCAATCCGCGATACTGAATTCGATTCTGAATGCTTTATAGGAAACTTGTCACGTAATGAAGTGCATTAGTTTCTCGATTATCCGACCTTATCATTGTATGCGTTGGTAGCAAACTCGAGGGACTTGGAAAATTGGATTTTCTCCCCTTAGGGTAACAGGCAGATTACAAATATATCGCGATTCTGTTTCTGAGACGTAGTACATACAGAGATAATATTTTATTCAATGTATAAGTAAAGACGTAAAGAAACCAAATACGTATTGTTGTAAAATATGGAATATGAAATACGTAAATTCGTATTTCTGTTATTAATTTGCTTGATACAAATTTTGTTCGTGGGATCAGTTTTCTACCGCTGCTGATTTTCAACAATCAGCTTTAACGATTTTAATATTTACTCCATGAGCTTTAATAATAATTCTACAATAACACACTATTGATTCAGAGAAGGGGTTTCTTTCCACCATGATAACGTACGAGCTTACACGTGTCTAACAACAGGACAAAAAATATTGCTATATTTACTATATGCACTATATTTACTTTGTAAAATTCTCTTAACAAAAAATCTTTGAAAATGTGCGTGATCTTGTAAATTAAGAACCACACAAATTTAAAATTTAAAAAATAAAAGTGAATACGTATGCACGAAAGTTTTGAATATTCGTATTGCAATATCGACCCTAACTTTTAAAAAATCACGAAAATTTGACCGTGCACTTTTGTTAATTGACACTGTAGCGCAAAATTCTCGACGTACAAACAGTTCTTGCATCTTGCACCGAGGAATTTCTACGAAAAGTAAAGAAAAACATACACGCGTGACGGGTTGACCGTTCCACCTACCGTTTTAATCGTGCCGGTACTTTTTGCGCCTTTTCGGAGTAACGCGATCCAAAAAAGTAAGTGCGCAACGCAACCTGCTCGGATCATTAACACTCGTGTGTCTTTCGAGAAATTAATACAGACTTTAGAGGCGCTCGACAAATTAGATACCAACAAAGTCGACCATATTTAAACGAATTTTCATTGAAATAATCGTTTAATGAAAAATTATTCATTATTTAAAAGTTTGGACAAAAGAATTTGTAATTAGTTATTGATTACTTAAAATAAAACTACAATTACTAGTGCGAATTATGTAAAACATTTGATTGCAATTTTTGTATTCCATTCCAAAATTCGGACTGTAATTTAAAAATCCGCCATTTGCTTTGTGATCACAATCAACCGAAATTAAATATACTTTCCGATAAATTATTTGAAAAAAGTATTCTAACAGGAAACACGAGTTACAAATGACAATTCGTTTCAATTAAAACGTGTACAAATACATAAGAATTGAAAACTAATAATTATTAAAAATATTTGTTTTCCTCGATCATACATAAAGAAAATGTACAAGGTATTTAAAATTGAAATTTCATTTTCATTTGTTATTTGAATCAAAATTCACCCAACTCTGAATACCAAGTTAGTGCATTACTAGTTCTACTTTTCAGAATACGATGAATAGATCCAAGGACAAATTGATATATTGTGCAGAATAAAATTTCTTACACCATCGAGTAAAATCGATTTAAACGCGAATGCTTAAATGTAGGTGTAACGTACACACATGTTTAATATACACGTATGAACGTATACTTGTAATACCGTAGTATAAGAACTAATATCGTAATATGCACATTATGTAACTGCGTTCATTACGATGCCGTAACTCCCCGTGCACCTACGATTATCTGAATTGCACACGTACAAAATTGGTCGATCCTGCCCACAACGATTAATAAGTGCTTGACCAGTAATGGTATTATAATTATGTTTCACGCGTATGGTATCGTAGACTGATCATTAAATTCACTTGCATTAAAACCTTTTAACCCCTTCAGCCACAATTTATTCTAAAGCTACAATATTATGATTACTGAATGTCGATACGAAATTTCAAATAATACAAGATTAATGTTTAATGATATCTCTTATTTGGGAATTTTTCTCGCGTGAATTAACTCTTGTAATTAAGAACTGAGTTGTAAAAGGAAACAGGTGAAAAATAGTGAACAAATATCTGAATGTAAAATGAAGGAATGTGATATAATTCGTGAGAAAATACAAAACAATTTCGTTCTTTGACTTGTCAACAGGAACATAACTTGCATCGTATTTTTCTTTATTTACTCTTCTTGTCTTTTCAACTATTTCACTACTCTACCCAGTAAATATTATTTATATCTTATGATTTCCCATTGTTTAACATTTCTATAGATTCAGAACTCTTTTTGTTCATTATCTTTTTTTGAAAAATAGAAATAGTAAATCACCAAATGTGATCACCAAATATAACAATGCAAATGATACGTAACTGTGCTTATCACATACTATTATACATTTATTCCCGTAAACTCAATCAACTACAAATTACCAACATGTCAATGTCCAATACAGGACATTTTCTGCGACAGTTATCAATAAAATACCTATTATTTTGATTTTCTTCCGAAAAATAATGTATTTCTTTCCTTATTTGAACCTTTATAAACAAACATTATATATACATATTTTATTATAAAATAAAATATTTCACTAAAAGGTAACTCTTACTTTCAGGTAACAACCATCCCCAACGAAGGGGTAAGAAGTTCCTCCTCGATTGACAACAAATAAAATAACCTTCTATACAGAACCTGTTATAACATCTCAAAATATAATAAATTTGATAATTAGTGAAAAGAGCGAATCTATTATTTGTTATATTTTCGCAAAATCTAAGCTGTTACTGTCTTTCTCCAGGAAAACGGAAACACTTTTTCTATTTTCTCGCCCGACGCGTACGATTTTCCCTGTCAGGCGAGCGCCTCGTCGCGACGTTTAGCAAAAAGAGTCTATGGAAACGGAATGTCGATTCGTTTCAAGGAACTTTCACCGTCCCGCAACACACAACCGCCGGTAGTCCCTTTTGCGAGGATGCTGCACGCTCGCGGCGGCGGCGTTTCAGAATTTTCCGTGGTGGCCATTTACGTACATCGACGTACGCCAAGTTTGGTATCGCGGATTCCTTTTTCCGTTACTGGCCGCGGCTCGAATTTGCATTAAAGGAGTGACGTGACGCCGGTGTACCGCTCTTCTAATGCACTTCGTTTCGCGCGCTCGCACGCGTACACGCGTTTACGCACGTATCACACGCGTGCACGCGGTCTCTTCTTGCACACGGCCGCACGATCGATGGGAGCCACGTGGGCGACTTGTTAAGTGCACCGTCGAATCACACCCAACTGCAGCCTCGTATTCTGCTCGGTGCACCCATACAAGAGTATGCACTTTGATTTAATGCTACGCGGAGCGAGATAACGCCCGACCGGTCGGGGTACCGATTTTTTCCCGAGATAATACAAATGTTCGTCCGTACGTGTGCGTAATGGAGAGCAAGGTCGCGTAGTGTGTGCGTTTAAGTAATCGAGCATTGTGCTTGCATTACGAAGATGGACCGAAATGGAATGAACAAAGATATGCTTGTTTGGGTAACACCGCGATCTTGATTAAACACTTTCGTGTGTCAGATGCCGCGTACCACTGTTAAGAGATGTTTATTAAACTACGTTCGAAGACTTCTTCTTCAGGGGTTGAAAAATTATTTCTGTTTTGTTTTAAGGGGGTATCCTGGTCTCGAATTTTGGAAAACTCCATTTTTTCTTTTATCCTTGACTGATTGAGACTGGATCAGTATGGACCCACGTCTGTCATTTCTTCTGTTTCTATCATGTATGTTATAGAAAATAATATTTTTAAATTCAGACACTGGAATCTATATTATATTTTTTATAAGGGTAATACGTGCCTTTGGTATTCATCTCACCTAATTTATACTTGTTATAACATCTACCTCGTTATTTGTCTTTCAATCTTTCATTCCTATAGTCTCTATCTTTATTGACTTAAATCACTCGACGTGACTCTTGTGGACGCGGATTAGAGTACACCCAAGTATGTTTGACGGAGGATTTTAAGTATATATTGTCTTTGTTTGTCAAATTAACGGCATTTGTAACTGTTTGAAGAATAGAGTTTGTAACTATAGCTACCTTAGTATAGCTATACATATCGATACGACAACCGTATGTCTCAATAAGTCTCAAACTGTTCCTAATCACTTCATTTAATGAATTGATACGACCGATTTAATTTATGATGTTAATATACAGATAGTATCTAAAGGCGTCTTAGCCCTATCATTAGATAGTGTACAAGATGATAAAATTATTTAGAAACTGTAATGGATTAGTGTGGTTTATAGTACGCAAATTTTTCTAAATGTTTATATTAATGATGCTGGTAAGGGGTTAGCTCACAGTACATCTGTATGTTTTTCATTATGTCTTCTTCTAGCTACTAAATGTTGCTCAACATTGATTTCCACACGCTAATCTCCAACCAGCATCATCGGTGCAAACATTTAGCAAAATTTAAATATTATGCATCGTATTAATTACCGTTGCTGTTTGTAAATTAAACGATTTTTTGAATAACATACACCTTCTTTTCCGTTTAAATTTCTTTGGACATTGTTCTAAAAGGTTGTCCGAAGGAGATCATAATTGATGTTTAATACATCACTATAAACGTCTAAAAAAGGAAACATCACCGATCGAGCCATTAAATTATCTCAATGTCACTATTCGCAAACACGATGCTTATAGTGATTTGTTACATCGATGGGCACAGAAATAAAGTAAAACTTATTGACAAATTGATTTAACTGTATCTAGTAACTGCTTCTTAGATGGCAATCTAAAGAATTACGGCTTCATTCGTTATCCAAAGCATCGGTAAATTAAATAATCTGATGCGTGTTGTCAATAGTGCTAGATAATAGACAAAGGAAGATAATAAATATGCCTATCCCATTAAATTTCGATAACCTAAACCTATTATCTTTTATTATCTATGTTAACAACATTGACATCATCGTTTCATAATACGGTTGTTCATTCCATCGAGGACTGAAATGTTGCAAACATGTGTTTGCTTTTTTCATATTGTAGGTTTCCAAAAGCGTATACATTTTTTCAAATTTTCTTATATCAAAAACTCTTACACATAATTTGAAATGTGAAGCTTAACAAATTATAATCTAACTTAAATATCATTTATAGAGCCTTCAAATTGAGAGTTATTATAGCATATAAATTTACTTATTGTTTTACATTATATCATTCTGTGTCATTTTAAAGACCTAGATACTCTAATTGTCCCCTGAATGTTATCACGATGCTCTCACGATAAAAGCTAAGAACGAATCTTATAAGAAACTTTTACAACCGAAGTGAATGTTCGTAAATGACTGTGATTGGTCGCCAGGTACGCAAGGAAATGCAGAGCGCCACTATTTCGCGCAAAAAGATATTATTACATGCTATTATATTCGAATATAAAAATGGTTTCTTCTAACCGCGTATCATAATGACTAATATTAGTTGGATTTCATGTTTCGATGGAAAAAGAAGCGAACAGACGAAAGCAGAATAATTTTACCGTTTCTTGTACGATTCAAACGCAAATGCGTTCGACGCGTTAGAAAGAGGGACGGTGAATGTTAACGTCTTATCATTTTTTTACTGGTGCCCCGTTGCAGGAGAATAGCTTTATTAACGTGTTTTCCTTCGTTCAGGTTGAAAACTGGAATTCAGTTCTGACGCGAACACCTGCCTAGTCTGGACGTAACACTTGTCGAGGAATATTAACGACGTGCCACTAAAAATCACCGCCCACATCATCTACGAAATGATAAATTAATTGCATGAAATCAGAGAGTACTCGCGGATCCGGTCGTATCGTGCCGTACAAATCGCTGCTCTATGGAATGATTAATGGTTAACGTTTGGTACTCTCGACGAGGAAAATAATCCGGGACGTCGGTGAACGGTTAAGTATGAAGTAGTGTAAATTGTAGTAAAATTATAGTTTCTGAAGACAATTTATACGAAGTAAAGGCTCGTAATACGCTCGTTCCGGATTCCGTAAATCTCACTTCGTTTGATGGTAATTCGAGTCCTTTCGAACAAGATTTACGAAACTCGATTCCTATCGAAAGCTTTAGACCTGTATCAAATTACTCTCACTTGCGTTTTTCGTTGCTATAAACGACAGATACGAGAATGAGACTCATGACTGTTATACTTTTTGCAGCAATTGATAACAGAAATATTGTACTTTCAAGATGATTCCAACCTTTCTTAAATAATTATACACTATACATGAGCGCAAGGAAGACATTGTTATTCCACCAACTTCCACATTATTAACGTCCAAGTATGTATGGATTATTACTCGAGAAAATGATGAGATTTCGGGTTCGTACCGGTCTCGACGTCGATTGCGTTTAATTCGTAGCATAAATTACTCGATCGAGGCGTATCGCTTAATAGGGTCGCAATGTCAAAACAGAGGCGGTGGAAAAGAGTTAATAATATCGCGCTGATAATTATAGGGTCCGCTACACGTGAACATGACTTTCCGGCCATCTATCCAAAACTCGCAGAATCCTCGAACGAGTTCCACCTGCGCGGATATATGCGATCTGGGGATTACTCACGCGGCCTCCGAGGGTGCGTCGAAATAGAACGCTTAGTCAGACGTCACCAGGAACTGCATCGGGGGAGTCACCGGCCCGCTACACACGCGCGTCTTACTTTGTTACGCTTTATGTACTTGTCCAACGCTCTATGGAGGCATAAAACGATCGTGGATGCGAAACGCGTACACGTAAAATGCTATTGCGCTCTGAGACGCAGTTATAATAGACCATAGTCGGACAGGGTTACGTTAAATTAAAACATGATCCTATCGCGACGATAGGAAGTCTGCCACCGACGCGATTACCTCACTAGAAGCCTCACTGTCTGCCCGGGAAGCGTTTGGTACAGGGTGATCAGAATCACGCAAATTTTATTCGTTTTTCTTTTAAATGGAGTAGTTTCTTAGTTTTCTATTTTCTATTTATTTCGGAGTATATCTCGAGCATGCTAAAATTAGATTTTAGCCTATCCTAATTCTTGTAATCGTAACTTGGTCTCTCCTTTGTAGAAGATATAATAGCGAACATGTATTTTTCATTATTTTCCATTTGGAAACATTTTACTAGCAAACAACGAATGGAAATATCAGATTTATTTGTAAACTAAGTCTTGCGTACGTTTCAATGTCAAACGTTGCGGGGGCCAATCACAATCATTTTTGGTGAGTAGACATACCCCAAAATCCTACGCACTTTCGAGAAAAAAATTCGAGTAGGTGCCTAAATTTTTCGACGAAATTGAAAAGTTTCAAATCATTCTGGAAAAATTATTTTCGGTTGCGGGAGTCAATTAGAATCATCTTTGGTGAATACACATACCCACAAAATCCTACGTTCTTTCGAGAAAAAAATTCGTTACCGAAAATATACTGTGTGGCAGGAAATGTTTCTATATCTTTTTAACAAAGCCTCGATCAACAAATTAGTATCCTTGATTTTCGTCTTATTTTGGCCTCTAGAATCTCCCATTAAAATTTTTTCAATATTTCGAATCTACGTTTGTGTTTGAAAAACATCGAATGCGCGTCTTACATATTTTGACCGCGACCATAAAGGAATTTCTGAATGGCAATACAGATCACACATAGCAATAAGGTAAATCGAGTGGTTGTGTTCGAGCACGTGGCTCGGTAGATACCCTATGGGTGGGAGCTAGTTTAAGATTACTGATCTTAAAAGGTGAGCGCACCTGGATCGACTATAATACTTATTTGCATCCGCTGCATCTCTATACTTCCAACCAGGTGGTTTATCTACAGTACACTGTTTAGATTACTTGCTTCGGGGCTTACTCAGGTAGCATCGCAACAAAGTTATTTTCAATCAAGACAGCATTTTTCCCAGATTTATCTTAATTGTTTGTCTCCATATAAGTAAGTTCCCCGCGAGTCATAATAAAGCACTACGAAGAAACATAAACGACTGATAAAAACTTCGTTACCTTTCGCAAGAATAATTATCGGTTATCATGAACTCATATTGTACTTGATTTCGAAGACGAATTTTACAAAATGACCGATGTATACAATATAATGGAATTTGTAATGTATCAAGCTGTAAAGTAAAGCCATTCTGATTATATTAAATAAACAATAAAATATTCACAGAGTAAAGAAAGGTAAAAGTGTAATAATATTTTTCTAAATTTAGTTTTATATAAAGCTTTACTGACGTATCGATAAATAATAAAATCTTTTTATTTCAATGTTACTGCGGTATAAAATTATTTTATAAATAGTCTTTTCAATAATATGCAATTTTGAACGAATCTTTGTATCATATTCTCTTCGAAATCAATATTAACTTATCATTTCCCCTATTTCTACCTGTTTTCAGGGTAACATTTCAACAAGCAGAGTGGCGCAGTGGAAGCGTGCTGGGCCCATAACCCAGAGGTCCGTGGATCGAAACCACGCTCTGCTAGTAAGAATTATTTTTGACTTTTTTTTTACCCAAAATTCCGAAACATGTTTCTAAGAGAATTACGATAATTATTTAAATTTTTACATCAATAATAATACGTACAGAAAATGTTTCGTCCCGTAACACGACTAAGACTCGCTTTATAACGGGCACAGGTCGTACCGCTTCACGTTGTTCGATTTTAATACAATTGCGAGGGCGTTTAAATTGCAGGCTGAGTAATTTGCAATGCAAAAAAAGGCGGGAGTGTGTCCTAAAGTCCCGTAAGCCCGAGACACAACCGGTGAGCAATGAGACGCACAACGATGGATGCCATTCCTCCGTCATTGTCCCCACAGAAAAGATGAGACGAGTTCAGGAGTTCAACAGAGTTCACGAACGTAAATTTGGTGGGTGTCATATTCGCTCTGCGAAATATTTCTTCGAAGACTGTTTAAAGAGGAACTCACTTGGACCGAAATGCTATCGAAAAGCCTTCGAACTCCGTGCAATTTATTAATAATACACGAAAATTGATCATGACGTTTCGAATCCACGAATGTACTAACACGTCATAACTTACCACGTTAAATATCCTTCTTTTACAATAAACGTTCTTACGTAACGAAATAGACGAAACATAGTTCTGTCTGGTTCTTAATGTTTAATATTTATTAAACCTTTGGAGGTGTGCATAATTTCAACGTAACGTTACCTAACACGCGTGATAATTTAAGGAGTTGTAATGGTAGAAATTAACATCGATTTTAGAAAATTGCGTGCAAGACTAATGGCAATTTAACCCGGAAACATTTACAGCATTTAAAGCGTCTATGTTCGCTTTATTATACAATTAAAAAGAAGGATTCCCGCTGCATTTACCTTTCAGTTATTATATCAACGTTTTAGATTTATCTTATTTGTGCTAAAATATAGCTTCGAAATATTTAAAACATTAGCCATTTTTTAAAGTAAATTTCGTCTGTAGCGAATGTAATATAAAGTTGCGTTGGAAAATGAAAAATAAATAAAACTAATATTAAGTTTACATCTCTTCACAGCCTGGAATACAATTTTAAAAGAAAATTATATTTCTTTTCAAACTTTCGAGGAAGAAAGTTTCGTAACACGAGATTTCTTCAACTTTTGCTTTAACGTTACGAAAAATGTAGGAATATGATTGGGTTCGTAATTATTCGAAGCAACGTATATTTGTAGTGTTTTTATAGTTTCGTTGGCTGTGGTGCAGCATTATTGAGTACACGTTGCAACGAAGGTGAAGATAAAAATAGATTGTAACAGCGTAATGGATTGAATTTACGAAGGAATAGAAAGCACGCGTCGACCGTTGTTTTTATGGCGCCTACCGCTAAGAGTGGCAAGCATCGATAGTATTTACGCGCGCTCCTTATAAATGGAATATCAATGAGATCGGGCGCGTAACCCCGGGTCGGCATTATTTAACGTGAGCACGTCGTATACGTGACAAAGTGGCTTGACCGCTTGTCAAACCAGCACAAACACGAGCTTTCATGGCTCCAAAGGACCGGATCGGTGCGGGTCGCGTCGCGTGGCGTGTCGTTACCGTTAAGCACAAGCATCGAATTTGCACGTGCTCGTTCTTCTATACACGTTGTACATCATAAACCTTGAATAAAGCATTATGGGTTTTGTCATACGATGAAATCACGATTACAACATTATAACCTCAACGATTCGCTTTAACGAGCTTGCAATCGCACGATTTCCCATTAAACGTACGATTAAAATCGTTTATTATCCTATATAATTTCACTCAACGACTTATAAAACAGAACCTCGATGGCATTCTCGAATCCGATCGCTTCGAATTGAATTTCAAATTGCCAGAATAGCCTATAACGTGGACAATAACCTGTAGAAGTAATTTAAGTTGTCATTTTTGCGTATATGCAACCTGTTCGTGATGTTTATTTGACGCTATATCCCACTTTACGAGTTTCACAAGCTATCTCGAATTATACATGATAAAGTAAACGGTAAATATCTACATCTTTGTAGCTGCATTCAGTATCGTGGGTTGCAAGTTTCATTTACGACTTGAATCCTGTAATATTAAAGCTGCTTCCATAACAGAATGGAGGTGCAACTGGTTTCTACACTGATGAGTCATGTCGAATATCAATTTATAATTTTTCAGTATGCTTTAATTCCCTGTTAAATGCCTAAATATTTATCTTTATCGAATAAAAAATGGTTATACCCACTCTTTATAATTAAGAGAATTAAAAAAGTTCATAAAGACACCGTTCGACTTAATTCAATTATAAAATAAAATATTTTGCAACAAACTCGTAAATATTTAATTGTTCGATCGAATAAACGTTATGAATAAATTGTTATATATTGCTTTTAGTCGAACGAAGAACGTATTCCTTTGACCGTAAATATAGGACGAAATTGAGGTCGAATAAAGGCTAGGATAAAAGGGACCAAGGTACATCGACCGATCCGTTTCTCAGAATCGAGAATCGTTTTTTTGTCTGGTGTTCGGACAAACAATTAACTCGGATCTTTCGCGAAGGCGTTACATTCGACCTAGATACGGAGATATTAAATCTTGCCACGCGATCTGAATTTCTTACGAGAGAGTGACGAATGCTGTCTAGGACGCTTCGTCTATTTTGCCTTTGCACGTTTTGTTTTGGGTTGACGACGGCTCTTCTCATTTCGCACACTTATCCGTTTGTTTATATACCTGTATCCCGTCCTCACTCCCCCTCGCGCCTTCCACAGAATTCCCGCAATTTCGCGTGGGAATGAGATTGCTTTGCAGATTTTAGCTCTGATTGATGCCTAGTAAAACTTGAGTTATCCTACACTTGGAGAAATTGTTCCGTCGAGGATGATGGAGTTTCTAGTATTTCTCTGATCGTAAGCATTAAGGTTTTCGTGATTGCTATGCAGATTTTTAAGTAATACACTAATTTAACCGGGATGTGGTTTTGAATCACACCTTAAATTTAAATAACCATAAGATCTGTATGTTAATTTTGTGAATAATGTTTATGTACTTTATGTGTATACAATTTATAACTTAATAATATACCAAATAAGTAAAATAAAGTTTTCTATTAGACACCCTTCTAAAGAACGAGGAGTCGAATTTATAGATTCTCGTGTTTATAAAAGCTAACAGTTATAGAATCTGTATTGTAATAAAAGTAATAAAATCAGAGAAGCGAGAAGAATTTTGATTGCACGGGTATCTCGTAAAATAGAATAGTTTTTAAGAACTCGTAATTTTACATTTTAATTTTCTTAATTTTTCGAAATTTCGTCTCGAGGTATCGTGCAATATTCAAGTAGGCTCCGTGGACCGTTAGGTTGATTAATGAAGGCAAAACTTGCTATTAAAATTGTTGGGTGCACAAAGAGAATCTTATTTGCTTAGAGAACACACGAGGACGCGTCTTCTGTACTGTTTGCCAATTTTGCAGAGTACCATGACGAAGACGTTTCAGTATAATCAAAATCATGTTTTGACAATATATCTTCATTTAACATCCAACCACACCGTCATCGGACTGACTTGAAAAATTTGTCTAGTAGCGTAAAAAATGAATTAAAAGATCAATTTATTTAATTTCATTATTTTTATTTTTATTTTATATACTTAATTATGAAATTTTCTATAAATTCTCTATCTTGACATTTCTTGCTGGCAATTTTTTATCTTTTATAAATATTTGGTATATACAAATTATGATACATAATCATTGTAATAATTACTAGACATAATACACATACGATTCAGAGAAATTTTGAACTAGAAAATCACATGAGGTACAAATTGACATTAAATTTGACTCTGTATCGTAAAAATTAAAATCAATATAAAGACAGACTATTTCTTTGGTTTATAAACGTTCCATTTGGCCAATATGTCATCCAATTCATTGCATTTTGCTCGCTCTTGTACATTGTTGCGCAGAGGTCGATCGTTTGGATGAACTTTATGAATCAGTGCGTTCTCCTTCGATGCATTGCCACGCTTAAAATTCCATAAAAGTGTAAGACACAATTATGAATATTAGAACTGCAAATTATTACCTTCATTTATGTACGATAAATCATTTACATAAATGAATATGTATACAACAAATAGTAGAACTTGGAGAATGCGCGATATATCTATTATAATAACTGTTTTACATTTAATAAAAATAATGTTCAGTGTAAAATTATGTCCATAAGGTCCTCAATATCATTACATAATACATATTTAACCCCAGAATCCCACACTAGATTCCTAGTCTATTTCCCCGTGTTTATATATTTCGTAAAGGGTGACATTTAGATTCCTACCCCCACCATGACAAATTTTTATGGTGTCAACATGATGGATGATGCTGTGTCAGGCACAATATGCTTGAGGAATTGAAATAATGATCTCATAAAGTCTGTGTGAGGTCCGTTAGACCACAGTTTGTGATTTATGTGTAAATTTCATTTATAAGTTCACATTATTCTTTTTCTTTAACTTGTCAACAATCTCGCAGTGTCGTCGAGACGTTTGTCTAGTCTTTTCATTTTTTAGTTACTTTTTATAGTTATGTGAGAGTCACAGCAGTTCCACCCTCCTATTTTGTTTCTTCTATTTACTCCATTTTTTAAAGTACATCTCTTAATTGTTACTTTTGTTTGTATCTTACAATGTGTTACTAATATTTTATGTTACCCGTGTTACTACAGGTATTTCGAGAAATCTAAAAAAAAACAAGAATTATGAACAACACAAATTGTTAAAATAAAAAATATCAATCTATTCCTGTCTTGTGTTTCGTTGTTTAAAAGAATCAAATCATGATTCTTATTTTCTTAGAAACGTATTTTCTTCGTACCTTTCGAAACATTATAGGATAACAGCTATAAGTTTTAATTAATATTTCTGAGTACAAGAGTTTTACTTACAGTCCGTTGTTTCGATTCAGATATTTTTTAAACAAAAATTATGATTGTAAATGAGTGATGTTAATGTGGTATTCTAAGGTTAAAACATGGTTCATGCAAATCAATAAAATTCAAAAACGAAAGAACCACAAAATTATAAAATCATTTATATTAAGGACTAATAAACGAATTTAGAAAGAATTAATAACCGTAAACGATGAAATGCGTTACTTGTTTCTGATTTCGCTTCAGCGATTCCGAAGGTATCGAATCATAACGTATCGAATCCGTGGACGATTTTACGGACACGTCTTCAGTTTTTCCTACTTTACACAATTCTTGAATCCTACTTTTGTAAATTGGAGACTGTGACCGTTGTTTTACGTCCTTTGTAATACACTGAATGGCATATAATGTACCTGGAATAATGAATACACACGAAGCTAAAATATTAATGGCATTAAACGCAAACTATGTGCTACTAACGTATTGTATCTGACGCCAATCGTACAGCCATTCTTTCACATTAAATTTCAACATGGAAAATATCGAAATCCTCCTTGCCATTCATCCAACCATTAAAAACTGAATCAGTAACTATAAACTTGACAATTTTTGTTTCTCTGCGAAGTATTTTGTTTCTGAAGGAACTGAATCTCAGTATTCGTCACATTTCGTTTTTATTATATTTCCTTTATAATATTTCATCGTATTTATATTGAAATATATTCAAGGAAAAAAGTTATGAAATTATCAGGTACGAAGCGTTTTTAATTTTTCCTCTTTAGAGTAGATCGACATTTTATTTAATTTCTTTTTACATAAGTGAATCGAGAACGTTTTCACATTATGCAAGATTATATTTTTCATTTTTGTAAGGTTTTTATATGCTCGTGAACAATATATAGCTTGTCACATTTCGATTTGACCAACCACCATATTATTATGTGTCGTAACTCAGAGTACTAAACGGTGTTAAGAAGTAGGTTGAGAAAGATTTTTACAACGAATTAGAAACTTCGTGTAGACGTAGTATTCCAGAGATGTATCGACCATTAATAATTTTAATTTAGTAAATAGTGGGACACAAAGTTAGACGAATGCTAACAGCTCGACGTTATTTATATCTATAAGAAGAGAACAACGTTGCACAGTTTACTGTTGGAACAAAAATGCACGTTTGCTTTCTGAATTTAGTATGGTTTACTATGGTTTGCTCGATTCCCGGAAACTCAAAGTAGGGTGACACAAGTATTAATGTTTCTTTTAACTGTTCCTGTTATACTGTGACCAGATGAGGGATGAAACGGTCACCCACGTCGAGGGCGTTCGAACGTTCGTCTGGGAAGTATTACGTTACAAAGCTATGTAAACATGGAAACTAGAATATTAGATTTCATAGAGATTCGACAAATAAATTATGTTGAAATGCTGACACTCAATTGTGCCAGTGTTATAATCATAATTTTATTACCGATATAATAAATTAATGATTGCTTGTGAAACAAAATTTGATTTGGAAATTACTGTCATTCAATGGGGAAGCACTAAGAATACAGTTGATGATATTCTATTACTGTATTTATGATATACAGGGTGCTCGACCACCCCTGGGAAAAATTTTAATGGGAGCACTGAAAAACCTGTATATACATATGTAAATCTTATAATCGTGATATTGGTCAAAAATAGAATTTAAAAACTGTTTGCTTTCAATTAAAAAAAGCTGTCTACAGAACAGTATTGAAACAAGAATCTATTTTAACGATTATACGTTAACGAGTAAACGTTCTTCTCGACGAAGATAAATTATTTGCAAGTAAAATTCCTAAAGTTACACAATCTTTTCGTACATTCGTTAAAGACGTATAAAATGTATGAAATTGCCTTCGAGTTCGCTTCGTACGAAATTTAAAAGCACGATATATTTTCCATATAGTAGACGTGTTCCGTCAAAGCAGTTTTATCTTTTACGGCGCCGAGCCATTAATGTTTTGATGCTAGTAATTATCTCGCTGACGATGATGGCGTGCTATTAACCACTTTCAAGTACTGTCCTAAATTGCAGAGAAAGTGTAAGGAGTTTTGAATGTCCGCAATGCGGATAGAAGTATCGCGCGGTTCCGTGAAAGATGTTTGTTCCTTTTGCTCTTGCGTCTTCCACGATCGCGTTACCAAGTGCCACGGCTGCGTGACGTTAACATTTATTTATCTAGCTGGGTTGACGCGTTAACTAATATCAGATACAAGATATCAGATGAATAAACAGAGATCTGCGGTCGATTGTAACCAAAGACGTTTTACAGTACCACAGCCTCTGGCTTCCTGCTCCAAGGTTGCTCGCATAGCACCCGACATTGTTCGTGATGATCTATTTTCTGCTGTCCATCGATCGGAATCCATTTCATATGCGGAAGAACGGTCCCAAGGTACGGGACTACCGTTATAGATAGGTCTGCACGCTTTATTTCTATTTTCCGTGGATATAGTTTTCACTAGAAATTCGAGTTTTTTGCGCCTATCGATACCTGTTCTTGTCGCCGCTATTAACCCATTCACCATACCGCGATACAGCTACTTGCGCGTTTATTTTGCAACGTCTTCTTCCCGGCGTCTTGCCTCTGTTTACAATGTTCTAGATCTCAAACTGTTTGCGCAATAAATTAACTTCTCACTTATTAAATTACATTAAAATCGTTATTACTAATTCGAATAGGTTTCTTCGTTAGACTATAACTGGAGATAGTTTGTTAGAACGCATTTCAAATATTCCCAACGATATTAAAAGGCTATAACCATTTTTGGAGCTGGTTTAAGTTTTTTTTACATTCAAAATTAAATTTTTTGTGTTTTGACTTTTATATAAAATTGATTATTGTTTTTCGTTGAATTTAGAGTTGATTTTAATCTTCATTGTTTAAAATTGGAACTGAGTTTGAATAAGTATGAAACGAAAGATATTTTACACTTTGTATACGTAAATCTGCTAAATTTTCTTTCACGTTGATTAAATGTAATTCGATCTATTACGTATAATATAAAGAATACGTTCAATGGTTTAGTATAATTTGAAAAACAATTGCATGCCTTTGGAATTTAAAAAGGCGACGTGCGCCAACCTGATTCAAATCACACAATTTGCGGTTTCTATCATAAAATGCGTTGCAGCTCAGAAGTTATTACGTGTCGTGTGGTCAGATGCAAAGTACAGGAAGCAAAAGAAACGCAGACCTAAACGCGAATTCATTTCGTATAATATATCATCGCGTGTCGGTAATTTAAAAAACTAAAATTTATGTGTATAATACGCGGGGCTATAAATACGTTCATAAAGTAGATCCATTTCCAATAAAATTCCTTAACTATTATGCTCGCAAAGCTTTCTCAATGTTCCGTGTAAAATTATACCTTATTAACTCGTATAAGTGCCTCGATACAAATTCAATATTTGACTTGATAATATTGTCGACATGTGCTTACAAATTGATAGGTGAAAATTATTAGATATAACGTTTTTTATATTAGAATTAACAACCTTGTTTGCAGCCATGAAAAGTCAATTTATAATCGCCTTCAAAATGACTAAAACAAGATAATCTGAATTATAAATTTAAAAGAAAAATTAATTAATGGAACAGCGAAATATATATATTTCTATAGAAAAAGATATCTATGATATAAAATAATGTTTGTAATAAATAACATAATAAACAAAGAATTGGTAAGTAGAACAATGCAAAAATTTAATCAAAATCCTTGTACCGAAGTGTAAAATAATAAAATATATATTTGTATAGTAAAAGAGGACGAGTTCAAAGAATTCAAGATGATCAAAGATTAATCAAGGTTAAATTTTAATATCTCAACAGCTAAATGTGTGAAAAAATTTAATAAATAGCTTTAGGGCAGATATACCTTAATAGCAAAAGAAAAAATAACATTGATCTTACAAACATTCAAAAAATCAATGTACAGAAAATAGACTATGATTAGCTTTTAGGCTTCACCGAATCACATTAACGAGGAAAAAATAATTTGAAATCAGTCCTGCGGTACCGGAAATAATTAAGATGATCGAGTTATCCGTCCGGTATAAATCACAAATGTATCGTTGGTTCCCGGTGAGTAATCAGTACTATTATTTAATGAGCCAGCAAGATTGGCACGCTTTAACGCCGATTTCTCATAATTGCGAGTAGACCGCTGGCCGAGCAGCTGGTCAAGTACCACGAAAACGACGATTCCCCAGGGAATAACAACGAGCATGAATCTAGGTATAGAACGCAGAAAAGGAGGAAGGTGAATTAGCCGATAGAGCGGGCAGAGCGCGTAATGATCGTCGGCACATAAATTTAGCGAAGAGACGAGGCGAGAGACGAAAATCTCAGCCGAATAATCCAAACGTGATGAACGCCAACCGGCTTTACTTTGGAACAGATCCACATACGCTCGGGTCCGCTCGGTCCATCCCGGACCAGCGCTGATATGCACCATCGAACTCGACGACGAAACATTCTAACACTTTCTGACATTTGACATATGTAACCGCCTACACCTGCCGACGTTTTCTCAGCTCTCTGTCGCGGCGATTATTTTCTTCGAAATGATGGATCTATTACCGTAAAACATGCTGACGTTGCCCACTTTTCATCTTCAATAGGAAATTTTACCGATTCATCAAATCGAATCATTCTTTAACCGTACGGATTGTATCGTATTTAGTGAACGAAAACCGTAGACTTACAAACCAGGTTGATCAGATACAAAGAAAAAGAATAATTTACGTGTTGCACTCGCTTGCAAGGCGATACAGTTGATCTACTCTTAAATAGAAATATTATTTTCTTGAAGAAACTTATTAATCTTAAGGCATTTTAATTTTGGTTTCACGTTCTAATAAATGCAACATAATCCGCATGAATTTTACCCTGATGGGGCTACAAACATGCTTCAAAGCAAGTTTCTCTTTCATTTCTAGGAGGCAAGTAACAAGTCGATTTTTCAGGATGATCCTTGATCGTATCCAAAGCTCTGTTAATGGCGATACATTCTGCAGTAGAAACTTACGCAAGTTTATTATTGATTTCAGTGAGGTGATGATGAAATTTCAACTGTTAGTCTATGTGTACACCTAGAAGATTTATATAACGTGTATTCTGGATACTTGCATTACCCAGATTTATTGAGATGCTACCAGGAGGATTGTTTTTGCCATTAAACAGAATAGGTTCTGATTTTGCAAGAGATACGTCAAGTTCAATATGTTGCAACATGCGCTATATAAACAGACTCAATGTCTAAGATGGTAGAATGTGAAGTGTGTCTAATCATTGACATACTGGAAAGTAATTATGCTACTAGATAGATTAGTTGTTAGATCAGCTACGTAGATTATGTACAACAGAGGATTTAATATACCCTCTTGTGTAACGCCTTTGTAAAGACGTCTAACAAGATTAAGAAGGATACTAATTTAAAAACATTATTTAAGACTCCAAGATTACTAAGTTTCTTTAAAAGAGTGTTGGGTGAAACATTGTCGAAAGCTGAACTCTGAACTGACATCTAAAAAAGCTACCACCGTAGCATGATTTAATAATAATCCTGTATTAACTCGAGTAATTAATCCAAGATTATTATCTGCGACAAAGCGAAATTCTATTGTATTTTTTACGACCGATCATTCATCATTGATTTATTTCGAGGCAGTTACGAAAGTGTATTGCAAAATTGATGCTCTCAAGCCTACGTTCTACCTTCTATTTTACTCTTTATTATTTTAGCCACTAAACGTGGTTTCTCTTGTTTATCTGACGACTAAGTAACCCGAGTTAACTTGAAGCACGGCTTTGAAGTAGGTAAGAATGCTTTCTTTGAGGTGTCGCTTCGTTAACCTTATGCCTTACAATTAGTATGCTAGCAGGAATACGAATAACTGACCTTTATAATAATATTCGAAATTTGCATCGCTTTTATCCTGCACCAAACGTTTAAAAGAAAGCGGCGTTAGAAGTTTCGTCGACAGTGAACGGAGATATATTATTCAAAGGTTTAGGGCATGCATTAAGTCTAATCAATTCTAGAATAGCGGATCTAATATTGAAACCGTTAGCAATTTCATAAATAGATACTAGGTTAGCAATTAGTCTATAGTCACTAGGAGTTAACATGTTAAGTCTTCCAAGAATACCATTATACTCGCGTCAAGCTTTGTCATACGAAAATTCGTCTTGACAGAGACAAGACTAGAAAACTAATTGTAGGAGATGAGACACAAGAATTTGTGCTGAACTTTATCGAAGGAAACCACGTGATATTAACGTACTATAAACATACTACATTTCTGAATGTGCGAGGATTCTTGAAAGCAGATGAGAAATGATAAAGATGAATATAAGCCATTCATTATGAAGGCGATGCGAATCCATTTATTTTTGCTTCGGCATATGTATGTGTAACAGTTTCTGCATTTTAATCGAAATTCATTGTTGGATATTTACAGAATATAATTCGTACATGTCGTACCAAACTTATATGCATTAAGAAATTACAAAATCGAGTAATGCTCTTATATAATGCTTTTCTTATTCTCTTTAGTGACTGAATTTAAATTAACATGATCATAAGGAAATTTTAACTTGTACTGAAACTTCTTTAGAGACACAATTAACATGTTCCCTAAGCATTGCTTCTAAGAACTTTATTTCTTTTTAATGGATATCAGAGCTGATAGAAAAACATATCGCGACAAATAAAATATTCTATTTTCGTAGTTGCATGCACGGTTTAAAATAAAATAGACTATTTCATATTTCCTATTGGAAATAGTATTTTACACTGTTCTGTTTACAATATTTTCATATCGAAGAGTACGAAATAACACAATTAATAGAAAACAAATGTTTTCATTCAAGAATGTAGTTTATTCTGGAATTCTAGTCGTCTACTGGGAGGCCGAAGAACTGTACTTGGCATCGAATAAAAGTTTGCTCGAAGTCTCTCTGATCAATAGTCATATTCATTCTTTCCGCCATCTCAGAACCTGAACTTTGCACAAATGAAAATTTTCTTTCAAGTGATAGTGATTTATAATACCGTAGTGGGTGCCGTAAACATAGAAGTTACTTTTGATTTTGTTAAGAATTATGTGAAGAGAAACAGAACCAATGTAAAACTACATTGTAAACATATATTTTTAAACCAACATTATCATGCTCGTGACATTGATTTACTTAGGGTTTCAGTGCCAAAAAAAAACAATTTCCATAGCTTTATCGTCTATGTATTCGCTTACTAAATCATTGTGTAACACGTTTGGATATTTATGGACAAAATATTTTTCAGTTAGTCAACAAATTTAATCCATGTTTCTTTTTTCTTATCGTAAATATCTGTTAACTGGATTCTCGTGGACGTATATTAATTCGAATATGCTGCCAAGCGTATATAATTTATTTATTGGCATTTTTCCACTTTCGACTTAAGGATCTGTTAATGGAATTGTGTAATTAATACGAGAAATCCATTTATTACGCAGAACCGGTTTTATAATTACATGTGTTGCATTTAATCTCATTAAAACCTAACTCGATATTTATAAAGTAACGTTATTTCGTAAGAGTGACACGTCGGAATAGAAATCTTATTATGGTATTATGAAACTGTAACTACAACTTTGTGAGCATTGCTATATGTGCCAAAGCACGATTTTTAATTATCTAATACGATTAAAAATAAGAAAATGTGTATCTTTCTTTTAATGGTTAACTAATGGTAACTTTTAATGGTTACAGTTTTATGGAAATATAGTTCAGCATATTCTAAACACTTTGATATATGATAAATAGCAATTAAAAATTTGATCTGTTTATAAAATGTACACACTTCCTATGCATAGACCTGATATTAATTTGTGTGGTATCAAATGAAACTGCGTTCGCGTTTGTGATACGAGAAAATGAAAAAAAGTTGAGTTTAATACCCTCGTTTAACGGTCACGCATTACAACCGTTAGAATGATCGTATTGCTGGCACGAGGTCTCTATTAAAGATTATTGTCCACCTTCGGCGAACGTAAACGTCCCTTTTTGCGCGTTAAATCTTTTTCATCGCGTACGTTTCGCGTGCTATGGAGACTTCGATGGAGACGGATGAAGTTGAGTTGTTAGAAAAGGAGTCGGTTAAATGATTTCTATTGAAGGCGGTCTTTCATCGTGGAAACGTCGATCGACGAAGCGGTCGCAAGAGGATCGATGTCTTCTTAAGAATATTACTGTAATTTATGTTTATGATATCTCTGTCGCGTTCGTGGGACTGCGAATTCTGCAACTTTCGAGCTTGTAAATATTCAATCGATTGACAAGGTGAATACGGGCTTGATTGCGAGAACGTATTAAATATCGATTTATACATTTTTCTGTTTCTGGAACTTCGCAAACTTGTCATGAACTTGTTAGGAGTGACTCCACGTTTCTCATTGAAAACGTGAACCTTCGCATTTCGTAACTTCTTCTAACGGTTATGCCATTTCTAAAAATGTCTTTTGATTTCATTTCCCTTCCAAATTCCACTATCTTGCCATATATAATAAATGTCCGCGAATAATTTGTTTTTGATTAGCCATATTGAGTGTATAAAAAAATACAAACATTGACGTTTACTGTTCAAAATATGACAATTCAAATGGTGTATCTTATAGTTCAATGTATGTGTCAAACATCAGGTTTCAATCGTAAAAATCTTTTCTAGATGCCTGATATTAAAAATGAGAAATCGCCAACTGGGAGATTAGATCGAAATCGTATCTGTATTGTATTTACAAGCTCTCGAGCAATTTGTTCTCTAATTTTTCCGAATTTTAATAATAGGATCGCCCATATCCAAGTATACGAATACACGGTAAACACAATTGCAGCGTAATTGCAACGTCGACGCTATGGCGAACGATATTAGATAGGCGCGCCAGGGGCAAGCATGCGTGTTACTCTGAAACAGATAACCGTGTATAATGTCGAGTTGTAAACACGTGTATCACTATGCTAGAACGTACTCTGTCATGACTGTATCTGGTAAACTTAGTTAGACGCATTAATATTACGGCGCATTAAGAGATAAGGGAGTATTTAGGAGGGTTGGAGTTGTTGCAGGAAGTTAGATCTATAAGAACAAATGTCATCCGTATAATCTGGACTACTAGTCTTGAACACTGATGATTCGTTGCGAAACTACTCTCTGTTCTTACACAACTATTTTGTACACGATAGAAATTGCTTCATTCTATTTCAAGCGCTAGTGAACCGTGGCTAGTCCCAATTACGATACGAATTAATCGCGATAGTGTACTTTAATTACAATTCCAAAATGAACAATCCGAGCTAAATAAATTTTGCCATAGTAAAACTTGTAGTTTTGTTTAATGATTTTTTACTATATGCTTATAATCTCATGAATTATAAATACTTTACAATGATTAATTACTTAACGCTAGTTATCGATCATAATAAACTTTTATATGTTGGTGTGTTAATTAAAATTATGAAAGCAATAGTTTTGGTTCCCGTTGAGCTCTAAATAATTCGTCGGTAGTCGAATTAGAAGCAAAGGTTATGAATTCTAAATTGCAGAAATAAAGGAAACCGGTGTGCTATAACCGTCCTGACACTTGAACTGTATTCCATGGCAAAACGTGTCCCAAAATAACAATCATAGTTCATACCGACATTGCATAATGTGCAGCTCGTGCGTTGGAAAAATCGAGCATTGCAAGTCATATTACCGGCGCCAAGATTCCCGAGTAGTCTTTACTGAAGCCATATTTCTCTTTTTTTGGTACTAACCACTCTTGTCAGACTTGGTTCTGGAAAGCTCCGTGACGAGCAAGCCACTTCATTATTCCCTTTCATGTTAGGTTGTAGATTCGGCAATATTTGATGCGTTTTACCAAACATTATGTGCGTTCGTTGCCGGTAAAGATAAACCAATATTAACCCTAGGAAATTCTTTGTTCTATTTTAAGAGGCTTCAAACATTTTTAAGTATAAAAGTAATTTTTCT
The DNA here is from genome assembly GCF_013123115.1 of Colletes gigas. Lineage (NCBI taxonomy): Eukaryota > Metazoa > Arthropoda > Insecta > Hymenoptera > Colletidae > Colletes > Colletes gigas. Next base: position 1,689,018 of record NW_025106646.1, read on the forward strand.
TTTACTCCAATTTGTTAACACAAATTTATTAAAATAAAAAGAGAATGATTGCAACATATTTATTCTATTTTAAATTAGTTCGAAAAAATTGTTTCATGTGTGATATGATTTTGGTCACTCGAAGAATCTGAAAGTTAATATATTTTTATATCGTATTAATTTACAGCACATTTATTATTGACCTATCATAATTTGTAGTAAAACAATAATTTAAAAGTTTCAAATTGTTAAATAAAATAAAAATGAAGTAAAAAACAATCGGATAATAGATTATACAATTGGGCTCTTCATAGCACCATGGATTATATTTACAGATGTACAGATTATTTATGTATTAAGTATGCATCAACGTGATGAATTGAAAACAATCATAAAATATTAATCGTTCACAATCAATCCTTTTTATAAAGTATACTGATAAACATTTAAATTTCAAAAACATTGGATTATCTTCGTTTTTATTCAAAATTATAGATTTCAACAAAAAGAATGTCTTATATGTTGCAATATTAAATTCTCTTGTTCCAACACAGTTTCATCGACGATATCAAATAGAACAAAAAAAACTGATCCCTTCGTCATAAGTATATCTAAAATTTGACTGTCAATATCTATAGTCAAAAAGTTTATTGCATTTTTAGACATTTTGATAATCGGCAAAACAAATATGGTTTCGTGTTAAAACCTACAGGAAAATATTCTATTACATTATTATTGTTTAGAAGTTTTGAATAAAATTCTGAGAAATATGGAAAATGGGAAGCATTACATTTAATCTATAATTGATACATGATCATCAAAGAATAACAACTGTTGGAGTATGTTTCATTGTATGATTTAAAATCTTCCACTTATCTTAAGCGTAGAAATGTTCTTTTTTAGATACGCTCCTTGCAAAATATTTGGAAGCTACTGCTTTGAAGTATCAACTGTTGATACCTCGTAAGTCGCTTTGGTACCGTTTCTCTTACCACAGCAGCACATTTCATTTCTAATGTTTTTGTTGTGCAAATATGCTACTTGAAAATAGTATCTACATGGCAGAATGAAATACTTAGGGTGCAAAGAGTATTTCCCTAAGAGTAGAAAACAGAGCAACGCGATATCCTTTCAACGGCGCCAAGATTCCGGGCGCTATTTTTAATACTTAAGTTCTCCGTGTTGGGCAATGGGATAACCAAAAAGAATCGTCGTGAAAAATTCTTCGAATTCTTCAACCAAATTGCACTTTATCCTTTTATTGCATCGTGCACTTTTGGTACCAATTCACTAATCGAAACGCTTACCGATTAATAATTTAATTTTGTTCAAATAGGTATTTGGAAAAAGTATTCATATTTTCAAATAATGTAGATCTTGGTGATATATTTAAATACTACATCTTGGTCATCAACCAATTATTGAATTACGCAAACAATAACGCTGGCAATGTAAATTTGAGAGATTAAATTTCTCTAATAAAGAAATTGTTTAACCTCAATATTTCTTAGGCTCTCAAAAAGAAACTTTGTTTAATATACATATAGATATATTAAATATAAAAAATTCCAATATTCGAATAAAAATTTGACAAATAGTATCGACCTACTGATAGAAGATTCTGTCTTTGCGTTTGGAAAGTCAGTTCTCGAAACTATTTGCTGAGTAACTCGGAAGAGCCGTGGAGTTTCATCGTTACTCTAATTGCGTGATCCATCGGCAAATAGAAAGGGGAGGCAGAAACAGATAGAAGATAACGGAAGGATGCTGGCGATCCTGTTTCGCGGACGATATGTTAAGTTTACGACTTCACGCTGCGGTTCTAAACGCGTCGTCTACGCGGCAAAATGTGTTTATGGCTTGCAACGCGAGTACCCAGTTGGCGAACCCAACGATGGATATTATTTATGCCAATTACGGCGCCAGGCCTAATTACGTATCACTGTGCTAAATGAGAAATTAGTCTGATATTTCGAACATTTCCGTGTTGAATAATATCCCATCATTCTAGATAAACCTGCTCTGTGATGATTATATTGTTGCTTTCAAACGTACATTTTCATTATACTTTCTTCTTCTAATAAACCCCTAAGTGGGTGGTTTGAGACCCAAGAACGCGAAAAATAATTTTTATGTTAATTTTATTGACAGAATTTTACAACCGTATCATTTTTAATATTCTGTTTGCCTCATTTAACTTTAGATGACTGTGATTTTTCTATTCAAACGCGCAAATGAATTCAATTTCTTATTTAACAATAGCATAAGATATCGGAAGAAAATCTATGAAAGCATAGTGTGCCCTTCGAAAATTAGCATAAATCGCAGAACGCGATTTCCAAAATTATACGAACATAGAGTTTCACAATTGTTTTACTACTTACTAGTTCCAGAGGTTTTTCAAACGATCTTTCACTCGATTAAAAATGAATAAAAAATAAATTCAATTTTGAATAAATTGAAACGATCGTAACAAAATTACGTGCTTGTCTTCCAAAAGATTTGGACACCATTGCGATAAACACGCGAATCATCTAGCGATCGCGTCGAAAATGTAATCGTCTAAGTCATCAGCCGCGAACCGAATTACCAAAATAATTTAATCTCTCGCTCGTGCGTTATTTTGATTCGTAAATTCCCTGCACGAAATTAACCGCGCGTTTTACTTAATGGAGTTCCACAAAAGTGTCCAGAATGCACCTATCGCCGTTAATACCTTCACCACCTCGACGAGCCAGTTGGCGAGTAATGAAATTATTACTTCGCGCTGCGGCGAATCCATACAAAGATGTCTTGAACGTTTTAACCGATCGTCCCCGCGCGAACGTACCTTTGCCTATTTATAGTACGTGACGTGTATCTGACCGCGGCGGAAGGATTTATCATGTTGCCGAAAGCTACGCGAAGCATTTCTCGAGATAAACAGGCTCGTTGTTCTCCAAAAGTTTTGCAACGGAAATAGATTCGTAGAGAAAGAGACCGTCCCGCCCGTCCCTGGTGTGGTTAGCGACATTTCCCATTCGATAGTTGTCCAAAATGCTGCCATAAACGATCGATATGGTCGTTAAGGTCGCGTAGAATACAGTGGATCGCTATAAGAGTCGCGCTGTCCAAACCCGCGACGCTTACAGAAGAGATGAACTGAAAATTGATCGCTTTTATCTCTCTTCGAACCGTGTTTATATTAACTGCTGATCGGCTATTTTTCTGCGACTGGATATAAAATCAAAACATCTAAATAAACTTCGCTAAACCTTATTTTAGGAGTGTTTCGAAGATAGCCTGTTGCTATTAGGAGGATAGTCTGCTAGTGGTCCGAAAGAATGTTTATACGAATGAAACACGATTCGTTTTTGTGAGATGGGGATGTTTAGAAGAGGTAAGCGTCCCAAAGTCGCGCTACTAAAGAACAACGATCCTATCTTGAAGGATCTGGCTACCTTCTGGTAGGAGTCACCTTCTGACAAAAGCGTAACCCTTTAAATTTTCTCAGTGACAGCGATCATGTTCGCGAAGGTGCAAAACATGGCGATCACGCGACTATATTTCTTTCCCTCGACGAGTAGAGCGGTCGCTATTTGGAGGCGGCCAATATGTCCAACCGGCACGGGAATCGGTCGCCATCGGGCCGGTTATTTGGGGACAGAGAGAGGCACTATCACGAATATAAACATCCGACGACCGCGATCCTTATGGTGGTACGGAGTTAGGAGGCAGCCATTCCGTTGCCAAGAATCTCGCGTCCCTGCAGCATCCGCCTTAGCTGTGCCAAGAGAACGTAAGTACCCTACATACTCTCCTCCCCTTCGCCCTTTTTTCGTCGCTTCATCTTGCCGGATCATTGATTCTGTTCGCCGTTTTTTCGTTCGCGGCTAGACGCCATAAATTTTTATCGAATTCCTCGATTTCTTCAGAATTAAATTTCGTCCGCTCCAAAACAATACATATCTTCCTCCGTCTTAACCTTTCAAGTACATCTGTACTATGTACCAATCTTCAAGCTTTTGGAAATCGTCGATAGTTAATCGTGTATTTTTATGTTTACGAATCAAATTTTATCAAAGCCCAAAATCAAAAACGGTTCAACATAGAGTCTTCCAATAAGAGCTATAGAGCTTTCAATCGTCACAGCTGCCATATTTTTCGAATCACTTGCCTGGGTTAGTTCACAGTTGCTGAATGCATTGAAATTATTCGAAGCTACTGTGATTCTGTGCTTCTGTAAACCTGTCTGTCCTTCCCTGTCTCCTTCCGGTTTTAATTCACGGTACTTCGAAACATCCTGATCCTTTCCCTGTGTTCGACTGAATAATTCAACGAGCGCCCAATCTGTTGAACCTTCACTTTTACCTTCGAGTTTCGTTGCACTTCTCTGCTTGCATTTTGGTATTTTCCTCACGTTTCGGCGGCTTCTATCTTGACCTGGGATACCAGAGTCTGGTAGGAACTCTCTCTTCGCAGCTACTAGCGTCAACGATCGGGATTCCGGTGACCAGAAAACGTGTAATGAGAGATTAGTAAGGCACGTAGGTAATACGGGCGTGTTCCTCGATGGCCTCGTCGACGAATAACAGGAGGCAGAGGAACGTCGACGAGCACGTAGGGCAGCGACAGCGACGAAAACGAGCAACCCGAAGACATAGACGACGTCTTCATACCAGGAGGCAGTGACGAAATAGCGTTATGCATCAACGTGATATTCGAATTTGTCGTAATCCGTATCGCCTAATGATACCCACACGCCGTTTATTTCCGTGAACATCCCTGATGAATCGATGCCCCTGGATATTGTACTCCCTGCGATGCTTGGGACCGATTAAAGGCCGCTACCGCGAAGCCTCTTGTCTTTGATCTATTCTCTTCGATTTATTTCGTAGCTGCGGGTTAATATTATGAATTACGCTAAAGATGGCTATGAAGCGATGGTGAACGTTTCTTGTCGTATAATACCTCTTATCGTTGGTGTTCAACGAACATTTCCTTGCCCCTTTGTAACGATACGATTGATTATAATTGTGGATATTATGCGTGAAAAATATGCACGCATGTACGAAAACTATCCAAACGAGTATTGGAAGACGTTGGTTCAGAAATTATTAACACCATCTTCCACCTACAGATCTACAACGTGTCTTAATACTTATGAATATTTCACTAAAATTACAACAAAAAATATATTCAATTTATTTATCTTGACCACTTAAATGTGGAAGCAAGATATTGCAAAAATGAAAATGAAAACAATTGTTTCAATTATTTCTGGGTGTAGAACATTTTATGGATTATTGGGACTCCAAGTGTAAGAAAGTGACTTACAAGTATAAATATAAGTATCATGGGATGTTAATATTATTTTGTAAGTATCGTTTATTGAAAATAATTATCAATAAGCTTGTTATTCGTCGATTGAACTTTCAAAGTACCTTGGTGGTACGTATTATAAAAGCCGCAACTTAATCCAGCGACGTTGGTGTCGTATTTTATCGGGCTACAGGTTCAAAACGTGCCCCGCCGTAACCGAGCTATGCGAAGTTGCCCCCGGGGCAGCGATATCTCCTTGTAAATCTAGCTTAAGAATCCAATTTACATAATTAGGGCTGTTTGTATACCGTTGCTTTTCCTTTTAGATTGCGCGGCCTTCTCTATTCGGAGCTTTGCAGCCACGATTAGGCTCACTTCGAACATCTCCAGTTACGCGAGAAAGGATTACGACATTTATTACCGGAGATTGCGATTACCGAGAATTTCCTAAAACACTATTAATCAACGAACGCTCATGTTTCGTCCTAACAACCGCAAACTATTAATAAAATTGTATTTGAATACTCTCTCGCAATGTTTAACAACGATTGAACTATTTAAATTTCATTTCTACTTTATTTAGAGATTAACGTGTAATTGATATTTGTTTTTCATTCTAACGTTGAAATGTTACAGAGACTTCGTAATCGCAGAATGTCATGTTCAACGATTATTAGATTTCTCGGTGCATCAGAATTTCGTGTTGAATCATGCGGTGCCCATAAATTCCACTTTCATTTCGTGTTTGATGAAATTAGGTCCGGCAGTCTCGAAACGATTAAGTCTCGAAACTTCCTCGCAGCGCTTTCAAAAATTCGCAAACGATTACTCGAGTCGGTCTGTGAGAAGGTCACGGAATCTCTCGAAGTTGCGGAGCACGAGGTCGAATCGCTTAACGATAATTATTCCGGTATAGCATTCGATTCGCGGGGTAATTGTTGTCGAGATCCTTCGGGGAAGCAGAGAAAAATCCTTCCAAGCTCGCACGAAGCGCCTCGACGTAACTCCGACCATTTTCGTAAATTTTTGCTTCGAATTAAAGTGGCTGTGCCATCGAATCAACATATTATTTCGATACGGTAATTTTTAGTATTTATCATTTCTTGAATAACGTCACTGACATTAGGAATACTGTAAAATAACAAGGATGCCATTGAATGCAGTTGATTCATAAAATGAACGTTACTTGGGGATTGGCATGCTCAACTTACGAATCACAGGGCTACATTTTAAGAATCATTACGTATTTATCATGTTATAATTTGAAAAATGGTCGAGGACTTTTCATCGAGGAACATTAAGGTTACAAATACACCCTATTTTCTTAATGTCAAGGAGAAATTTTGCAAATTGTCCGATTGCAACAAATGCATGCAATACCTATGCTTGTTTCAATTTGTAAGTATTTACACAACCTTCCATTATTGGCCCCTGAGTAACGACCATATTTTACGAAACACCCTGCGGACAGATAGCTTACTTATCAAATTGCAAATGTATTTTCTACACGAAACTACGTTGGAAAAACTTGTAAATGAACATCCGGTCGTAAAATCTCAATAACGTCTTATTTATCGCGAATAATGTCTTTCGCTGTACGTTATTCTGTTCGATCGTGGAAATAAAGTTCCATCGAGCAGTTACCGCAATGTCGAAGAATGTGGAAACCGTTGCATTAAATTAGTCTTTGTTTACGGATTTCCACGACCCGTGGACGCGTTCGTTTCTTTCCACATCGCCGTGTCGAGTTCCGATATCATATAGAAGATTAATAGAAAGGCCAATAGACGGCCGAGTGGAGATGAATGCTGATCGTAAAGAGAATATAAATAGGGGCAGAAGAAGCCCGAGGTAGAATGCGGTCTAATAAATCAAAAGACGATACATCGGCCTCTATCGGCGGAGGCACATACAGTAGTACTCACGGACGACTCGCGTCCGGTACTTATCTCGAACTGTCCGGGACTCAATTCGCGGTAGACGGCCAGTCAGACAGATTGCTCGGCGACGCGTCGTTAACTTAGATGTTCAAACGGTATGGCGTTACTCTAACTAAATTTTCTTTTGACGCCAGCACCCGTTAACTAGATGCAACGTACGGTTTCTTGCGCAACCCAACTACATAATTCGCGCTCTGTCTCGTAACCGAAAGAATCGAATGTAAAATGATGCGGGCACTCGTTGGAAATTGTAAAATAAAAAGTATTGCGATGCACGAGGAATGGAAGAGAAATCGATCAAGAATTGGGATCGAGCCGGTGCGTACGAAACGTCTTTTTAGAAAACAAATTTGTACTAATCAAAATAATTTTCACCAGTTGGAATATATTTCTGGGATTAATGGAGACATGAAATACTATTTTTCTTTTTAATTTGAATTTTGTTTTAAAAAGATATGAAGGTACTTGAAGAAACGATTTTAAAACTGTTGTTTGGTGACGTACAAAGTCTTGCATCGTGTAAAAGAATAGTTTTACAGAATCCTCGGTAAAAACATTGTTAAGATACCGTAATAAAATATCGTGCAATTAAAATAACAAATACAAAGTGAACATTTCGTTTCTATTATTTTTCTTTCATGCATCGTAATCACGAACGATTTACGTATCCTGAAACGAAGTTACTGAACATTCCACTGTGAAAGGTATTCAAATACGTATGTTTCCCATTTAAGGACCTATTGAACTATAAACGTGGGTGGCGTTCCGCGAGAGTATTGCGCAATATTATTTCGCAAACGTGGAAGTAGTTGGTTAAAAATTGATACAATTTGTAGGTGAATACTGTTTAATCGTGCAATCATTGCCACTGCTATTAAGTAATCCAACACCTAGGCGGTATTTAGCAATGAACCGATCGTTAAAGATTCTTGGGGCTCAATTACGCGTGGGCGTGTGTTTTCATATCGGCTGACTTGGGCCTATCACGTATCTGACCGTACTTATTTCGACTCCCACCTGTATGTTTCGCTATTTGTCTTCGCTCTTGCGTAAGAATTATTATCTTATTGCAGTAAAACGTTGTACAGTTAAATATTAAAGAAAAGTTACAAAGTGTCGAGAGAAAAATATAAACGAAAATTAAATTTTATTTCTCAAACATTTATCGAAACATATGGATGAAGGCTGAATATTTTCCACGAAGTATTTTGAAATTTAATAGGAGTTCACCATCGGCACGATCGGTATTAGAAAATTACCGATCGCTGTCTCGCATTTGCATGTAATAGTATATCGTTTGTCGAGGAAATTACATGATTGATACTAATTGCGGACTCGTGTGCTTTTTGTCATTCGCTGGCATTCGCCTATCGCATGAATACACGATCGCGATCGACCCACTTTTTCCGCGAACTTAAATAAAGGTGAGAATTACTTTTGCCCGCAGAAATGATTTTCTGAAATACAAATGGGATCAGGTTCCCCCGATTACTTTTTAATGAACACGATAACTGTTATACGCACTGCCGTGATTAAGTATGAAATTATGAAACACGAGTATGCGACTGTTACCGATATATCATTGTGACTTGAATATGCACTATGAATCTGTGTACAATGTTATTCCAATTCTAAACAACCAATACGATCAACGTACATTAAGCAATTAAAATGATATAATTGATATAAAAAAGTACACGTCCCATTGAAAAAGTTCAAAGTCATTTTAACTGACTAAAAAGAAACGTTTTTATTGAACGCTTCCCTTGAATATGCATTGTTTTCGAAATATTTCAACTGTAACTTTTCGAACGAACATCCTATATAATTGAAACAATGTGCAATACGTAGTTCTTTCACTCGGAATTAGAAACGAAGCAACATCTATCTAGCAGTGAACTCGTAATTCTTCCAGTTATCTCTATTAGTAGACCACTTTGCCCCTGATCATCAAACGTGTTATTGTAAAAAACAAATGCGCTTCATCTGTAGGAAACCGTAAACGATGTTTCAGTATTCGTACGGTTGTGAAACTAATTTTATTACCGTCGTAATAACATCCGCTGGCGGATCTACGATGTCGTTTCGCGTGAAAATCATAATTCCGATCGGAAGAAAAGACCATAAGCTTGTTGTCTGTGCATTTTAGTGGAACGAGCTCGACTCTTCTGGAATCAGTGTTTATGTAGGGAAGGCTCTCGAAAGGAATCTGGAACGGATTCGGTCGATTGTGACGAACGATCGAACTCTCGATATTTATCATATTGTTTTATTCATTGGACTGTTACCGTCTTTACTGTTCCGTGTCTTGGCGAACACAAAACGCTTGTTGTGAAAGAATAGAGAAGGAAAATCCGCCCCGCGGTTAGTTATACGGCCGTTTTTTCTTTTCGAAATATCCAGTTAGTTTCAAGCATGAATATTTGAATACCAAGATCTCTCGCTTCTATGAAAATTTTCTAATAGAGGGGAATCTCACTTCTTTTTATTCTATATGTCAAGGTTTGCATTATACTAGACAAAGAAACGACCAAATAGTACAATTGCCTTATGAGAAATTCATAAATTCGATTTTACCCTCAAACATTGACTTCGTTAATTAAATTTATCATCAACACTTACAAAACAGTAATTTTTAAATATGTCAATTGCATAATTCATAAAAATTGCACAATTTAACTTCAGCAATATGAAAAATGAAACATATTTTTTTCAAACACGAAATGTACTTTTCACAAGTAAAGATACGAGACAGAACAAGTATCGTCGACTTGTAATAAATTCAAAATCAAATCGAAATTGGAAAATATTTCACATCGCAACACTAATTTATAAAATACAAAATGGAAAATCTCCCGAGAGAAGCCACGTAGAATGATTTTCGCAACACTAACAAAATCAGATGCATTCGTGTTAAATAATGTGCAACGCTACCTATAATGATCCAGTGCAGCCAACCCAGGGTGCGGAGAATTACAGGTGATGGAGCTCATTCAACTGCCTCGTGATTCCTGGACAATGCCTTGAAAAAAAAACGCAAAGAAACAAACGCAACGCTAAAAACAATCGCAATCAAATTCATATTATTTCCAACTTGCAACGCGATTAGTGTTCGTATTTCGCAACGCTACTGCAAACCGAGATTGAAGTTTACACGCAACGCTACTCTGAAAAGCAAACACGAAATATCGTTCGCAACTCTAAATGGAACTATATAATTAATGCACAATGTTTGCAACTTTAACTAGACAAAGAAACACGAATAATTCGTACTTCGCAACGCTAATAGAAAACCGTTACCAGTTCTTATTCGCGACACTACTCTGAAAGAAAACACGAAAAATATTTATTATTCGCAACTCTAACAGTAATCATGATACATTGATATTAGTCGCAACACTATCCTAAAAGCAAACACGATTAATATTCATATGTAGCGACACTAATAAAATCGCGTATTAAATAGTGCGCAACGCTAATTTTGCTGACGAGTACAGCCGTTTCAAAACTGGACGCTGTGATACTACTATCATCTGAAAAACTAAAACTACAACTACAGGCGAATATAATGACACTGTAGTAACGATGACGCTCCATCCTCATCCGAAGATGAAGATGAAGAGTCATTTGTTGCAGCCCACTCTTGAGACAATTTGTCAGGGCCTCTTCGGCACGTGGCCTCTTCTTTCTTCGGGCGGTCCTGCCCAAGCCTGAAACTTAAACCTAGACTCGAGATTCCGTGCAACACGCAGTCTTTTAACAATTCCAGCAATCATTATAGGAACTGGTGTGTAGAAACTCGAGCGGGACGAGCGTTTCGATGTACCTACCGCGATAGAGAACGCGACCGCGAAGAGCGACTTTAAAGTCGCATGATTCGAATAATCGAAAGTAAAACCAAAACAAACAGTACAATCTGTTTGGATCGGCCTACGTTTCGACTCTCCAAATCGAACTACAGGAATAGGTCTGCCACGGCAATAAAATCTGTAACAGCCCTATCCTGACCCTACCTACTTAAGTCTAAACACACACATCAGAAAGTAAGCTACCTACCTACCTAATCCCATATTTAAAAAATAGCAAAACGCATTCTCGCAAACAAGCACTCCACGGTTCTCACACATAATGTCCGGGCGCGGCCTAAACTAGGGAGGAAGCCCCGGGGTTCCTCCGACACTCGACCATTGCAAACATTCACACTCTAAGGTACGTACCAATTTCCTAAAATCGGCTGACAAAGGCTAGTGACTATTGCGTTTTAATTTTACATAGTCAGATAAAATGTATTTTATATGTACTTTTATGCGTTCGTTACGTCGTACGTGTCCGTGTGCTCTTCGACAGACATATCTTACAGATCGTCGTCGGCACATAATTCGAGGGGTCTACAATTTCTTACACCCATCTCGAGAAAATGTCGTCAATTCGTTGTAAAATTCCCAAGCTAATATTATTAATTTTTCAATAATTATTCGAAAAATGAGAAATAATATGTCGTTCACGTCCGTGTGCTCTTCGACAGACATTCCTTACAGATAGTCGTCGGCACATAATTCGAGGGGTCTACAATTTCTTGTACCCATCTCGAAAGAATGTCGTCAATTCGTTATAAAATTCTCAAGCTAATAATATTAATTTTTCAACAATTATTCGAAAAATAAGAAATAGTATGTCGTACGCGTCCGTGTGCTCTTCGACAGACATACCTTACAGATCGTCATCGGCACATAATTCGAGGGGTCTACAATTTCTTGTACCCATCTCGAGAAAATGTCGTCAAGTCGTTAAAAAAATCCCCAAGCTAATAATATTAGCCATTCTATAATTATTCGAAAAATAAGAAATAATATGTCGTCCGTGTGCTCTTCGATAGACATTCTTTAGAGGTCGTCGTCGGCACATAATTCGAGGGGTCTGCAAGTCCTTGTACCCATCTCGAGAAATTGTCGTCAATTCGTTGTAAAATTCTCAAGCTAATATTATTAATCATTCAACAATTATTCAAAAAATAAGAAATAATATGTCGTACGCGTCCGTGTGCTCTTCGACAGACATTCCATACAGAACGTCGTCGGCACATAATTCGAGGGGTCTACAATTTCTTGTACCCATCTCGAGAAAATGTCGTCAATTCGTATTAAAATTCTCAAGCTAGCAATATTAATCATACAATAATTATTCGAAAAATAAGAAATAAATCAATAAAAGAAATTTAATAATCTTATTTAATTTCATGAAAATTGCGAAATGCAATTTCATTTTTAAAAGTATAATAAATTTTAAAACGACGTACTTCCGCATCCTAACCACACACACACACACATGTGGAAAATACGTCGTGCACAGTACACTAAAGCAATGTCAGCCGCTAACGAAATATATTATTATAAATTGTTATAAACTAAGTCATCGTGCCCATTGCCTTCACTCGTGCAAGTAGCACCTGGGCACTTGGATGAGTTCAGGCAACGAACACGGGAAAGTAACCTGAAAATCCTGAACTAAAAAGACTGATTATAGTAAATAAATAACGCATAATAAAGTATTATTTCTTTATTTTTGTTTATCTCATATTCAGATGGAAAGAGTGAACTTTTTACTTATAGCAAATCAAGAGCAAAAATTTTATATAGATTAATATTATAAATATTATCATTAAAAAAAATTATTATCTTTAAAATTTAAGTATTTAGAAGAAACAATTTCAATCAAAATTGAACAATAAAATAATTTACTTTGAAAGTTTTAAATAATTCAATGAAGCAAATTTTTAACTTGTTAATTCAACTTGGTACGATTTCGTTGTCAAAGTAAATTTTGTAAAACATGAAAACAATATACAATGCACATTACTTTGATTCAGAAATTTACCTATCGCGGAATGTCTTTTTGTATATAAAATTATATTGTAATGGCAAACGAAAAAAATATAAACGATGAGCAATATTTAATGTATGAACAATAATGTCAATGATATGTTAATCGATTCTTAGTATAAACATTATTGTGTAATTTTATTTCAATGCATAGCCAACCGAATAAAAAATTTGTGGCACGATAAGATTTAATAGAGGATTGTCACCTTGTTTGAAAAATACGAAATAGAAAGAACGTGAAACAAAATCCCGAAGAAAAGGTCAAGTTCTCTTACAAGTTTGACAATCTAAGAAAAACAGACAATTTAAAACATTTTAACAATTTATTCTGCAGAAATAGCAAATGTTAGAAACCTAAAAACCAAAATCTGCTGTGGAATACAACAAATATATGAGAGATGTCCACCAAGTGAACAAAGAAAGCAGTGTCATAGCAGTATTTTTAATCCATAAAAAATTAAATAATAATCAATTTCTGCTTCGCGTTGCAATAGAATTAATAGAAGGATACGAAAATCAAGATTTAAACACTTTAGAGGAAAAACCTCTAATCATAATGAAAAAGATAAGACCGGTATCGACATACATATGACCCTCCGGCAAAGACTATACCAAGATTTCAAAAAACATAAATTTGTACCAATCGTGACAGGTGGTAAAAAAAATCCTCCCAAAGAAATCAAATACGTTTCGTTAACAAAAAAAAAATGGATATACGCGTTTTTGCCAGTTTTGTAATGTATCACTACATAAACTTTCCTGTTTCGAACGTTATCACACTTTTACTAGTTGCTAAAAATACTGAAACAACTTTACATTATATAAATTATCTTTAATTTTACGTTTTATATGAATAACAAAAAGTTTAATTATACTATTTATCTTTAATTTCATGTTTTCTATAAACTATGTGTAATATAGGATCATTAGCGTCAAATATACTTAATCGGTTCAAATCAATTTTATGTGTCGTTTATGCCTTTTCATTAGTGAAGATTAGTTTGCGTAACTTGCAAAAAATGAACGATGGAAAGCACAGTTAGCTATGACGCGCGCGGTTGGCTAAGTGTTAATATTACTTAATTACATGCTCATATTCATTTTATATGGAGCATTTATCTTACTAAAAAACGCGGAATACAAAAAGACCCAGATCCTAAACTAAATAATAAAACAATAAAAGTTACTACTCGCGGGTATGGAAAATACCCACGGTCACTATATTCGCCAACTACGTATACAATCAGTCACCGGTGTCGATTCGGACCTTTCGTCCTTCGACAGGATCGGGGACCGAAGGAATAAAACTACATGCAACTCACAGATCGATGAGTATGACGAAATGATGAATCCGATGAGGATGCTGTTGTCCACCGGATATCATCGGCGAAGTAGTCTGCATAGTCATGCTGGATTCGCGTATCCAATAATGAGTTACAAAGAAACTGAAAAAAAGTAGAAAAAATTAAAGATAAATTAAGACAAACACTAAAGTAAGAAGAAAAAAGAAAGTAAGAAAGCACCCTAATGCTTATTTAATTGTTTCTTATTAATACAATATAATATTTTCAAATTGAAGAATAACTTTTATTAAAGCAGAGTATTTCCTTTGAGAATCAGTAAAGTCAGAAGAAAAAAGGGAAGTAGGAAGGTACCTTAGTACTTTCTTAATTGTTTCTTAATATTGTAATACAATATATGTAATGTTTCCAAATTGTACAGTTACTTTTATTAAGACTCAGTATTTCCTATGAGAATCAGTAAAGTAAGAAGAAAAAAGGGAAGTGGGAAAGCACATCAGTGCTTTCTTAATTGTTTCTTATTAATACAATATAATATTTTCAAATTCAACAGTTACTATTATTAAAGCACAGTATTTTCAATGAGAATCAGTAAAGTAAGAAGAAAAAAGGGAAGTGGGAAAGCACATCAGTGCTTTCTTAATTGTTTCTTATTAATACAATGTAATATTTTCAAATTGAATAGTAACTTTTATTAAAGCAGAGTATTTTCTATGAGAATCAGTAAAGTAAGAAAAAAAAAGAAAAGTAGGAAAGCACATTAATGCTTTCTTAATTGTTTCTTAATATTGTAATGCAATGTATGTAATATTTTCAAATTGAACCATAGCTTTTATTAAAGCAGAGTATTTTCTATGAAAATCAGTAAAGTAAGAAGATTAAAGAAAAGTAGGAAAGCACATTAGTGCTTTCTTAATTGTTTCTTAATATTGTAATGCAATAATGTAATGTTTCCAAATTGTACAATTACTTTTATTAAGACTCTGTATTTCCTATGAGAATCAGTAAAGTAAGAAGAAAAAAGGAAAGTGGGAAAGCACATAAGTGCTTTCTTAATTGTTTCTTATTAATACAATGTAATATTTTCAAATTGAATAGTAACTTTTATTAAAGCAGAGTATTTTCTATGAGAATCAGTAAAGTAAGAAAAAAAAAGAAAAGTAGAAAAGCACATTAATGCTTTCTTAATTGTTTCTTAATATTGTAATGCAATGTATGTAATATTTTCAAATTGAACCATAGCTTTTATTAAAGCAGAGTATTTTCTATAAAAATCAGTATAGTAAGAAGATTAAAGAAAAGTAGGAAAGCACATTAGTGCTTTCTTAATTGTTTCTTAATATTGTAATGCAATAATGTAATGTTTCCAAATTGTACAATTACTTTTATTAAGACTCTGTATTTCCTATGAGAATCAGTAAAGTAAGAAGAAAAAAGGAAAGTGGGAAAGCACATAAGTGCTTTCTTAATTGTTTCTTATTAATACAATATAATATTTTCAAATTGAACAATAACTTTTATTAAAGCAGAGTATTTCCTATGTGAAACAGTAAAGTCAGAAGAAAAAAGGGAAGTAGGAAGGCTCATTAGTGCTTTCTTAATTATTTCTTAATATTGTAATGCAATATATGTAATATTTTCAAATTGAACAGTTACTTTAATTAAAGCAAAGTATTTCCTATGAGAATCAGTAAACTAAGAAGAAAAAAGGAGGACATTAGTGCTTACTTAATTATTTCTTAATATTGTAATGCAATATATGTAATATTTTCAAATTGAACAGTTACTTTCATTAAGACACAGTATTTCCTATGAGAATCAGTAAACTAAGAAGAAAAAAGGAGGGCATTAGTGCTTTCTTAATTGTTTCTTATTAATGCAATATAATATTTTCAGAATCAAAACAATAACTGTTATTAAAGCAGAGTATTTCCTGTGTGAAACAGTAAAGAAAGAAGTAAAAAGGGAAGTAGGAAAGCACATTAGTGCTTTCTTAATTATGTTTTAATAATACAATGTAATATTTTCAAATTGAACAGTTACTTTAATTAAAGCAAAGTATTTCCTTTGAGAATCAGTCAAGTAAGAAGGGGAAAACAGAAAGGAAGCACACTAGGGCTTTCTTAACTGTTTCTTATTAATATAATTATATTATAATAATATAATATTTACAAATTATTATTTTCAAATATTTTCAAAAGTTCAATTTGCAAATGTTGTGTTATATTATAACAATATAGTTGCATTATATCATAATAATATAATATTTTCGAATTGAATTGTTAGTTAAAATTTGAAGGTACACCTTTTTTCTAAATTTATTGTACATAGAATAGAACATAACCATGCTTACATTTTCTGCTCGTGGAGCATCGCCCGTAATTTTTCGTCGATGATCCACCGAGTCTTATATCCGTAACGAGCTATTCTACTTTTTAAAATAATAATCGAAGAAGAAGTAAGCGGAATAGAACTCTAACTCGACCGAAAATTAAAGTCGGCGAACAATTGGCTCTATTGTCGCGATTCGTAAAGCAAAGCGAGCCCCGATGCTCTGAAAAAAATATACAAGCGTACAACACTGACTCGACTTGCCGCGTGTCCCAACCTCTAAATGATAACCTAAACGAAGCCACTGTGCTTCGGGAAATAGAAAACTGTTATACGAAACAAACACAGATTCTATCAACCACATTGCGCGTGGTCATTAAAATGTCTGAAAAAGAAAAAGCTATTAGCTAGGCACACTTACAGCAGATTTACAACGAATATGATAAAAAAGGTCGATAAAAGGACATACAAAAATATAAATGTACATATAGTCACGTCAATTATCCAATATTTCGAAGCATCATTGTGTCGATTGCGTACTGGTAGTATTCTACGTGCTTCGATTGCAATCACGGGCTGTAAGAAAAATAAAACACAAATTTCGATCAAACGCATTAAAATAAATGTACCTACATCATAATAATAGCAATTTGAAAGGTTTAGAAGTAAGGAATATGTACTTAATTAGATGTAAAGCCTACCAACGTACCTCATCCCGCCCGTTTCCACAAAATGACTGACGAACAGGTCCAGACACGTCTCCCGCGGAAATTAATGGGGAGAGAGATGGTCACGTAGCCTAACGTCTCGATTCTCTGTGTGTGTTTACAAAGGAAAGGTTAAACCTTATATGTATCTCGAATAACTGAAAATAAATAAAATAATTTTACAGTGATACTAAACAAACAATTAATTACTTAATGATTTATTATCGTCATATTCTTGTGACGTCAGAATGCACAGCGTTCATTGGTCCAGCTTCAACAGTGAATATCGATCTGTTACGCGATACATAAGTAACTAGATCGATTTTCATGTATATTAATTCTAGCCATAGAAACATGGTTGTAATGAGTAAATATTAACTTTCAATCTTTTCAATCAATTTCTTGTATAAATGTTCCTTTTCTGCATATTATATTTTCTAAAGTTATTTAATTAGTTTTCACTAGATTTACGTTAATTCTATGTCGATAACATGGAGTTTGACACTGTATGGTAAGACACCTTTAGTACAGCCATAAACGAAGTATGGGATAGATGTCACGACCAATATTTTTTCGTAACACACGGATTAAGGGCACAGACAATGCACTGTGTAGAAGTGTAAAGCAATCTTTTTTCGTGTCACCTAGACAAGGAACACACGAGTCCAGCTGCAAGGTGAAGTCGAGATACCGGCGAGTGAGGATGTAAACACAGCGTAACTGAGCTTTGAAAACACAACATGAGTATCGGATCACTATTCCTGGCTCAAGAATGCCAGCAATGGTGAGGATAAAATTACATTCAAAAAATATTCTAGAATACACAATATATAGGTATAGGCAAATATTATTAAATTATAGATTTTTATGTAAATCTAGTAAGAATTAAAACATACAACTTTAGGAAATATAATATGCAGGGAAGGAACATTTATATAAAAAACTCATTGAAATTTAGATTGAAAATTAATATTTACTCATTACAACCATGTTTCTATGGTTAGAATTAATATACATGAAAATCGATCTAGGTACTTATGTATCTCATGACAGATCGATATTCGCTGTTCAAGCTGGACCAATGAACGCTGTGCATTCTGACGTCACAAGAGTATAACGTTAATAAATCATTAAGTAATTAATTGTTTGTCTAATATCTTTTTGTATTTATTGTATTTATTTTCTGTATTTACTTTATTTATTTTCAGTTATTCGAAGTATAAGGTTTAACTTTTCCTTCGAAGATACATATCGAAAATCGAGACGGACTACGTGACTCCCGCGCCCCATCCCTCACGACTCCTGTCCTGTTCGTCATTCGTTCGCGGGAAGCGGGCGGGATGAGGTACATTGACAGGCTCCGCGTCTAATAAGATACGTACAGTTTAATTATTGTTCACTATATATTTCTTATCGCTACTACTACTCTCCGTCACTTTGTATTGATACTTTTGTTTAATATGAACTCGTTTCTATTATATATTCAACCGGAATCGCAAAAAAAATTGAATCTGCTTCGCGTCTTTTCTTCCACATGTATTCGTCGTCAATTATGATATTTTTGAACGAAATTACCGACTCATAAGCCATATTTCGGATTCAGTTGATGTTTTATTAACATATAGTACATTTATTTTAATGCATTAGATCGTAATTTGTGTTTTATTTCTTTTATAGACTTTTGTGCAATTCGACTGGAAGGCACGCTAACCTGGAACTGCATCGACTCGACGCCATGATGTCTAGTTTCGATCGAAGAAAATTGCAGTTGGATATCGATAAATTCTACTTTGTTATAACAAGTGAGTATGTACCTATAAATATTTATATATTGTTGTCCTTTTATCAATTTATTATTTAATGTAGTGTGAAATCGGCAAATAGACAGGTGTTGAAATAAAAGTGAAATAGATTTTGAATTATGGTGCGTACGTGATTTCGGTTGTTTGACGGTTTCAAAGGGCGCCATTATATGACGACTGCATATTCGCGATATAGATATCTATGGATATTGAATATTTGTTTGACTTGATTAATAATTAAAAGTTATAATATAATGCTTTCAAATTGAACAATTACTTTTATTAAAACACAATATTTTGTATCAGAAACAGAATAATAAGAAGAAAAAAGAAAGCAGAAAAGCACACTTACTTAAAATTATTTTTTATTCCAGATTTTCTTTCAGACATTTTGATGACCGCGCGCAATGCGGTCAGTAAAATCAGTGGTTGCTTCGTAAATAGTTTATTATTTTTTGATGCACAGTTGCTTCGAATAGTGTATCGCTTACATTTTAGGAAAACGCGAAGGTCAAATCAGTGTCTATTGCGTATTAGTAAATTTTTTCCAGAGCATCGTGGCTCTCGTTACTTTATAAATCGCGTAGAGTCATTTGTACGCCAATTTTGATTTTCGTTATTATCTTTTTTAATTGTTTGAATATTAATATTGTTCGTTACCGAGGTTAAAGTCAGTGCATCACGGAAGAGGACTTTTAGGCGATGCTTCATGAGCAAAAAACGTAATTATATTCTACATTTTTCTATGTACTTACGTTTAAAAAAAATGTTATTTTCAAATTTTGCTGTTAGTTTAAAATTGTCTAAATTATCAGAAACTTGTGATTAGTTTTGAATGTAAAATCTTTTATATTAAATTAGGAATTCTTATATTTTTAACGACAATTTTTAATTTTTCCTACTTTTTCACAGTTTCTCTAGATTTCATCATTCCATCCACAAATCCAGCAAGATTGTGCAGACGATTTCGTCGATGACATACACGGAACCAGAGTTGAGTGGACCACATCATCAACGACAGTATTATTTCATCACACTCAACGATTGGTGAGTTGCATGAAATGTTTTGTTTTCTCGATCCCCGATCCTGTCGAAGGACGAAAGGTCCGAATCGACACCGGTGACTGATTGTATACGTAGTTGGCGAATATAATGACCGCGGGTATTTTCCATACCCGCGAGTAGTAACTTTTACTGTTTTATTATTTAGCTTAGGGGTTTCTTGTACTCCGCGCTTTTTTAACATGATAAATGCTCCATATAAAATTAATATGAGTATGTAATTCAGTAATATTAAAATTAATTACACAACAATAAATAAAATATGAACTAAACTGGAAATGTTTTCACTTTTGAATACATTAACTATACAATAATGATTGTATTGATAATATTGACCACATATTGAATATTGATCGTTATTTATATTTCTTTCATTTCATTTTAAATTATAATTTGACGATTGTCTGTGAAAGATAATAAAGTCTTTCGTTATTCGTTGAAAAATATGAATTTCATGTACAAGAAAACATGTTGCGGTGGGTAGATCTCTGAATCAAAGTAATATACACTCAATACAGTTTTCATATTTTAAAAAATTTACTTTGATGACAGAATTGTACCAAGGCTATTTGAATCTTTTAATTAATAAGTCAATAAATTTATATTTTCTTGAATGAATTACTTTAAACTTTTAAATATACATCATTTTACTGTTAAATCTTAATTAAATTCTTTTTTTTAAGTAATCAAAATTTACAAACAATAATTGTTTTGCATAATAATATATACAAAACAATATATAATGTGCATTGTATATTGTGTTCATGTTTTACAAAATTTACTTTGACGACAAAATCGAATTAAAAAGTTAAAAATTTGCTTCAATGAATTATTTAAAACTTTCAAAGTAAATTATTTTATTGTTCAATTTTGATTGAAGTCGTTTCTTCTAAATACTTAAATTTTAAAGATAATAATTTTTTTATTTATAATATCTTCAATATTAATGTATATAAAATTTTTGCTCTTGATTTCATATAAGTAAAAAGTTCACTATTTCCAACTGAATATGAGATAAATAAAAACAAAGAAATAATGCTTTATTATGCGTTATTTATTTACTATAATCAGTCTTTTTAGTTCAGGATTTTCAGGTTACTATTCCGTGTTCGTTGCCTGAACTCATCCAAGTGCCCAGGTGCTACTTGCACGAGTGAAGGCAATGGTCACGATGACTTAGTTTATAACAATTTATAATAATATATTTCGTTAGCGGCTGACATTGCATTAGTGTACTGTGCACGACGTATTTTCCACATGTGTGTGTGTGTGTGTGTGGTTAGGATGCGGAAGTACGTCGTTTTAAAATTTATTATACTTTAAAAATGAAATTATATTTCGTAATATTATATTTGTTTGAAATCAAATAAGATTATTCAATTTCTTTTATTTAGTTTTCTTTTATTGATTTATGTATTATTTTTCGAATAATTATTGAATGATTAATATTGTTATCTTGAGAATTTTACAACGAATTGACGACATTTTCTCGAGATGGGTACAAGGACTTGCAGACCCCTCGAATTATGTGCCGACGACGATCTGTAAGATATGTCTGTCGAAGAGCACACGGACGCGTACGACATACTCTTTCTTATTTTTCGAATAATTGTTGCATGATTAATAATATTAGCTTGAGAATTTTACAACGAATTGACGACATTTTCTCGAGATGGGTACAAGAAATTGTAGACCCCTCGAATTATGTGCCGACGACTATCTGTAAGGAATGTCTGTCGAAGAGCACACGGACGTGAACGACATATTATTTCTCATTTTTCGAATAATTATTGAAAAATTAATATTATTAGCTTGAGAATTTTATAACGAATTGACGACATTTTCTCGAGATGGGTGTAAGAAATTGCAGACCCCTCGAATTATGTGCCGACGACGATCTGTAAGATATGTCTGTCGAAGAGCACACGGACACGTACGACATATTCTTTCTTATTTTTCGAACAATTGTTGAATGATTAATAATATTAGCTTGAAAATTTTACAACGAATTGACGACATTTTCTCGAGATGGGTGTAAGAAATTGTAGACCCCTCGAATTATGTGCCGACGACGATCTGTAAGGAATGTCTGTCGAAGAGCACACGGACGAGTACGACATGACGAAAGCATAGGAGTATCTTTTATCAGACTATGTAAAATTAAAACGCAATAGCCACTAGCCTTTGTCAGCCGATTTCAGGAAATTGGTACGTACCTTAGAGTGTGAATGTTTGCAATGTTCGAGTGTCGGAGGAACCCCGGGGCTTCCTCTCTAGATTAGGCTCTTGCGCTCGGACATTATGCGTGAGAACCGTGGAGTGCTTGATTGCGAGAATGAGTTTTGCTATTTTTTTGGGTAGGTAGGTAGCTTACTTTCTGATGTGTGTGTTTAGACTTAAGTAGGTAGGGTCAGGATAGGGCTGTTACAGATTTTATTGCCGTGGCAGACCTATTCCTGTAGTTCGATTTGGAGAGTCGAAACGTAGGCCGATCCAAACAGATTGTACTGTTTGTTTTGGTTTTACTTTCGATTATTCGAATCATGCGACTTTAAAGTCGCTCTTCGCGGTCGCGTTCTCTATCGCGGTAGGTACATCGAAACGCTCGTCCCGCTCGAGTTTCTACACACCAGTTCCTATAATGATTGCTGGAATTGTTAAAGGACTGCGTGTTGCACGGAATCTCGAGTCTAGGTTTAAGTTTCAGGCTTGGGCAGGACCGCCCGAAGAAAGAAGAGGCCACGTGCCGAAGAGGCCCTGACAAATTGTCTCAAGAGTGGGCTGCAACAAATGACTCTTCATCTTCATCTTCGGATGAGGATGGAGCGTCATCGTTACTACAGTGTCATTATATTCGCCTGTAGTTGTAGTTTTAGTTTTTCAGATGATAGTAGTATCACAGCGTCCAGTTTTGAAACGGCTGTACTCGTCAGCAAAATTAGCGTTGCGCACTATATAATACGCGATTTTATTAGTGTCGCTACATATGAATATTAATCGTGTTTGCTTTTAGGATAGTGTTGCGACTAATATCAATGTATCATGATTACTGTTAGAGTTGCGAACAATAAATTTTTTTCGTGTTTTCTTTCAGAGTAGTGTCGCGAATAAGAACTGGTAACGGTTTTCTATTAGCGTTGCGAAGTACGAATTATTCGTGTTTCTTTGTCTAGTTAAAGTTGCAAACATTGTGCATTAATTATATAGTTCCATTTAGAGTTGCGAACGATATTTCGTGTTTGCTTTTCAGAGTAGCGTTGCGTGTAAACTTTAATCTCGGTTTGCAGTAGCGTTGCGAAATACGAATACTAATCGCGTTGCAAGTTGCAAATAATGTGAATTTTATCGCGATTGTTTTTTCGCGTTTGCTTTTCCTGCTATTGTTCAGGAGCTACGATGCAGCTGAATTAACTGCAACAGCTGTGCGACTTCTAACGACTAAATTTTCAGATTGATGCCCAATTCTGAACCATACAGCGTTCATTCCTTTATAAACCAAAATAATTCCTGTAATTTCATTTTTATAAGCGCTATGATCGCTTTCTCTGACCTGTTGGTAATGTTGTTAGTAACACCGAAATAATAAAAGGGTTCTAGAACATACACTGCTTATACATTCCTCGATCGACCATTGAATGTCCCAGCATCTAAAGCAGGGCTTGCTAATGCTCCTCTCTGCTTTGCTTTTCTTTCTTCACGCTGTCTGGATTATTTCTTCTTACAACAACAAGCCGCCGCAATATCTATTCGAGAAGGATAAGACGACCTCTCATGGAACGTTTTAATGTTTAAAAAGTGATGAGCGATATGTACTTTGTAATATAAAAGACTCGTGTAACAGTTACAATATTGACCGTTGAATTACGAACTCAAATACCAGTAATGACAGTGTAGATAGAATGCTTTCTACTTCTCGCAAGAACCAGTCGGTCGAATTGAGCGAATTATACTCGGCTCGGCAACTCCTCAAATTATCCCATGATTGTTCAACTACAGAGCATCTACTTTAATTGAAGTGCCCCGAGTTTTCGCAGTAAGATCAAAATCGTTGGATTTCCCATCCACTCAAGTCGAATTCGTCGTGTGGGAAGTGTGGTAGGACTCCCGATTTGTTGTGCAACAAGACGTGTAACGTTAGATACACCACAGATCAAGAAGATAAAAAAAAAAAACGGAACTGACTGTATGTGAAAGTGTAAGAAAATCAGTGGGAATGATCAGTCTCGTATGTATTTTCCATTCTAGGAATACGATTCAATTGCGTGTTTCGCGCGATATTCGCACACGAATTTCGTCGCTTTATCGATGGTTGGAACAACAACAATAACAAGTTTCGTCGTTTCGAATCTGTAGTTTTTTCGGTGAAAATCGATGGGCGAAATGTCGATGTAAGAAATAATAATTACACTCGGCGGTGGCTTGCGAAGATCCCTTGACATTTTACATTCTGGAGTGAAAGTATTACGCCTACGTAATAACACGAGGCCCCCTGAATGTGACTTAGTGTCAAAACGTTTCCATGATTGAGTAAGTTAATGCATTTCGTGGGAGGCGTGGGCGTGGTGATTTGTAGCTGGTCTTTAAGTGGCCATCGTTGATACTGTACTGTAACGGTTTCACGATATTTCACATACACATCGATGGTGTGCATTGCATTAGGTTGGTGCGCGTAAAACGTTTCCTTCAATAAAAGTAACACTTTTGAAACGACGCGTACTTAATAAAAATACTTTTCTTTACTTAACAAGGTATGCCCTTCTTTAATCAGATTCTTCATTCGTTTTGCTCTAGTAGAGATAATTTATAAATATGTCCTTTTTTAAACGACATGAGCAACGTTTCTCAATAAAAAATCAAATTATTTAATTAATTATTGAATTTCTAAATTCTTTTGAGATTTTTATTTGAAATAACTGTAAAAGAGAGGTATGGATTAATCAATATTGTGGCTTTCAATAATTAATATACTAACATAGTAACGTTTCGATAGAAGTACCTACTCATTCCTGTCCTTCGCAAGATACGATTATTGCAATTCCCAGAGATCATTGCCCGTATAAGGTTATAGCTTTTCATTGGTAATATCACATGCTTCGACTCGCAGAGATCGAAAGACAGGAATTGCAACATTAATGTAATCGAACTGTTAGTCGCAAGGTCGATTACTCTTGGGCAATTATTTCTTCACGGATCGATTCTTTCCTCCACTATAATTGCACGATGGAAATACGAACAGGAACGTCAAGATCCTGCAACGTGTTTGTTCGACAACCATATAATTACTTGAAAATATTCTTGTCATACCATTCACTTACATATAAATTGCCGTCTTAACTCTCGCGTATGTTTGTGTAATTTGTGTAACAAGCTGATCAAGTTGTCAGTGATCATCAGTTTCGAAGCGTTTCTGCCAGACATTGTTGGAAAAAGAAATACGAAGCACGATATTCCCTTTCAGAGAGGCGAAAACATTTTTTTCGCGTAAAAGTAATGGCATGACATTTTCGTTGCTTACTCCGTGCCTCGTTATTAAATCGAAATGCAAATTACTCGCAATGAGAATTCCTGCTAGGATTAGAGCAATCATTAGCGTTTGGTATCATTAATATTAGTTTGTGATGCAAAATAGTAGGTACTTCCGCGTTCCGATTGTATAAATAGTTCACTCAATTAGATTTATTGATTATCACAAACCAGGCTGAATGTATTGAATTTATTGCGACAGTGTTTCATTTGTCATAATTAAACGAATAACGGATTAGTCTAAATCCGTGCATGACAGATGATCCTCGTATCCGTTCTCTTATCTTTTTGGCATGATTCTGAAATTATCGGTTTATTAAGTGATCACGACAGCTCGCTAAACGCCTTAAGCATATATTGATAAACTAATATCTAATTACGATTCGAATCTATCATTAAATGTAAACTCAATATACATTGATGCATTTCGAGTCATCGTTTCATTCTACTTTGTGTTTCAAATATAATCAATACAGGATTGCGCGTGATGTTTTGTTACGGAAACGTTTAGTCACTCTGCAAATTCAGACACTTCATGCCTAGCTCCAACGTTAATTAATTCATGAATACATAAATAACCAAGAAATAAGTTTCATGCAACAGGAGATTAAGAATTTCTTTCACTAACTTCTCGCACGTACACTGAGTTGTCTAAAAAGTAGTCAATTTTTAATTGTTAAAGGGTAAAATTAAGGGAATCAAAAGTTGATAGACATTTTTTTTCTATTTTTAGCTTGAAAAAATGTCCAAGAAAATTGAACTCAGGAATATAAAATGTTCTGTAAAATAACCGCTGGAAGATTATTGGACTTCTTTTCTTGGAATTATAATAATCCAAAGAGTGTCCTCGTATTTATCGTACCGATTCTAAAAGATCCACTGTGCGTAGATAAAGCGTGAAATTACAGTGTGTCCGCGGTTGGTTGAGTGTCTGATATATATCTACTCACGGAGACTAATTGATACTAATTTGGCCAGTAAAAACAAACAAAGAATACACGGGGAATTTTTTCACGGTACAAATGCGTATCAAGTGATTATGCGATGATAGGACGTACGATGGAAAAGATTCGATCGTCTTGCAAAGATCACCCAGTATACATGTGACGACAAGGGAGCTCCGGCCACGATCAGACGCGAGATGGTAGATACCGTCCGAGATAAATATTCACCAGCGCCGCGTGTAATCGTTTATTCTGGCCACCGTGAGCAGATATAATCGCTACATCACTGTGCTCGCCCAGCGACATCGTTCTCCAGCGCTCCTCTTCCACGGGCCGGGGCAACCACTCTAGGGACGAAACTCTGGTGCGTAGAGTAAATCTTGGTTCGAGGCTGTTTTACGGTATCTCGAAATACGACCTCTCCGCAGGTACAGAATGCCAGCACCGCCTTTCTTTGCGTTCTCCGTTTCGTCCGCTGCGTTTCTGCCTCCCTCGTCCTTCCATCGTCCATTTCTTGTCCCACAGAATTTTTCTCCCCTTATCTTCATTTTACGACCATTTTGTTTCTCTTTCTATATGCTTTTAAGCGTGCTCCTTTATTTCTACCCGCCATCTTTCTCTTTCTCACCCTTTTGCCCGGTCTGATTTTGAACGTTTTTGCTCCACCTTTTTTCGAGTTCGTTACGTTTTCGTCATTCTCGAGGACGTAACTTTATGGGTTCTTCTTCTTGTACGCCCGCCGTTTGACGATCCTTTTTCTCTCGACGCTCGTTTTGCTTCATTCTTGTCTTCGTATCCTTGAAGTTTTTTCCTTAACCATTAGCCATTATTTACGAGACGCTTCTGCTAACGTGATTGTTGGCGAAGTTCTTTTTCTACGGTACCGCGCGTACACGTGTTTCGTACGCGGATGTGACATTCGAATGCCACGTGTCCATTGTGAAAAATGGAAGTAAAAACAGTTCTGGCTGTGTTAAAGCACGATATATAACAAAAGGCAGTAAACACTTGTATCTGGAAAATAAATACAACTTGCCATTATACAGGGTGTTCGACCATCCCTGGGAAAAATTTTAATGGGAGATTCTAGAGGCCAAAATAAGACGAAAATCAAGGATACTAATTTGTTGATTTAGGCTTCGTTAAACAATTATAGAAACATTTCCGACCACACAGTAGATTTTCGGTAAAGAATTTTTTTCTCGGAAGTACGTACGATTTCAGGGGTATGTGTATTCACCAAAAATAATTTTAATTGACCAACGCAACCAAAAATAATTTTTCCAGAACGATTTGAAATTTTTAAATTTTGTCGACTTTGTCCACCTACTCGAATTTTTTTCTCAAAATTGCGTAGGATTTCGGGGGTATGTCTATTCATCGAAAATTGTTGTAATTGACCACCCTAGGTAAAAATAATTTTTCCAGAACGATTCGAAATTTTTAAATTTTGTCGACTTTGTCCACCTACTCGAATTTTTTTCTCGAAATTGCGTAGGATTTCGGGGGTATGTCTATTCATCAAAAATTATTGTAGTTGACCCCCGGAACCGAAAATAATTTTTCCGTGAATAATTTGAAATTTTATAATTTAAATTTTTTAATAACTTTTTAACGAAGCTTCAATCAACTAATTGATATTCTTGATTTTCGTCTTATTTTGGCCTCTAGAATCTCCCATTAAAATTTGTCCCAGGGTTGGTCGAACACTATATATACTGTGTAAAAAAACTGTTTAATACTTATTTACAGTCGTGGACAAAATTGATCGAACCTGACACTGGTTTTGAAAAATTCATACATCCCCCAGGCGGATAATACATTTAGTTGATAATATGTGTCTTTACAACTAACTGTTTCTGGCAATGCAAATTATAAAAAAAACCACGACAAAAAGGAGCAGGGGAATTGCAGCAACTTAAATTAAAATGTTGAATATATATGGCCGATCTTGTGCAAAAACAGTATACGTGCCCTAAAAAGTTATGATTGATGTTTAATTAGTACAGATTACAGTTTAAGGATAATTATATTTGATCGGTTCTTCTTCTATCGTACGTTCCTGTAAAAAAGAGTTCAATCTAAGCGTTGCTATATGTATACGCCATACTTGTGCCGTCATGGTTGCTACTTTCTACATTCCATGCTGCAGAACCAGCCATTCGTCTGTACGTACGCGTCAATATTAATTATATGTTGTACATATAATATCCGTTTATCTTATATCTTTATATACGTAATTAATATAATTTCTTCTAGGTAGGTTTTATGCGCCAACAATTTACTCTGGGTTCTATTAACTTCTTTGTTTACAACTTTCAAATCATTTAGTTTTTTGGTTATGATAACCTTACACAAACGTTACGCGATTATAGGGAAGAAGAAATAATGTCAGTAAAATAAGCTACGGTATAAATAATTCATTTCTAAATTTTTATTCTGATGCCTCTAGAGGGTAGAATAAGAATGTGACCATTACTTTGTTTTGCTCGTGGTTAGCTAATGTTTTACAACTGAAAATTATATATATCTGTTCTGTTTAGAAGCACTTTTTTGATCAGTGTGTTCTGTTTTATTAAATTAAAATTTAAAAAGGTAGAAAATATTCTGATTGCTCTAGCTTATTTGCTGGTACGTTCTAAGGTTTCTACACCAGGAAAATAGGGGAAAGAAAGAAATATTTCTTGTCTAATTTCTGCGTTGCATTTCCTTCGAGTTAAAGATTTTGTATGCTCGTTATGTTGATGGTATGTAACTTATGGGACGTACAAAATGTACATTTTCTTCTTTTAAAATAAAAAATATAGAAATACGCGAGGTGTATTATATTTTTGTCCAGTACTGTACTTATTCTCGAAAGTGATACGAGTTTTCACTCGATTTCCATTTGCGATGAAATTTTTCACTCTCTGTCGCTATTCGCGAACGCGTGTTCCAACCGTTCATAAATATTCACGAATACGCGCAAACATTTATCTGCTTCCTCACATTTAATTTGTTCTTATTCCGCGCGCTTCTCTTCCTCTTCCTCTTGGCTGGCTCTTTCATTCCGCGTATATCGTCACTCAGCCGGTCGAGTGCGCCTCCTTTTTTCTTTTTCACGCGTGATTGCGACGTATGGGCGACGCCGGTGACCTCGTGCTTTCTCGAAAGATGCTCCCTTTGATTGCTTCCCAAGAAACTTCACTTCCGCCTCCGCCTTAAATTCATCGGCTCGCGAACTCTCGCAAAAGAGTCATGTCTTCCGATAAATTCCCCGCAACGGTCGCTCCACATTGGAGGCGGTTTGTTTGATACGATAGGAACCAGGCAAAAGATTTCCTTGTGTCACACCTTATCAACCGACAAACTGATACCAGCGAATACGATTTCCGTGTCCTCTTAAGGTAACTGTTAATTACACAAAGATAGTCTGCAGTTTTCCCAGAACGAAACTTCTAAGAACCATTTTGTTCGATAAGTTTGCACTTCTCTTTCCGCGATTCCTTCCTGACATTAGAAGACTCGGAAATTGCAATAACTTTGATAAATTCTGATGATAATGATTTTAACAAAAACTGGTTTGGACACGCGGTAGTCAATGTTTGGCCCTTTCTTGCATGATTTTTGTTTTGAGTTTAATTATTTCAATGTTTGGAAGATACTGTACAAAAGTATACGATCGTCTTCGTGTTTATATTTTCTCCTTCACAATAGTCTGATCTTATATTATGGTTACTTCTCCAGTACCAGAAATCACTTAAACTAAAACATAAAAATAAAATTTAAAGAAGTGTGCAATTCACTAATTTTGAAAGTGATATGGTCCATGTATCTGAGAAAAGATAACAAACTATTTGTATAATGAATTTGCATATAATTAAAGTAGAGAATTTTTACAAACTAAGCAAGCTAAAAGACCTAATTGCTGTCATCTAAACGATCATCTCTAGTAATATTGCAATATTTTTTTCAATTCATTTATCAAAAGCATAGATTTTCCTTTTTATTTGTTCTTGTTCAATATTTTTAAGTTGAGAATATATTGCAACTCTCAGTATTTATATTTTCATTTATAAATTCAATGACTTACATCAAAAATATGATCGACATGATGAAGTTCGACTATACTTTTGTGTTGCATGTTTCAATAAATGAAAACGTATCACATACTATAATACTAAAAAATAAATTAAAATTTGTTTTTAATTTTAATAGATTGCAATGTTTATTATCATATCAGTTGTGTTTATAATTGTATGTCACATTTTTTTTGCGAGTAACTTGGTTTATTTAAGTAAAATAATTTCAGGCGGTAGTAAAGAGATCCTTTTCTGCAGACCTTGTCAGAATATTTAAAACAAAGAAAAGTGGACTTGCACCTATTTCAAAATAAGCGGTTCGTATCGCACATTCTTACAATACAGTGTGACAAGGTGCAGAAATAATAGCGGTTGCACGAGCAAATGTATACGTCATATTTTTAATATCATCGAGAAACTTACGGAATAATGCAAAGATAAATCGCGTTAATAATCCGGTCTCCCTGTATAACAAGCGTTTTTTGCGGTTCGTACGATCAATTACGTTTGATTTCGTGCCACATGCACTTCAGACACATTCTCTGTTTTACGTAAGGAACTATCAAGAACACGATGATATATTGCACATTTCCGCGGAGACCAGTTAATACGACGTAGCGCAACTTCGCCGAAGTTTTGTTAGTCGAGCACGGCCACTAATTTCTCCTTTAAGATCGTACCATGTCATTTCCTCGCGTACCTAGAGTATCTGTTTGCAATTTGTATCGTACCTCGCAGGAGGTATAGTCGCACGTAACGTCCCATTAATTCCGGATTGTGTCGATAGAACTATTCGGTTCCCCGCCATTCGTGATTTATCAGTAATGAATAATTCGGTGCTCGTTATACGTTCGACGGGTACCAGAAAATTTCCACGTGTTAGAAACGCGGAAATATCTTTCAATGTCTCAACGGCTTGACGGATAATTTTTTTTCTAATTTACTATATTTAGACAATATTACGAACTATGTAAAAGAAAGATCGCAAAAATAATTATTTTCTGAAGTCAGAAAGGATTTATTGTAGCTTCTATTTCTTAAGCTACACGGTGGCCCTGAAGACGCCTGTACATCCGAAAGGAAAATTAGAAAATATATTGGGTCAAACACATTAATAATTATGTGATAAGAGATACAGTAAAATAATAATTGTTTCTGGAAAAAATTGACTTTCTTTTTTCACAATTAAAAAACGAGGAGTCGTATAAAGAAAGTTTTCCTTATTAAATATGAAAACTTATTTCGAGAGCCACCGTATTGGAAAATGTAATTCCGAAGAAAATGTGTCCAGAGTTTTGACTTTACTTATTTTCAAATATTAAATTATCTAAATTTTATTAAAGCCAATTGGGTGTTTGGAAAATCTGTCTTGCGTAGAAACGATTCCGTTTCGTAGCTGTGTAATTCTAGAAGCGATGCTTTCCTGTTAGACAAATGGTAATTTGCTGCAAGTTGCGTGAAATACGGTCGAGATACAGAAATTGAAAACAGTGCTAGAATCGTTATAGAGATTTAATGTAATAGGAAGACTGGAGATGTAAGTTTCCTGGTTGCATCATATTTTAAGTAGATACGGTCTTTAGGTAAGACGTTCAATGATCTGGCAAGAAGTCACGGCACTCCTACGCAAGAACATTGCGGTCAATAGTTTGGGCGTGTCTGATTTAAAATCAATTTTAGAATGCATCGTTCGCCGTCTGTGCCAATAACCTCACGGCTTCAACGTTTTTGTCAGTTATGAAAAAATATTAATTGCTTAAATGCACATTGAACAATCTCGGAAATTCAAACGTATACAATTAAATATTATGTCGAACCTTAAATTGGTATTAACCGTCTTCCAAAAATCAAAAAACGATGCTATACAAAATTTTCAGTACAATAAAATATAGATAATTTAAACACCTATGTGTATTAATACACTTATAAGAATCTATTCTTTTATCATTTTAATTTCGAATGAAAAACGTTTTGCATAAACAAAAGTAAAAGTTTAACTTATATTAATCCATAATATCTATATTTTTTTTTTGTCTTCTACCACATTATATATTATATTCTCTACAAAATATTTTACATTACAGGAATGAAAATCGAATGAATTAAAATCAACTTCATTTTCATTCAAGTATGATTTACGATTAATTTAAATAGATATTCTTAGGTCTGAAGTTTAAACTCACTTTTACTGAATCGAATAAACTGAATGGATCTCGTCGTGTGTCATTAATTACAATTTTGAATACTCGCACCCCAATCGAAGAACATTAATTTCTGTAGAAGATAGGTACATGCACCTCGTTAGGTATGCACTATATCTAAGTATAATTTTAAACACCATTATCTACACTTGGAACATTTGTTTGCATCAACGACAGAAACATGTACCTCGTTAAGTACACACCGTATCTAGATACGATTTTTTTTTTTATTTCTGGTAACAAATCCTCACATTTTATATCTGATACATGTGTAACACAAAATAAACCCTTCCACCATTACTCAAACTTAATTTACTCGCACAATTTAATAATATAATATATTATAAATATTTCGCTCGATAATTTGAATACAATTCAGATAATTTGCTTTAAACGTGATATAATCTTATGAATTATTCACTTCTTGTACTGGAATTTATTGTAATCTTTAATTTCTCAATTTATCATATACAAACTTTCTTGTTTGACACATTTCACGTTTTACGTGCATTTATATGAAAGAAGAAATTAATTTCAGTCGTACTTTGAGTATTTTACACAAACGATTCGTTTTATAGGAATAAAAATTACCGACGAGCTTTCATTTTATGATACATTAACTTTATTTACTAACGATAACAAATTTCATACGAATTAAAAGCAAAAATATATCAAAATTATCGAAACATATACGTACGTGACAAAAACTGAAAAATACTATTGAAATTACACCACACGTTATTTAGATACGGTGATAAAAGTAAAGTGCATCGATACTACGATATCGTTGCATCTTCATTCGAAAACTACCGTACAAGTAATTAATGTCAGACGCTGAGACTCATTAGATAGTACTAACTTGAACTAGTCCTATAATCAAATTTCTCTCGATAAAACGGGATTTCGAGGTATAGTACCTATACAAAATACATTATCATTATCTTCTTCACAGATAGACGATAATACTAAGTACATGCTGAGTATTGTGGCGGCCAAGGCACCACATACGCCTTAGCCGTTCGAAGCCGCTACAATGTATGGTTGCACACGAGACGATGGTTGCACACGAGACGACCAGAGCCGCGTGAGCCGAAAAGCCGTTGTCGTCGTCTCTGACCGTCTTTTGTTTTTGAAGGCCTCTTGGTACGGTGGCGATGATCGTACCAGAGAGTCGAGCGTAACCCGCACCACGAGTCACGTCGTTGTACGACAGCAACAATAAAATTGTGCGGAACGGAACAGAGCGGAGTCATTATCTTCCCGATCCCACATTGGTGACCCCGACGTGAGCTCGCCGCGCAAGTAAAGTTTTTTTAAGAAAATTTGGACATTTTTTGTATACGGACAATATTAGTTAGTGTAGAGAAATAAGTGTATAGTGTTAAGGACATAAGAAAAGGACACGGTCTGACAAATAGTAAGCGCGGTGTGTGTGTGCGGTGAAACTATTTTTTTTTTTGTGACTAAGACTGGTAAAATGACTGACCCTAACGTTAACGCAGGGACATCCGCGAGTGTGCCGTTGGCAGTTGATCGCGTCGCTGTACGAATACCCGAGTTTTGTCCGGGAGACCCGGAGATGTGGTTTTCGATGGTAGAGAGAAGTTTTGAGGTATCCAATGTAACGTCGGAGACCACGAAATTCGGGTACATTCTCGGCGCGTTAAGTGCGCGACACGCCGCGGAAGTAAGAGACATTATCATGAATCCTCCGGCCACGGATCCGTACACGACGCTCAAAAATGAGTTTATTCGCCGGCTTAGTGCTTCGCAGGAACAGAAAACGCGACGGTTATTGGAACACGAGGAAATCGGGGACAGAAAACCGTCCCAATTTCTTCGTCACCTGCGCGGATTGGCCGGTACGGCTTTTTCGGACGGTGTATTGCGGACGCTTTGGATGGGCCGGCTACCTGCTAATATGCAGGTGATTTTATCCACGCAGCGGGACACCCCGCTGGATAAGGTAGCAGAGTTGGCAGACGCTGTCGCGGATACGATGACACCGCGGGTACACGTCACGGAGGCCGCGACTACGGGCGTATCTGCATCCTGCCAAATACCCCCGCCGGGCCCGAGCATCGAGGCCATGTTAAACATTAAGATGTCGCAATTGGCTCTTTCCTTGAGGCAGGAAATTTCTGCCATCCGTGAATCCTTGGTGGACCAGGGGCAATCTTCCCGTCGCAGGTGGACCCACCGAAATCATCCAAACTCGCGCTACCGCAGACGATCTCTATCGCGATCGCGAGAGCGGCCCGCGGGAGGACAAATGGACCATCAAGGGAAATGCTGGTACCATTGGCGGCTCGGTCCGGTCGCGCAGAGGTGCGTTGCACCGTGCAATTGGAACGCCACGGATCAGGGAAACGACCTGGGGAGTCGTTGATGGCGGCCAGCGACACAAATCCAGCATCACGCCGCCTCTTCATCTTAGACAACAGCTCGAAGACGGAATTTTTAGTAGATACCGGGGCCGATTTGTGCGTTTTTCCGCGCCGCCTGCTAGGCGGATTGCGAGAAAGATCGGAGTACCAGCTGGCGGCGGCGAATGGGAGTGTAATTAACACCTACGGGACAGTGTCGTTAAACCTGCACCTCGGCCTACGACGGGATTTCGTGTGGCGATTCGTGGTTGCGGATGTTACAAAACCCATAATCGGGGTAGACTTTCTCGATCACTTCGATCTTATGGTGGACATCCGCAATCGTCGCCTCGTCGATCGGACCACGTCGTTAACGGTCCGCGGAACACGAGCCGAGGATGAAACGCCGTCGGTGAAGACAGTAGCAGGGACTACCGTTTACCACCAGCTCCTGATGCAGATGCCGGAACTTACACGGCCTAGCGGCACCCCGATGAGGACTACGCACCAAACGGTGCATTACATCGAGACAACCCCTGGACCACCCGTTTCCAGCAAGCCGCGGCGGCTTGCACCGGACCGGCTCAGGGCTGCCCAGAAGGAGTTCGACGCGATGGTGAAGATGGGCATCGCTTGTCCTTCGAAGAGCGCGTGGTCAGCACCCCTTCATATGGTTCCGAAGAAGGGCGAAGAAGCTTGGAGGCCTTGCGGTGACTATAGAGCGTTAAACGCACGGACAATTCCCGACCGATACCCCGTGCGTCACATTGAGGATTTTGCGCAACAACTGAGTGGCAAAAAGGTATTTTCCACAATAGATCTCGTCCGAGCTTATAATCAGATTCCGGTTGCATCGGAAGACGTCGGAAAAACGGCCATTACAACGCCGTTTGGGCTTTTTGAATTCCCGTACATGTCGTTCGGGTTACGAAATGCCGCGCAAACATTTCAGCGCTTTATCGACGAAATTTTACGCGGTTTCGATTTTTGTTACGCGTATATAGACGACATTTTGGTCGCCTCAGAATCCCAAGCCGATCACCTGCGCCATTTAGAATTATTATTTAAACGATTAAAAGATTATGGCATTGTTGTTAATCCGAATAAATGCACGTTCGGACAGGAAGAAGTTAAATTTCTAGGCTATCGGGTAAATGAAAGCGGCACTCAACCTTTGCCCGGCAAGGTACAAGCCATAAAGTCATTTCCCCTTCCGAAAAACGCGAAGGATTTGAGGCAGTACTTGGGAATGCTTAATTTTTACCGCCGTTTTATCCCAGATGCCGCTCGCTTTCAAGCACCCTTGAACGACCTTCTAGCCGGCAATTTAAAGGGCAAGACCTCGATAGCCTGGACTTCGGAAGCGCGTCAGGCTTTCGAAAATACCAAAAATAGTTTAGCAAACGCAACCCTGCTTTCTCATCCTGCGGTCAACGCTCCATTGTCGGTTACCTGCGATGCTTCTGATTACACCGTAGGAGCTGTTTTACATCAGTGCGTCGGCAACGAACGACAACCATTAGCATTCTTTTCTAAGAAATTAGGATCTGCCGAAAAGAAGTATTCAGCTTACGACCGGGAACTACTTTCTATCTATTTAGCAATAAAACATTTCAAACATATGCTCGAAGGCAGACATTTCACGATTTTTACAGACCATAAACCCATAACTTTCGCTTTCAAACAGAAATTAGATAAATGCTCTCCTCGACAATTCCGATACCTAGATTACATTGCGCAATTCTCTACAGATATTCAACATATTTCCGGTAAAGACAACGTCGTTGCCGATGCACTGTCCAGAGTGGAAACGGTTAACCACTCGATTAATTTCGAAGAATTGGCAAAATCGCAAGCCCAGGATGAGGAGTTGCAGCGGTTGTTGAATAGCGAATCTAGCCTGCAATTACGCAAAGTCTCGTTGCCTGGCACGTCTTCCGAAATTTTTTGCGATATTTCGACTAAGAATGTAAGACCTTATGTCACCCCTCCTTTCCGACGTGCAGTTTTTAATATGTTACATGTATTATCACATCCAGGTATTAACGCGACGATCAAGCTCATAACGCAACGTTATGTTTGGCCGTCGATTAAAAGAGATGTTCGCACGTGGACACGTTGCTGTATACCGTGCCAAAGATCAAAAATTTCCCGTCATGTGACTGCACCATTGGCTACATTTGTTAAACCTTCTGCGCGATTCGAACACATTCATTTAGACATAGTAATTTTACCGGTGTCCGAAGGTTTCAGGTATTGTCTGACCTGTGTAGACAGATATACGCGGTGGCCGGAAGCCTTCCCCATGGTCGATCAGGAGGCCCAAACCGTAGCTCGAACCTTTTATGACGGTTGGGTAGCGCGGTTTGGTGCTCCCGTACGGATTACCACCGATCAGGGTAGGCAGTTCGAATCCAAATTATTTTTTGCGCTGAACAATTTAATTGGATCCACACGCCTTCGCACAACGGCGTATCACCCAGCGGCCAATGGGATGGTAGAGCGTTTTCACCGACAGCTCAAGTCGGCTATAAGGTGCCACGGATCCGACAAGTGGACAGAAATACTTCCGACGGTTCTACTCGGTATTCGTTCCGCCTGGAAAGAAGACCTCGGCGCTACCTCAGCGGAATTAGTTTATGGCGAGCCATTAAGATTACCGGGAGAGTTCTTGTCTTCGCATTCAGCGGAAGGCACAGAAAATGCTTCCGATTTTACTAATAGACTACGCAACCATTTTTCTAAATTGAGTCCCTCTAATGCATCACGCCATTCCGTTAATCGTACATTCGTTTTCAAAGATCTTAGCAGTTCAACACATGTTTTCATCCGAACAGATTCAGCCAAAACTATTTTACAACCCGCTTATGAAGGTCCATACGCCGTAGTGCGCCGAGGCGAAAAAACATTTACAATAAACATTAGAGGTAAGGAAATAAATATATCAATTGAAAGGCTAAAGCCTGCTTATATGCTAGCAGAAAACAGACCGGATCCCGTGAGCATAGAAAATCAGCCGGTCACACAAACAAACGTACCTGACAATGCGCCGGTTATACAGCAACGTGTTACGCGTTCAGGTAGACGCGTACGTTTTCCCGAGCGATTTCAAATTACGCGGTAGTACTTAAGGCTTGCGCATTATTATAATAAGTATCATATACCATTTATTTTTTTCCATCACTTTTATGTACTTTCATGTATTTTAGGTATTACGTATTATATATTAAACTCCATGTAAATTCCTTTTTTTTTTTTTCTCAACTCTGTTCAAATACTGTAATGTAAATCTTAGTTAGGATAACGTATTTTATATAGTAGAGTAAATGGTAGTGGTAATGTAGTCGGTCAATTTTTCGTAATTGTGCCAATTACTGGCAGGGGGGTAGTGTGGCGGCCAAGGCACCACATACGCCTTAGCCGTTCGAAGCCGCTACAATGTATGGTTGCACACGAGACGATGGTTGCACACGAGACGACCAGAGCCGCGTGAGCCGAAAAGCCGTTGTCGTCGTCTCTGACCGTCTTTTGTTTTTGAAGGCCTCTTGGTACGGTGGCGATGATCGTACCAGAGAGTCGAGCGTAACCCGCACCACGAGTCACGTCGTTGTACGACAGCAACAATAAAATTGTGCGGAACGGAACAGAGCGGAGTCATTATCTTCCCGATCCCACAGTATATTAAATAATGTAGCATCGGAAAAGCACGTCTAACATTTGCATAAATTTGCATTAATTTTATCATTCCATTCTTTTTATTTATTATTACATTCGCATTTTGCTTTTTTTTTACGTCATCGTCGTGCAAAATACAATACAAAGGTGTTCTTATATTTCGTTCATTGCAAATAACAATAAATTTTCGAATATTCAATACGGATCGAACACTTTTGCTTCTCTGTTATTGTAAATGTATTTTAAATGTATTTTAGAAAACTTTTTAACAAATTCGTGAATTTCTTATGTAATGATATGTGTGTTTATGTATATTAACACTTTCGTTAAATTTCCATGAGAGTTTATAGTATTAACGATAAATCATGCCATGAAAATTCATAGAATTCATTTGTCTTTAAATACACGTGTCAAAATTCGGTTCGCGTTATCGAGACATCTTACACGGCTATGAAATTTATTATTGCGTTCTATCTTTCGGACGATTAAATCTACAACTTCTCCCTTCAACATGTTTGAGCATTTGTTTACATCCTTTTATTGCGTACACCAAGACAGACTTTGCTTCGAGCCTTCTATATTGAAGTTAATTCGCGGAGAAGTCAGTAGCTGTCTCGATTTGCTCAGCTTCACGATTCGTCGACTATATCAATTAACATGTACATTTACATCGTATACACGTGTACTGCAAAAAATAGTTCCGTAAAACAGATGGCTAGGAACGAAATGTTTGGACCACCCATCTTAAGTAAAATGTGCCTTTTATTTCTCAAGATAACGAAACTAGTCGCCATTACGGTTTCTATTCTCGTGTTGCTGTTTTTCTAATTGCGTGTCTGCGATTTATTACATCCTGATAACACGAAGTTAAACATCGCTACAGTCTCGATACGATTATGTGTCTTTACCAATAAAAATGCACCTAACATGTGTTTAAATCTAATGTGTATCTGGTAACTAAGACTTTAGAAATATTAACAGTTTTCTTAAAGAAAGGAAAACAGTGGACAAAAAAGGGCAAAAAATATGAAAAGATTGTACTAATTAACGAAACAAGGATTACTACTCGTTTGTACAAATGTAGAGAAACTAATATAGAATATCTTGATTAATAGGAAACTGAGTATTAACAGTTATAAGAAGTGAACACATTTTCTATGTAGTCCATAAATGAAATTAATTAATTTTTCTCGCTGCACTTGTAGGTGTTTAATTTCAAGTATATCCGGCGTGTAACTAAAATTATTACTTACAATAACGCACTTTCAAAGTTTCCAGACTTAAATCGT
This sequence comes from Colletes gigas, assembly GCF_013123115.1. NCBI lineage: Eukaryota > Metazoa > Arthropoda > Insecta > Hymenoptera > Colletidae > Colletes > Colletes gigas. Next base: position 1,729,379 of record NW_025106646.1, read on the forward strand.
AAGACTGATTGTTATTTACAAGGAGTAATCTGCAGAGTTTAAGTATCTCGATATATAGACTCTAAATATTGATAAGATCTCAGTTGTAGATAGGTAGATAGATACTCATTGGCCTTGGCTAATAATATGCCTTAAGACCATACAAACTGTCAACATTTACTACGATACAAATATAACTCACAAATGATACAAAATTATTTTCAATGCTATTATATAAACAGATTATAAAATGTTATATTTAAATTTCAATACTCGCTGTTGATGGCATAACTGAAGAAAATTTGTTCTTACACAAGTTTCGTGAATGAAAATTTCTAACTGTGGTATCGTAACGTTATTAATTAGAAAATGGAATTTGGATGTTGTTAGAGACTCGACTGACAATTGACACGACCATTTAGCGATATGCGCGTTGTAAGCCTTCACGCGATGACCGACATCGAACAAACGAGCAACCGCTCGTAAACGCACCGGGCTTTGTCACAGAAAGACGCGAGCGTACACAATCACCGAGCGCATTCCACACGTGGCAATGGCTGCACGTACACGTGCGTTTGTACATAATGGTACATACATTACCGATACGCGCCTACTATAACCGTTACAATGTCGTCCACGCTCGAGACCGAAGTGCCACTAAATAATCGCCGTCCTATGTGCCATTCTCCAAGAGATCCTCCGCGTGGATAGAGAAACTAGTTCTGCGGACCGGCCAAGGCCTAGATCACTGCGGTCGATGCCAGGGTGATTCTTAACACACGCCTGTCTGCGTCCAGTCCGTGAATGCAATGGCAAAAAGAGACCGGGTTCCTCCATGTTTAAAATAAACAAAGACGATTTTTCAATGCCTATAAAATCCTCTGAGGGTTTACACCGCTACGCAGGGTGCAAAAGAAGAAAAAGTTTGTGACGTTTGTGTGAGGGATTAGTACATCCTTTAATTAAATTATCAGTTAATACAGCAATCGTATACACTTTTATAATTGCGTAGTAACTTTGATTTCTTACTGCTGAGAGGAAATGAAAGATACAGATCAACTTTTCATATTAACAATATTAATGCAGTTGTAAACATTTAGCTCACATAACGTTACAATACTATTTTTGATCGATGTTTGGTACGATAAACACGAAAACACTTTTCTATGTGCAATAAAAAAATAATAATGTGTTTTATAAATACTGGTCTGCATCGTCAACGCCGTCCGTATTTTTAGTACGATTTATGATAGATAATAGTTTCCATATATTTTATTTGTTTATTGCACGTGAGAATTATGAATGGTAGAAATTATTCTTATATTTTTCTCTTTGCAATTGTTCCAGAGATTTTCCAAAGTTGTATTCTTTCCATGACAAATTACAAATTTTATAATGTATCCTGTTATAGATTCGCATAACACTTTTACAAGTATCTCGTATTTAGAAATTTGTTGTGGGTTATATAGTTTGAAAAACAAACGATCTATCACTGTTTCATATTCGATTTTACACTTATGTTAAAAATAATCAATTAGCTTTTAAATTTTAAATAATCTTCCTGTTTCTGGAGATACTAAAATCATCGAAGGAGTACTGTATATTTTATTTATTAAAGATAAAGAAATTCAAAGTAGATCCACGTGCTAACATGATCATTGAACTTATCTTGATATTAGTTATTTTACTTATCATTTTACAAGACCACTAGTTATCAAGTGTGCGATGTATAATAAAAATTTTAAATGATACAAATGTTGCAACATTTAACTGTAACAATCTCGTGAAATAGTAAACGAAGGCTAAATATTATGAATATTTAAAAATCGAAACGTACGATAATCTCAAAAATATATTTTAATTTTAATTAAAGGGGAAAATGTATTTGTGCGAATAAGGGATTCAGCTGGTAAATTAAATATTTTCAGAGAGGTTGTGTTGCACAATATTATCTCGATGTAAAGTTGTTCGAGCGTAATGAAGCAAAGAGTCGAAAAGAAAATCGTACATGTTACGAATATTTATAGGTATCCGAGTGTTTCATGTATCGTCGATTCTTTTTCAAAGTCTTTCCTCGACGCATTTAGACACTTTTACGATCGATTGATCTGTCGCTATGCATCGAGGACGGTCGCCTGAAGTGCAAGTCCACTTCAGCGTAGAATCAGATTTCCAATCTATGAATATCTGGGCTTGGGTTTCTTCGTTTATATGTATACGATCCACTTTGCTGCACAGGATGGTGACAGCTTCGATGGTGCGCGATTGATTATCTGGTAATTCCAGTGCTGTTCGTCGACAGACGACTATATTTAATATAACTGCTAGTTATTTAGAGATTCTTGGAACATTAAGCATCTTTTACTGAAAAGCTGAGTAATAAAAACAATACTCTAACGTGTTTATTTGTTATGTAATATATTTCAAGTAAACATATATAATAGATTGATAGAATAAATACAAAATTAGTGTCTCCGTATGAAAATTAAATTATCTTTTTCGTGTAAAAACAGGCCATACCAAACAGGATCGATTACGCGTTAGCATCAGTCGTGGCCATTAAATAATTGATTATCTGTAGCGATGTAGCTACAATAATAACAGTGATTTCGAAAAAGTATCAAAAGCAAAGCAAGTTTATATAATTTCTTAAATATTGTAATGCAAGCTCGTTGTTTTCTACTAACTTACACGAATTACTAATGGAATGAATGAAAATAAACAATACATAAATAAAGAGTTAAAATAAACTTGTTTTTGTATAAATTGTACGTAGTATGTCAAGTTGTTAAAAAAATAATATAAAAATATAGTTTCCACATTAAGGAAAGAATTTCAAAGTTTAATGTCTGACCATCGGCTGAGTCGTATCACTGGAAAACTCGAGCGTACCCGTACTTAGAAAATATTGGTCAGAATTTCGATAAAAACGATTATGGAAAGTGAGTACCACATTTGTCTCATTTGCATGAGAACGGTATTTCGTGTATAGTGTGACCTCCATTCGGAGAAAGGGAATACAACGCAAATCTTACGATGTACCATAAGGATGATGAATACGCAGCAAGTAATACTTCTCATCCTGTTTTCATTCGTACATTCTGGTACAATGTCGCGTCTCAAGATCGTGCATTTACTTCTGTCCTTTGTTTCTTCTATCTAATTTTCTACCGCAAAGAGGAACGTTTCAGACGTTACAGATAGCGAGGAAGGCAACGTACAATAAGCCATTACTCGTGTCACCATCTTTCAGCGGATTTCCTAACGTTTCTCCCTCGCGCAGTCATTTCTTCTATCTCCTTACGCCCGTGGTATCCAATATTCGGAGGAATTTATGCACGATTGATAAGAAATGTCTCGGTCTCTTCGAAAATACGACCGCAATGAATAATTATTGCACGCTCGTTAGAGGAGGAAAGGTGATAGTTCGTTCCAACGGTTGATAATAAAATTCACTTGCTTTGCAGGCGAGATAACGGGAAAATTTAATGAGAGAAACAGTCGTTGGGATAAAGAAAAGTAAATACGGTTTATGGTAGAAGTTTCGTTACTACGAATGGAGTAATGTATCGACGCTTTGTACGGAGAAAAAACAGCCGTGGTAAAGTCACACACGAGACTGAAGGCTGCGATAAAACTACACCTACGTCTAGCGAACTAACGGCACTGGATCATCCGCATATCGAACACTATCATGAATATCAGTCGTCGCGACCGGTTCACCTACTTTCGATATCTGTCCACCGTTTTACGACACGATACCGATTAGCTAAACCACGCGCGAATCAGTTTTCTTTGCTACACCATCGACACATTCACGTGATCTATCGCGATCGAGTATCGATCCGCTCCTGATGTTGATATCGTACCATTGACTCGAACGTGCAATAATATTTATCGCGGTGTTTATAATCTTTATCCATTAATTCCTCGTTTTGTTGACTATCGATAGTGCGATATAAATGTACTTATGCTTCGGGATGGAAGGAAAGCTTATCTACGATTACACAATAATGGTTCGCGATAACATAATTTGTGAAAAATTCAACAGCATATTTTTGAGATCCCAAATTGTGAGAAAATGAAACATAAACACAATCGATTTTCTTTTTAAGTTTCGAGTACCAGGGTGAAAATTTATTTATCAATCATTGTTTCATTTTTACGTATATTTGTACACGTTTCTGAATTGTGGACTATGTTTCACGAAAACACTGTACATTTACACACACTTTCGTATAACAAACTCATTCAAAGTTTTTTATTTGTTCGATTTATTCTCCAGTTCGTTTCATGAATCCATATGCTTCTTAATATAAACGAGGTAAAACAAGATTAGAATTATATCCTACTTTTTAAAAGTTTTCTAACTCAAGAAGGATACCCTGGTTCTTCAACATAGATATTTTGGTTTCTAATATTAATGGAGAACCATCGAAATTACTTTAAGTTAAAGAATATTTAATTTGAAGTTTTATTAGTTTGAAGCTGATCGTCTTCCTTTTGTAGTCGTGCAAGATAAAGGTGTCTGACCATAAGTTGTGCATTCTCCTTATTCGTTACCGGTAATGTCGTCTTCTTAAGTGCATCTCGGGTGCATAGAAGGATAAGTGCAGGTATCAGAGTATACTTCCGCAAAATAACGATCATTGCACTGTACCTTGTGACGACCAGAGCCGAGTCTAGCAACCAGTTTCGAGATACGCATCTGCCCTTTATATGGTCGTCCGAGGGATGTTAACCGGGTGTTGGAATCGAGACTCCGTGTCCAGGATACAAATTGAGTCGTTGTAAAAATCAGATTGAAATTATTCCTGGGCGCTATTCGGCTAGAAACGGTCGGATAAGCCATGTATATCGATAGGTTGGTATCATTGTGTCTTCATTTGAACATTACCAAGCGTGCAATTGCTGTCAAACTAAGTGAAGCGTTAGATAGGGATACTTTGAAATAGTCGCGTAATGTAATTTCACGCGATAAAACGGGACTTGGAATTATGTTAGTTGGGTTGAATTTGTTATCATTAGACCGTTTACTGCCGACCGATAATACTAATTCTGTGCTAGGGATATTAAACAAAACAGGTTGTAAGAGCACGTCGAATATTTCCGCGGGTCGTTATAAATATTTACGCTTCGTTGGTCTTCCTTATTACTAAATTTATGGAAAGCGTGTAAGTGTAGATTTTATTCGTCGGACGAGTATTTTTGCTCTCCTTATCTTATGAATAGCTACAAGTGTTCGAATGTTTATTATGAGTTTAATAGCTTCGGTTAAAATTTTCAAGTATTTTGTCAAGTACGTGGTTTATTGAGTCTTATACCATCGAATTGCTTCCTCTTGCTAGACTTTTATAAAGAATCGAATATACTTAGGTAATATTTTCCTTATAATTGCTTGTAATTTCATCATATTCGAATACCTGCAGAGTTTGCAAGGAAGTTGTTCGTAAGAAGCATCTGCTTTGGGAATGTTTACAAACGACGCAATGAGGGACGCCAGGTAAAGCCCCCAATAGAATATAGTGGGGGTCTCATTGAACGTAGCCAGAGCCTTGAATTCGTTTTGAGAACAGCGAAGAGTCAATCTTGTCTAAGTAAGAGTAATGGAAAGACGTGCTAAGGGTCTCGTGCAAAACATTCGAAAGGACCCTTGGATTTGTTGACGTATCGCGGCGTATTGCGTGTCAGCGTCGGGAGAATGAAACGAACTTGTAAATAGTGCTGGTGAACATTCTCCGATATATATTTTACGTTGATATTGATTTTCTTAATCTCTATCGTTATTCTTGCGATATTAAACGCCGGGACATTCAGTGGACGGTCGAGTACTTGTGAGAAAGCAACAGATTCAGCGTATCCCTCTACTGGCGAGTGCAGCAAGTGTCGCCACACTTCGACACTTTCAGGTTAGTGAATATCCTCGTGGGATTTTGAAAATTCAACAAATTAGTTTAAATGTGTATTTATTAACAAATGAAAAGCTGATACTCCAAAACGCAAATATCGTTGCAGTAGAATATTGATAATCCCATTTTGCATCGAGGAATAATAAGTCTGAACGGATTTCGAACAATTAGATGTTATTATACCGTTATTTAAATAATTTCTCTCGAATTATCGACGCCGTAATTGAAGTATGCGATACACCCTAACACGCGACCGCAACCGCAATATTTTTTCGCAAGCCTGACCCAAGTTATGACGACCATATGCGCTTTAATTCTCACGAATGTAGGCGTGCTGGCACGACGTACGATACCAGATGGCTGGCTTAGGCATGCAATCTTCCGGAAGTAGGTATGCGTGTTTAATTTGCACAATCAGTTACCTAACAATTCATGAGCAAGTGTTTTAATGTCGGTGATCTGTAATAGTATTGCATTTGATATTTCCTTATGCACTCCGGGTGCCAAAGGTTGTTTCGAATAAAATAAAGAGACTTCGATATCGTTTTATGGTACTATGGCATTTGCAACTCGAAGATCACGAAAGTAGATTGTGATAGGACGCCTTTGCAAGACCTCGGGAAGCGTAGAATGCTAGAATGTCAACGATTTCCTTTTTAATGTTTCCGAACTATCTAAATTTTAAACACGAAAAGTTTGAGTAGGTAGAATGTGAAATGAAACATTTGAAAAAAATGCTGAAAAAGTAATTTCTCTGTTTCATTTACAAATTTCTAGCGGAAAAACCGAAGGGTTCTATTTCTGTTTTCGAATTACATACTTTTAGAGTCGTTAATATTTTTACAACTACGTTGCTTTTATTGTAATAATTTTACGACCTTGTCGAATGAATTTAGCACGTTGACTTCCAGAACATTTTGATGAAACATAATCTGAAAAGCTGTTAGTAGTTTCGATGTTTTCAATTTAATTTGGATTATCTTTCAATAAATATATTAAATAAATATATTCAAATTTTTTAAATTTCTCTTGCGTCTGTCAAAATATCGGTGCTACAGTGACGCGAAATTTTGTTAAAAAAAGGCATGACCTGGTGACGTTGAAAATTCAGAAATTTTTTACATTTGTCCAGTAAAGATATTCGGTAAATTATTTATATAAGCACCTATATAGTGATCGTAGGTTTAGAAAATCCAAAAATAGATCAGAATGTTATGATCTCCGTATCTGTCGTGCTAAATCATTTCAATTGGGTCTGAAAATTTTAAGTGTAAGTATGCAGTTCGATCCTTCAGTAGCCACTCCAAAGTCGTATCAATCCTCCCTCTTTGAAGCGGCTGCTCATCGTGTTTGAGTGAAATGCGAAGCGTCTCGATAATAGGGACCTCGATGTAGGATGTATCGAGTATCTCTGGTGCGTTCTGTGCCAGTATTTTAAGATCGCCACACGATCTGGCGGGGTCGCCTCTGCATACCGATATCGTCTTATCGTTAGACAGTGATTACTCTGTGACCGCGGTAAGATTAACGACGAAGACCTTCCTAGACAAGAAGGATTTAAGAAAGGACTCTTATCAGAATAGCTCGTCGTACGCACATCCGTATATGCAACTCGAAACTGTTAGAGTCTTCCACAGATAGCAGACCGACAAGTCACTTTTTGATATAGCATAATCTATCATCTGTCGTAGAAATGGGTAAAAATTTGCCTCTAGTGAAACAGTCGTAGAACATGCTCGTGGATGAGGAACTGTTTGGCATCGAAGGTGTGCCCTGTTGCTTCGTAAATTCCTACAGGAAATGTTGCCAAAATTATAAAAACGTGTATATCTAAATATTAATTAATTCCTTTTTCAAGAATCAATATATGCTATTTCTTTTCTATACTTTCAAACGATATATTCTGTTTATCACGCAACATCCTTTCAAAATTAATACCCACGTACGAATAATCTAGAATATGTTTTAAATAGACTGTTCTTAAAAACGATAAATACGAATCGGTTCGTACCAGTCATGGATTTTAATGGTACGCATTATATTCTATTGCGATCGATCCGAAAGCGGCACGTTCTATTGATTTATCATACCAAGTGAAAAGACGGGCTATTAATTCTGCCTATCTTCGTTAACGACGGACAGACATGTCTACTAAAAATGCCGCATTGAAACACGATAGAAGTGTCAGTCTCATTTATTTTTCACTTACTTCACGTCTGTGTCTAGTTTAAAGCATCATTAATTAACTGTAGCGTAACGTGACCTGTTCGTACCTTGCTTCCGGATTCAAGGCTGACTCATGTACGACGTACATAAACGCGCCAGCACGTACAAAGTATCTTAAACTTTCGTAAAAATCAATTACTCGTGCAATAATTTTCGTTAACAATTTCTTAACCAGTAAATTCTAACTTTTTCATCAAGCACAGTCCTTAATTTTTGTTGCAATTCATTTTACAATGCGGTTGTAGAGATAGGTTTTACCTTTAGAATGGTTCCATCAAAGTCGACGTACAATTTTTGTTATCGTTCTATCCCGGTTCGAATGGAATTACAGTTTGCAAAAGTGATCAGGATTAGAGTACGCCGCAGTCAAAGGCTTAATACTTAAGTGCTGAATATGAATTAAGAGTTCTTTTTATTGCAGCACTTTCTAAATACACTACTAATTACAGCACTCAATAGTTACTCAATAGCCATATCAACTTAACTTCCATCATTAAAAGTATATCATTGACCTTTTCCATGTTGTAATAATATTTTATTACTTTTATAGACCTCGGTTTAGTTGCATCATTCAGTTTCGACAATTGGTGTTATGATAAAAATATAGTTTCTCTTAAATAAAGTTTTAAATAACTTTAATTGCATCGAGAATGTTTGTTCCATGAATTTTTAAGAATGTATCTAATCATTTGGCTATCCACGTTTGATAAATTGTATAACCGAACGTGCGCTCTCAAGTATTATTTGCAAGGTCTCGTTATGTTTCTTCCTCGAATTAAATATTTTTCAATTTAGAATTCAAATTTCTTCTGCGTCCGGTATAATATGAATCGTGTTTAAATAAAGTGGGGCTATCAGCAGTCATAAAGATCGCATCATGTATTACTGTAGACACGGCATGCTATCGACCACGGTTCTCCAGTTTATTATTGCGGTTAGGCTCACCCTGCTTCCGCAGCCCTATAAGCATCGCGAACTCTTGCGTTATTGTAGCATCCGCATTATTGGCGCGTAAATGCACGCTAGAACCCGCCCACGCGACCAGGAAACGATCGTTCGTTCAGCACCGCGCTCCATTCTGCATTGTTTATCAATTATTATAACATACACGCCCGCTCCCGTCACATACGGGATATTCTGAGATTATGGCAGCAGGTTTGCAAAGGATCGTAAAATCTATGCTCTTATCTACGTACAGATTAGAAGAAAATTATGGCGATCTACGGTTCTCTGTTTTATTAAATGCGCCATTCATCAACGTGTGTCAGATTCGAAGCGCCATTATCGTTTTTGTCCACCAGCGAGTTCTTGTTATCGTTGATTTCATACGGTATTCGTATTTATGGCACATGAACTACAGCGTGTCTCTCGAAACTAGGACTCGTTCTATGGTCGAACTAATTGTGAATACCAGAAATAAGGCAATATTGAATGTTTCGGCATTGTTTTGTTTGGGTCCTTTTTTAAAAAAAAACATAGTAAAATACCAACATTTTAATACCACATAAGTAGAAGAAAAAAATAAATATGTGTAACTTCAATTTCTTCAAAAGAAGGTAAAAGTTTCTGTTTAACTGGAATTTTTATTCTACTTTAAAAAATTAAAGTTCCCCGTTCATTTAAAATTCATCGAGTAAAATTTCCAACGATTTGACTTTATAACTGTCTTCTTGGAACAGCAGAAACGACAGTAAAAATATTTCTATTAGATGTTCCATTACTAATTGAAAATTTTAACAGTTTCGTTCCATCACTTGTTTCAACAGTCGTGCAAGTTAGTTGATAGTTTTTCTTCTGCAAGTATATCTTTTTGTATCGAATATTCTTCTACGTGTTTTATGGATAGAATTTAATTGCAATTCGTACATTAGAGAAAATCAGAGTTCTAGTTAAAATTGAATTAATCAGTCCTATCCTTAATCGAGCGATTAATTTCGGTTACGAGTTGTTAAATTAAATCGTAAATTTACATAACAGTTCGCGCTGAATCTAGAACAGAAACAGTGTGCTTTAAATTCGAGATACGTCAACGAAGTTAGGGTGAACGGTCGTGATCGTATAATTATTACGTCTGAAAGCCTTGGCCTTCCATCATTACGCAATGGTTATTAAATAATCGTTCGCGATATGATGCTTTACGGCTCCATTAAAGGGCGCGCGAAGCCACATTTTCATCGTGATCCGTAATACTCGATCGTTTATACCGTGAAACGTCGGCGCCGGTACAGATATTATGAATCGACGCTTCGCAAACGTGGCGCCCACGTGGCGTCCGTGCAGCGCGATGAAATATTCATTTCGCTGCTTGTTCGACCGTACTCGCGCTAACAAGGCGCTCGTTAAGCTATCGTCACCATGGGCAAGAATTCTGGCGGGTGTATCGTGATTAGAGCACTTACTCGCCGAGGCATTCGCTGCCATTCGGCTATTCTAATAATATTCGCGCGGCTTTAGTTAACGTTTTAATTGCGAACACGTGAACTCTGAACCGCCTCGATATTACCGCACGATGTACACAGCCGTTCAAAAGTCTCGAGCCACCTGCTGTTAATATCTACAATAATGATTCTTAAAATGAACCCCAGTGATTCGTAAATTGAACGTTCCTATCTCTCCTAACTGGGAGGATCCCCCTTAGAGCCAGCGAAGCGTGAAAGGCGGCACTTAAAAAACGAACCATACGTGATTCGTAAGTTGAACATTTCTATCGGTTTACTTGTAAATCATTTTTCAATAATTTGAAATATTATGAAATTTACAACACTTTTGCTAATAATATTTAACAAGTTATGATAAGCTGAATTTTGAGAGGAATGTTCGAGCTATTTGTGCGATTTCGTTGTTACAAATTATTTGGAACGAGAGGCATATATAACTGCGACAGTTTAATAAGTTTCAGAGGGTAGGATTCTATTCGCGTTCGGTACCGTCTGGATTCCTCTATGCAAAGTTAACCAAAATAACGGTCCTCCCCTAAAATCGATCGCATTCTGCAGCAAGAAATAATAGCTTTAAAATAGTTGGAGCGCGCCGCGTGTTGGTTCAGTTGGAATTTTCGTGAAATGGTCGGGGACGACTTAAAACGACACGCGTCAGCACTAGGAACCGGAATGCATCGTAAATGCAAGAACAACGGTCAGTCGTTCGGAATTAATTACCTCCGCGGTTCTATTGTGATGGATACTCGGGAAAATACATCTTCAGCGAAAGTCTACCATTTGCATCGGACTGGCAATGTTCTTTGCTATCCGATGAAAATACTTTAACGCACATTCATTTACGAACTCTTCACATTCGTCGGACATTCGTCTTGCGAGCCAGCCTAGACGACGCTCGGTTTCGTTATTGATTCCTTTGTGAAAGATACGTCGTATATTTCTACCTCTTCTCGAGGATTCGGAATACTTCGTGTTTCTCTTTTGGAAACTTTCTCGTAAATATAGACGCAGCCTTCCTTGCATTTACTATTGGATCGAACGAATAGTCCTTTGCTTTTTACTCAATATCAATTAGATCTATATTTTTTAAAGCATAAAGATTTTTCTCGTTTCTACATTTCGTATACTTAAAAGAAAAAATTTTATACGTTCCACATATTGCATACTACAACAACAATAAGTACACAAAATCTTATTTTCGAACGACATACAACGAAAAGGTTAGAAAAGAAAAATGTTAACATAAACTGATTTTGGTTCTACTAAATAACAAGACAATAATACAAAATTGACGTTTTTTTTTATAGAAATGTTTGATAACATGTCACAGTAATATTTAATGAAATTTTTCAGATTGTTTTGTATAATCTTTCTATTCATTTACGTACATTTTCTTCTAAATATACCAGATATAGAAATCTGCAAAGAATCTTATATTTTTGTCCAGTACTGTACTTCCTGCCAGTAATCGACAAGTCTAATGTTACTTTCTTTATTTTTTAGTTGAACAAAAAATCATTGCAATTTATAACAAAAACTGGATCTACACTTTTTAAAGAGTAAACACTTCTTTAGACAATTATGTAATTTCCTTCCCTGGATATTGCTTTCTGCCAACAATCGATCAAATTAATGTTATCTGATTTATTATTAGGTTCAATAGAAAGTCTTTATGTTTTATTTGACGAAAACTGTATCTATATTTTTTTAAGAATGAACACTCCTTTAGACAATTACATAATTTTCTTCGCTAGATATTACTTTCTACCAGTAATCGACATTATTAATGTTGTTGCATTTATTATCAAGTCTAATGAAAGTTCTATGCGTATGTTGGATTTTGTTGAGAATGGTTTTTTACATAACAGCTTTAAAAGTAATCGATGTTTATGATTTCTTATTGGAAAAGCTAATGTTAATTTGGATTAAATTTTTTTAGAAGTATAAGAAGACATCTTTAAACGATAGCAAATTATTTTTTCACATCGATTCTTTTTATTATTTGTTATTTAATGTAGAATCTTGTTTATGACTTGTGTAGAACTGTCACACTAATCTGATTACAAATTTTCGTAGTTTATTTTTAAAACGTTGTACTTTTGATTTACAAGAAAAATGAAAAATCTATTTTTTGAACCTGTTATACGAGAATCCCCCCTTGAAAAGAAACATTTCTTTAGATTATTATAGTATAATTATCTTTACTAGATATTTCTGTCTCCCAAAAATCGACAAGATTAATATTAAAAAGTATACATGTATTTAGAGATTCACTATTTCAAATTTATAAAAATTGTTTGATTTGGAATGAAAATACACTTTTACAGCGTTACTAAATTGTTCGACAGTTTGTGTGAATATAATTCGAGAATGTTACATATAGAGAATTTGGTGAAACAGAAAATTTCACAATTCAATTCTTTAATTGTGATCAGCCTCATTAAGCTAACACCTAGCTAATTCTAATCACGATGGAAAAGAAATTCTTCCTTATTGATGATTTCTGGGCGTTTCCATTTAAGGAGTTCGCGTAATTAAGACATAATACAGACCATAATTAATGGATCGACTGACTGCATCAAGCTCATAGTGATTCCTACATTATTCCATCAGGAGATCATTATTAATTATTAAATACGTAACATTCTTCAGTATTGTCCATTTTCATTACTATTTTATGTTACAAATCAATTGTAAAGAAGTTGTCGTTTCGAACAGATGAATACCAATTAAACACACAAAGAGGAGAGGGAAATTTAAAAAGAATAATTATATTTGAACGCTCGAAGGGACTAAAATTTTGCATACACCTGATATAATAAAACTGTATTCGATAATAAATGTAACGTTATAAAGACGTCGAGAATTCTCGAGTCGAGATTCCCTGGCGCAGTCGGTAGACTCTCGACGACTTCATCCGAATTATTCGTACACGGATGAATTCGTGCGTCGTTAAATATCGCGAGCCGCGGTGTTGTCTGCGGGTTCTCGATGCCGGGACACGTGCTGGCGCTGGATAAAAAATTGGGAAAAATCTATTACAAGCGCTCTCATAGCGCGTACTATTTAGGTACCAGCGGATCTAAAAGGCGGGCCGCGAAAAAACGGCGCGCATCGTGCACGAACGGACATCGCTCGTAAATTCACGCGGACAAGCAAGTCGGACGTTAACGCAAGGTTTACCGTCAACGCTGTGAAATATTCCCGGTAAGTTGCTGGATAATTTACGCCAGTAACCGCGGGAATAACGCGCGCTTCGACTCGGACAGTGGTGTCCCTTGGAGGAGTACCTAGGCCTAGCATAGGCGTTGTAAATAACGTTTTATCGACGTCACGCCCTCGCACGCAATGCTAGAATCTGGCTTCTTTTTTGTCGCGACGTTTTAACGAGCCGCGTGTCTCTGTCTCGACGAGCGGCCTTTCTTTTCGCGCCTCGAAACCTCTCGTCGCGCCCTCGCGACAAGGAACATAGTTTCTCGTACTCCATTTCGGTTCCAAGCACCGAGAGATCCGTCCAAACGAGAAATTGCCTACACGTCTCGTCCCGTTTCACGTATTTTCAGACGATTTCAAACAGGTTCGAACCAGTGCACCGCTAACACGTTCACTGCCGGACTCTCAAATTATCCACGATAACGAAACTTTGTTTCTTAACCACAGTTTGTTGTAGAACTTATTTTTACAGCCTCGTTAAAATTCGATTTTATCTAGATTTATTTTCTTTGATATCTAATCTTGAAAATTAATTTTTTTAGCTCCTCAGTGAAGAGTCATGTCATCCACATATGGCAGTCAAAGTGTCAAGGTACTCTATTCTAGAACGCAAGTTCTTAGTGGTAGTTTGAAATTTTCTGGGGGCAGTGTGAAATATTTTTGTATTAAGTTTAAACGCATGTATTTAAACCTATGGTTGAAGAGTATCATTTTTCAATATTTCAGAAGTTACGGTTGTCACGATTCCGGTCGTTTTGCACATTCTTCGGTATGGACGTATTTATAGTCGGAAGTAGACTAATAAAAAAGTATTAAAAACTAAACATTTGACAAAAATTACGTTTTTAAAAGCATGCAATGAACGGGCTTTAGTCCGAGCCCCATTTACCTTTCTGCTTTCTAGAAAGATATACATTTACATAAACGTCTGTGCATGAAAGAAACGGCGGTAGTGTCTGCAAAATCCGTAGGATCTTATTAGCGAGACTAATAACGTCTAATGAAACGCATAAGGTCACGAAAGAGGACAAGTAAAAGGTAGAAAGGATCGGAATCGTCGTTTTTATCGTACTAGAAATAGTTTTAGAGTACGGAAGTGCTTATTGTGTTTACTGGAGCGACTTCTTTTCCCTTTAAAGTACGGTACTTCTGTAACGGGAGAAGGCACTGTTACGTCGTTCCAGAAAATAAAGATTACACCGCCTTTCACTCTTCTTGAGGCACATATATGGCATGGACAGATCTCCGTTCCGTTCGAACTGTCTCTATAAACTTAACTTCGAAGCAAAGTGCCTATTATACTCGGCAGATTTTCTCGTCGCCCCGTCGTTCCTTTCAGAATTTTTATCCTCGCGGGCGATGCATCGAAACGCGCGTAGAATACAAAGTGGTTCGACGAGCAATTACGTCAATTATGTCATTGTATTCTCGTTTCGAGCGCAGAAAATTACAGAAACATTATCGGTACGTTTAGGTTTCTTCTATTGTAACGCGGCGTTCCGTACCGAACGTACGTATCCGCCGGTGAAGAAATCACGACTTTTACGAAAGTAGTCCAAGAATTAAGATTTTAATGACGTGCAATATTCCGTCGGAAAATCTAATGTGCAACGCTTGCAAAAACCGGCAATAAACATTCGAAGCGCGCTTTACGCGCGTTTCGATATTTGCGTTACAGCCGCAATTAACACTCGCGGCGGTATTTCGACGTCAGTGGTCGTTTGATGACATAACAATCGAAGTATTCGAAATTATTACCATCGTCGTAATCTTGGCGTGGTTTATGCAACCAGTTCAAACTTTTTGCGCATTACTGGCGAGTGTGCCGGAAAGTTTTTTCTCACGTTTTCTCGCGATATGCGCTGGAGAACGTTCTTTTTGCAGTCTCCTCGATAATCTTCGTTTCAAGATAGATATAATAACATTAAGTCATCCCTTAAGTTCCTGGCAAATTTTGTACCAGGACTTGCAGTATTATTTCAAACGTACTATGGCGGCTTGCTGTTGAGAATGGCGAAGGTTAAATCAAAATTGGTTCAGTTAACTCTGAGTCATATCAAAACGAACAAACAAACAGTCAAGAATTCTAAAAATGTCTAACATAGGTATAAACTATTCACCTAATATACAATTGCCTGAAAATGTTACAATTACATACATAGTTAAAATTTTATTTATACAGGGTGTTCGGCCACCTCTGGGAAAAATTAGACGAAAATCAAGGATACTAATTTGTTGATCGAGGTTTCGTTAAAAAGTTATAGAAACATTTCCGGCCACACAGTATATTTTCGGTAAAGAATTTTTTTCTCGAAAGTAGATAGGATTTCGAGAGTATGTGTATTCACCAAAAATGATAGTAATTGGCTCCCGCAACCAAAAATAATTTTTCCAAAACGATTTGAAATTTTTTAATTTTGTCAACTTTGTCCACCTACTCGAATTTTTTTCTCGAAAGTGCGTAGGATTTCAGGGGTGTGTCAATTCACCAAAAATGATTGTAACTGACCCCTGCAATCGAAAATAATTTTTTCAGAACGATTTGAAAATTTTTTTTTCGCTGAATTTAGGCACCTACCCCCTATCGATTTTTCTTAAAAGTTAGGTTTTCATTTTTAGTAAATTTGTTTGACGCGCTACGGAAAAGTTGTCTAATACTATTTTGTAGGTACCCATGAGCTCTACTTCTGAAAAAAGTTTCATTGAAATATATTCACTATTGTAGGAGTAATGGATGTTTGAAAATTGTATCATTTTTGTGGGGTTTTTTTCACTTTACGGGGTCAAGGAACAACTTTTTCAATATTGTTAGAATTTCTACATATTCTTCACTAAAATACGCGTTATTTGCCTTTTGAAACATTAAAATCCTTCGATCCGTTCTCAAGTTATGACGTGTTAAAGATACGCACGAAATTTTGGAGTGACATTTCTGGCCTGAAATTATACTTTCGGTAAGAAATTTTTTTCTCGTAACTGAGTAGGATTTCGGAGGTATGTGTAATGACCAAAAATGATTGCAATTGATCCCCGCAACCGAAAATAAATTTTCCGTGAATGATTTGAAATTTTTAAATTTAATTTTGTTAATAACTTTTTAACGAAGCCTCAATCAACAAATCAATATTCTTGATTTTCGTCTTATTTTGGTCTCTAGAATCTCCCATTAAAATTTTTCCCAGGGGTGGCCGAACACCCTGTATAAATTTTGAACCAAACATTTTACTTTGACGTTTGTTTATACCATTAAAAATAAGCAAGATATTTGAGTAGATAATAGATAGTTCATGTACTTATTATTTTCAATTGATCGCAATGTATTTCTGGCAAGTGTGGTTAATTGTGTAATAAGTGTAATTGATAATTCGAGTATATAGTAATTTTATGGATATCGAAGTAGCAGTTTCTCGAGTTATAAAAGGTCTGACCCGCGGGCTGTAGTTTGCCAAGTCCTGTTCTAAGTCATCGCCTGAATAATCCTTCTTTCATCTGCCGTTGGTCTTCCTGAAACAGCAGAAAGACGTGCTCCGCCCAACGCCCTCGCGTTACTTCCTCGTCAGAAGTATGACCTCTTCGTAGAACCAATCAGTTTGGAAAAATGTTAAAACTACCGTTTTCGTTGCGCTCTGCCCCTCGGCAGACTAATCTGCAAGGTGCATAAGCTTACTGCTCGTTACAGAAACGCAAGATACCGATTGTACTTTTGATCCAAAGAGTCTCAGAATAGCTAAAAACAAGGATTCATAGTATTGTAATAACTACATATTAGGTGGTCTTATAGGTTCCGAAATTTTCTGAAATTTCAAACATATCAACATCAACGATTCAACAACTGTGTTACAAAAATAAAATGTGTCATTTTAATTGAAACATTTCTAAAGAGATTTTAAAAGATTGCTTTTACATTAGAAAATAATAATATTGCAACGTATATGTAATGAACACGTATTAGGTTATCCTATAAGTTGAATTTCTGAAAAAGCAATATCAACGATCCGTACACATTCGAAGCAGCTATGACGTGCTCGTTGATTCGAAGTCTCGATCAGTTAGAAGCAATAATATGATGCGTCGACCCGGAAGCTTCGAGTTCTGTGGTACGCTGCCGGGTTTACCGGTGGTCCACGATCGATAACACGTTGGAACGATACCGCGTCGATCTCTCGATCGATCGTGTACTCGCAAACGATTCATCATTCTTCGGCCGTACGTTGGAATGCGCGAGTTTCTTGCGCGTTCTATTATTTAATCGCGTACGGTTTTACGTAAGGACGGCTTTAGAAAAAGCATTCCCCGTGATAAATATAATTATATTGCATTGCTCCCGACACTCCGTTATAGCTAATGCTACGCACGATAAAATCGCGGAATTATCGCGGTACAACGCCATAAGCACGGCGAATAGCAGTATGCCCGTATCTGCTTCTTACGCAGTACCGCCTTGTATGCACTTCACACTTGAGAAACCGCATATACGGAGAAGTGCAGTAGATCGTAATAACAAGAATGCAGTCCGGATTACTATTCAGATTCGTTCGTGTATAATGGCAATTGAACCAGGGTCCCTGCACCGTGCGTTCGTGTTTGCTGATTGCTGAAACAAGGCTGCCAGCGATTATGAGTATTTTTTTCTTTTTTAATCTGATATTATATAAACTTCACTGTTCTGGGTGGCTTTCCCGAATACCCAACAAAGACGACTTTACCGTTTTTAACAATCACGGATACAAGTCGCATAACGACGGTTCGGTGTTCGTCCGGTTAATTAAATCCGTTCATTTTTCTTTTTCAGACGCAATTAAAGTATTCCGTCGGTTAAGATGCAATCATTTAGCGAGACTAGAAACACGTAAGACTCGTTTCGTATTGCTTCTTATGCTTATCTGCGGTATCTGCACATAATTTCGTGTGCCTTGGCGAACGTTGAATTACCGTAGAAGGAAAGTCTGTTTGCTTAAAATTATTTTGATGGACGTAACAAGGTAATAACAATAATTTTACCGGCGCATGGACAATCTTGTTATTACCAAGGTGATCGTAAAATATCGATAACAACACTTGTAACAATGTCCATGTTCGGTAGATCGCTTGTTTTTTGCCAGAGACTATCTTTACTTGTTCCGAATAAAGAGTTTCTTTTCAGCGTTTCGTATGTTTTACAACGTGGTAGCTTTCTATTTAGCTCGAATAGTATATTTCCGTACAATGTATATAGGAGCATGATTAAAAATTTGAATTACGAGGCAATGTTCTGTGTTACGTAAACCGGAATTTTCATTTGTCGCTGGGTTATAGAAACGTGAATCGATGTCATGAGAATTGGTAATGGGCGCTTCTTAAATCTGCCGTATTGTGTCAAACTGTATCGTGGCTTTCACAAAGTCGAAAGCACGTGAAAAGGGCACGTGCTCTAGTCTCGATTGGTATATCGTTCCTTCCTTAAAAACGGAACCAGTGTCACGCTCGAGTTGTACGCTGTGCTGCTCTAGAATGTCTATCGTTGCAATATGCCATACGTAAGGCTGGCCTTTATATTTTAGTATTTATACTATATTCAATCGAGTCGAATTCACAATTTCGTTTTATCGAACGTCGTCATCAAGAATTAACTCGATTATAACAATACCGCGCACTTTATGAGATCTTCAAACGAAATCGTGCTATGGCTCGGAAGTATTATGATCATGCATCTGGTACAACAAAAATTGATTTTTATTCGCTGGAATTTTAGTACAAATATTTGTTTTCGTGAAAACAGTGATATGACATAAAATGTGTTCAAAAAAACGAAAAATAAAACAATTCTTTTAAATATTAAAAAATACAATTTTCAAGCATTTTTGCATTGATACAATAAATATTTTGATATGACTTTCAATGTTATCTATGTTTTAAGTTATTTATTTGTTGGGTTACAACGCAAAAACAAGTAACTATTATATAGCGTTTGCATCACCACTGCAACGTAAATTCCAGGAGTTCAACTATTGAAACATCTTTACTTTCTAATTAAAATAATTTTGTTTAAATAGAAAGATAACAGATTTGTTTGTTTCGGCCAATTAAATGTAGAAGCGAGATGTTTAAAAAAATTCAACGATTGTTAGCCCTAGTAATGACCTTTAGGAAAATGATCGTTTCATCGATCGACAGAATTCGAGCGAAACTAACGATACCAGCATTCCTCTTTCATTTTTCCCTAATGCAACATCATATTATGCAACTTCTTTGGTCTTGTTCGTGCATTGTTTCGGCATTGCATAATTCTTACGAATTTGCTGTTATGCATGTCCGCGTACTTAGCATGTAAAATCTGTCGGAACGGGAGTCTATTATTTTCGCGGTTTCGATAAAAATATAAACGACATAAGAGGTCCTGTTTCGCGACAAGGCACAAACGCCGGGCGCGTTGCACAAGTTTTATCCGTTCACGGATCGCAACAATAATAATCGATTGGGTCGACAATGGAGAAAGTTGGGCGGGTGCGGGTGAAGGAATCACGAGATGCTAGGCCCCGACTGAATAACTGTAGTTTAGAAATTTCCGGTTCTTAATCTTCGGTATTCCACGTATTTCACAGAGATAAACCCGTGCAACGTTGCCTTCGAATATCTCGTGTCAAATGTCGCGAGAAACTACTTTTCCGACGCTGGGTTACTTAGTTTTGCGGCAAGAACGCCTCGGTTCGCCAGTGCTTTCATGTTTGTTAATGAACTAATTAGAATCTTGTATTTATGCCCTTCGGTGTTAAATAGCGTGAGAACATTCCTTTCGCGATTGCCCCTACCGACATCACGCTGGACATGGAAAATTGCACGTAACAAGCAAAATATTTTCACTTTTTCACGAAAAATATACGGTATTTCATTCGATGTTGTGCTCTTTATTTGACCAATTAAAGGTATTCGATATATGACCAGTAACAGCAAATTTTGTTTTCACATTGTACTGAGTATAAATATAGAACAATATTTGACCAATTAAATGTATTCGATATGAGTGATCCAGTAATAGACAATTTTTCACATTGTATTCAGAATAAGTATAGAACGCTGTTAATGTTAGTTCTATTAAGAGCAGTGTTATCATAGCTAACATTTATTACATTACCATATTTATACCTTGTTTTAACAACGCATAAATATAACTATATGTGTGTAGGTACATTTTATATTATTATAGTTATAGGTTATGTAATAGTGTTATTTATCGAAGGAAGTGTTGACTTCAGAGTTTAACAAACGTCGTTCCTCGTATTGTAACTTCAAATTTCTCCTCGAGAAATTGAACAACACCAATTTCAGCTCAAGTTCGTAGTTTTTCGTTTCTTCTGTCATTACTAATTAATACATTTTAAGTAAGAATGACTGAAAGTCATCTGAAATTTTGAACGCCCAGCTTTTAATAAAAATCTAGATGTAGAAATTCTGCAGAAGATAATATTCAAAATCTAGTTACGTGCCACTCCCTCTATATACACAGCTAATCCTCCTACAACACGGTCGCGTTCTAACATGGTTGGACAGTTATAGCAACCATCGTACAGCATTATACGTTTACATGGTTAGAGAATTGCAATAAACTTTATAAAATAAATTTTTTTTTGTAACACGATATCAATTATTTTGTCACTTTTTATCGCCAAAACACATTTTACGGTATTCAAATTATATTTAAAAATATTTTTCCTTGCAGTGTCATTTATTTTTTAAACAGCAACTGCTTGAAAATTAAAGTATTAATTCACATTCACATTAATTCAGTTGGTCGAAATAAAAATCTGGTACTATGAAAATCGTAATTAATTATGAATGAGAAGACTTAGCATTGTTTGGTTTATACTCACTGGCAATACAGTAGCAGCTGTTAGATACGATCTAATTCACATTACTTTCTTAGCGTTATTGTGCACCGTACAATGCCAGCCAGTTAAACGTCGTACAAATTATACGTATTCATTACATCGACCAAGAGTTAGTAGTAATGACAAAAGAATATGTTGCCCTGCTTTAAACTAGCATTAGGCTAGAATTGCGTCTGAAAGTAAGGTGTTATTGATAACAAAGTTTAAAGTTGTGTGATTCTGATTGCTCGAAAGAAAAGAATTACGCTGGAAACTATGTTTTATTGTTTACAAGTTGACGAGGTTTGTTGACGAACAGGCACACCGATATTTGCGTTAAGATTGCTCGAAGGTGTTCTACTCCTACGAATGCACGTTCCGCAGGAAATGTCGACATGATTGTGACCCGGTTATACGTTCGAGGCTCGAGAAATCGCACGGATCGTAAATCTGCTTACGGGAAATTGCATTCATCGTTGTTGTTGTTATTGTGGAATCTTTTGCTAACAGGTAGTACAAATTAATTATAAGAAACCATGATAAACGAAACCGTTTTCGCGAATGTATTCAGAGCTTCTATGCAAATTATAAAAAGAAAATTGACAAAAGGTTGTTCGTTAAGTTGAGAATAATAATTGTAAAATTTAGAACAAATTTTTTAAAAAATATGTCAATGTCAATAATTTAAAACGAATCATAAAGAAATCTAGAATAAAATGAATAACATCAATATTGGTTATCAGCAACAAAACAAAATAGCAGTCAATCGTAATTGTTATTTGTAACTAAAAACATTTAAATCGAGAAAACAATTGTTGAAATATTTGAGTTAATCTTTTTTAAATAAATAAATAAAATTTTGTCATACGTGGCTTCGTTTTTAAGAAAATCGAGTTCGAAAATATATTACTAATTGTAGAAACAGTGAGTAATGAACAAACGCTTCAGCCAAATCGTATTCGATAAATGATCAAATACCATTATCTTGAAACCAAGCATAATTGTCAATGTATAACGAAATCGGTGTGTTTAACGTGACTAAATCTTTGCGGTAGAGTAAAAGTACGGTCGGGACGATATTCGATGGTAATTAAGAACGCCCGTCACTCTTCATTACGAACGCTGCGAGGTCAACGATCGTTCGCCGCATTGCATGATTTACGAAATCAGAAAAACAAAAAAACGCATTTGTATCCCTCGCCAACAATAGTAACAGCACAATTAACGCTGTTATGTGATTTTCATTACTTCGTTACGGACAGCGAACTGTAATTAGCGCGAAAGTTTATCAATGCGAGGAATTCTCGCAGCTTCCTGATGACGTGACTGCTGACTTTTCTTTCGAGCTGAAATGGC
Source organism: Colletes gigas (assembly GCF_013123115.1). Taxonomy (NCBI): domain Eukaryota; kingdom Metazoa; phylum Arthropoda; class Insecta; order Hymenoptera; family Colletidae; genus Colletes; species Colletes gigas. Next base: position 1,752,344 of record NW_025106646.1, read on the forward strand.
GGTTAATGAATCTTTTGTAGGCGATGAAAACGTCGACTAGAATGTACGCGACTGCTATTGTGTATAATTTATATGAATATAACAGTATGGTAATTTTGCTAAAATTTTGTTTACCTCAGAATATTAAAATTTAGTTTTTTAAAATTGACAAAGTGACGTAAATTCATTTCTGTTCATATTATTTGGTATTTATTACTGCTAATGTAACAGAGTAGGAATTTGCAAATTGCATATATAGAAATAGTGTTAATTTAGGTTGCTTGTTAATTTTTTTTATTTAAAATTTTAATAAAAAAGCATATCTTGATACGCGAAAATAAGAAAAACTTGGTTAATCGAAGCAGTGCATATTAAATCAGAAAATAAATAGCTCACAATACAAAACCACGAATATATAACCATAGTACTCATCGTTAATCGAACTTTTACATTCCTAATAAATTTTGTATACTTATATCGTCGTATTATTTATTAATCGTTCGATAAAATAAAATTTGCGTTTTGCAGTTTTAGTCACTTATTATTTGACGTTAATAATAATTCATTCATGGACCTAAAAATATGCTTTGAAACATCGAATAACATTCGTATGATAAAAGATTAATGTCCAAGGCACGTCGTCGAAATAACACTTTTGTTTTCCCAAAAGAAACAAAATGCAAGCTGCTAATGAGTTTGAAGTATGCGTCTAGACTGAGTTTCGTCGTGCTTTCGTATACTTTCATGTTCTCGTGGCTGAGTTATTTGACAAGTCCTAGCATATTTCCGGACCGTTACTATAATTAAGCGTACGTCGGTACAGATTCGGTGGGTTTCCACGAGAAAAATTTACGTGCCTTAGACACGTGTGCACGTAAACACAAAATATAATTTTGGAAAATATTAAACACAATAAAGAAGTTACTATTTTCTGATTTAAGAAAAATAAAATTAAAAGTAAATTTTGTTTACAGGTAATACACGTTTCAAGACCTGATCACGTTTTCTTTAAATAAAACATTACATTTGTGTTATCAAGACTTGCATCAATGTTTAGTAAAATCAGTTCACGTATAATGAGTTGCAATTTTTTTGATTTCTCATATTCCATTATAAATTGAAAACAGTAGATTACAGACTCGCTTTGAACGAATAAAATGTCTCTTTTAGCTTCAGTCGACACTCGACCATCAATTATTTCGAGTTTAGAAAGTAAAATAATCGGTAACTTTTATAAGGATTATTTTCTTTGTCCCGACAGCACGTGACATTACGAATTCGCGAGATGAGGCGCGGCCACGCGATGATTATCAAATTAGAGGAAAGTTAAGAAAGTTAATCTGTTATTCGGTCGATATAACATCGATCAGCTTCACTTTCATTCCGTTACAAGCATATTATGACAAGTTTAGCCACTTGTTTCGACTTGCTTCACGAGTCACGAATTACTGAACTAGAACCATGAATTTTAAACCGCTGGAATCGAGCTATCGATGGTGCAAACGTCAAGCAACCAGCCGAAGTTTTACGAGCACGCTTTAACTTCGAGAGAGTTAATACAAGTTATGTCGCTCGATATAAATAATTAGATCCGGTGTTTGCAGTAACAAAATACCGGAAGTAAAGAAAATATTACGGGCTCATACTATCCACTAAATATTTCTTTAAAAGATCAATTTATTTTACCTTGTACAAATGTTACGATAGTAATAATTAAATTCAAACTGCATTTGTCATGGTTTATACACATTTATTACGCTAAATAGATTGTGGTACTAAAAACTAAAAAATTAAACTTACTTGTGTTAAAATTTAATTTCATGACAATGCAACAATTTTGATTTTTGAGTAACAAACTTTATCGTTTCAAAAACGACACGAACAGATATTGAGATTACTTTCTTCTACGCCACTTTAAAAGTAGTTAAATGTTATTTAACGCTCAATTGCCTAAAAAAAACCATTAGGCTGTCACGCGAAAATGTATGTAGAGAAAAAAATGACGATACGAAAGGTATGGAAAGGTTTATCTGTATAAATACGCGGTACCATGCAAATTAAATCGATGCACGGGAACTATGCACTCGCAATTTACGCTGGTGGACAGGAAGATTCGCGGAATGTAGACCTCCCTGCCCGAAGGTGATACAACCGTGCAAGGGAGATGTTTTATAGCTTATTGTCCCCTTTTTTTATGCACCATCCATTGTGTCAACCTTATTTGGGAAACGCAAGAGTCACGTAGCGCTGTACGCAAGGAAGAGGTCTATGAGACTTTCCAATTAGTAGGAAACACCGTCGTGCCTCAAACGCATCCATCCGATGCAAATTGTTGTCGGTATTATGGTCGTGGGGTCTCTATAAATTTCGCGGGTTGCCGCTAAGAACTGGTCATACATTTTAATATGAGCTTTCGTGCTGCAATAAACTCTCTCAACCGATTTCGTTTTAGCGACTAGTATAAATTTAACGACTTTTACCATTATTCCTCTACCGGTTCGTCATCGTAACATCTTCGTTTTTGTTGCCAGGATGGACTCTGTTGGCAACTTTTACATTTTAGTCTGTGGCGACTTGCTGTCGTAGAAAGAAACGAGTTTGAATCGTTGTAGTTGATCTACTCTTAAATGGAGATATTATTTTCTTCGAGGAACTTATTAATTTTAGGAATTTTATGTTTGGTTTCTGGAGAACACTTTCCAAAGCAAGTTTCTTTCTCATTTACAGGACGTACTTACTTTGGTATAATCCTCCACTTAACAACCAGTTGAAATTAGTCGATAATTGATGTTTCGTTTCTCTAATCAACCATTAAAGACTGATTTCGTCGATTACCTAAATCACTCGCCAACTTTCTGACAATTAATTCTTTTTTAATCAACGATGATCTATTTTACCAATCGATCAAATCAATCGCCAATTTCTTGACGATTAGTTTTTTTTAATCGATCAATATGTAATCAAGAATGATCAAGTACCTGCGTATAGATGCGATATTTTAACATTGTTAAAAATTTTGGTGGAGTGAACGGGTTCGATAATTATTCTTCGATGCTTGTGATCGTAAACTGTTCGAATCGTATTTATACTCGGGTTTATATCTTGACTCTGTGTATCGAATCAAGTTGCAACACGCATGGACGTTCCTTACTACACTTACACTGTCTGCATAAGGCTATCTAAATTGTATCATTAATCTATATAACCAGACTGATCGATTATCGTCTAATTTGTCGTGGAACGATTTAAAATTTCCATATCGTTGGATTTCCGGGTCATTTCTCGCCGATGAGAGACGAAGCGATAAGAACCGTGGGCGGTTAGCCATCCATCTCGGTATTTTCGAAATTGAAAAACATAATCCTGAAAGGCTGGCAGCCTGTTCCATGAGATGCTGAGGGGCTACCGTGTATTCTATTCCTCCGGTTCCGTGCAATTATAAATAGAATCGTCGCGACGGCGTGGAACCATAAATTGTCGCTTTGTGATTTAGCACGCGCGTTACGCGTTTATCGGCGAAACGATCTGCGTGTCCAATAAGTACGTATATAGCTGTCATAGATCGCGATCGAGAGCTCGCGGGGCTCTTAAAATATTTCATTGTACAAGTAGCGTTAAAGTTTTTTGATAACGGGAACAAAATATAAACCTTCCGAGAAAACCGTTTCAGTTACGAATTCTGCAAAGGTGAAGAATAATTTTTTAATTAAATGACACCATCTCTGTTCTGTATCATTGCATGATAGGCTTCATTTTTAGTAATAAAAGCAGAACCACATCGTGGTAACTTGAAGTGTAGTTTATACCTTTGATCAACGTTTCAAGTCCTCTTCGAGATATCTAATCGCGTAACTAATGTCAGATAATTCTTCGACGTTTTACATTGTGTTTTGCAGAATTTACATAAATTATATATGCTATACATTGGGTTAGTTCAGATTTTTGTTTTTACTCTCAAAAATGAAAAAATAGGTACATCAATTTAACATGTAACCTATATAATCTTTTACAAGAAAAGAAAAGTGGACTGACAGTTCAAAGTTTCTGGATGCGATTCGAAAGAAGTTTTAAACGAAATTACCCGAATAAGACTTCACTGCATTGTTACGTTGGTTGTATCTTATATCTTTTATGAGTCGCATTAAATCACTGAATCATAGTCGTTTCAGTATAGAGTTACTCCATTAACGTCTGGTAGCAATTTAAACGGCCGTAATGTTTAAGGCTCTGTGAACTACGAACGATACTTACTCTACTGTCACTATATTTACATTTGCTTTCCAGTTTTGTAGCGTACTGGGAAACGATGACTGCACACTGCAATGACATGTACCAAGCCTCTAAGATGAGTTTGTTAAAGTTTTATTACGCTAACAAGCGATTATTACTTCGTAAAAATTCTAATACGTACAAGTGATTCGCGCAATCTTATCGAGTTTACAATTTATTTGAATAAATTGGTTTGAAAATAAAATTAATTAATAATATGTGCTGTCTATTCGTTGTCTGTAAATATTCATAAGTATTCGGAGAATTGTATCGACTGCCACGCTGGAAACGAACGATATATCCGTGGAGCTTGTGAGCACAGAAAAGTATTGCCCGATCGGTGATCTATCGCTTCTCCGAGCTCGATCATTCCACATTACGGGGATCGAGATTCATTCATGATATACGCCGCGTATATATTGGCCGCGATAACACGACACTAAGCAATGTCACTGACAGCGGACGCTTTTTGCCTCGACGCTTCCCTATGCCGACGTATAAATCCTGCGAGGCGCGATCGTTATTTCAGCAGGCCGCGCCGGTCATTTTGTTTTGCTTCTGTTCTTCCTGGTGTTTGTCGTGTGGCTTTTGATTCTTTCACATCTCGCTCTGCCTCTTGCAGACCTCTCCCGTACGGTCACGTGCAACCGGCCTGCCCGTGGTTCGATAGTTTGTACCAATGACAGTCGTTAGCATCGTCATCCTCCGAAAGATTTATTGCTACCCTGTCGCGCCTATACTTATTTGTCTGGATCAGGCTACCGATAATCCATGGCACGGTGTCGCTGGTTAACGGTGCTTTTTAATTATGTCGATCTAAAGGTCGATCATATGTGTTCAGTTCCAATCTGACCGGGAACGAGTTCTGTGATTCTACAAGCGGATTTCTAGCTTGATGTACGCTTTGCATAGATTGCATCATAGATATATCGAACAAAAATACAAGGCTCTTCGAGTATTTTTATATTTTGTACAGTTGAAATAATGAAATCTACAGAATGTTAGAGAAAAAAAATTATGGACTGAACCTTTCTGTTGAACTATTTTCTATTCTTGTGATTTTTTCATTCGCTTACTGTATTGGTACATTTATTTAAAAGAAAATATACCTACAAATCTCGAGGAATCCAATTATACTGTTGCGAATAAAAAAATTAGCACAATTACGAAATCATCAGTCTGCTATGTGCCCCAACTGTTAATGTGTTTTATAAGCAATCTTCCAATTGCCTATAATTTTTCGTTGTTTCTCGGATCACCAGGTAACTAATTTCGTCTCGTTGCCAACAAGATTTTTAACGAGCTCGAATAGAAAAATGAACGCGTGATGAGGATTCCTAATGACTGCGATTTTTCGTGGCCAATTATTACAAATTATACGCATGCAATTGTTCCACGTACACTGCCATCCCTAATTTCTTTCTCCCTCGACGGACCGAACAAAGAAGACGAGGGAATCGTAGTCAGTGGGTGGCGTCTGTTTCATGACGTCGACGTTTACGATGGATTCAGCCTTCGGTCCGCGGGATAATCATCAGGGTCGCTCGTACACACAACCGCGGAGAGGTCAAAGGCAACTATGTAAATTGGTCTCTACGTCTTTCTTGTGGATTCTTCGGTCCGACTCTAGGTTATTCGAGGCTCGCGATATCCAGCCGTAGAATTTCCTCTTCGTGGGTCCACGAAAATTAGTTACCTCGAAGACAGGTAGCAAGATTTACACGGTGCTTCTCTATGACTTCCAACGCAGGAATGCCAGTTTAAACGTCGATAGATCACGCTAAGCTAATAATTTCGTAGACTGAAACGTCCGCCGAATTTGAGTGCCACTGGTGGCAGAGAAAGGAATGATAAAATTCCGTTCGCTTTTATTTTCATGCATTCGTGAGAAAGGTGTATTACAAACGCAATGGAACCTTCATTATTCGGATTAACATAACGTTAAAACGCTCACAATAAATGAATACCTGTCAATTTTTTAACAATATCATTGACATGAGAGTACTATGAAATAATAAGTACTCTGTTGAATTATTAAATTTGATTATATTTGTTAGTATATAAAACTACTGTGGCAGCCAACGTGTTAATGGGCAGAGAACTGGAATAAAAAATACTGTAAATACGTAGTAGAAATGAAATGATTATAATGTACATTCATTTTCATTCAGATAATTTATTTTCAAGTATACGATATTATTATTCAGATAATACTAGTTTTCACAAATTATTTTCCAAAAATAATAATAGACGACGTGAATGGACTGCAGGAGTTTAGTCTGTAACGTCACAGCTTGCGACTCCATCATTTTTTGAGTTAAATATAAAATGATCGATGTAGGGAAAATATTTTAATAGAAGTGAATAGCTGTGTTAATAAAAAAATTTGTTCATGTATTTTATTATAGAACGAAAAACTCGACTCTAAAAGGGAAATAATGTATTTCATTGTATCTAAAACATAATATTTAAAAGATAAAACATTCAAACTTTGTGAAAAATGAACAGAGTAGCATTGTTCGTGAAACTATTTCTCTCTCCAGTAATAACGTGAGTACAATAATAATTAGACATGCACAGTTGTAAATATATTAACATAGAATAAAATTATTCAGTTATGTCTTCCTAGTAGTTCGAATAATGGTTCTTTTACTGTATACGATAATAAAGGAACGTAAACGTTTGCAACGAAATTGTTGATTTAACGGCCATTTACGTAAAGCCTAAGTAATTGCAGTAATTATTCCTAGTTTGCTTTATACTGATTGTCCGTAAAGTTCTTCCGGGGTATGTGGTATGCATATAGAAAGAGATCATTGTTACAGCAAGTATATAAACTCACAAAAGCGAGTAACAATGTCCAATAGTAAATTGCACTTTCTCTTTACCATACTGCCAAGTTTATCCGTCGTTTCTTTATTCTGTTTTAATCTCCCTATTCGTTCTTATCATTTTAAGAAAAGATAACGGAACAAAGTATATATCCCCGACATCCATGTTGTAATGTGGGTTTGACTTTGTTTGGATTAAAAATTGCGCGATAATCGTTTCAATTGCTTAGTCTTTTGCAAGATATCGTTTATCACAAAGGGTTTTTCATACATTTTGAAATACTAAGAGAGGCGTGACAGGAAACATAAACGGAGGATCATCGATTCTTAAAGCATTTCAAACAGTTTGTCGAAACAATATGTAATCGGTATAATATAATTACTTTGATTATATTTTTAAAGAAGGTTTAGTGACTTTTGATTTTATAGAAAAATGGAGTAAGGAAAAGAAAAATAAAATAATATTAGACAGGGTAGTGTATCGAACATAGAGATAGGTACATCAGTATTTTATATTTTATTATAATAATACGAATAGCGAAATGCATAAAATACGATTCATTATCGACTCCATAAAAGGTGCTTTCAAAAGTTCGATTCCAACCTCTTCAAACTTTGTGCTTAGATGAAAGGCTGCTATTACTCAAAGGTATACCAAACCCCACGTAAACAAAACTTTATTTTTAGATAATTGGAAACTAGCATACCCACAATTTGTCATATAACTTATTTTGATAGCCTCGTTGAAATTCAAGATTTAGATTTATTTTCTTTAACATCCAATTTTGAGAATTAATTTTTGTAGCTCCTCAGTAAAAAGTTATGTCTCATACAAGTTATATTATTATTTGCTGCAGCGAGTGAAAAAATAACTCTGTCAAGTGGCCCAACTTTCTACCTTGTTTTAATACCAAAAAAATTAACGGTGGTCACTGATGACCGTCGCTTTAGACAAAAAACGTGTTGCAAAATCATTTACAATGGAAGATACCTACAGACAGATCCATCATTCAATTATTAAATATTTCTAAGTTTGACATTATAATTTGAACAAATGTGTCGAGGACATCTATAGATATGAAAGACTGGCTTGACGCGTTAATGCTATGCAATGAAAACAAGGACGATTGGGCAAATTGTTCCGCGGACCATTTTTCCGTATATCTGATCTTTTCACAGTCACGGCGCATAGATGCACGCATGGTTGTGCCTGTGCATCGTAACGTGGCATGTGAACCGACGGTATTCTCGATGCGCGGCCCCTCTATTTCCGTCCGGCACTGGAATCCGCGTCGAATTCTATCATCCTCGTTTCTCGTCTTCCTCTCCTCTCCCGCTCGCACAACATTCAACCTTCGTATGGATCTGTTGTATATTCATACGAGACGAGGAGGAAGGGGAGACAGACAGATAGATCGCTGCATTTCATGATCAAGGGCCAAAGATCCCCGCGAACGTTCGCAGAAACACAGCAAAACGTAATATAGGGTGCGACGTGGGTTTCATCATTGTCGAGTGATTTATCGATCCTTTATATATAGTCGTCGAACAGGGGGAATACAGTTAGATGCTTTAGAACGTCACTTGGAAATGTTCGCGGTCCGTACAGCTGGAAGAAAGTTGCCAAGACGTAATCTGTGAAATGAGATTTCACGCGTTAACGAAAGAAATGCACTGTTGCGTGGCGTGGAAAGACGATCATCATTCATCAAAATCGGGAAGAACGCGATACCGTTAAAAGAACTTATTCTCATTTTCATGCAACTGCTCTGACGCGCGTTTCGATCACCTAATTGCATGTTCTTTCGTTTCGCCTGTTAGTTATACAGTTGAACCTCCATCATACGATCTAACCACAACTGTCATATCTAGATATAATTGTCTAGTTAACCTTCGTTCAGCGAACTCTGAGTCAATTTTGATCCATCCAAAAGGTCACGAAATAAAAAATTTTATTTATACGACGTAAAAATTATATTGATATGTAAAAATAGTGTAATATCCTCAGTAATTAAGAAATAATAGAAACAAATGATTTACTTAAAAATGAAGTAATCTGTTAGTTTGTCTATTGTATATTATACCGTTCTAAATTTGGTCTCTTATGAAAGTCGAAAAATTGAATAACTTTTAATTGATCTTCCAGTTCAAAGACGACAATATTCGACTCAAAAACCGTTTTGACATTTTTCTTGTGGGAAATGCGTGAGAAATCGATTTAAAAAGCGTTTCGACGGTAGTCGTTGGCAATAATCACGCTTCTAGTTTAGCGTAACTGTAATGGAAAGTCAAGCTATATGATGGAGTATATACTTTCGTCGGTAAACGAGGGTTCGGTATCTAAGCAGAACGCGAAGAAGCTGTCTTCGTTTCAGTCAGTGCTGTCCAGAGTTTCTGTTGGGCGCGAAACAGTTACGACGGTACATAGTCTCTGGTTGATGCCACTTTATGTGCACGCGTTCAATATAAACACAATGCAATATAGACCATAAACGAAGTCAAAAGCGCACAAGGGGATTCAACCGTTCACAGTGCAGACTCTAGTGGTTACGGTGCGTAACGCCTTGAGTCCAGAGACGGGTAACATTTTATTCGAATAAAAGACAACGAAAAAGCCAATTCGTTCGATCGAACAGTTATAATTTTATTTATTCACTATGAAACATTCTATAATTCAAATTTTAATTTTTATTCGATGAATAAGGGAAATAATTTTATTTAATGCTTAACTAAATAATATTGGGTCATCCTATAAGTTCGTGTCCATTTTTGTATAAGAATTATATGAATTACTTTATAATTACGTATCATTTTCGTTCGACGACTCCCTTCTATTTTCTCGATAATCATTATCTTTAAGTTTTCGTTAAAATGTTCGATACTGTTTTATTCTTATGTTGATATTCTCTAATTTTTTACTCGTTAAGAAGCGTTACACAAAATAAGTGGGGAGAATATCCGAAGAATAAGATGGACGTGACAAAGTTTCCCAACCACATACAATGGTATTTTTAATTTTTTACTTTGATTCTATTCAATAATCTTGAATATTACAGACTCATTTATTTTAATATTTTTTACAATAGTTTATTATTTGATTTCTTCAATTTTATTTAATATATAAGGGTTTAAAAAGGAATAAAGTATAAAAAAAGAAAAAAAGCAAAGAAAATTTGCTTCAAAATAATACTCCATTGAGTTATTAAGTGGGAAACAACTTGCTGTAGGAAAAAATGTAAATCTGACTATTTAGGTTAATTACTCAATTAGGATTATAAATCTAGCAGGTTGCGGGTACTAGCGACTGACAGTCGATCGACGCCTTCCGCTCTAGTAAGATATTGAACAGAAAGGTTCTCATTTGTGCGGTAATTTACCGAGAAAATGAAGAAAAATGGGACAAAAGGCAGTAGCACGTCCATTATCTGTACAGTGAATAATTGCTGGAAGATAAATTTCATTCATTAAATTCTGAAGTGTTAATATTACAAACGTGTTTTCTTATCACCGTATGGATGACTTATAACGACAAGTTTTAAATAAGAATTTGTTCTATATTTACACGTTATAAATACGACATTTCAGCCCAAAATAAAATTGGATCCGAATGGTTCACGTTTCAGAATAAAAACAGAAAAAGGGAACTCGGTACGGTTGATATTTTCAAAATAAAATAAAAATTCATTTGTATTTAGTTATATTTTCATTTGGTATCGTGTCGTATCGACAAATACTTCGTTACTAAGGAAGAATTTTTGCTTAGATTTTGTTGTCTAGAAGCATTAACATACAAAGTTTCGATCGAATCGGTGACCCAAAGGCTTTGCGCTCTCCTTGTAAGTAGAATCGTGCAGTGGCCGCACAGACATCGGTTTACAATCTGAAAATAATCAAAGGGGAGAAGTTATCGCGCGTGTACGAAGCCGTTGAACGAAGAACAAGAAAATGACTGTATAACCGTGCGAAATGGCGACGGAACGAGAAAAGACGGGTGAAAGAGAAGGATCGGGAAAGTGAGATGAGGAAAACTACCACCTCATCGGCAACACCGGCCAATTAGTTCGGCAGATGCGTTAAATCTGTCGTGTACGGGCCGTTAGCGAGATCCTCTTGCGTTCTGTTCGGCTCGCGCGAGTACGGGAGGGTCGGAACGCGCGTCGGCTAAACAGTCGTGAAAGATAATCATGCGCCAACAGCATAACTAATACGAGGAAACGTAAGAATCCGGCTGATGCCCACTGTGATTATCGATATTCGCGAAATAAGCGGGGGATTTAAAAATAAAGTCAGATTTAGGTTATTTTCTATCGCAGACGCCATTCTTTACGCGTAACGACTTACTTAAAGCTATTACTTGTGACTTACACTACGTCGAAGTCGGTTCTGCTGATATTTTATTTTATTTAAATTGTGTCTGTAATTATCGAGTAAATATTCTAGTGAAAAATAGGATAACAATTATACTCGAGTCGAGCAATTCTGGAACGACATAAAATCTAGTTTTTTATAGCAGTAAAACCTAAAAATTCCGATGACAACAAATAAATTTCATATGTAAAGGTTACTAAAGGGTAATTTTTAGCAAAAAATTGCACAGAACAAAAAAGTATTTTTAATTTCTTTTAAAAAACTTCGACTTTATACGATTGTAAATCTTTCTAAAATTCACTAGTCCTATCTGACTCGATTTCCCTCTTTCGGCTCTAGAATTAATTTTGTTAGTTCCACGGTGAAAAGTCCTATTAATTTTGTTCTGCGTAAGCGGACGGGAAATTTTCGGGGCGCCAGGCGAAGGGGAGGTTCGACGAAAGGGAACAATAAAAAGGTGCGTGCCAAAGAGTCAAGTATACCGAGCACGACGCAAAAGACGCATAAACACATAAATATAGTTAAGATCCTATAATTCCTCTAAGGACGCATGGCGAACAATTTATACAAGCAGGCAAAAGAATAACGAAGAGACAGCCGGGGGTAAACAGGTTCGAGGGGTGGAGGTTTATCCTACACCTTTTCGCAGAACCTTGGTCCCTGACCCGCGCTCGAGATTTACGCAAGGTGCTGCACGCGTGTGCCGTGCCGTACTATTTCGAGGCCAATTTACGGATTCCGCGCGAAAAGTAGAGAGCCCCTTCTGTCATCCTCTCCACCTTAGAGGAGCCCCGGTCTTCTCTCCCCTCTATGCTCCACTCAGCGGTTCGCTCTCGTGAAAACGACGAGACCGTCCGTTTCTCACTCGTGCGTGGCACGCGACTTTATGGAGACACACGACGCCGTTAGGCGCGTCGCGAACTCCCTGCCACCAAATCAAGTTTTGGCTAGATAAAATTACGCGATCGCCAATTGATACTCGCGCCATACGGAATGTCGTTTATTGTTACTAATGTTTTTAGAAACAGTCACATCAATCTCATCCACCGATATATCGATTCGTACGTGTTTAGAGAACATAAACCTTCGTTAGGTTGTTGCATTAAGCTTTTGCGGTTTTAGGACATCAGACACGAGTGTAGAATAAAAACGGATGTGAATTGTAAAATGGGACTAATACTTTATTGCATTAGAAAGGAAACATAACTCGTATTGTACGTTACGGATTTTACCAAAATACCAGCGAACAGCCTCGTTTGAAAACGATCAGGTATTCTTGATGTTCCTCTCAAAGTGGAAAGTGTTTGTGGACTTCTGATTTACGACACTTTGTAATGTATTTTCCAACCGACTATTTTCAAGCCTAATTTTGGAGTTTTCGCGTCTGTAAGTCATCAAATGTTTCATAAATTTGGTCCATACATGAAAAACCTAATAATGTACTATGCGTCCGCGAGAAGTTGACTAGCGGAAGGAATGCGAGTCTGATTAGTGATGTCCCTATCCCCTCTGCCACCCTGCCAGCCAACTTCTCGCATATGCACAGTACTATACTTCTCTTTTAATCCTCAGACTCTCTTAGCAAGTCCATTTTGGTCCAAATCTAAATTCCATTATTCCGTACACCCCAATACAAGGTTTTCAGTTGAATCATTTCTAAATTCCTTATTTATTAATATCCTTGATGTTAAAAGATCACTACCACGACCCAGAAGTAAATAGTTTGCACGAGTCCGGGTCCGAGTGGACCCGGAGCCTCCTAGGCAAGTGTTAAATATACAAAATATAGAGTTACGCGAGTTGTCTGATATTTTTGTCGAGTGGCGTATCTTTCGATCGCTAGGAAGGGTTGATTATCCAGAGCTTAAATAGCGATTCCATGGCGCAGTGCGGCGCTGTAATGCGTCGGGGCGTATATTGCGTAACGCTGGCTGCCTCGTCGTCGTTCTCGCGAATCGCTAGGCCGCAAATATCGTCCACGAGAGGAACGGAGAGAAAGAGGAGCCGCTACGTTCGTTACACACGCTGTCGCGATCCGGTGACAGGGACTAATACTCCTATCCGCCTCACACGACTGACGGATAGCCCGGACTAATCTGCCGCGGGGGGATTAGCGCAGAGCTATTATCGAATAATTTAGGCGTCGCGGGAACGCAGACAGGTGCCGCTTACCGGGAGCTCTTTGACGATTCCAGGACCGTGCGATTTATTGCAATTTCGTACCGTTCCGTACGACTTACCTACATTTTTTTTACATCGTCCATCTTTGGAACAACTGTAAGCCCTACTTCGACGCTGGACGTACGGCGCATCGGAGCGCAATTATTTTATGGGGACAGGGCCGTGCGTAGGTATTTTGACACTAGATTTATGAACATTGATTGCACCTATTTTTTGTTCAAACTTATTGTGCCAACGGGTACACTGGAACGCGGTTTTTCTTTCAATCAGATCATATATTCGTATCGTTGTATCGATCAAATTCTACGTAAATTGCTAATACTATTTAGGAGATCTTCTATACGTGCGTGTCATGTAGGTACCTGACCCTTCCATTCCCCATATTTCACTTCTATTTTTGTTATTTTATTTTTTATTCAAATCGAAAACATCAGTAACTTTGATCTAACAAAGAAAAATGAGAGTTGTTTCAAACGATTATCTCTTCAAAGTTATGATATCGCCGTAGTTTAGAGAAGTACAGCATCGAAATATCGAGTATTTCTGGTTTTCATTCTAGAATTTGAACATATGTTGAGAACATTCCTTCCAGGAATTTTCTAGACGTGGAAAACAGGCGTGGCGCTCAACGTGTTGAGGGATGATTCCCATTAGGAACGTAACTATTCAAGTATTTAAGTGACTATGTAAGAAATATAATTGTGAGTTTTTATACACACAGTTACTAATTTTTATATAGACTGCCTGAATATTTTTAACACGTTGTAATAAATATTTTGGATGCTCGAAGCTGCGATTCATCCGCTGTCCAAGCAAAGATGTTTTTACTCTCGACACGATTGGCGCCGTTCCACAGATAGGAAACAGGTAAAATAAACAAAACAAAGAGATCAACCACTAAATTTCTTAAAAAATCTCGTCATTCAAGTGTTGAAAAATTAGAAAAATTAGATCAAATTGTATTATTTGTGCAATAAACAAATTTTTAATTTGAAAATTCAGTATACGTAATAAACTTAGATTCTGACCAAAAGAATATCTTATTTAAACTACTTTATGGGGCTTTAAATACAATTGCAAGTATACAGTGTATATCCTTAATAATTAACCTAATAACCAGCAATGGAATGATGCGATTTTTCACACATAACAGCTTTTAATTAAATTGCAACTCTAAATTTTGGAGCAGTAATTTATTTGGGCTTTCAAGGCACACAAATTTCCATATTTAAAAACCATAACAGTTTGTCATAGTGCTATAAGGTGGAAGAAGAAATCTAAAACAGAATTCGGTAATGTCAATTCGCGGCAAAAAATTGCAAATTGAATGATGTTGCAACCCTTAAGCGGTTAATAGAAATATAGCAAGAAGATAGACGAAAGTTATTGTTATTTTGTGTCGTATTACGAGTAAATTTATTCTGGTGGAAATTCTCAGATGTGTATCCATCAGATGATCCTTTGGGATAGGGATGAATAAGTCATACTAATATGACGCTAAAGGATAAAGTGAAACTATTATCGAATAATTCGGTGGTCACGAGAAACCCGGCAGTTATGCTTTATTATCCACTCGTCAGATACTCGAGATGCTTGTAACTGGTTCCAGTCTTTTGATGTTTCTGAAACGCTCTGATCTATGATAGTCTTGCACAGTAGTTGTTTTATAAATAAATAATAAATTACATTTATGCCCGTGTACATGCACATTGCAGATGTACAGTTAGCACAAGCGGTTTAATTAACCGTGTAGTTTGTAAAATTTTCATCCATCTGTAGCAATTTGCGAGAGTTGTAATTTACCTATGTTTACAGTTAAGTGCTTTTGAAGATGGAATATCGCAGCATTTGAATATTATCATTAACCTCATATCAACCTCCTTAGCACTTCGAAGAATAAGTCATCTTCTAAACGAGATAGATCTTTCTCAAACTTTACATGTAGCTTCTTCGATCGCTTAATAAGATTTTAGATATTTTTTAACGAGAAAATTGGATATATAGTAGCATAAAATTTACACTGCAACGTAATGGGAACAATTGAAATTATAAGAATACTGTACCAATATTTGGAAAAGAAGAACAATTATTGACAATACGGAGCCATTTAAAAGAAGAAGCTGTGAGTTTTACGATAATTTTCCAACATTTTTACTAGATTCAGCATTCATAAAAATATGTTTCTTTTAATATTATCGAAATTCGATGCCAATTAATATTACAAATTAATTGTATTTCGCCAGAAAAATAATTAAATGAAATTTGTACAATACCTTTAAAAATTAAAATTTGTTTTATTATTAAGTAATTAATTATAAAACAAATTATTTGTGAACAATAATTTCTTGTGCGCCATTTGATTTTAAGTTTCCCAATTTTGACAATTTTACACATTCTCGAATATAATTTTATTTTCGTTTATATAAATTAAGTTCTTTTTGTAATCTTTTTTCTTTTATAGGTAGGTACATAATATTTTAATTTTTACTTATATTCTTCCTTTGTATTTTCATATTTTCCAATACGCTTATTACGTTATCTTTATAATTTGTAATTCAATTATTCCAATACACCAGAAAACATTTTATTCTTTTAACCCTCGGTAAACAGATTCAATTTTTTTGAGAATTTTTCTGATCCGTTTGCAATATCGCCATTTAAATGGTGAATTTCAAGTTATATTTTCGTATGCAGAATGCTGTAGTACGTCTTAAACCGCAGATTCGTGTCACCGGTTGACTAATATTCCTACTCGTTACGTGTAACTGACAGATAGTCTCTAACTAATCCGCCTTGAGGATTAGTGGAGAGTTATTGTTGAACTAATAATTTTGGCGCACCAGGAACACTGACAACCGTTGCATATTTGTGGATTTAGAAAATCATAAAGAACATTTAATAAAATAAAACGAAACTCATTGTAATTATTTTTCTAGCCAATTAAGATATTTCTCTGTATCTTTACAATGGTACTAAATTCGATTCTTATTCCTACGGTTCGATCGAATTTATATATTATTAATTTACTAAATTATATTTGTCTACAGTCACGTTTCGACCATTGTATTTAATCTCTTTTACGAGAAATAAATAATCTTGAAACCTGCTAAATTGAATGCACGGGTTAAATTATCATGATTTCTGTTTAAATTGATTCCCATGGCATTAAGTATCGATAGAGAAATTTCATTACGATCCTTTATAAATGTGCTTGCAACACAAATTATGGGGGACTTGATATATTTATGGCACACACTGTATGTTGCTTGTAGACTTCCAATCGTTAAAGTATTATAATTTCATGAAATTAGCATGCAGACATCGTATAAACCTGTTCGAGATCAAAATCGTTTTGACATCCTGCAGACATCCTTGTTTTCTGAATATTGATTGATGATATTAATGCTTGTAGGCCAAAGGCAAAATGTCTTGTTTTGCGGTATTTTCTAATGGTTTTCTCGAAACCTCCTTCGACGTACAAACAGTTAAGTTCACGAACAACGTATCATACACGTGGTGCACTCTTACACAGTCGCCCGCAGGTGTAGGCTGCCATCCAATTAGCCACAGGTTGATGATTTTGCCAGGCATGCTCGATGGATCCGCTAATTCTAACCTACCCACGGTCGAGATCGGTGAGTTACATTACATCGAGCGCTCGTACGTTTGTAAAAGAACTTACGGTACATATGTTTGCTTTAAAATTTCCCTATATAATTACTTATTACCCCCCGGCATCTTGAGACGAGTGTATCTCAGATCACAAACCGTATTGTAATATCGCGCATAATCTCAGGTCGGATTGCAAACCGTACAATACCCACGAACAGAGTTAATTCACCTATGAATACATACCCTATCAAATTTTATTTTCATTAAAAGCAAATAGAAACGTAGGACCTAGAAATTTGTTCCCTCATTAAAGAGGGTTAATCTTTTGTACACGACTTCATTGTGGTATTTTTTTAAATTGCTTATTTCTTACTGTTTTTTTCTAATTTAACAAATTCAGAAAGGTTCGGTAGTTATACTTGTTTTCTTCACAAAATTGTGACAATAGTGGGGTAACGTTCTACGCAATCGAAGTATGAATATCTGACATAGTTTTCGTATACGTGCGAATATACGTACATACATATTTTACGTGCATAAATGTCATATGTTCTTCACATATCTTTCGTGTATAAACACCCGCAGTCTATTAACGATTATGTAGGCGTCGAGCATTGCAAATATTAGCGCTGGTATCGAGTCTCACCATCCGATTTGCCAATCCTTTTCCTATTTACACGTGCACAGGGTGTGATTCGTAGCACACAAAATTAGGTAAACGATTCTTTGTGAAAGATAAAACATAAAATTATTCCAAAAAATTGTTATTCTGTTCACATTTCAATATTCACGAGCAATCATTTCTTTTTCCCTCACAGTATATATTGCGTTTTTGTATAAGTAACAGAAACATATAAATAGAATAAATTGTCGATAAATTCCTTCTTCCTAAGCTTAATGATTCCAAGTGATTGTCCATTATCGTTGTTAAAAATGAATTTCACAATTGTCGCGAGAAGATCATTTTTCATACATTGTCATTTCGAAAATATTTAGATCCCAGAGAGCTTAGAAGTTCATCGTCTATCACGCGTGGTGTTTCCCTAGTTAGGGTAGAGACGTTTCGGTACCCTTTTTAGTCAAACGTCACCCGCCTGGATGTCTGCAATGCGGCCATTAACTATAAATAAGATAATTACAGGACTTGCTGGAGATAGTGCAGCAGGTAAATACCAGTGCCCCTGTTTCTTCCCCCGCGATACGTGCACGGACTCCACCTACTTCCACATCCGGTCCTAAGTACCGTGGACCAGTCTCAACTCACTGACCTAACCCTCGAGGCACATATAATTTCAAGATATTATGCGTCAGTGTGCCTCCCCATCTCATAGATTATGACTTCCGTGCACGTGCTAGAGATAAACTCATCTGCACGCGCCTCTCTAACCTGAAATTCATTTATTTTCAGGATATCGACTCCCCGTTTGTATCGGTATTAAGCACATGCGGGTTTCCTATTTCTTTTTAACCTACGTCCAAATCGTTTGCTCATTTTGGAGTTCACCCGATTCATTAGTTTCCACTCGATAATCAACCCAATCCTTCTTGATTTATACCATTAGATTTGTCGTCTAGGATGCTCAGTCAAAGCTGCAATTTAGTTATTAAAAATAACTGCACTTTATATGCAGAAGAATATTTCAAATTATTATTAAAAATTGATTATATGAATGAGAACTTTAAATTCTATTGTATGTATAAATTCTGAAATTAACTCTTCGTTAAAAAAGAAAGAAGAGAAAATATTAAAGAGGATTGTCAGGGTATCTCGAACGAAAGAGAATGTTTTTTAAGCGGATGAACATTTAGGAAATTCTAGAAACTCAGTAGATATCGACACGAGACACGTCTGTTATGTCTCAACGATAGTACCCTTCCCACCAACAATTAACTATATTTATATACTGTAGACGATACGAAAGTGTTCGTTGTGCATTTGAACAAATAACGAATGTCCATTGAAATATCTTCATACTCGAGGCATCTTCGTATCTTGAAACATTATTCTTCTCTATTACACTAGAGTCTCGACGCTCTTTCCTTATCCGGTCGTCTTTATTATTTCCTAGTCGTTAATTCGAGACGTTGAAAGCAGCGCAAAGTTATTTAATTATACCCGCTTGTCAGATCGTAGAAACTTCGTGGTCACAACAGGATAACAATTTATTCAAATACGCTGTTTAACTCGGCGCGTTGCACGAATTAAAAATACTAACTTGCGTTGTAACGCTTAAGCAAAATGACGTTTCTGGCTCTTCCTGAAACATATACAGCCACTTCCCCCTACGCACAGCTCCGACGAGTGTACTTCATGCAAGGTAGAGAAGTATACTCGACGATATTCGGGAAAAAAACTCCTACGTTTCACCCACGCGCGTGCACGTAGGTGCTTATTGCGCTCCCGTAATATTGGCGCAACGGTCGGACGTCATGAGTAGCGATGAGCATTCAGATGCCATCTCTTGCAGATTTTCAATAGGATCCATTGTCGTTGAAATTCGCATCATTTCATGTAATATTCAGATCTAAAGCTTTTTAAGAATACTCGAGAAATTCGAGGGGGCCAAGGAACTCTTGCCAAGATTGTGTCATTGAATTTTTATTCAAATCAAAGAAACGTTGCTGAGTCCTCTGCTACGTTCGGTTGTTGACTCTTTTCTTTAAATACGTACCAGATGCTCGAGTTTCTACCGTTCTTCAAAACTGTTTTCGTTTTACAGAATAAATAAGATGAATTGGTACAATGTACCAAAAGTGGCAATTGCATGGAACAACTATGAAAACAATTATTCCGTTTCATTTTGTAACTTCAATTTATCGTAAAATAAAACCAAAAGTTATTTATATCGATTCCACTACTATTTTTGCCGCACCCTGTATATTAAATCGAGTCGCCCTTACCGAAAAATTCTTACGTAGTTGAAGTCGTGAAATGTCTTCAAAAATTCAAAGATGTTCGTGGTACGAGCCAATCCTCGAATCGATATCGAGTGGGGCGCGCCCACTGAATTTACCGAGGTCGATGGCTACTCTGGCAAGTGACCAAATGTTCAGAAAGTGGATTCGAGAACTACCTTGTTTTTGTTTCTTTTTTGTTTTGTTACATAGCGGTAATAATTTTGATACGAAACTTTTTCCTCGACGATACATTGTCATCTATATTCCCGAAACTATTTTAAAGGTTACCATGTTCAACCCCCTCGCATCCGTGCACGAGATATCTCACGATCCAATCATTTAAATAACTTAAATTATTTTGATTGCGAAGTGTCATGTGAATAAATATTCATAAGAAACTTGTACGCATACGAGTGGGAGTAACTGTATATCGAAGGGGTTACTTCTACAGATTCGTGCATTTGAAACTCCATTTTTGCCACGGAGTCACGCCCAGGACAATTCGAAAATAAATACCGCGTATTAGTACACGAATGTTCATTACGAATTGCATCCGTTCTCTAATCAGCACTTTCTTGAGGATACCGTCTCGCTCGATTCTTAGCAACGAAAGAATACTGTAATTGAGCTCGTTCGGAGGCCACGTGGCGTTTAGTATTCATGCATTCGCTGTTTTGCATACCACGGGGGCACGATCACCTGCGAGCAAATTCGTAAGCTCTCGATATTGCTTCCAAATCGAGGAAAAAGGCACCAGTGGAGCAAACCGTGCACTTACCTCACCTTTCCCGACAATCTTACGACGTATAATTTACGGCATAATCATAGATTCGTAATGCGAAATCATTGAATCTCGAATTCACGAGCATCGAAACCGTCGTTGCGGCGAGCGTAACGTTGGTGAATTTTTCTCGATATTTCAAGGACCGAAAATACGCGGTCTAAGTAAGTGGGTAAGCGAGATTGGAGAGCATCGTGTGGCTGGGGATGATTAGGGCCGGGCGCCGCAAAGTATGCACTTGCGCCGGCTGCATTCTGCAACGGCCACTGCGAGGCTATGAATTCCATCGGGACTTACGTTGGATACAAATAGTATGTAAGAGTGCGGTGGGAGCACAGATATGGCCGAGCTAATGACCGAAAGAGTATGAGGCCGCGGCCTCAAGTTTCCAAGACGCGAGAAAGGAGATCGAAAGTGAGGAGTGAAGAATTATTTCCGAGGGAGAACGGTTACGGTCTACGGTCTGCACGAGCTACTCTACCGCGGCAAGAACTTTTACTCTACGTACTTTTCCTATAGGAAACTTCGATCTTCTCTTTTTTATAGGTTTTCGCGCGAGATTCGTTTGCATGCACCACTTCAAACCGTTTCAAACCACTTCGAGCCGTTTCGTACAAACATACGTTCTATTCGACTCTATTTTCAAGTTACGGCTGTCATCTTTAAAACTTGGTAGATTTGCTTACTTTCGCTAAAATTGTTCAAACTGATTATTGCTTTATCACAAATCTAATATTGTTGAGGGGTTGAGCAAATAAATTTAATTTGTTGAAAGATATCTTTCAGGTATGGCCAAACTATTCATTTAAGTTAACGTGTGAAGTTGGGCATACCTGTAAGATTTCTTTCAACAACTTAAACTTATTTGCTCAACCCCTCGACAAATATCGTCCTCCTTTATATTCCGTATTTTTGTCGCTGCTTTTCTTATTTAGTCTCACAGACTGACAAAGTTTGACTCTTATTATTCGTTGTTCTTACGATCTTACGATCTTCTCACTCGGTGAACGCGAAGCGTTCTAACGTTCATTGTTCGATTCTACCACCATTCATTTCTCGACCCACACTTACAAATAGACAACTCGCGATAGGTTAAGCAGTTAACAGTTTCCATCGGTGCTACCGAAAATGGCTGAAAGGTAAAGGGGTTGCGAACAGCGTCACGATGGTAATTGTCGCGGTGTGCCATTTGCGGGGCCCCGGAGATCGCGTATCTCCGGCTAGCCGTTTCTCGTATCCTCGGCATTTTGTGCGTTGCTGAGCATTCCTTGCCACCGCGGCCATATTCGAGTTCTTGCGGGCTGCTTTGGCGCCCGACTAATTATCTCCAATGGAAGATAGTTTCGCCGCATTTCGCACCGGGCTCGCCGCACATTAATTTCCCGTCCACGCTCGTTTATGCGGATCTCCGCCTTCTGCTTTCCCGCCGGTCACCCGGCTGAATTGCCCCGGAGTACAAAACCCGAAGTCATCTTTCTGCTCGATTAATGTTAATACCGAAGATGCCTGCGATAACCGTTCGATAAGAAAGAATAAGAGAGGACAAGGGAGCCTTCGTCGTCCAGCGCACGATTCCTGATTGCATTCCTTGCTGTCGCGCGTATGTGGTTTCTCACGGCCGCTTTTAAGGATCGTTCTTTTATTCTGTTTCCATTATTTGGAAATATTTGTTACACGCGCGATGGAAACAGGGATCCATGGATGCTTATTATTTTTTTTTAATGGAATTTGAAAAAGGGAATTAAATTTAAAACAATGTTTACGCAACAGTCAATGCAGTAGGCGCCTTACCTTCTTCGAGTTAATTTCATTTAATTTTATTTAATTCTAGTTTCTGTTATTTTTTTACGTCTAGTAGACGTCACTACATTCAATGACTAGATAAAGAGTATATAGGAATAAGTGGTCGGTCGAGTACTTGCGAAAGAATTAAAAGTTGAGCGTGTCCCTCTGGCGGCGAGTACAGGAAGCGTCGCCACAAAGTACTTTCAGGCATTATTTCATCGTTCGGTTTTGTAGGAAAATTTTAAACTTACGCAAACTTGTTACGAAAGAACTTCTTCGGTGAAATTAACGAGGGTCTATTTAATATGCTACGAGCCAAAAAATATTTAACCTCTATTAGTCGTTTGCTCTAAGAGTCGATAGTTTACGAAATATCTTTATTAAGTAATAACGTTCTGCAAGTAGGTAAGATATTCAATCATTACTTTGACATTTCAATTAATTACTTGGAGCAACGAGCAAGTAGATTCAAAAATTGATCTGTGTGTAGATTGGAAATAATCTAAAAATATTAATTATTATTTTCTCAGAAAAATGTCTGAAGAACTTGCAAGAGGCGAATAATAAAATAATCAAATTTGTTTTTTAATGAAATGTACACATATTTCAATGATCGAAGAAAACTCAATATTTGTTAAGAATTGTATTCATTGATGCAATCTGTTAACAACAAAATAGCCGAGAATAGACGAATTGTTTCGAAAGATCAACGA
Organism: Colletes gigas; assembly: GCF_013123115.1. NCBI lineage: Eukaryota > Metazoa > Arthropoda > Insecta > Hymenoptera > Colletidae > Colletes > Colletes gigas. The sequence continues at coordinate 1,775,761 of NW_025106646.1, forward strand.
CCTGAAAACTCGCGAGTTTAGCGACAGTTGGCATTTTTTTGTCAAACGTGAGTATAGTAGTAACTCGTATCGTTCGGTAGCCACCGAATCAGAAATGCTTCGAAGAACAGCGATCAATATTTGATTATCATGGCCGGATATTTCATCATTCTTCGCAGCATTGAAAAAGGTGCGGAATACAGAGTGATAAAAAAACATAAAAATTCCGTCCAATGCACGGCCATTGTGTTTTATTGCCTTGCAAGCTTTCAGTCTACTCGGCTGACATGCGTCGTGCCATGAATTATAAAAGTACTCGACAAACAGAATTCTCAATCGCTTCTACAATTAACGGCACAGCGGACAATATGTATTCTGCAACTTCAAACGCGAATTTAGCACGCAAACGTAAGAGAAAAATATTTCTACATTTCAAATTTCAATTGCCATTTGTCGATTTTTGAATTTTCAAATAGTAAGAGGTTTTCATTTTATTACAAATAGGTTTAATAAAACAAGAAATACGTTAGTTTCATTTATAATAAATATACGCTGAGAGCTGAAAATTAAACGATTTAAATGGGTAGGTTTGCTTGAAAATAAGTCGTAAAACAAAAGTCTAATAAGATTCACGGTACATCGATTCGTTTCTTGAGTCAGCGATCTGTGAACGTGCGAATAGAAGCAGAAAACGGTCCGTGACCCTCGAAAATATGCCACGTATGTTAATAAAGCACAAACAATGACGTTTGACGGCGACCGATAATGCGGACACGGGAATAACTACGGCGACGAAGATGATCCAGCCTCGGTGTACGAGATTAATGCGATTCGATGCACGCCGCTGAGCGTGCTGCAATTTGATTACGCTCGTCTGGGTCGAGAGTCAAACGGCATGGATACGATTAGGCATAGAAATTCATTGCTACTTCTCCTTTTTGCGCTAGAACCGGTGAAATTGTGCGAGGACGTAGAAGACTTCTTGAATGTTACGGATAATTGTGGTTATAATGAATTTACCACCTGACCTTTCGAATTAAGAAGGAATTAATATTTGATCTGTCTTAAATTGTCTTTCAAAATGAAAATCTATTCATATTAAACGTTAGAAATAAATAATCCTATTTTATATATATATATATGATTCTGTGGATTCAATGCAGCGTTTGATGACTTTTGTTTTGAAAGGAAGTACCTTACTGGTGCAGTTCATAGTTAATTTTTCACTTCCCACACATTTGAAATATTATTCCAGATTCTCGAATCGAAGAAAATATCAAGAATGTAAGCTTTCTGAATTTTAAAAACAATTATTAAAAAATCAATTGCGAAAATATGGTGAAAAGGTTAAGTGGAATGAACGTTTCTCACAATTTGAATGCCCACCAACAGAATCCTTGCCGGTTTACTCCGAAAGGAAATCTTTCTGTTGCTCAGAAAATCTATGGAGACACATGCGAATAAATACGGGAGTTTTCTTGTACTCTGTGAACAATGGGGATACGCTTTCTCTTGTTCGTATCAGTCTGTCAGGAGAATTACGCGTGATTAACGTACTGGCGGGGCAGAGTGTGCATTGCACAAAGCAGTAGTTCCTTCGAAGAGCAAATGAAACGCTTTTAAGTACGCGTCTAGACGAATGGAATTCTATTGGATCATTCACGCGTCGTCAGAAACTGCGGTCAACAGAACTTAACCGCAACCTCTACAGTTTCCGCTTCCGGGCTTCGTGCTTGCATTCGTACATGCATACGCGTGCACACAAAGTGCATATTCCTCTTTTTTTGTAACCATCGCCAGGCGAATACCAGGTCACTCTGACCAGACTTTCGTCTGTTGCCAATTGTTATCCAAGTCGGCATTGATATATTTTGGAACGATGCCTTCTACAGACCATATTCAATATAATCGTATTTCTACAAACTATATCAAAGTAATAGGAAATTACAAAAATATACTCCCCGTTTTGTGAAAAATTGGTTATCGCAAAAGATGGTTCTTCTAATGGAATAGCCATTCCAAAGTGCAGATCTAAATTCAAACACCTTTGGAATCATCTAACATGAATTAACAAAATTCAAAAAATTTTGTACATTTGTTTTTTATAACTCCAGATAACTTAACATTGTGTTCAACCTGTGTCCAAGATTCATAGAATTTTAAATATAAAATATCCGACGAAACTATATTCATAATTGTTAAATACAAAGAAACTTATTAAATGACCTTATATTTTCAAAATTGCAAGAAAAGTATAGGCAACTACTCTTGATTTTTTAGGCATTTCATCGATCTGTATTATTGAAGAAAATCTATTTACATAAAATATGTATTCCAATCATACGCATAATAAAGGAAATAAAACAAATATAATGCTCAAGTGGGCTGCAAAATCTAATGGATCGGGCCACGTGTTTGACATGGCTGCTCTAGAGATACCTCGGTCCAACACAGTATATCTTATCGAGTATCTCCTTGATTGTGGCGTATGTCACTTGGACACAGGATTTGTGGCACGATGAATAAAGTATCTCTGTGCACTTAACTTATATTCATGACAAATGAGAGATATATGATTATTGCACTGGTCCCGTCACTTGCTCTCCTTTTAATACAAAAATAAATCTTTATTCTTTTTCATCGTGTTCACGAAAACATTTGGTTGTATTGTCCACTTCTTTCGCTTAAATTAACAGCTAATAATTTAATTCATTTAGCTTTCTTAATATTTATAACAAAACATGATTTATCGTGTTGTAGAATAGTACATTAATTTTGTGTAACAAATTTCCAATTATCAACAGTAAAATTTGACAATAATTGATTCTACCTCTTATAACACATTACAGTACATAATAATATTCGTCGTGAACCTTCAGATTGTTTGCTTAAAGCAGGTACTAAAATGAAAGGAAAAAGTCGATGATTTAAAAAAACAGTAACACTTTGAAGATTAATTTTTGAACAATTTTACTATTTTCACGAGTCAAGAAAATATGAAAGAAACAAGATATTAAATTGTGCTGAAGATGTTCATTTTAAGAATCGTTACTGTATCGTGGAAGTCAGAAAAATATTTTTTATCATTTTCGTGAACTAAAAAAACATTAAAGAAACAAGGAGCTTAAGCGGAGGATATTGCATATATAATCGTTCTTAAAAAGAAAACGATTTTCTGAAAGGTTTGCAGCAGAACGCTTCTTAAATCGCGACGTAATCTCCAGTCGACGGAGAATAAAATGAAACGCAAAGGGGGAAGCGTGGCCGTGTCGTGCGATCCACAAATGAATACTTTCTTGCAAGCACACACGGGGTTGGCTATGAAGTCCACGCAGTCGATGACCGTGTCACGGCATGTCCAAAGTGTCCGTTCCGCTCATCGGCGAAGAACCTACCGCAAGAGCGGCTTCGTAATTGGCAGGTACGGCAACACGATACCGCGATGCAACGCAGTACACTCTGTCGCATCCCTCCTCTCGTTCGATGCAGTCCCTTATCCCCTCAAGAGAGATTCACCCACACCACTGCCCTTCAACCTTCACTAAAGGAGCGCGTCTCCTCGGATCTCTGCTCGTCTTCTACCCCAAAGACGAGTATCACTTTGCATCTCGTCACGGCGTGCAGCCTGCAGACTGCGTTCCGCATGAAACTTTATATTTGGCAGCCTTCGTTTTCGCCGATGAGAGAAAAGCGAAGCCGTGAAGATGATCGCCGCCATCTTTCCTACTGTACCGAGACGCCTTCTCTCGACAATTTCATGGTTTTTCTTCTTTTAGCAGAGATTCTTCTTCTCTATTCCGTTTTATATATTTCGACGTGCATGTCAATTTCCTTAATCAATGTACTTTTCATCCGATTTATTCCTCTTAAGACTACTCCTGAGGGCGCACAATATTTTCTTCTTAACAATTCTGTTGTTGTGCATTCGTTTAATACCTGGTCAGTTGTTAGAAATGTCTAACTTTGCCAAAGGGGTGTATCGGTTCTTTTAATAAAGTATTTACGACTAGTTTTGGCATGTCCAGATCTCAGTCTAGCTATTATAGTTGTGTTGTGGTGGAGGGTTTGTTCGTAGAAATGATGCATTATGTTATGGATTTTGAACCTTGTATATTTGATATTGCTTTGTCTGCTTGTTCATTGCCTGCTACTCCTCGATGATGATTTGTTTACGTTCAATAACGGAGAACATTTCAATTCCACACGATGTGGTTACATTTCTTAGTCTCCTGTAAAAGGGGATGAGAAGTTTAAGTTTCGTAGTGTATAATGTTCCGTATCTATTAGAAAATGTATAGTTGTAAGTAGGTTTCATGGGAGTGGCAGACATGTTTATGGCGTATTTCAGTCGCAGGAAATTTCTTCTTAGCTCGAGGTACATTTCGTTAGCTTCAAACTGGATGACTCGTACAGAGCATCTGCGGAATGAACCCGTGGCTATTCTAAGTGCTGATTTATGGTTTGTCTTGATCATATTGAGAGTGCTCTCTTCGGCCGATCCATAAATGGTTCACCCGTGGTCAATTTTAAATCGCATAATTGCTCCAGAAGTAGAAAATAAAACATCTGCATCGACTTCCCAATTTTTCCTAGCAAACAAATGTTAAATTTCATGCATGATTTTCTTAGAAACTTTGATATCACCTTTTTATTGCCCTATATAATCAGTACATTTACCTTAGTGTCGTCGCTAATACGTTGTGAATCCTCCAAAAAGATCTCTGAATATCAACAACACAACCCAATGACGCGAACGAGAACATCGGAGCTTACGGAGCAGTAGAAAAGACCGGCGTAAATCAAACTTAACACGATCGTTACGCTACCGATGGGTAAAGCACCTTCGTGTTCCTCGCGTTAATTAAGATCCTCTTTTTCCATGCCACGGGGCCGCGTTTTTTCGACGACGAACATCCCAGAGATACGCTTGCACGTATCGAGCAACGTTGGCGCGATAGCAGCCGAAGAGGTATGGAAGCTGGTAACGGCAAAGACCGCGATTTATATTTGCTAATAAGTCTGTCAAAGGGGTAACCAACCGCTATTACCGGCTTCTCGGTACGGACTTCTCCGTTGCTCCAGATATAGAGGCGCAACGTCCACCGCGAGGACGAAAGACGGGCACTTACGCGGACGTGTACCAGCGGCCATATACAGATGTTTTACTGATATCATATTTGCTCCTTATACAGTAGCGTGCACCCGGGCTGACCGGCTCGCGTCACCATCCGAGAAAGTAGCGGTCGCCAGCTGCACACTCCGGTCATTTGGAATTTTTAGAACGACTTCGATACGGCAACTGGTGCTTTCCTGTTCGCCTCCTTCGTCCTCGATGCGTGCCTCCGCGTCCCCAGGCTCGTGCCTCTGATTGCGCTCTTTGTCTCGCGACGGGCAAAAATTTCTGATTTATCGGAATTCATGACGACGTTCGTCCTGGAAACACCGACTACGAGCTGCCACCTTCCACTAGAGGAAGTAGCATATTTGGAATACCGTTGGCAATTTGGTACATCGAAGTATCTGACAAGATAACAACGTCGTCAATTTGTAGCACTGCGATAGGGAGGATGACGTTTGTGGACAAATAGTAATTTTAATATTTTTAAAAGTGCCCTCGAAACAAATTCAACTTTGGACGTATCGATGAATACACCCACCAAATTTTTCTCCCAAATGTCAGCCTGCTACCCCTACTACTAGGATAGTTACAGGACAAAACGTAGTTTATAGCTTGAGCTCGGTTTCTTTTGTTGTATCGAATAAAAAAGTAAAAAAATCATGGGCATTCTACCTTAAGGAGTACACGTTTTTGAATTTTTGGTTGCAAAATGGAACTTTCAACAATTAAAAAAGTTTTAAAACTCCAATTTTATATTGAAGTTACCAAGTGACCACTTGACATATATGTTTAGGGTTTTCAAACCACGTTCATATTTTTGCAGTTTTTGGGTCTTGTTATGATTATTAATGTGTAATTTTTTCAAATTTTTCAAGATAGTGGAACATAGTTAAGAAAATTAAAATTCGATATTTGTTTAGATTATCATCTTGAATATTCGGTTGATCATGTTTATATTATTATAGTTTCAGCAGATTGTTATGATTAGTAGTGTACAATTTCCTCAGAATTCTTGAAGAGATCATAGTCAAAAAGATTAAAAATTGAATTTAGTTTGAGGACACTTTTACCATGTTTATTTAGATATGTATATACATCGTGATGCACATCTTTTGCGAATTTGATTCCTCACAAATATCACAAAAATTGCACTCAATAGAAATTATGTATAATTCGGGTAGGAAGACCCTTAAACGGCTAAGACGTTTATTAATTTCGATGATTTGGTTATCGTAAAAGCTCTCGTTTTTGTTTTAATGGAACTCAAGCAATTTGCATCATATATGTTCTTAATTTGGTAAGATTTGAAAGGAAAAAAGAGAACTGACAGGAGTAAAATTCGTTGACTATAACAGATGAATTAATACATCCTAGCTAAATTGCAAAAACGTCATGTTCTCGTAGACGCGTACATTCTGATGTTGTCATAGTGAAAGGCAATTCCTTACCACGTCGCTAATGATGGTCGTGTTTCTTTTATTGGTACGTTTAATTGATTTAATTTCGACTAGTACATTTCCAGATTAATTCCCCAACAACGTTCGCAAACCAGTGTTCGAAATGTCCGAAGATTGCTGCACGTGCTTTCTCCTTGATAATTAAATAATTTTCTAACGCGGAATTGGAAACTGAAATTTCGTTCGACGAATACTCGTTCAGCGTTCCAAACACAATTTAAAGAAACTGAAGTACAAGAAATTTATTGCTTTCCTATTATTTATGATAAGTAGACTGCGGATGTTTATGCATTTATGGGAAATTTTAATCCTCAAAAAACTACAGAATGCATTTAATATGCAAAAATATAAGAAATACTTAAAGTAAGATACGAATTATTATATTTAGGGGTTGAGACAGCCCTCTGCGAACCTTCCGTTTCATTAATTCTGTTAATAAAAATGTGAATTTGCATAAAGATCCGCAGTCTAATGATAAGTAAATAAAATAAGACGCGAACGTAAGGATTTTCGATCGCGATTTCGGTGATTCGTCCGCCGCGCGAAAACGAAACCTCGAATTCGTAACGGGCCGTTATTTCGTATGCAGCGGAGTTCAACGTGTACAAATGGCCATGACACAAGCAGCCAGGGGGGAAAAATAGTCACGTGGGCGATTAAAAAGAGTCGAATCACCAACCAAACCTCGAAGCGCGATCGTGCCTTAACCGCGATCCATCGAAAGAGAGGGAAGACGGTTCACCGATTAAAAGAATCGATCCGCGAAACCTCGGGCCATTGTTCCTGGCAATTGCCGATTAAGCAATTACGAGAGCACCGCGTCCGGCCAAGTCGATCGGAAAGCAAGCGGGACGACGCGACGGTTCGTACCTAATCAGATGACTTAATGGCGGCAGAAATTCCGTGGCGAGGGAGACGAGCATCGAGGACGAGAGAATTCATTAGCATATAATCTCCTCTAAGGGGTAACACCAAGTTAATGGCGTAAAATATTCATGGTTCTTTGGACGTTTATTGCGGTGGAAAGCTTATGCTTACGGTCCATGAATATACATTATTTGCATACAAATATTTTTCGATCTTTTTCTTCAAAATGACGACCTCATCTACCGTGGTAGTTTTGGTAATTACTACTCACAAGTCGAATTTAATATAATTTCGGAGACGAGTCACTGTTTTTTCTATATGTTTTACATTTTTTACTCGTTCAGCCTGAAATATCTTAAATTTATAAGATATAAATACTTTAAATACAAAAGTTAGACAATAATCGGATGATTAGAAATTGCGAAAAAATCAATTAGAATGAAAATATGTATACCTTGTTACGCACGATCGATGGATGCTTGATGTCGAAGATCGTTCAGTTTAGAAGTTATGATTTTCGTTCATGCGACACGGTATAGGGGAAATCTTGAAGAGCTGCGACCATGGTCGACGATCATAATGTAAAACAGTCTGAATCTTGTATCACCGGGGAACTGACCACGGGGGCCTCCTCGCTGACGAACCTCTACGCTTCCACCTCCGCCGACGAAGATCGTGGGTGGATGGAATGTCGATAGGCATCTGGGTACACTGGTTGGCCCAGCTGTTGTACAGGATTACGCGAGTACGAGACACATACTCGGCCGGGATGTTCCACGACATCCTTCTTCTTCGAAGGTCTGCGGTTATCCTGTCGTGTCGCTTGACCTAGCCGGATCCTAAATTGGAATCTGATCTTGCGTAATTAATGTTTGTGCGCGATCGCTCATAACGGTTCATTTCTTCGACCGTGCGCACGCGATTCTTTTATTCTTTTCCGAGGCGCGAACTCGAACCTGCTTCAACCCGGGACCCCAAACACGCCTGAATTTCAAATTAGGGTGTTAGGGAAGTTCTAGGAGAAACGTTAATTCCACTCTTAGTTTCTGTTGTGAAAAGAGGATTTTTGGACAATTTTGCATTATTTTGGTGAACGATTCTGTTGAAATTCGATTGAAATTTAAATACAAGACGTGTCAGCGTATTCTTTGAATATAAGTAAGGAAAAAATATTATGTAAGCATACGTTGTTTAGAGATTTATTCGATAGTAGGAATATACCAACAGCTTAGATAAAGATAGACTAATTAAAAATAAAAACAGAATTGGTGAGGATCTTCCCTTGCTCTATTGTAAATGTTACATATAGTGATAGTTTGAATAATAGTTCACTACTTAGATTCGGTATAATATTCCTGAAATTTATGTTTAACCTTACGTATCATAAATTAGAAAACATCGTAAGAATAAAAAATTAAATTCCGGGGAATAGACGAAATACTAAACGAATGATTTCTGTGAAATATTTGATATTCTTTCAGTAAAGTTAATTAGTTTGTAGGCTACTAATCTACTAATCTTTGCCAGACCATTTCAAAATACTATTTCTATACTTGTCATTGAATACTCACAAATAAATTATCAAAGAATGTTCCTTATTATTATTAAAATATTAATTTATTCTTGGGGAAAATTTTAAATTACAAATGATAGAAAAATCACAGTCTAGGTTCTATTTTCTTTAAATAACGTAGGAAGAATATATCTCCAAGGACTGTCGACTGCCGATTGCAGCTGTCTGATTTTTATTTACTTATTCCACTTAAGCGGTTCGATTTGTTTACGTTTTCGTATTTCGTTCTTTAACTTGAAATATAGCATTGTACTTTCGCGTTTAACAAATTCATCGATCCATCTTCGTTTAAATCGACGAGAGCTGTTCGTCCATCGCTCCAATCTTAAAAAACGCAAACAAGGAAAAAATAAAATCGAACGGGACACCCGACACTGTTTACGAAATATTATCCACCTCGATCGAGGTACTCATGTGCACAAATCTCTGTATATAAAATGCGTACACGTGCAACCACATGAGCTCCGACTGTAACGAAGAAGAAATTTCCACAGGGGGTTGAATATAAAGAGAAATTTTACGAATAAAATGAGAAAATATTATGATTAATTAAATTAATAAAGAAGTGTTGAAGTGAACCAGACAATAAATAAAATAATCTTCGTGGTAAGGAGAGGTATAGAAAGCGGCCATAGAAACCAAATATTGCCAGAAAGTGAAAGTAAGAAGTAAGAGTTAATACGTAAGATCTAATTAATTTACTGTTTAAAATACAGAGTGGAAAGCATCATCTATGTGAACGTAATTGTATACAAAGGTTATTCTGAATATAAAAATGGGTCGTGAAAAGGAAAAAATAATTCTCATCTTATTTTCCCCAATTCTAAGGCCATTTTCTATTGTACATATATTATAGTACATTGATTTTCAAAATTATAATTATTTATAGAAGTTAAAAAGTCAGTGAGTATGAAGCATGTGGTTATAAATTAGGAAATGATTTACCCTGAAATGGAATACTGCTTTTTACATTTTGAATGCATACAAAATTCTATAAAAATTCACTGAAATAAATTCAAGTATATTATATTCAGAAAAAGCTAAAGAACCTTTTTATTTGCAATTATCTTAGAATACAGTAATCAAAATCAGGTGTCATATAGAAAAAATTGTACTTTAATTGTCAATTAAGAAGAATAATAAAGTAAAAACAGTGACAGTTTCTTAAATAATTCGGAAGAACGACGAACACAAAGTATGAAATTTACAAAACGAAAGGGTAGATGGGTAGAAGAGAGAAGGAGAGAAGCTTGTTTGGCGGACGATGGATCAATGTATAAAATGACGCGACAGCTGGATAGTGCACGACGTGCACGTGTTCCGATTTCGTGCTCTTATTTTCTATCGATGTTTCGCTAATTATCACGTGTACCCGATTAGCGTCAACCACGACGCCACGTTTATTCACGGTACCAACAAAATCATCGTTCGGTTGCTAATTTAACGCTCGTCGCTTCGTATTTTCTGCTGGAAATACGAAAAGATGATGGATACCTTGATAAATAAAATAACGCAAAGCCATAAGTGCAACACTGTTGAATATTTAAATACGCTAGATACCTTTGAAGAGGATGATTAAACAAATATAAAAACTCGAACTTAACGTGCAGGGTGTATACAAATCTTTTGTCCTGGGTGTCATAAGCATACTTTAAACGTTCACATCGGTGGAGAACTGTCAAACAATTTTTCTGTAATATTGACCTTATTTTATTGTAATATACTCATCATAAGGTGCAAAATTCTCAAAGGATTTGTATTTCCTTCAACTTCCCACATGATAGTAGTTTGTTTAGATTTTGTCCACACTCTACGAAATTTAATTCAATTGGTTTGTCTCAATTGTAACCGGTGAAGAAGCAGAAATACGTAAATTTAGGAGTTATCGGACTACTGGAATAATTCGATCTTAGTGGAACACGATATTCAAGTTAAGTGTTACTGCATTTTGTATGCTGCAGCCTCGAACACCCTCGGCTACTTTATTACAACGTTTATATCTACATAGCGGACAATTAATTATCCCCAATACCCCCAAGTATCGCCATAAATTTACCTGGCACGTTACATAATCCTATTATTAAACAGACATAACTTCTGCAACTACGTAACACCGCAACGGTGTATTCACGATCCATTCGATATACAGTCTGGCACAAAATGGTAACAAACGCTATATTCCTAGGAACCGACAGTATCAAATTTAAAAACAATATTTTCCAATTCATCTAATTTTTAAAAATATACTCACACTTTTTTAACAAATTTATTGAAACGTTTTAAATAAAAACGAGGTCTTCAATTCTATAAATATATAAAAGTAACTGTTTTGCACTACAGATATTGTGAAAAATTGAAATAAAATGGCTATACGTTTAAAAACTGTGAGATTTTTCGATCATCTCATATGAGATATATATATATATATAGATACATTTATCCTATCTTTTTTTAACGAATTTACGATGTATTTTTATGCATATTTATCGCGATTTATTTTAACTCTTTCGGTACGAAGTCTGATTATTGCCGCTAGTATTAGAGTTACCTCCCAAGTTGTACCACCAGGAGGTTGCATGATCGGATTTATAGCTCACGAGGAATGTGTGTGCGGTACGTGCAAAAGGTTTAAAATAAGCGTGAAAACGTGTGTGGATAGAAAACACTCAATATCGAAACGTGTCATACAAATTCAGTGTATCGAAATCGTATCTTTTTACTTATTTCCTAGAAAATTAATTTCTGTTTTTAACAAACACGTGTTTTCTTAAAAGTTGGTCTTTAAAATTTTACATTCCTATAATAATGAAGTTTCCATTTCACTCGCATATGTCACACACATTTAAAAAATGATTCAGCAATATTGTTGAACTAAAATTAAATCAATTTTAAAGCATACTATTTTTTCGACCTATTATATAAACCTAATTTACCTATCCAACCCAGAACGAGCCGCCGAGTCTAGCTTTGTTCTAGAAAGCGTTCGTTAAATTCTGTCGCGGAGTGTACGCTTCAACGGAATCGTTTGTAAAAATCGGTAAAATTATAGCGTGCTATCATTTTGCCCCGGACTGTAACTCCCGGAATGATTTTCAGCGTGGCCCTTTGTCTCGGTTTCGTTATCCCGTGGCGTGCGTTCGGGAAACGTGTTCACGCGGTGTTAGAAAAGTCGTCGAACGTCGACGGCCGGCACGACCGGTTGACTAATTAAGGAACCGGCGATACGATAAGGACTCTGGTAAAGTATACGGTCACAGAGGGTGAGAGAAGGAGGTACGAGAGCCGGAGAGGGACCCGGGCGAATAGTGCACTTAATAGATCCCGCGGGAGGGCCGATAATTAACATTCCCGTCGTATAAAGCGCCGCACGGTGAATTTCTTGTCGCGTGGCCTAGCCTTCGTACGGATACGCCGAAGATAGAACGGCCATTGTTTGTGCATCGGCATAAATACCGTATTCTCTCGCTTACACTGTACCACGATAATAGGATACCGCCTAGTGACAGCCTGTTCCTTTCTGCGTGTTATATGATGCACCTTCTATGCGGTATATGGCGCATCCTGCTGCGATGCACTTTTGTGCTTTGTGGCTACGCGGCTCCCCAAGAGTGAGCTTACGTTGCTAAATGCATTCAGAGAGCTGTTTATTGAACAGCCCGCAGGATTTCCGGCTGTTGCTTCTTTCCGCGGTGTAATTAATGCGATTTTTCCGTCGTGGTCGCCTTTATGGTCAGAGAAGGTGCGCTAGCGCGATAAGAGACAACCCGGAATCAGAATGAATGCAATCCAGAAATGGGAAGGTTTCTGTTGAAAGTTTCAGTCTTGGGCATACAGAGGGTTCTAGGAAGTTTCTTGCAGGGTTGACTTTGTCGAATGAGAAATGGATCGAACCGATCAATGAGGGAATCTCTCGTACAAAGGACAATGGTAGAAATTGGCTAATTTTGGTCTGGCTAAGTTCTTCGTCCTCTTTAGCCAAACTCGTCGTCTGCATCAAACGATGATACAACAGATTCTCTGTTCTTTCACTAAAATAAAATTCTCAATATTTTTTGCGATATTTTTACGTGTATTATTACTATTTGGTGTTCGGTCGTGTAATCAGTATTTGGTGTCGCATACAGTGATGATTGATAATATTACCACCATGAAAAGGCTACTAAATTGTCCGAATATTTTACTTACAGGTTGTAATATTTGAATAAACAATCCAGTAATACGTATTGAAACTACAAAAACTTTAAACGCGTGCAGTTTCGAAATTATTCATGTTTTCTGCATAACTGAACCATCGTTAGAAACAGCAAAGCTTCTCCTTTAAAGTAATTTTTGGTTTATGTCGATCCGACTTTCTGCTTTGGAAATACCATAGTTTTAAAGAAGAAGTAATTTTACAAATTTTACTATCTCTGTCTTCGTCTTACGTATCACATATGACGTAATGTTTACTACGAGCCCGTGAGGTCAATGACCTCGCGACGTAAACAATGAAAAGTAAACAAACGCTTCGAACGCTTATATCTCCCGAACCAGCTATCCTATCGATTTGAAACAAAATACGCGTTATTATTTATGCTATCTTCTATGTTTATTTTGTTATTTACTTTGGCGCTTTACAGGGTGCTCAATGGTCGCGCCTATTTTTGAGGCATTTATAGTAACCTGACAAAAAAATGTTTGCATTAAAAGCTAACAAGTACTTTGAGAAAAATAAACTGCAATAATAAATGTTTCGAAAAATTGCAACTGAAATGTGTAACTCGCTAATTTCGAGTAACTGAAATATCTGTAGGCATTATGTATGAATCAATTATAAAATACATTTATTATTATGTAACGACACTTCTCGGTAACTTCTTGGCATTTTCTCGATGATTTCAAAAGCTGTGAATCGTTGTATCCGAAACTCCAGCTCCCTAAGAAGTAATCTCGCGATTTTTACGAAACATAATTAAGAGAATCTCGTGGAGGTCGGATTGCCCTGTTGGCGGTTGATCACCCCGAAGCCAGGTCACATTGAAACGAAACATACCGTCCGATGATTAGAAACGAAGGCTCGCGGGATCGATGGAAATTGATTTCCGCCGATCTGCCTTTACCAATCTCGTGCCCGTTCACTGTTCCCGTAATTTCTTATCCCGTAATCGACAAACCTAGAGAAACATGGTGCTTCGTGCAAAGGGCGAATAAATTTCAATCCAACCTATCGCAGATTATCGCAAAACGCATATTTCTATTTTTCATGATACTAAGAAGTGCAGTGTTTCATAAAAAAATTCTCTTAACCGAACTGTGTTACGACACCCTGTTAGAACGAAGGTTCTTACCTCCAAATTATTCGAATAGTCGCTTAATTACAGTCCAGCCGGCGATTAAAGTTGCCTAATTGCCGAAAGAAAAGGAGCAATCGGGGTAGAACGTTGCAGTCTCGCACGCCTAACTGCAAAGCGAGCGTAAAGTTTTCGCGTTCGGTCCACTTTCTCCTTCCGCGCTCCGTCCTTTTAAACAATAATATGCACTCGTTAAGACAGCGAGGATTGAAAGATCCTCGAGGGCGTGTCGTAAAGTTGCTCATAACGCTCGTCGAGCGCACGGGTAAGGCAATCATGATATAATTACGACGGTCATTACGTCAGTTGATTATGCAGGGATCGCGGCACGGTGGACGACTGTGTGCTTTGCACGATAGTTTCGTTCATAGAGTAAATAACGACGGTCCACGGCCGGTGTCGTTTATGGCTCGTAATCTTGAATTTACTTTGTAAGCACGAGAACCCTCCGTGCTTTCCAGATATACGCGCGGCGGGGCTTGGTATGCGCCGATTGCGTGTTAAGTAGCTCGTTTCGGTTGGGTTTCGTTTAACAGACAGGATAAGTTTAACCGATTAGTCACAGGTTTTCGTCGCATTCTTCGTGCGACCAGTTCCTGATCCGTAGTTCCCTTTCTCGAGACAGTTCGTTGGTTCTAGCCTTGGTCGATCGACTCGAGCGATTTTACCTTTCGACATATGTTCTTTTATTATTTTCTTTTTATTAAACAACTTTATTCGCCAATTAGAAAGAAAAAAAAGAAAAATGCACCGTATCATGCTGAGTGAAAGGGGCAAGGTTCGATTATCGTGGCTGTTTCACAACCCTTGAATTTATGATTTCTCCTAAACTATAAATTGATTATGCTCTCGCAACAGTAAAGAGAACAAATACGTTTTATCGTTAATTAATTTTCCCAGTAAAGTTTCTAGTTTATTATAACGTCGCGAAAATAATAGTATTTACCGAGTAAGAGCAGGAATATTCTATAACGCGAGTAATATTTAACTGTTTTGTGATCGTTGTAAGAGCTTTACTGCCTTATCGTTGTATTTAAATACCAATAAATTGTACGTTTTTCGATGTTACGCAGGGTTCGTTTTTTTCCGGTATCTGGAATCAGCGTGCATCCTAATTATAAAGCGTGCGCGTTGCAGTTACGAATACTTGGCTAGCTTCTAACCCAGCGATCATATTTTAAACGAGCTTCGAATTAATCACGTATGTACTTTTAATTGCTGTATTAATTTCTCGCCGGTGCGCATCATGACATAAAACTGCTCCTTCATCAGTGACGAGCAAATTACATTCTCTGCAATTACGCTGTCGTTAGTAAGTTACGAAGAGATGCTACACTATATAGCGCCGGTAAATTCAAATTCAATCGAATTTCACAACGAGGATTCACGTTGAACATCTTAATAGCAAGTGTAAATCTGAAGGGGAAAACTCTTGCCTATACAGGGTGTTCGGCCACCCCTGGGAAAAATTTTAATGGGAGATTCTAAAGGCCAAAATAGAATATCAATTTCTTGATTGAGGTTTCGTTAAAAAGTTATTAGAAAAATAATTTAAAAAATTTCCAATCGTTCTAAAAAAATTATTTTTAGCTGTGGAGATTAATTACAATCAGTTTTAGTGAATAGACATATCCCTGAAATCCTACCCACTTTTGAGAAAAAAATTTAGGATGTGCTGAAATTTTTCGGCAAAAAAAAATTTCAAATCGTTTTGAAAAAATTATTTTTAGCTAGGGTGGTCAATTACAATAATTTTTGGTGAATAGACATACTCCCGAAATCTTAACCACTTTCGAGAAAAAAATTCGAATAGGTGTGAAATTTTTCCACAAATCTAAAAATTTTCAAATCGTTCTAAAAAAATTATTTTGAGTTGCAGGGGTCAATTACAATTATTTTTGGTGAATACCATCCTTGATTTGAGTCTTATTTTGACCTCTGGAATCTCCCATTAAAATTTTTCCCAGGGATGGCCGAACACCCTGTATATAAATTTCGAATAACGAATGAAACCTAAATAACTTTATTTTCGTCACTCGTAGAATACAACTTGGAGCTTGAATTATAGAATAAAATATTTTGCAATGAAAGTCTGGTAAAGTTCAAGTGTCAAATGATTAAAGTAATAAAAAAACCCAATTCTTTTCCGATCGTTGATTGAAACATTACACTACTTAAAATATTCACGTTTCTTAGAGATAGATTCTTCACTGTTGGATATCGTGTTCTTGTATTACTTTTTTTCGCTGGAAAATTGGAGGGTAATTTAGAAAATCTGTACCTTTACGCAACCAACGTAGTACGCATAGAAATTAAAAATTCTTGAACTCTAATGTACGCAGAGACTTCTTTCGATCTATCTTACTCCACACGAAAATGATCGTTTAACCGGAAACCAAACGCCAAAGTTTCCATTTCTCAGCGGGAAAGTGTATCATTATCGAAGAAAATCGTTGGCAACTATGACGAGTACTCGAATCTTACGCTTCCTGCTTCCTCGTTCTGCTGAACTCCCTATTTTTTTATTTTCTTATTTTCACTTTTCGCTAGGCTGAGTGTACGGAGAAACGTTCGAAGAAACCTCTTGCAACTCTGCGCCGCCGGAAACGGCCGCAAATTACATCGAAAGAGAAACGAAGCCGTTCGATGAACACACTTGATATACATATTCCACGCAGTCTGTGATAATTAGAGAATTACGCGGTACCAGTCGGTGTTATACGACTTGGAGGAAGTGCATTGTACTTCGCGTATTTCGATACGTTTATTACCGAAAGTGGAAGAAATCATCGTTTAGGAAAATGAAAAGGGGAAAGTGGCCTTGAGAGTAGGAACATATTTTACGAGATCATCAACGGTATTTATTAATGACAGAATTTAAGATAATAAGGAAGTATTCTGCATATTAAAGAATGCTCTTCAAAGTACTTGGAAATTATCTAGAAAAACAACTAGTAACTAAATTAAGTAAATATAGTTTTGAGGTCTGCTTAGAAACAAAAGAAATCTACGTTTTCTAAATCCTTGAAATATCTCAATCGTTAAAAATATAAATTAGACCTAGAAAAGAAAATTTTAATAGTTGAGAAGATATCGACGAAAAGTTTTGTTTTCATCGACTTTACGTTAAACGACTGTGCAATAAGACGTTAAATTAATGGTAAAAATTTATTTCGTATTTTGCTTCTCGTAGGCGTTGCTATAATAGTCACATGCGTTCTTGCTACAAAGATAAATTTGACGAGATTTTGTCGGTAATCAAAATAACTGAGGACGTGCAATTAACTTCGTTCCGCGTCATTATTCTCAAGGAACAGATTCTGACGCCTGCCTTTTTGTTGCATATATAGTGTAGAGTCTGTGAACGTCATTAGTTTCAAGTTTAAGATCTGTCACGGTAGCTTTAGTTTAAATGGGACCACTATTCGTCGTGTTCCTTTCTTTATAGCGAGATCGTCTCGGCATGCGACCGTACTGCAAGATAAGATCATTCTGATCCTTTGACAACACTGCAGCACTTGCAGTCATGCAGCACAACTTTGTATTGTATGGTCCACTGTTCGATTAATGCAGCCTATCCATTAGATTTTCGTGAACCATGCCTAATTAGAGCAATTTAAATTGTATTAATATCGCGTACGAGGCGTAACAACACAATAAAGAAATACGAAGTAAATATTCAAAGGAAGTATACCTTTAAATATTCCTCAAATTTAAATCAGATTTTTTAAATATAGAATGCGGTTCTAAAAATTGAATTCCACGATAAGCACTCTCTTTTGACGATAGAAGTGATCATGAATCAATTCTTCTCTTAACACTGCACGTAAAAGTATTAAGTATGTTCATCGAAAACGTAATGCTTTAGAAAGTATTTTATAATTTGTACTAGGAAATTATTTTAATTTAATCTTTCGTATTTTCAGTCGAAACGTGTAAATCAATCACACGAGTATTTATTACGTTAATGCTAGTAATAATGCTGTAACGTCATAAATCATACGTAACATTGCAAGGGCATTTAAATAAATGTTAGCGTTGAAGTGTTAATCGTGCGGACTGAAGTAGCAGATTTTTTCTGTCGAAAATTAAATAAAATTAGTCGCTGTTCGTGTCAACTGTGTCTGAACACGGGTCAACGCTCGATCGAATGTTTGGTACGCGTCGTTGACCCCGATTTTCTGACTCATCCTGCGATTTCAGTGAGGCCAGATCGAAGTGGTCGGTTTAGCTTGTCTACCCAACCACGCCTTGTATTGTCTCACTTAGGCCCACTAATGTGTGCCGTTGTACCGCCCGAGTGTGCGTCGTACGAGTATGTTACCGGTCGATCAAAGTGAGCGAGATCTTCCAATATCTGCGGAGCATTATGATTTATCTTTGATGCAAAATCACCAGGCATGGGTGGAGTTCAGCAATGGCTACGAACCATGCTGAAAGATGCAACGACCTTTTCTTTAAAAAATAACCCTTTCTATAACCAGACCAATTTCTTATCGAACTATTCTACTTTGAATTAATTACGAATTTTCTACGCGTTGAAACGAGTAGATTTATTTTTACTGTTTTACAGCAGGAAAATCGTACCTCGAAATATCAACGATAAAAATATAGAGCACATAAAATCGAATAAATTGTTATCGTGATTTTTACAGTTCAAAATCTGTAGATTTTCCAGAAAATCGACTTTAAAAATTAATTGTAAACATTGAAACAATTTTATACTTGATTTTATAATTTTCTAATTTTGCAAAGATTGTATAGATTTCCAAAAGCACTGTACGGTATACATCGACTGAAATAAATTTGGAATCCGCTATCGTACGAATAATTATAAATTTAAAACGAAATGTCAATTGCTCGACGACTTTCTTTAACTTATTTCACAATTTACATAAAATGATGTATATCTGTCTGCAGTAAACTGAGACTCACAATTATATTTTTGGTTAGATAGCATTTGGTAAATAATTAATAAATTTTGTTAAATATTATTGTAATACATTTGAATAATATTACGAACAAGTTCATAAAGTTGTTTCTTCGTCGAGAGTAGTTTAAATCCTTCCCTCGATATTTGATCGCCTTTACGAAAATGCTAATTTAGATACGACAGGACGCAAATCGGCTCGCGTCATTGTTCTTTCAAACTGATCCTGACAATGGTCATTTTTGAATCCAGATAAACAATGTGTCATTGAACTTCGTATGTATAGTCACACGTTCGTTTATACGTACATGGTATACGCTACCGTGTAACAGTTCTATTTAGATTTCTATCATGAATAATACTGTTCGAACGTTCACCAGATTATCAAACTGTAAATACTCGTATATTTAACATAAATTATACGAAACTGTAAAACAAGTGGACCAATTAGTTTTACTCTTAAAAAAATTGTAATAAAATTAATATATAACATCATGAATAATAGTAGTGTGAAAACTATACAAAATCGTAATACAAGTGAACCAATTAGTTTTACTCTAAAAAGAAAAGAATGTAAAAAAGATTCCTACAAAACTATTTATATAAAACATTGACTGTGGATGATAATAAATTTAATTAAAATAAAAAAAAAAAGGAAGATTTAGAAATATTTGTTGAATTGTATTTTAACTTCATACTTGTAATTAATTTATAATTCTTTTAAAGTAAAAGTATACATGTTTTATGACATTAATTTTGCTTATATTTTATTTTAAATATAAAACTAATCGAATCACTTTTAGTATAAGCTTGTATAATTTTTGTTCTGCAGTACTAAGGATAACTCCAGTTCTGAATCGAAACTTGTGATCTTGAAAATTTGTTTGAGCAAAATTGTAATCCCAGACGTTTTTGTTATTCTACCACAAGCTGTTGCATTTAACATATTTTTTATTTTTACTGCAAGTTTGATATCAATAAACAATTGAATTTATTAGTTCTACGTCAGTATTTTGCTGAATTTAAATTGGTTCTAATTTTAAAAGCATTTATTCACAAACTTTATACAGCATTTTTGTCTCCTTTTAATCTCTAGCTTAAGTACCCGTAGTTTAGTAGAAAAGCTTTTCCGACCAACGCGATAATTTATTTAAAATTTAAAAATGTTCACACCAAAACTACCATGAGTTTTCCTGGCTCGAATGAAAATGCCAAGGCAAATGCAAAAAATTCAGAAAGTTTAGTTACTAGGTAACGGTGTCATATAAACATAGATGAAAACGTTCGCCATTACCGAGCAACGCCACACATTTTGGAATTTTCCGCATCCTTAGACGGGTTAATTGCACAGTTAGGCTTATGAAATATTTGATTTCACAGGAAAGTATGGCAAACCACTAAACCACTCACACTCCAAAATAGAATCAGAAAATCTCCTACGTTCGGCACGTGAACAACCTTAATTGCCGCGTTAATCGTTCGCGGTGCAATTAGCAGATAGTCGAACACTTACGTCAATATGTCCAGGAGAGAAATAATTATTACGCACAGGATGTCGTTGATCCTCTTATTACCTATTTCCTGTCGATCTCTCCGACCTTATTCCACTCGTCTACCTGCGAGCGTAATGAAACGTAATGGAACGTAATAGAACGTAATGAGTGGACATACACCTGCTCTATAACTCTTGCCTTGATCTTGGATCTGGGCTCGCAGTGTAGAGTACCGAGAGCTGCCTGAGAAAGGCGTCGATCGCCGATCGAGAGGAAACGCGTCGCCACGAGTAACGATACGGAAAAACTGTTACATCGTTTCGATACAAGACATATAGTTACTCCCACTCGTTTTTGTATACCATACTCTGGTGATTCGCTATAAACGAACAGAAACTTGCAGTTACTCCCACTCGTATTCGTACAATTCACTATGTATAATTGAAAAGAAAACTTATTTCTTATGAATTCTTTTCCCATTCATTTTTACCAAATGTTCTTTTATTACAACCATGTTAACAACTTCTATTTACGAAGTACTTTTTGTTTTTGTAATATTAACGGATAAGTAATTCCCAATTACAAAACCGATAGAGAGGTACAAATATAAACAATATACAATAATGTCAATGATAAAGAAATCAACAATTCTTGGTCTTTTCCCAAATTGTCACTCATCCTAGTACTGACTGTGCCCAATGAAGCTTCACTTCGGTGATTACACGAGAACCGACGTTTGAACGTGCCAAGTTTTGTATTAGTAATTAGCTAATAATATTAGTTAAGTAACTTTAAATTTGTACCAATGAGAAGCAAATATTAACGGGTTCGGTTGTTGGCGTGAACAAATTCTTATTTGTTTAATTGAATTTACACGTTCAGTAATTGAATAGCCTCCGCGACTGTTATCACTTATCGCACTTAATTCATGTTATCAGGCCACATAGAGTCGAGGGAAGATGAAAAAATGGGCCTAAGATTCAGAAATTGTGTTCAAGAAGCTATAATTAATTTATCTATTACCAGCGAAACCGGCGATTGGTAATTTTGATCTGCTTGGTGCGGACCGTTATTACGTGGCGGGCAAATTCACGTCGAGGAGCCACGGCCGGAAATCATTCCAATAAATTACATTCGTGATGTATCATTTTGGCGAATCTTGGGTCGGGACTGTTCGAATAAATTACACCCGCGATATATGTTTGCAGAAGAGTGAAACGCTTGATCGTCGGTAAACGATTGATGATCGCTTCGGGGTACGGATGCGTGTCGTGATAAGAATGCGATCGCGGCGATATGTAAACGTCGATAAAATATAGAACTTCGATACATATTGTGGGTAAGAATATTTAGATACGCGTTGGTGGTCGGTTCAAACTTCGCGAACGCATAGTTTTTGGAAAAATTAATTCACTTTACTATGATACGGTCACTTGAACCCGACAGCCATGAGATTACGTATCTGCATAAATCAAATAAATCCGTTTAAGTAGGGAGTAATAGAAATGTAAATGATAACTGTTTATATTGAACTGCGATTGTTGACACGACATTAAATTAATTAATTTAATAATAATGATCCAGTTTCTGTGCGGTTCCATACAGCCACTGACACAGTTGTTTGTTTTGTCATTTTAACGAAGATCAGAATGTTTCGTAGATT
Organism: Colletes gigas; assembly: GCF_013123115.1. NCBI lineage: Eukaryota > Metazoa > Arthropoda > Insecta > Hymenoptera > Colletidae > Colletes > Colletes gigas. The sequence goes on from NW_025106646.1 coordinate 1,798,172, forward strand.
TAACAAATTTCTCAATGTTGATTTAATAATAAACTGGATAATAATTGGTAATAAAATATTTCCTGCGTGAGAAACGTCCTTTTCAGGTATTCATTTTATTATTTCATGAAAAATATTCATTATACCTACATAAATATTCCGATCTATTCTAGAGTTTAGCAAACATCGATAAATGTCGTTTCAAGTAGAATCAAAGGCGTCTTCTCACGATATGCATTAATGACACATTATATGTTCCTGAAACGGCATTTCTCCAGGAAGAGGTATAATTAGAGCAGTATCCACCCAAAAACCTTGCGACCATGTCCTGTGTACCATTAGACACACGGACATAGCGAGCGTAAAATTATAATAATTTTCCGACTGCAGTCCGAGCGACCTAATGTCGATCTAACGGTAAATTGTCCGTTCCTAATCCAGTCGGTCGTTTCAAGCATTATGTTGATCTGTTTTTCTCATTTGATAATGCTTCTGAAGAGGAAACGTTCCTCTCAATATTTTACAGCGACTCGATCACTCGTACTCGGTGACGTCGCACTAGCAAAGAATGTTTAATTTTTTAAATATTTAATTTATCTTTTCGAATTTGAGTTCTAAAATGTATCATACAAATTTCTAATGTGCAAAACATTTCATAGAATTTCCTAAAAGAATATTAATCGCTTCGTTTCCTTGAAAACATTATGACGTATATAACGAGTCGATAGACGGAATAACAAATTTTTCAATTTGCATTTTCGATCTTACGATTCGAGCCAGGAAAATCGAACGTAAAGTACGGTATAAATGCAAACGACCAGTTTATTCGCGTATACGTAAATTCTTCTCTCATGGACCGAATGCGAGCTCGCGTGACTGAAAAGGAAAAGAATTTTTATTCCCCGTAATTGTGGGAAGGAAGATTCGTGGCGCCTCTTTCGCGTCGATTCGCGCCAGACGTCTGATCTCCGTTTGTAATTCGTTGCCAGTTCCACTGTCAGCCCTGCAATCCCTTGTCCGATCAACCTTTTCTCGAAAATTTCGTTCTAAATTAAGTTGCGATCGTACAAGGATACCATTCGACATTAATCTCAACATACCAACGCTTGGAAAAGCTATTGTTTATTGTATTACCAAATCATGACTCCAAATTAAAGAGATTACTGTCTCAGATTAGGTACTAATTTGGCCAGACCTAAACCCTATTGATTTTTGAGCTAATTAAAATATAAAATCTGTCGACTCTAATACAAATATAAGGATAAACTGATTTCGAAATGAACTGATTTGAAAACGAAACTTTGTTACTAGACTTATTTTCTTTAACATTTAATCTTGTAAATTAAATTTTTTAGCTTCTCAGTGAAAAATCATGGATGATATAACGATCGAATAATTATCAAAAAAAGCTTCCGATATAAGCAAACGCGCGTAATCGATGACGCAAGTGAATTCGATAATGGCGAGGAGCCGCGAATATCGTTTAAATTCCATTAACAGTGCGGGTTGGCCGGTGCACGCATTCGTAAACTTTCTCTTAAATTACAATCACGGAACCGGCGAGCCGCGTGCTCCGTACGCGCGATCGACTTATGCATAATTAAAGTCAGTAAGTCATTACCGTGCAATCTAATCGAGATAAACTGCCCACCTCGGGTCGAAGAAAAAAGGAAAAAAAAAATAAGAACCGTTCGCGATTCAAGATTTACGGACTGGATCACGGTCTTTGCACGGTGCAATTCAAGGCGTCCATTTTCCAAATACGCGCGGCGATCGAAGGCAATCATTCCGTCGAATAATTGCGACCCTGTAAATCAGATTCGCGATAGTCCATTTTGTACTTTTTTCCCGGGGCTGAATTTATCGTGGCAATTCACTCACACGCGCGGGTGATGCAAATTAAACAATGCGTTCGCACACGATCGCGACCGCGCCGGTATGTTAAACACAGTTATCATAACTCGCGTCGCGCGGATAACTAGAAAATTGATCGACTCGGTTTGAAGCATTGGACGCGACGCGAGATTAACTTCGTTTCGCGCGAAGATTTGATTTATATCGCGAGATCGCTGGATATCGTCGATTTACATATCGCGAACAACGATTGGGGCCTGCGAAAACGGAAAACGCGATACTGAAAGTACCTGCAACGTTTCTGAAATTGCTACGACACACGGCTTAATCGACTTGCCGGTTGCACGCTATCGCTGGGTAGACTGTGATTATTCATGCAAATGCAGTTTTTAATTAAACGAATAGCAGAACTAAAATTTATTTACTACGTTACGGGGTTTAAAAATGTACGTTTAGCGAACTCATATGCTTTGCACATTTGAGTATACAGGTTAAAAAAATTTGGTGTAACATTGTTTTATCCGGGGCTCCAGTTTAGAGAAAATCGACTTTAAACTTTGTTTATCTTTGTGAACAATTTCGTTATCCGAGATAGAATTTACAAACATTAACAATGATCGATGACTTCGAGTTATAGAAGTCATAGTTTATTTAAATATCATTAATTCGTTGAGCAAATTTGTATATGCAGCAAAGAGGAGGACAGTTTCAACAATACTTATAATACTGTATTGTAGTATTGCAATAGAAAGTAGTAATAATGAATAAAAAATTAATTATCAGTAGAAACACTTTGTATTGCTTTACTATAAACTACAAACTATAAAATCTATTTTTTCGAAAACAGAGTTCCTAATAAAAAAGTGTTATAGTAAATTTTTTTCTTATTTTTTTCACATAGAACCACTCCCTGCTCGATTGTACTACAATTTCCGGCACACCCTGTATATTTAATGTTTCCTTTCATTTTATATATTGATTTCTAATTATAACGAAGCAATAATTACGATACATCGTATGAAAAAATTCAGTAAATCTGCGACGGTGATGGACAAAAATTTCCAGTATGTGGCAAGACTACATAGTACTTACGTCGAACGTGAGTCGTGTTGCACCGTGGATTAAGAAATTAGTAATCCACGACGATGTAAAAACGTGAAATCTGGCGTCGTTTCGAGCACATTCCGACGATGTTAGAACACGTCGGACTCGATAACAGCCTGTTTATGTTGGCAATTTCGAGAAATCTGGAAACTGCTCGAGTGGAACGCTTGCGATTTTACTGCAGTATGTCGAGAATCGTCGATCGATCACGACGACACGACTTTCGTTTTGAAATCGATTATTACGAGCGTCCGTTTACGTTCCAGGTGAATGTAAAATTGACCAAAGTGACGGTAAATCTTAAATAATCTGCGAATAACTATCTCGAAACCGTAGAAATATCTTAACTTTCCATTGTCCTTACGAATATTGCGTCGATAGACGTATTAAATCTTTAAAAAATAGTAACCATTTTCTCATTCGCTGCAATTTATTTTAACCATCAGATAAAAATTTCACTTTATTATTATCCGTTGAAATGAATTGAAAACCAAATTACTAATCACAGTTTGACAACGAACGATCAAATTCAATATTCAGTCCAGAGAATTTATTGTCCAGTCGAGTCCAAAATTCGTTTAAATATCGAATTATTTTTCTGTGTCTCGTAATACGGAATCGTTTACATCGATCAAATTGCTCCGATCCCAGTGGACGGTTCTGTTTCGATCAATTTTATTTCGTGCTCGGCCGAGAGTACTTGAGCAAGCAGTGCCAAGGAACCTGATTGTTACCGGTTAAGTGATTCCTAATTACGTAAAGCACGTTTTCGAGATTCCAGGGCGTCGATGAACGATTACGAAGACACGATTTATTCGAGGAACGATCGCGAGATCACCGAGGCGATCGTGAGCAAGTAGGCAAAAGGCCGCTATGACGACAGAACTAGAAGTTCTGGGTTCGTTGTATCCGGTACCGAACCAGGAGCTCTTTGTCATACATACTATCGTAGTTCGTAGCAATTTATGTGACACGGTCTTTGTTTCAATCCGGTTACAGGCGATTTTCTCCTAGATATACGCGCTTTTGAGTTTCTACGACGTTGTCTATCCTAAAGCAAACGTCTCTCTTCTGGTTTGCGCAACACGTGGCGTCTAGCGTTATTTATAATCGTTAATGAATCTCTTTAACGCACTTTGCTTCATTTAACAATTCCAAAATAGAGCAATTCTTGTCCTGTGAAAATTAAGGCTGAGTATACATATAAATTAGTTGAAACAATACAAATTTTTCATGCAATAAAAAATCGAAATGTCCTTTAAACTGTCATAATATCTAATTAGACTCGTGGTCCATATCACTGGGCAAACATGATGAAAACTAGTCGTATTCATAGTAATATTAGTTGCATTCTGTATGCATTCCTCAATATTTGATATTGTTTAAAACAATCAATTTTTTAAACTTTTTGATCATAGTTCCCGTTGTCCTTCTGATACGAAAGAAATTTAAATCAAATTTAACGCAGGGGGTTAAGCAGGATATTTTCTAGGAAAGTAGAAAGCAGAAAATAGAATATACATGTACTAGCAAATTCAAAATATAATAATTTGTGCTCTTATAAGAAGACCAGTATACTCACTGATATAAAATATAAGATATGATATATAAGATATAAAATATTGAAGAATAAATATTCTTTCAAGAGGTATAGATAAATTTGTCTAATAGCGAAATAAAATTTTCCTGCCCACTGTAAAATACTATATACTTTTATTATGCATATAACGTTCTAGTTTAAGTACACATAACAGCATTAAATAGAAAGTGAGCCTGATCACGTTGTTCAGTTTCTTGTGCACCGAAGTAATTTTTATTTTCCTGAACATACCAACTGTTTCTTACGAACTTCCTATAACATGAAGTAAGATATGTCGGTTAAAAACTCGGTGCAGGAAGTTAAAAATCAGCCTCAGAGAAATCTGCATCTCGGATCATTAGTGTTCTCGTGTCTCGTAGACACTGTAAGAAAGCCTCGTGCATGTTCATCGAAGAATACGTGGAATATAAACTTTGTGTATCGTACAATTAAACGAACAATTCGTAAAAAAAGTAATTAGCTTCCTAACTATGCTGCACCTGCTCGAGTCCACGATTTTTCTTTATATTTCGCTCGAATTTTTACAGAAAGTAATACTCCGTGGGTTAATCAAATCACTTGAGAAGAAAGAAAATTTAAAAGAATTTAAGTTAATTCGTAAACTATTTCATAAAACAATCGAATATGGGTCTAAGAATGAGTTCTGTACTTTTTGAATCCAACTCTCATATCTTTATTTCAAGAAAATAAACAATTTCTTTTTTCTTCTGAAAGAAGATTTCTAAGAATATGTATGTTTTTTCCTGACATTTTAATAAAAATGTTTTTGTTGATATTGATTACCGTACGTATATTTTGTACACCCACTAGAGTTCTAAAATTACGCAAAACTGGTTTCAAAATTGACTTAAAAAATTACCAGAGCGTTGAGAGGTCGTGAGCAATGGTGGAGAATATATAACGAATGAAATATTATTAAACATTTTACATATTGAACGGCTTAATATAACATTCCCAAATGGCCTTCCAACGATTTCGATCCGACGCTTGTCTCGAATCGACTTATCCTTTTCCATCGATCCGGATTAATTTCCGCAAATTCAGCGAATCTGTGCACATAGCTCGCATTGTCAGATAAAATCGAGCACGTTCGGAGGAACGATTTTCGTTCCAGTACGTAAAAGGCTGCCGTTTGAGGTCATAGTTGATTCGTACCGATATAATCGGCGACTTTCTCCGAGCTGTGTTTAGTAAGGTCTTATAAAGCCAGGCCGTGCCGCGAGTCAAGGCTTGCTCGATTTAACGCGATAAGCAAACCTGAAAACCTATTGTTACGGGGCCCCTTCTACTCGGCTAAATTATCCAAATGCATTCGAACACCGTTCCGCGTCGACTAACAGTATACCCCCGCCAATTTTTCCAATATCCGAAAGCAAGACAAATTCCTCGTTATCCGGTGCAATGATAATTTTCTGTTGCTTGTAACAACCGCCGACGTAGTCCTTTGTAAACGGAATCGGCTGGTCAGTCTGTTCCTTTCTTGCCTCGATCGCATACGCAGACAGTATTAATAAAAACACACGTTCGGATTAATAGTTGAGAAATCACGTGTCTGGACAATTCTCAACGATACGTCAAATTTCAAAAATAAATGAAACATTCTTCTTAATCAGATTGGATCCACAGTGGTGGGCTCGTAAATAGAGAAACAATTTTTATCACAATCTAGTTTATGGATATAAATATCGTGGGACATCTTGGATAAACATTTAACTCGTTTTGTTAAAAAGAATATTTCAGACGATTTGTATAAAATAATCGATTATGCCTGAAAAAAATTTGTTGATTCTATGTTCGTGTTCCCTATTAAAATTAAAAATTTACCAATAAAAGATTCGAATTTTTCAAGCAAAGTCTAACTCTTTGAATAAGATGGTTAAGAGACGACTAGCTGAGAAACTGAATTTATTTGGCGAAAGTCACTAAATAGAAAAGGCAGGCAGTAAAATGATCGAGGCAAGACGGAGATCTGACATAGGATTTTTACAAAAATTTACCGGTACGTTCGCCGGGGGGACCGTTGTCGCAGTTTGCACGCCTCGACTTCCGCATTGCAGACGGTTTTTCGAAACGCTGGGAATCCTTAAAGTTCCTTAACGAGATGATGACTCCTCGAATCGTACGGTTACGATCTCGTATAAATCTACGGCTGTACGAGTGGGACACGTTAATTAAGTACGCGCCTTTCCTAGTTCACCGTGGACGCTTATGCAAATCGATCTCGAGCGGTACTGGATATCGTATGCCCGGTGCAAAGATAAAATCGGCGCGCCTTTCTCCGTGTGCCAGCGTAAAGAAAAATCTGATGTCTGTTACGAGAAAAAAATCAATCTGGCGTTAATTAAGCGTTTTGCGCTGATTTGTTGCGCGCCGCGAGCACGCGCGAAAATCGCCGAGTCGACAAACCGCACGCGAAACAAACCCCATCGCGATAATAGCTTTGAGAAATCGACATTTTTTACGGTTTCTAAGAGGCTGGAGTTTTGAGGACATCCTTCTAAAATTATTATCGATTTCGAAACTTCAAAAGTTTTTCTCAAAACCATGTTCTCCAAATTATATTGGTGGATATTTGTAAAACATTCGATTTCCCATTGTAACAGATTGTCCATAATAGAAATGTCTTTTTTGTTGGATCAAATTATTTCAGGGATGAACTCATAAAAATAATCATATTGGTTTCTTTCCAACTGTCTCGTTAAATTCAAATTTCTTTACTTACTTGCATAGTTCCGTCGATATTCTTTTCCACTGTGCAAATATAAGAATTTGGCCAGCGGGTCTGATTAGTTGTAGTAAAATCTACTTCCTAATCTCAGGGAAGTGGGTCCACAAGAAGTAGATTACACTATACACAATCAGACTTGCTAGCCAATTTCTCATATTTGCACAGTACTTGTAACATAATATTCGTTACTCTCAATTCAAGTTCTGTAAAAATTAATAACAATAGCAATTTTATTTGATGTTTCCTTTTTCGGAAAAAGCCACTTTTTCTATATTTTTTAAAACATTTACACTTCAAACTTTACAATTTATTAAAAGTATCATCAAATATACAGACTAAAAAAAAGTAACGAATATCAAAATATTATTGAAATATAATTTCTAATACATTGAAGTTTTAATTTCTAAACAGTGATGTTATACTATTACAAAGTACTAGAAATTACGCACACGCATGTAAATGTTTAGTGGAAGGGTATAGTGTTATCTTAGCCGCGATACACAAAAAGTTCCAGCAATCGTTTCTTTATGATACCGGTTAATTAACTCGTTACCAGGTAGTCACCTCAAGATACCACACGAGATGGATATAACTTCAGCATCCTAAAATTTATATTACGCACAGGGTACATAAATGTTACTTTCGCTAACGAGAAACCTGACGTGTTCGCACAGCTTCTTATGAAACATGCGACGCGAAAATATTTTTTGCTAGAAATAATTATGGGATGAAATACGAGTGGAGTGGCGCACTGTGAATTAGAAAATAGTATTTATAACGCGAATCAGACACCATCTTTTGCAGATAAATTCTATCGAAGAAGGATTGAAAAAGGAAGAAGAACAGAAATATTTCAATTAAATGTAGTCCAAACACATATAGACATCCAGTTTTTGATATACATTATATTGTAAAGAATTTTTTTCTCAAAAATGCGCAGTATTTCGAGGGTACGTATTTTCACTAAAATTCCTTATAATTAGCCCCTGTAATCAAAAATAATTTTTTTTAAATTATTTGAAACTCTTTGATTTTGTCGAAGAATTTGTCCAGCTACCCCCTGTCGATTTCTTTTAAAATTACGTTTTCTATTTTTAACAAATTTGATATCCAATAACTCTATAAAATAAAAAGAAAACAATGACATATATTCACTATTTTAGGAGTTACAATTTGAAAATTAAACCAGTTTTATGGAGTTCTTCTCACTTTATAGGGTCAAGGAACAATTATTCCAACATTTTTAGAATTTCTAAATATTCTTCACCAAAATACGCGATGTTTCCATTTTGAAACATCTAAATCCGTCGATTCGTTTAAGAATTACGACCTTTTAAACATTTGCACGAAATTTCAAAGAAAAATTTCTGACCAGTATTATAACACATTATATTTTTGGTAAAGAATTTGTTTCATAAATTAGAAAATAATGTTTATAATGCGAATCAAAAACTATCTTTCGTAAATAAATTGTATCCAAGAAAGATTTAAATAGAAAAGAGAAAAAATATAGTCCAATCACAAAAGACTAATAAGAAGCAATGTAAGATAAATTTGGAAAAATATATTTAATAATCTGGACAATATAGTCTTTTCTTTGTTACTGATAATATTAGGTACTTATGTATTGGTAACCAAAAATCTCGAATCGTATTGAATATATTATTTTTGTTATATTTTTCTTTTACCAAGAATTTCATACGGTGAAATTTAGTCTATACTTTCCAAATGAATTTTGCTATCTATTTGCATCGATGCTGGAAACTTTCTCGTCTACTTCTGATTCAAATGAGGGTACGGAAATTCCAATATTTACCTTGTTCGTGTCATAAAGGATCGTCGTTACTATCGCATCAGCATTTCCGTTTAAAATTGCGCTTGAATTTTGCATTCGCTTGTAACCCGCGAGGAAAATGTACGCTGTATGCAGATTCTATCGTGTACTCTCGCGCTTCTCAGCCGAAAAATGTCGAGAAAGACTTCTTACAATTACGATCCTGGTACTCGCGCGAGGCAAACGTAAACGCATTTTTTCATGCGCGCCAGAAAGGAATTAATTTGCAAGATAATGAGCGTGCCGATGTAGCTAGCACGCGTTCCGTGTAAGCCAAGGGTGCATTATCGATTCGAAAAGCGAACAACACGCACGAAAACGCGTTTCTATGAATCATCTCATCCGTATTCAGCAACGCTTCTTCGCAATTCGACCCTGAAGGAACCCATCTACGACCGTGTACGAATCGCGTGATCGAAACGGCTGATTGCTGGCGATTACATCGAAGTCGCGTTTATTATTTCGCGTTCTGCTCGAACTTGTACGCCAATCGAACACACGGCTTCCAAAACACGGCTTCCAAAACACCACAAATCCATTTTTTAGACAAATCCAAAATTAGACGCGAATATTCAGTTGTATTTCAATCCGACGACACCAAAGACATTTCTTATCACTTGGTTATTAGTTCGATAACGTGTCGAGGATCGATCGCGATTGTAAAAGATGGTTCCATCGTAAATTTTACGTCCATCGACGACGCGTATACGACTTTTGAATATATGCATAGAAATATTCGCATCAAATCCGAGGTTTATTATCCGGAAGTGACCGGAATACGGAATATTCGGATAATCATAAAATTATCTTCGAACAGTTGATCCATATACACAGTGATTTTAGAAACTGGAACAAGCTCTAACTATTTTCCAAGGAAAAATACGAAAATTTCATGGAGGATAAAGTTTAATTCCTCTTGCAAGGTCATTTTGTAATGACAAACTTAATTTTGTTATACAGCGTGACTGTATGAAAATATAAATAGAATGCAAATAATTCTTACGGGTGAATATGTATGAAATTTGTTGGCGATATAATAATATTTGCAAAAAATGAATAAAGAGGAGGTATGCAAAGTATAGCTGGTCGCGTAACTTACTTTTCCACTCGTAAAAACGATTTCGTTCGTTGTTCCAGTGGAAACATTGAATCATCCCACGGACACGGATATACTGTACACTTCGTAGCTATTTCTCAACGTGATGGTTGCACATGCATCCTTTATTTTCCCAGGTACATGCACCGACATACCCACCTACTGTGGATCAAGGACGACGCATTGCACGTTCACCTGCATACTTATCCGCGATTTTAAAACCCCGGCGAAGATTTCGCACGTCGGTGTAACGAACTTTTATTGATTGGCTGGCAACCTTAACACTTTCGCGTGATGCAATTCGACTCTCTCGTAACGAGGGGATTATTGCCTACGATGATTAAAACCATGCTCTGCCATTAAAAGAAATAACAGCACGCGTAACTCCTTCGAAATCGATTTTTCGATCGCGAAGGAAGAAACCACGAGTATAAAATTGTTTCATGTAACCTTTTGCAATTCCGAGTCCATACTTCGTGAAAGTTCATTCAACGTCGACGGATTCCTCTCAGCTTTCTCTATTTTTCTCTCGATTCGAAATCCTCGTCAAATTGCGAAAAAATGTATGCGTAGAAAACAAACTGACCAGTTTTTAATACACGGTATAGTTTTAGTAATGAATTTTGTTCTCAAAAGTGCGCCGGATTTCGAGGGTGTGAGTTTGCAACAAAAATGATTGCAATTGACCCCCGCAACCAAAAATAAGTTTTTTAATGTAATTTAAAGTTTTTTAATTTCATTTTTTCTTTTAAATTTAAAGCTTTTTTATATATCAATCTACAAGGAATATAGTGTAATAAAATAAATTATTTTTCAGAGAAAATATGAACATTCTAATGAATTGAGTCTATGTTGTTGTAGTTTATGAAGATAGAAAAATAGAATTTTAAATTAATATAATGACATATTTATAAAAATCAGTCTATTCTAGAATATTTTACATTTATTTCACGTGCATATATCACAATTATTATAAAGATTGAATCGATATTTTTTTTAATGCCACGGTGGTTCTTAAAATCGTGTCACCATAACGTTTCTTAAATCGTACCACTACGATCATAAACCATCGTCATTTCTCCCCATAAAGAAGGCTGGATTTACTTCCTCTGCAATGAAGCAAGTACAGAAAACATGATACAGTGCATAAAATATGCATTATGTGTTCACGAAAGTTATTGTCCCCACTGTAACATACACAGTGATCATAAACATGTTATTTAATCATTGTTAACGTATACCGTGCGTTTTCTGTTTCATATAAATAAAATATGTTAACGTTAACACAAACATACGTTACTTATTTGTTATTATATATATTGGATATATTAGGAAACTTACTCTGCCATTTTAAATTGTATTTTATAAAAGATTACCCTTTCTTTTTAATATAGAACAATCTATCGTATTGTTTTTATAAAACCAATACGATGTGCGTCAATAATTCCAAAAATACCAAATCGTATAATTAAGGAAAAAGTAACATCTTTAAAATTGAGAGTAAGTTTTAATAGCCTGCTTACTTTAAGGCGTATCCAAAAAAGTCTGTATAACGTGTAAATCGATTGATTTGAACAGTTCTAAAGCAACAAATTGGAGTCTAAAATGAAGTGTACGATGGTAGCCATGCGAAATGCAATTAATTAAATAAATTTTGTTCGAGGAGGAAACATTGTCGACGCGAGACGGAAGAAAAATCATTCCGAAAAGGCGAGCTGTCTTGCAGGAAGTATCGAGGCCCCTTAACGGGATCCTCCCATTGGCCATCCACCATAAATTATACATTATATCGTGTAAGAGACGGCCCACGTGGCGGCGAATCGTAGAGTGCAATGATGCGTTTTTTTTTGGTCGACATAATAATTTATGATCCGCCGTAATGCAGTCGAATATCGATTCCCAGTCGTGAAAACATTTAATTGTAATACGATATTACCATTATAATTTCTGCACGCTATATTTCAAGCACCCACGTATTGTGTACACACATTTTGATCTCGTTTATCGATGTATTAGACGCCTCTTTTAAAAACTCAATAGATCAAAACATTTTTACTTTACGTTCCAACATTTCTTTTTATACAATTTAATTACTTGTATAAACAAGCATGTTTCGAATACTGAAGAGGACCAAAAGTAAAAGTCAACACGTAGGATTATATTTATTGTAATATTTGTTTTACATTTAGGTACAAATTGTCTACGAATTCAGTAGAATTGATTGATTACAGTATCTGATCGACAAGCCTACCGGTTTATATTACCACCTGGTTCGTTAGGCGAGCAAGTTGCAATAAACGTAATGTTTGATTTATAATTGAATTGATACGGCATATTAATTGCATCGTGTAAAAATAAATAAACAAACGAAAATGTACGTTGGTTCTATAGAGACGGAGCTAATAAAGGGCGGATGTCACTAATTATGAAAGATGATATCTGGCAAAACCAATAGACGGTACTCGCTTTACGATCGTGAAATTAACTGTTTTTTCTTTTCAAAAAAAAAAAACGCTGATGTTAACGTTTATGACGCTAATTACGATGATAAACCGAAGCGCTCCGTTGAAAACTTCATCGGGCTGCAATCTCAATTTATTATCACTTCTTCTTACATCGTCAGAGTGACGCAAATACGTTCATTATAAATTGTTACACAATGCGGCATTAAATTAAATGTATCGCCATCATAACTTTCAACTCGGGCAATCAACTTTGTTCTTAACTGCATTTATTATATCTCATCGCTGATAACGGTATATATACATCACATTTCCTTCCTCTGTTTAGTACGTTGTAACTTGCTAATCGTTACATTAATTCGCAACATAGGATCGTATCAATTTAATTTAAAAGGCAGAGTGGAAGTCATAACCGTAGAATATAAACAATTAATTAGGTATGCAAATTGTTTTCAAAAATTGATTTCGTATTTTATTGGAAATTTGGATTTGTATGGCAACCTAATAGGAAGTTACGACATTGGTGAAAATTGAGAGTTAGGTATTCTGTTTTCCTTAAAAAGTAAATTACATTTTATACAAAATGGAGTATCGTTTCGAAAGTAACAATATTCTTACATTTAATGTGCGCGCTGTAATGCTATCTATTTTTTCATGAGGCATTAAAAGAAGAAAGGCATTTGTAAAACTTATAATTACTCGTAACTGAATGTTATGGATCTATAACGTAAACTAGTATGAAAAACGACAAGACGACATATTAATATTATTACATTTTTATGCAAGTATACACCATAAACGTATGAACTCTGCAATTCATTTATAACTTAGTGGAAACTATTATTTACTTTTATAACCATAGTAATTCTAATAATATAGAATTAATTTATATTTTATTGGTGCTCAGATATTACCAATTGCCAATTCATGAACCAGAAATTTCACTGTTTAAGGGTCGCTTTTAAAAGAAACATTGGCTCCATTTTCCACCATGCAAATAACAGAGGAAACATTTGTTAAATGCTGAAACGTTCGTTCGATTATCCACTTTATTTTTTCTGGAAACAATTCTCAAAAATTACCTGTTTGAAATTTCCCGTTAACGCGCGAGTTTCGAAACGCGTGTCGCTGATTCGTCGCCGTACAATAAGAAAATCGTAGAAGGAAAGCTGACCCCGAAGAGTTACCCGATAACGGTGCAGGATCGTAGAACACGATTTGCCGATAGATCAGAATGGATGCAATAAATTTTTCGAATGCGTTTCGTGGCCTTCGTTAGGAGTAATTTATGTACGGTTTAGAGAACGACTTCTACGTAGGAGTATATAGCTGGCGTGTCTTCGGACTGCTTGTTTGAAAACTTTTGCATCGGGAACACGCGTCATAAAGTCGCCGGTGGTTTCTGCAAAAGCGATTGTGCAAAATTGCGGGCAATAACTGGCAGCGTCGGAACCATTAAATCGTAAAAACTGACGCCGCGAAATTATTGCCGCGATCCTCTTGCCAGATGTTTGAGTTTTTCATCGCGTGAACGCGACAACGTTTGAGCCTGTTTACGATCTTAAATTTTGCGCGACTATTCGGTTACATTCTACCCCGTTATTACCACTGTGAATTAATTATCCAAGTTATTAGAGAAATCATTCTTCCGTAGAGACAGTTTATGGAATATCGAACTTCTATACCCACAAAAATGGATGTTGATAAAGTAAGTTTACAATTATAAATCTGAAATACTCTGAATGGACTTTAAGTTCCAAACTCAGAACTTATTGTTATTAAAATTTCTCGAATGCTCCCATTACCCATTTCTTTTAATTTCCTAATGAAAAAAGATTAACGTTACGACTGCTACCAAGACATTAGATTTTACATACATTTTTTATTTAATGAATAGATATACTTTAACAGCGGAATATTTAAGTATCTATTCGTTACAGAATGTTATTATTTATTTTGCTGTGCTACGCCCAGCAAGAAGCATTACTTTGTCTTATTAATGACTAGCTCGACGGTATTAAATCTAGCTGAACAGACTTCTGTTATACAAGAAGACACTTCACTTACTGAACTTTCTCGAAGGAAAAATTGAAGTTCGCGGAACTTACAGAGAATAATCACGCTTTTCAGATTTACTTTTCCCCCTGTTGGAAAACATAAGAGGCGGTATTTTGTTGTTACAGTTGTTAGTTCCACTTGACAGAGACATATTTTTGTTGCTTGTCGTCGTGGATAATTGCGAATCTGTAACAAATCGTAACGAGAAAAATATATTTGAAACAACGATTGTTTCGAATAAGAAAATTATTTCTGTCACTTTGAATACCGTTGCGGGAAATAAAAGAATGAAATAATTGTTTCGAATAGTTTTTCTTATTTCCATTTCAAATATAATTCGCCCAGTGTATGGTTATACACCTTTACAACTTCCACAATTTTTCCAATTCCAAAAGTCAAATAGAAAATAAACGTTTTCGAGTTTTTCTGATAAATGTTTGTTAAAGTGCCCTTTTCATTCGTGTATCGAGCCCTCTTCAGAATCTGTAACTGAATCTTTAAACAATCTATTAATCGTCTGAATATAGAACATAAATTTAATAAATGCTTGTTATTATAAACTGTATATTGGTCTTTAAAATTTCAAATTGAGGATTGTATCGTAGGGAAAAATATTTTAATTCTCAATTCAATGGAATTAGAATGATATAGAAAGACATGTACCTTCGGCAGAACTTTTTCGTGCTACGTAACTACGCACTTTGCCAAACCAACCGCCGCTCAGTCTTTCTCGAAATTTTGGCGTGGTAAAAGTATACAGAAGTGGGTTAATTGCACTGTTTACGGGGAGAATAAAAACCACCACCCAGGCATGAACATCAGCTAAAAAGAGCAGTTAGTACATTACGAGAGAAATAAAAGTTTAATATATGAATATGTATTATTATTCGGTAACTTTGGGAGTATTTTTTATATTTCTTAAACTTCTTTCTTAGGTAAAAAATTTGTAAAACGTTAAACAGAGCAGAATTGTTATTTCAGCTATCTTTTATATCCTTTGTTAAAATTTTGTTAAACGATATTTGACTTACAAATGGATATTTGAATTTATAGAAATATTTTAACCCTTGTTGCTCACCTGGAATAGGAAAGTTCATCAGAGCTCTAATTTTGAGAATGATAATCGGTGCCCAGCAAGCAGCGTCCGTTAACACTATGAAGAAAAACCTTAAAGCGAATTCAGATTCACCGACAGAGAGCGAGCAGGCGTGTCTTGTTTTCCAAATGCTCGCAAACATCCCCGCGTAAACGTAACCAATCGTTAATAATCTGTAATACAAGGCAACGTGAACGTTGTGAAATTTGAAATTGTTACGTGTTGCACTTGCAAAATGTCTATACTTTTTTTTTTGCTAATCCTCTCTCTTACCCAAAGAGATTTAATCCCAAGAAAATGAAGACCGAATACTCCCATCCAATTAAATACGGATCATCGATGTGCAAAGGGAAACACATTCCGTTAACGCCGTAAAATCTCGTGCTGCTTCGCCAGTGAATAACTTTCAAATAATTTACAATTATTTTCAAGATAGTAATATTCGCAAAGTGCTTGTAAACAAAGCTATAGAAATCATGCTGACATCGCAAAATATATCCAAAGCATGCCAAGAAGGATTAAAACTGTAATTTACACCAAGAAATGTACAAATTTACAAATACTAATTTCTGCAAATATTAGATTTGAAATTAAAAACTTTCAGATCATGCTGAAAAAATTATGTTTGGTTGCGGGGGTCAATTACAATCATTTTTGGTCAATACACATATTCCCGAAATCCTACGCGCTTTCGAGGAAAAAATTCATTACCGAAAATATAATTTCTGGGCAGAAATGTCTGCATTAAGTTTCAGGCGAATCTTTAAAACATCATAACTTCTGAACGGATTGAAGGATTTTAATGTTTCAAAATGCAAACGACGCGTATTTTAGTGTAGAATATGTAGAAATTCTAAAAATATTGGAAAAGTTGTTCCTTGACCCCGTGAAGTGAAAAAACCCCCATAAAAGTGGTCGAATTTTCAAACAGCCATAACTCCTACAATAATGAATATATTTCAATGAAACTTTTTTCTGAAGTAGAGCTCATGGGTACCTATAAAAAAGTATTAGACAATATTTCCGTACAGTGCGAATCAAATTTATTAAAAATCAGAAACGAAGTTTTAAGAAAAATCGACAGGGTAGGCTACATTTTTCGGCGAAATTGAAAAGTTTCAAATCATTCTGAAAAAATTATTTTCAGTTGTGAGGGTCAATTACAATCATGTTTGGTAAATAGACATACACCCGAATTCCTACACACTTTCGAGAAAAAAATTCATGTAGGTGGACAAATTTTATTAATAGTTTTTAACAATAATTTTGATAAAAACTTTTTAACGAAACCTCAATCAACAAATTGGTATTCTTGATTTTCTCTAAGATTGATCTTGTAAAATAGCATCACATTGAACAAAATGTACTTCTGTCGTGTGTAATTAATGATCTCATATATGTAACTAATAATTTGACTTACACAATAGATTTTAGTGTTGTTAATATCAAGAATATAAGTTGGAATTTTCAAAATATTATAAATTAATATCTATTGCGATTTTATAAAAGCATAAAGGATGGAACTCTTTTAAAAATAAAAGTTACATGGTATCGAAAGGAACACAAAGATTACTTCCATCTTTTGAAATAGAATGACTTATATTTCTCCCTAAAGAACAAAGCATAAAATTTCATACGAAAAACTATTATATCAATTGAGATTTGAAATGATTTATTTTTGTTTCCGTTAGTTTCGTTCCTTGAATTCTTGTATACCGTGAAAAAGGTCAATCATACTTATTTTTTGCAAATAGTACATTCGTATTTTAAATTTTATTCACTTTCACATTCTTTACCATTAATGTATTCACATTACTGGTCGGTTGCAACACAATCTTGAATAAAATTCACGATTCTCGCGAACGAATCTAAATATTATTCGACAACTTTCGAGTATTTAAATTTTCAAGATAAGAGAAAAAATTCTTCGCACATATAGAATAACCAATAATAAGACGAGGAACGAGTAAAAATTGATATCTATCCCCCTTTATAACGAAGCGACGTTATAGATAATTATTCGAAACAACGATAGGCTGCATTTTCTAAGAAACGTAGATCGGAATCTTAAAAATTGTAGCCATGACGTGTCCGTTGTGTCCAATTTTAAATCGTTGCGTCGACTGTCGAATAATCGAAGAGGAAACGTCACAACAGTTAATTGATTCACAAAACGAGCAAATGAGACACCGAAGCTGTGCTCGTATTACGTTATCATAACCGGCGGGTTAACAAGCAGCCGGACATCTTGACAGGTTATTAGATATTATCACGAATCATGCAGCCGTGCTTTGCGGGCGAATAAGAACCATTAAGACGAACCTGGCACGAAAGCGAGGGTAACTCCGATGATCCAAATGATGATCATTGACGCTGATGCTGTTTGCGGTGTCATGGCGCGGTGACCTTTTAGCGGTGCCGCGATTAGCATATATCGTTCCACCGACATGAAAGACAGGATCAGTACTGAAACCTTGACAGATCGATTCCATTTCAATACATTAACAACGTTCCGTTCGACCTTTCGAATAACAGATCATGAAAAATACTTCGAATTCAATCGACATTACGTTAGATAACAATCCCTGCACGCTCGACTAAAACTCCAACGACACGGTTTCATCCTGATCATAGCTATTCTTCTTGCTTCGCGTTCGGTCTGCATAGGGATTAATTCAGGAAATTGTTTAGAGAAACTTCGGTAAACAGAAATTATTTTAGAAAGTTCTTCGTCCAGGGTAAAATAAAAATTGATAGAATGAATTCTGAATATATTGAAATAGGTTGGCATTCCACGAGTTATTTTATGTTAGAGTGTTGAACACGTGGTGTTCGAAAGGGCTGAAAGATTTGTCCTATGTGTTTGAATCCCTTTAGTATTTTTATGCAATAATTAAATGTAAGAATAACTATTTATTTCAATTATAATGAATTCCTCGAATTATTTGATAATTCTAGAATTCTTTTGTAATTGAAAAGCGTGTTTAAGTAATTTATTTAATAAATTAAAGACAGGGACTGAATTTAAATCGATTAATTAAAAGTAAAAATTTTGCTTCTGAATGTAAAACATTTTAATTTGTGTCTCGATGCTGAAAATAATTACCTATTATTGGTACTAATTTTAACTAATTTGTCTATATTCTGTGCAAACAATGATATTATAAATGTATAATATATTTCTATATCAATTTTTGCTATTCTAAGTTAGCTTGTCCAAGTTCTCAGAATCACTCTATTTTTAATAAAAATATTAAATACCACATACCTCCAAGGATGTCATCGCCAAAACTCCTAAAATAGTGCAACTCCAGGATGACATCCACGAACTAGCAACTCGTTTGTAATTATCGCGGAATATCATGTCCGCCATAGCGATTACGAACAGGTAGATTCCCATCAACGTGTCGGAGACTGTAAAAAGATTATGCGATTCCCATATCGAGCTTATGCGATTCAATGATTTATAATCACCAATATTTTGTTAAAAATTGAAACTAATTTGGAAATTTATATAAACAAAATTTAAAAAAATATTATTCCTATCTCAAAAATTTTATTAGTACCTATACAATAATATGTATAATATAATGCAACAGAGTAGTTATTATGCATCATAATAAAAATAATATCAATTCTACGAAATTGTGGAACTCTATATTAGGCGACGAATAAATCATTTTTTGTAATGAAGTCGATTAATTATTCGTTATTTGAGTTAGAGGAATCAAAAAAGTGTTTAATCCTGTATTACATCATGTATTTAATAGTTTAGTATACAGGTAGCCAAGAAATAAATTTTCTTTTAACAGAGGGTTAAAATATTTAGTGGGAATAATTGTAACTAACCTGCCAGATTTTTTATGATAATAGTCAATACGCGATTTTCATCCTTGGCCGTGAATCTTCCCCAAAGAACAAGAACGTTACCCATGCAAGTAACGCACGATATTACCCATACTGCTGCCCGTAACAATGTCTTATCGAGCAAATGGGACAACGACGAAACTCCTGAACGAAACATCAGTCTTATATTAAACTATTTATTATACTCGCTGGGCAATGAAAATTATATTTTTTCTAACAATACTACTGTAGAAATTTTCGCCAAAATACAATTTAATGAACTTCTGCTGGACTTGTACGAATATTCATAATATTCTCAGTTAATTTGAAAAAATGGGATTCTCATTGTTAGATAATCAAAAGCTTAAAAAGGTATAATAACAGTAAACTGTGAACTTCTGAAGATAATACTAAAACAGCGAACAAATTTTATGCGTAAAAATAAATTTTAAAAATCTGACTGAACCGAACAATAAATTCAAATTAATTTGAACGAAATATTTTAAAAATTTCTTATTAGTTTGTCTCACCGTCTCCGGATGGCCGACATCTTATTGCGTTCGGCGCGAACGTCGCGCAATAGTGAAATTTCTTGAAATATCTGCAAATACATCGACCATTTCGCCTCTTTTACAAAATTTCGTGCATTAAACGATTAAATATTATTTTTCTGTGTTGTATACGTATCTGAAATTAATATTTGCCGGAAGAGTCATGGTTGAATTTACTTACACGTCCTCCAGTTCCCGAAACACGTCGAACGCGTTCTTCTTCAACGTGTCCAAACTTATGCCCTCCAAATCACTATGATTTCCATCGATGATAATTACAATCTGTGCAACCTCGTGTGATAAACAATGGGAAATAATACGGATAAAACTTACAGCGAATGAAGTTTCCTCAATGGATTCAAAACTGCCATCGGTAGATTGTGAAGATTGTTGTAGCCTAACTCTCTGCAATTTATAACAATTGTTAACCCATCCACTTACGACGCAATGCATTTTATGTATTAAATTTCATTTGTTTTAAAACGAAGTGAAAATAAATTTTACTTGCTAGTTTGATGTATAATAATTGGATTTAATACAGTACAGTAATTCAAATCAATCGTCTTGTGCACTAATACAAGACCAAATAAACCTATTTTCTCAAAGACCAACGAAGATTTCATTTTTGTTTAAATTAAAAGCTCCAAGAGGATTAAGCTTCTTATGCACGACAGATTCTTTAGAATTAAGAAGTTATCCAAAAAAAAGTTTTCCATTACAAATTAGTGAATTTCAAAATGTTCTATACGGTGATTTTTATTTGAAATAATTCACCGTGCAACATCGAATAATCGTCCGAAGAAAACGAAAAACGATGATCAAATGGGTTGATACGAGCAGAGGAAAAAAGGCTCGTTTAAACGTTAGATAAATCCTCTTTGGGTTCATGTAAATCCGAGAGCTCGTACAGCTACGTATCCGCATTATTTTCGTACGTGCCGCTAGAATAAATAAAAGTTTTAACGCCGACCATACGTGCCGTTCCTCTCGTTTGCTTTTCTAACGCCGTGTTCGACGGTAAATGTCATGTAAATATGTTGCGAGCACGCGCGTAGCTTAAGACGTGTAGCGTTACAATTTATGAGAATGCCCGTCCCTCGTATACTTACAGCTTCGTCAGATTTTTCAATGGCTGGAATACATTCAGCGGGACGGTCGTTATTTCGTTGTACGCCAAATTGCTGGACAGAAAAATTTATTTCGTACGACATCGTGATAAACGACGAACGTAACAACGCCGGTACATTCGCGCGCGATGCGTTCGCGGAAGTTTTGCAAACTCACAGTTCCTCGAGGTGCTCCAAATTTCGAAACGTCTCCTCCTCGATCGTTCTTATCGCGTTCTTCTGCATGCTCCTGGGACCGATTAATGCCATAATCGAAAGCCTTAATTTTTTATGTTCAACATCTAATTACGTACGTACAATAATCTTAACGTTGGACATCCGACGAACAGTGTATCGGGAATAGCATCGAACTTGTTCTCGTCTAGCAATCTGGAAATATATTAAACGGATCGAAACGATCGTAGTTTGGAAACTTTGAGAACGTTAGAGGGAGAAGCTTACATCTCGTTCAGCGCTGGCAAGTATGGCAGCTTCAGAGTTTCCGATGTCAACAGATTTTCGCTTAAATCTCTACAACGGTATTGCTTATTTAATAGATTTTAACATATTTATAATCAAATATGTACCTAATATTACCCAATAACAAATAAAGTAGTCACGCTCTAAGTGTGACGAATAACATCGTTGAATAAAAATGATAAATAATAAATAGTTCTGTCGTTCAACGTGCTACGATAATTAGGATAATTTTTCGGTTGCAACGAAATTAGTTGTACGAATAACTTACATGAAAGATAAACTGACGCTTCCCTTCAGATCCGACAAATCTGCTACGGTGATTCTGTTCTTATTTGCCTTTAGAGTCTCCAAATCATGTAAATCGGTAAAATGTCCAGGCAGTAGCTCACTGATTTTATTATTCTCTAATATTCTGCGGATCAATTTTATGTTAGCTCTTTACAAGTGGTACCGTAGCGAAAAAGAATATTTTTTTATTAATGTTAACAGCGTATATTTTAAATATTTGCAATATCTGTTTAGTTGCTAATAAAATTTAAAAAAAATTTGGTTCTAATTGTATGATTAATAAATTAAAGGATGTAAACACTTGTTAGTCTAATTTTCAAAACGTGTATATATTGTTACATAATGTAACAATAATTGAAAATATATTCCGCTCGAAGAATCATTTTTATATCCATCCTGAAACAACATACTTTTAATTTAAGAGCAACCAAATATCGAATGAGCTAACTCGGTACAAATGCACTGCTGCTCCACGATGAGTGCTCACGGCTCGTTGTGTCGCCATGTTTGACGCGAAAGACAAACTTAATCAGCACAACGCTTAACGTTTTAACTTTAAAAAAAATTTACGTATACTACGTATTCTCAACTTTTAATATGTTCTTTAGTTTGAAGACAGTTTCGAGGCAATATTATTAACTCAATAACAGCCAATAATTCCAATTAAAAGTCTCGATAAAGTTTACTGTCTTAACGAGAGATCAGAAATTTTCTTTTGATAATACCAGGAAGGCTCTTTTTATCAAATAAAATTTAATATACTCGAGTTAGGCTTGTACACTAACAAACTCTTGCCTGTACGAGTTTCCAGAATAATGGTACTTACAGCCAATATAGTTTCTTTAAATGTCTGAAAGCTCCTATCTCTATTTCGCTTATGTCGGTGCCATCGAGATACCTGAAAAAGACGATTTTCTTTTCTCGTAATTGAATGTGCACATTGTATGCAGAAAACTTACAATATACGTATTTCTGGGTATCGGGCGAAGGCGTCCCTTGGCACACGTTTAATGGAACTGTCGTACAGAGTTCTAAAAATGTTTGTGAGTTTTCACATTGATCGAATTATGCTAAAAAATACCGCAGAAACTTGTACAGTAAACGGGTACGAGATACTCGATTTTTAAATACTTAGAATTCGTACATCGCGGTGGTTTGCGAGGACAAGTTTTGTGGTATTTCGGAATATCCATAGCAAGTTGCACGACACTTCTCGTAGTTACATCTATCAATGGCGTCTGCAATAATAAGTGCACAATTTCGATACTCCCGTTTGTACTTGTTATTTTATTGTCTCTTGAAATTATAATTTCGCTGTTACCGCAAACGAATTTCGTTATGGCTTCCTTTATGGAGTCTCTGGGTTTTCCAAAAAGGTCCAGTACACCGTTAGGATCGTCTATGGTACATAATAAAAAATTCTACGTGAACAATGCAATTAATTTTACTGTGCAGAACTACGTGACAACATACAGGGTGTTTTGAAACTATAAGTACAAAGTTAACCTTATCAAATTTGGATTTTATTTAATGTTTACGTAATTGTGTGATTCCATTTGTGCATTAAAAACGTTAAATAAAATTGCTGTTTCGATCATTGGAACAATAAATAAAATAAATTTGATCAATACCTAAAAGTTTACGTATAGTTTACGTACACCCTGCCTAGATTTTCTATAATGTTACATTAGATGGAAACAATTGCAATTATTTGTGAAGAATATTAACCTACAGCAAGTTTGTTCGTCATCGCCGTAGGGACATTGTATCACCTGGTTGCACCAACTTCTTTGGGGTAAACAAATGGTGGTGTTGTGGCAAAGGAAAGTTCCTACAGGACACGCATCTGCATTCACGAATTTCCAAAGGTCATTATATAGAAATAAAAATATAAATATGTATTGCGTATTTAAAAGAAATAGATCTCAAAATAATAAAAGTTTATTAAGACGACATTAAAGTCACTTGTTAATGGTAAATAAAGTTGCTTCAAGATAATTTAAATCAGACTCCTGTTCATAAATCAAAGGGTACGCATTGCTTCTTGAAAGTAATTGATTAATAATTTAATTTGCCTGTTTCTTTCATTGTGTGGTGATCTCGTATACCAAATTGGCCAATTATTTCTATTCATTTCTGGATTTCGCATGAAACGTGAAATTGAATTGAAATAAAAAACATTTTATTGGAGCTAAAGACGATGAATGCAATCATCATACAGAACTTCATTCCCCCAGTTTGTTTTATTTAACAAATTTTCGTACGAACCTTCATTTGTTAAACATAAAATATAATTTCAATTGAATTTTGATTGAACAAATAATTAATCGAAAGAAATTTAACTTTTATTTGTTGATTTCATCTTTGTATCGTCGTATGAATTTGAGATTTATTTGTTAAAGTGTACGTTGTCAGTGACGCATAAATAAGAAAACGCTTGAAAGAAGCGTTGTGCGTGACTAAACATACATTTGTTTCGCATTGAGAAAGATGATATTCTTTTAAAAAGACAGAAAAACAAGGAAAATATAATGAAATTTGAGAATTCTGCAACGAGTCACGTACCTTGATTAAAGTAATACATGAGCCCCGAGAGTAAGCATACACAGGAGATCACAGACGCTCCAATGACGCCGATCCGCCTGAATCTCATCCTGTGATATTTGTAAACGACCAATCACCGATTGAATGTATTCGTTCTTCCCGTGAAACCTTGAAAAATCGATCCCTTACGTTTGGTTTCGGGTCGACTTTCGTGCTTCGTCCCTTCGCACGAACAATGTTCTCCACGTGCACTCGGTGCAACGACTGCATGACACTGGTTGCATCCGCTAGCACGTTGTAAGCTCCGACGTCGCGCACACGCGCTCTTCATCCTCCCCGAATGAGGTTTCCTTGTCCGTTTGGTGGTCAGAATTCCACATCGAATAACAACAATCGATTATTCTTATCTCAATGATCTCGATAATAGAGATAGACGTCTCTGATTATAGCGAATATCTCGCGACGATGAGAGCAAAGATGACAGGCTGAGGGTAGGTGGTACAGATTCATATGTCTATTTTTGACTGACGATCGGTGGGTTCTTTTGGACCCAGAGGTATCTCGTTCCTTCACTCTGTTTCAGCAATCTTTAAAGTCTTTTATTTTGCGATTGCACCTTCATTAGTTACTAAATTTTTAAAATCACTAAATCGTTAGAAGTCTAAATATGTAAATACTACAATAGATACGGTATGGATAGAACCACACACGAGGCATACGAGTAGACCTTACATTCAATGTATTTTTTTGGCCCATTTTTATGGATCTCTAGAGCCCCATTACCATTTTCGTGTCACTCGTAACATTACCAACAGGTTTCACAAATGAACACAAGAGACTGAAAATAAAATTACAAAAGAAAAAAAAATGTTATTTTTGACAATCGACGTTGCATTAGGTGCTAGTTATGCAATAGTTGTATCGTGAAATATAAGTATGAGATATAAGAAATGCAAAACAACAAAAATATTGGTAAATATTGAAATACAAAAATAGATCATTAGTAATTCGTTATTCAATAAAGAATTCCTTCATAATAAAAATGCAAAATTAAGAGATTAATTGGATGTATTTAAGTTTCGTAAAAGATTCCAGGAGTACATAGATTAGTCAATTTCGTGTTTTAAAATCTCAAATAAAAGAGATCTCACTGTAAATCGTTTACTTTTTACGCCTATTATTACCTACCTTTATTTGCAAATAAAAGGTCACTGATGTAAAACTGGTGTTTCGATCCAGTTAGTGCTAATGGACTGGCCGGTAAGGCTGATCTAGCACACCTTGTCTTAGACACAGTTGTTTAAATACACCGAGTATACTTTTAAAAACGACTCGAGTAATTGCTTGTTCGTTGAATGAAATTAAACTCTTCGTTAGTCGGAATAAACATGTCTTTATTTTCAAAGCTTTCGACTATAATATTCTGTACTTCGATGATGAATAAAAATATAATGTAAAGCTATATACAAACTTTTACTCTTATTACTCGCGAATCAAATCTGGTCATATTTAAGAGACATTGCCAAAAATTGCGTGCAATAATTTGTCATAATTATCTTAACGAATATGAGAGTAATTTAAAAATTTTAAAAATAGTTTAGAATGAACATAGGCAGTTTTCAAATTACACACCTCGTGCTTTGAATTTGAAATGTATTTATAAAAATTAAGCACTATGATGCTTCAAGAGATTTACATTTTTAGTTCGAGCTAAAGTCTGTGACTGCAAATAAACTGTAAAATGGGTGTAAAAAACGTAACCGCACCATCGACAATAAACGCTTCGACGAGAAGCAGAAGTTCTTAACCGTTCAAAACCGTGGAAAAAGAAATAATTGCACGGTAACGTGTCTACCCCAGAAGTTCAAACTCTGTGATTGAAAAGTATACGAAACTCGAGCGCGCCTTATAACGTATGCAACATTGTCTATGACAAAATTGCGGCCACACTTCGAGCGATCAGAATTCGCGCCGACGGCGTGACTCGATTCACGGCAGAATATGTAATTACTCATTAATGGAGAACTACGTATCGATCGAAATGTCGCCGCGATTCTGGACTGCGTCCAGCACACGAATTTTTATCCAACCTTTCGTCCACGAACTCAACGATCGTTTCGTTCGGAGTTCCAGTCGCTTATCGGCTATCGAGACGAAAACATTTCTCATACAAAACACCGATACACGCTATGTTGGCAATCGAGGAAATGTAGTGTAATCGAATTCGCAGAAGTGAGTGATTTTTAGAATTTTTGCTTGGAACGTTGCATGTATAGGTCGCTCTCTGCTATAGTTCGAATTGAAGTCGTAGACACGAACAGGAATTTTTGATGACTTTTTGGTGACCATTTCGATTTTGGGGGGTCTGAAATTTTACCATTTTCATTTTTAATTTTACCATCGAATATGTCTGCGCTGCTATGTATTAAAGTCTGTGTCGATGGTTTCGATGGAACCAGATTTCAGAGTTAAGAAAATGACTTCGACATTGACGATCGGATACTTTGTAATCTTTCAGGACAAGAGTATTGTCATGTTCGCGAGATTGAAGAAACCGATATCGGTGTACGTGGAATTGTTGTACGACAAGAACGTGCTTTCATGGAGCAAACGCATCCTGAACTTATCCGGCCTCTGGCCGGATAATCGGAACGACGTTAGATTCTTTTTCTACATTACGTACGTCATTATATTCACTTGGCTGGAGATCGTTACGTTCTTGCAGAACATGCACGACCTTGAGAAGTCGTTGAAAAATATCACGTTATCGTTTCCGACCATCTTGATAGTACTGAAGGCCGTGATGTTTCGACTGAACATGCATCTCGTGCTACCTTTACTGGCAGTCGTGAAAAGGGATGTGGAGCAAGGCTTGTATCAGTCGCAGGATGAAAGACGAACGGTGGTGTGGTACAACGTGGCCGCCACGTTATTTTCCACCTCGTCGGCCATGTCTTTATTCTTCGTGCCTATGTTGTTTTATGCCAAGCCAGTTCTCGACTGTCTTTCATCGAGTAAGTTCGATCGGATGCACAATTAATATTGTACAGAACTTCGTTTTGACATTGTTTATTTCTCATATAAATTATATTTACTTTTCTTCAATTTCGTAATCAAAACTTTTAACGCTTTGATCATGACCAATTGACCATTGTGGAACTAAACAAATTAATTCTCAAGTCTAGACGTTCGAGGGAAACTTCAGATAGGATTTGGCGGATTTTAGTAATGGTTACAGAAATAAATACTGAAACAAATTTTAAGTTACAGTTATATTTACAGAATTTTATTAAATTAAATCAAGAAAATAAGAAGACAATCGACTTATAATTAGATATGATTATTCTACGTGAAAAAGTGAATCGAAAATATGTTTTTGTTTCCAACATAATGGACGTTGAAGATTTATCTAACGTGTCTGTCTATTATTCGTTATTTCTACTTAGGTTGGACGTTCATAAGCATCGATATTGACATGATATTTATTTCAACTATAGTGGTTCTAATTAGTGAGCCCAACGACGAAAAGTAATTCCATAATAATGTTATTGTTTAAGGACATCGAAACAAGTAGAAATAACGGATAATGGACGGACACCTGCTCCACGAATTTCCAAAATGAATTTTCTCAGAAACAAAATACGAAAAAATTTCATTTTACTCAAAATCGAATCAGATAAAGGTTCATTTAAAACTATGCAGCCATTTACACGGAATTGTGTTAACAAATTTGAACCACACCGTACATACATAATGGCGGATATACAACATAGAAGCATGCTAATAATAATGATATTTTCATTGTCTCTATCATGATTATAATACAGTTCGTTTTATTTCTTATATGTTCGAAGTATATACTACTGTTTTCTTTTACGCCCGTTTTATTTTAACTCTACAAAATGGCGGCGGACGCATTTTTACGAATAATATTAAGGCTCATACTTACGGTATATGCGCGTTAAAAAACGTAGTAAACCGTTTCCTTGGAATGTTCGTTTCACTCGAGGCTTTTACTACCGAATTGAATCAGATTCGTATCTTTGAATTATTTAAAAATCCTCTAAAATCGAGAAATTCGGTACTGCCAGAAAACAACGTCCCCACTATCTCGAGGAGCGCCATTGAGAACTTAATTTCCAGCTTTACGCGTCAACCGGGTGTTTCATTAAAACGCGAAATGACGTTTCGTGTCGCGAGTCGTGGAACGAAGAAAGCGGTAAAAGTCGTGGCTTTATTAAACTCGCGGCCATTATCAGAGTGTCGCGGACGCGCGGGCGAGATAAATCAAGATTTTAATGTGGACTTTATCGGTCGAATCCAGGAAACGCATTCGATATCCGTATCCATATGATTGCGCGTACAGTTACATCGCGCGTGCAGTTTTATAGTGTTTCGAGGCGACAGTTATACTTCCTTCACGATACGCAAACGGCTACGTTTTACGAGCCTGTCACAGTTTGTCGAAGATTTTGCACGACCACCGACGCTGTGACTCCTTCGGGACCGTTTAATCGAGTACTTCACCGTCGAGGAAACCTGTATTTATGTACTCGACGCGCGAGTGATACGAATACCGAAAAATGCAATAAAAAAACCTCGTAAAAAGACAAAGTCTATCGTTGGTTGCAGAATTTCATTCTCAGGTTAATATTATTATTACACGAAAATTTACTCCTTCAAATAGCCTATTTTTTCGTGTGTAATTTTTTCGTAATGGGTGACGTTTGCTTCTTCACCTCCGCCAGAAAGAAAATTTATTTTTTTATATACAATTCATGTATAAATTTCACTCGATAAGTTCGCGTTAATTTTTTTGAATTTTTTAACAATTTTACAGTATTTGTGAGGTGCTTGATTTAAGGGGCCTTTCTACCTTGTGGGATTTTAAAAACCGAATTTTTTTTTTGCATTTTCTTTTAGTATGTAGTCTCGAAAATATATCTACCAAATATTAAATTGAAATTCTGAAAACTAACGAAGTTATAGCCTGCTGTAATGTACCACGCGCAGGGATATATGTACATATAACTACATTTTTCGGCACTGCGTATGTGATAACAGAAAAACTATTCAAGATATCAAGAGGAAATTTATACAGTATCTTTAGAACTAGTCTTCCTTTAGCATGAACTAGGATAATTGCGATATCTGCAATACTTTTTCTTTTATTAACAAAAAAGCAGCCAAATATATGAAAATATTCAGTATTTTTTCGTAAAATAGCTGCCATTTTGCCATTTTTTGTTCTTTTGAAAAGATCCTAGTCCATGCTATAACCACACTCATCTATATTAAGAATATCGTTGGTTTTTGGATTTCGGATAACTTGTTCGCAAGATATCACATACGCAGTCGGGCGCCGTTCCTAAAAACTGTTGTTTGTTGATCAACAAACAACAGCGTAATCAGTAGATATTATGCGTTGCAAAAATTCGTAAATATAGCTAAATATATAATGAATGTATCTACAAAACACGGAATTAATCACTCTTTAATAGTCCGCAAAAAAAAATATTTTTCGTGGCTACATGGTAGAATGGCCCCTTAATATTCGAACGAACTGAAGAATAGTATCCCACGAAGTACTAAAAAATAAATTTATAAAGTGTGCAAATAATTTTGTGAGGTCGAAAAAGTACACATTACGTTGTGGATTGTTTTTGTTTGTTCCAGAAGGCGAAATATTAATAGTCTTGCAAACTTCTTCATTTTTTAAAATACGTACCCCTGTACTAATGAATTTCTAACTCATTGTGTTACTAGGTGTTGCTTTTATTTATTGATGTTTTTCATTGGTTCGTAGAGTTCAACAACTGCACGCTTCCATACGAAATACCGATGAGAGTGAATTCTGTTTACGAAGTGACGGAAATGCGTACGTACGCGTTGTTCTGCGTTTATTTCATTCCGATCAGCATGGTATTAACAGTCGGTGCCACCGGGGCGGACAGTCTTTTAGTTACGTTAACCTTTCACCTGTGCAGTCAGCTCTCGATACTGTCGCAACGTGTTAGGAACATTGACATTGAACCTCGCACATATATCCCAAAAATGAGAATGCTCGTTGAACGACACACTGAACTTCTACGGTAAGGCGTTTCAAATAATCGTTCTGCCTTCAATTTCTCAATTAAAATCCATCAATCTTTGTATTAATTCAAGATACTCAAATGGAGAATCTCTCATAGTAACTAATATTTTGATATTCATAAATTAAAAAAAAAAACTATTATTCATTTGAACTTGGAGAATATAAAGGAACATCGTTAAATTACAGAAAATAATCTTTTATGTCAATTCTTTTCTTGTTAACTCCTATTAAAATTTTTATAAGAAAAACGAAAACTCGATAATTCGAACCTGTTACACGAGAGTAATATAAAACAATCTTTTTGCATTAATAAATTTATTTAATAAAAGCATCACAACGCCACGTATGGTTAATTATAGATTGGCAAATATTTTGGCGGAAGCGTTCAGTTCCTTGATGTTTGTGCAAACATTAGGACTGATATTCTCTTTGTGCGTTGTAGCCTATCAACTACTTATGGTAACGTTATCAATTCCTGTAGATATCGGATGAAATTAATTACACATGATCACATGCACTTTATAGTATAGTAAAGCACTCGATTCCTTCTACATTCGTCTGTTTGTTGGAAATTTTTGTTCAGCACGTTGCACGTCGTTGTTCGTTTTAAAGAACTGTTAGTGTTTCAGAAAAAATGTTCAAACGTTTGCAGAATTCAAATATGGCGATATTTTATAGACGAGCGAATCTGGCGAAGACATGAACACGATACATTTTGTAATTTACTCTTGCGCTGTAGTATTGCTAGCATTTTGCTACTGTTTCCTTGGAGAGTGCCTAATTGCCGAGGTAATTTCATTTTTTATACAATTAATATAATTATTATGCGTATTAAAAATAAGTAAAGCTTAGACGTTTTTAAAATTGTATGTTAGATGTAAAGGATCAAAAGTCGAGTTACAAAATGAAAATTAATTAAAGTAATTTTAGTTACAAGAATATCGGTTAATCTTCAGTCTGATCAAATTTTCCTCAACAATTACGGTTAAAAGGAAGGCTCTAGAGAAAATTTCTCTTAAGGAACCCTGTTGAGACGACCGTATATCCTATTTTAGTCGTTTCAGTGACCGTGACCGTGATCCTAACTCAAAATATATTAGTCTCGACTCCCTGCTCTTGGCTCTCGAGTAAGCTTATGAACCCCTTTCTCAAAATGGCGTTTTAACACTTTACCGACCGATAGCCTATTAATCGACTGTTTTACCGGCTAACGCTTACCGACTGATAGCCTATTAATCAACTGTTTTATCGGTCGGCGTTTACCGACCGATAGCCGATTAATCAACCGCTACCGGTCGGTAAAGTGTTAAGAGACTAATTAAATCAATTACTCTGCCAAATAAGAGTTCGTATCGAATAGAAAAGGATTTAAGTGTCCTGTAGTGTAGGTTTTTTACAAATTTTGTTTACAAACTGATAGAAAATTATGAATTACAACTACATGTTGGTAGCTTTATCAATGTTTGGAAGTTTACAAAAAAAAAAGCTTGTAATTTCGTATAAGGATTGTTTTCATGGAAACATTTCATCAAAGCATTAACATTGGGTTCGTCGTGTATTACAATATTTTCAGAGTAGTGAAATGCAAATGGCTTGCTATTTTATCAATTGGTATGACTTGCCAGACGAGTACGCGAAATCTTTAATGTTTAGCATAGCCCGATCCCAAAAACCATCGTACCTAACTGCGGGCAAGTTTTATGTGTTTTCATTGGAAACGTTCGGCGCTGTGAGTATTTCAAATACTATTACTTCGTGTCAATTTTAAACATAAAAATCCGCATAATGTAGGAAAACCATCATTTTTTAACACGATTGTTTCAAACGTGTTCATTTTGTTTTAGATAATGAAAGCGTCGATGGCGTATCTTTCCGTTTTGAGAGGGATTATGTAGACAACAATAGTACCTCAATAAAATTACTAAATACGCAGAAACAGTCGTTCGTAATACAAATTATTACTGTTTATCAGATCGATGTAAAAAGAACATTTATCTCGAAATAATTAATGGTTACGATATAAGTATACCTAAAGACTTAGTGTTAAATGTAACGTAAATATTTAACGCACAATACATTCCCGTTCTACTTTTCAGTGGAAATTCATTTTATTCTTGCTCGTTTCACTTGTTACCTCTTCCTTAGCCATCGTAGAAATCAATATTTACTACGCACAGACAGAATTGTATTAATTAAGAATCTTACACGCTTTCTCATTGCAAGTAAACAAAATGGCCACAATCGTGAACCCCCGTGGATCTTTTTTCAAAGCCAACTGTGTTTTAAAGGATCCATTCTTTTGTTTCAAAAAATTTTAGAATATTTTTCAAACACATATAAACAAACCCTGTAAATTTATCTGCAAAAGAGTATTATAGATTCTTTGTAAAAAATTCACGCTAGAGTACTGTCTCAAGTCGTCGTGCACGCTGGAGAAACATTTTAAAATAAGTCGTGCTCAGCGACATTTGCAATCGCACATTCCTAATTGAAGGACGGGTGGTCGAGAAGAAAATAACAAACGCCAGCTACGACAAAGCAGAATGACACGTCGAGACGTCACGACGTTTATTCGAATCGAATAGATGGAATTTCGAGGGTTGTTCGCGTCATTCCGCCGAATCGTGGCCGGCCGCTGATGTGCTTTTGGCTGAAGGAATTAAAAGAAAAATTTATTTCGGTTTATTCAAGAAAGATACAGAGTGTACAGCTGCCGGGGGATACAAATTATGCATATAACCCGTGCTTCTCGGTGAAAACAATCGTCCCTATTGCAACGTCGAAGCACGTGGACCCTGTCGTCGTTGTCTGCTTACAACGACCTCGATCCTACTAATGAAGTAACAGCTAACGCGCGTACGACGATCGCGATACACCTTCGAGGCCCCGCGGTCCTGCACTCGATGCACCTAACAGCCAGAGCTTTATCGGTGACAGAAACTTCTCGTGCAACGTCGTGTACATTTTACAAACTTCGATAAACGCGATGTGCACCGTGGTATGGAGCAAAATTCTTTTAACAGTCGTTCCAAGACTCTTACGAGCAACACGCTGCGTCTAACTGGGTACGTCGCGTTCGGGATTTCATACAGGACGAGAAACAAAAGAAAATTGTCGGACGATAATAGTCGTTCCCGATTGAAACGGGTGTTCCTTTGTTCGAGCGCGAGGGTAGTCGAAACTTTCGAACGATCGTAATTTTGGATCAGCTTGGGACGTTCACGAAACTTTCTTACCGCGTAGAATCCTCCCCAGCGACGAGGAAAATTGTCAGAATGAATCGTTTCATTTTATCCTTGGTATCCCTATGTATGCAGTTTGGTTTGATTTTGTTGTTGATTGCATTAAAGATACACAGAAATGATACGAAAACTTTTACAGCATAGAATCCTTCCTAGTGACGAGGAAAATTGTCAAAACGAATCGTTTTTTATTGTTATTAGTACTTCTATGTATGCAATTGGTTTGAATCTGTTGTTCACTGTATTACAAGTAGAATTGTCCAACGACGAAAAAAATTGTCAGAATCATTTGGTTTTTCATTACTGGTATTGCATTACTCTATAAGTAATTCTTCTGTAATCTTTTTTCTATAATATATTATGAATAGAACAAATTATTCAGCAATAATTCTCTTGGGTTTGTTTAATTCACAGCATTCTCAGATCCTTGGTCGATAATATTAACTCTACGTTTTTTTTTTAAATTTTTTACTTAAAAAGGAGTGCATGAGCTTACAATACTGTTCTTTGTTGTTGTATATCTACTTGACAAGAGCTTAAATATTATTAAATACTTGTAAAAAACGGTTTTCATGAAATAATTATTTGTCTTGCTTGATACAGTATCTTTGAGCACAAAATATGAAAAATAACCGTTAATTTTGTGTTAAATAAGTTTTGTCGAATAAATAAAAGTTGCTAGATTGAAAAATTATGGTAACCAGCTGGTCTGCGTTAATGGAGCCACTTTTAATATCTCTGCAAGTACTATACACTAGCTGCTGTTGATATTAGACATGTATACAAGAATTCTAATGAACACGAGAATATCTCAACCAAAATGAATAGAAATAAATTTAAATAATTTGAAATTGGAACAATTTAAACGACTGCATCGAATAGATCGATAAAAATTATAGAATTTCATTTAAAAAAAAGACGCAATTACATTTCTCAAATACATCAATGTATAAAAATGGATAAAATTGCATTGAGTTTGTGCATCATTTGATGCTGTTTAATTTTGCCTTATGACATTTGTTTCCCAATTGTGTGGAACACCTTGTATACGAATAAACAATGATTCGAAATTTCATTATTTAAAAACGTTTATTTTAAAGATGCAATGTTTTGTTTAAACGAGATCTATTTTAATGAAATCTTTTCATGATAAACTTGTCAGGACACACAAACACCTATTTTTTTATTAAAATAGAGAAATGAGTTTCTTTTTTAACAGAGTATATTCAGCGAAATATTATCTAATTTTACTGTAACAAGTAACACAAAGCGGCAAGGAAATATTGAGACTAAATTAACTCTTAAAAGACTTGTGCAATCTTCAATAACTTTGGTATTTTTATATGTTCCAAAATGTACAAAAATAACAAATCTAAATATCATGGTGCAGAGATATACTTTTATATTAATTTCATTGTTTTTGCAATACTTGAATATAAAGCATGGTAAAAAATGGAAATACTTAGCTTCGAGACCGTATGTTTTTCGAGTACAGTGATTGAGTAGAGTGATTTAAATACAATTGAATATTTGTTTATATTTCTTTTAGTCTCAATATTTTCTTAGCTTCTGTATACGTATAACTGTATTATAGTTGACTGCTAGTGATGTCGTTAAAATAAACAAAGTAAAACTATTAATGAAGTGCGTAGATCAGTTACGTTCTTTACGTTCCAAATCAATATAAAATACCATATTACTTACTTGTAACACTTGTTCGATCTTCGATATTTCAATTTCAGTAATATGTGTAATACGAAATACTTGTGCAGAATGTTCCATAATGAGCATTACATTCGATAAAACAGACGATTCTACGTGCAAAAATAAATCAAAAGTTTACAATAGAATTTTCAAATCAATTTTTGTAATTTTCGACATACGTAACCAAATTAATGGCGAAGACGTACAAATTTAGAAATTTGTAAATCAATATTTTACAAATTGTTGTATGAATATAGTCAAAAGATCTTTATTCTTTTTTAAGTTTCGTATTCAATATATTCTGGTACAAAATGGTTTCAATAAGGTCATTATCCAAATCTACGTTTCGAGTTAAAATCTACCAGTAACGTACTGCTTAACTAAGAAGGATGTAAATGTACTCCCACAATCTAGAAGCAATAATGAAATTAATTCGAACTAACTTTCTGATGATTATTAAGACTAAACAGGAGAAAAGTTAAGTAAAATATGACACAAATTAATAAGAAGTATGTTTAAAATGTTAAATTCCAGCTAAATACAAGCGTATAAAATATTAGTCAAATTAGTATAATGTATGTTTATGAAGTAATAAACTATTTCATCGAAAAAAGCGATTTTTCTTCTGTAAATGTATTAATTTGTTTAGAATCAGAATTTCAAGATTAAACAATTGGAATAAAATTTCTGGTCATAGATTACTATTTCTAAACATTGCTCAGAATTAAGGTGAACTAGCTTCAAAATTAATTTCCTCAAAAATGAAGTCGTTCGTGCAAGAAAATTTTCTACATTTTCGATTTATTCTTGCACGTAGTATCGCCAGATTCTCAATTGTAACACTCATTATGTATAGTTCGAAAATTTGAGCACTCTGGTCAATCGGATGAAACCAATTTTTACTTTATCAAGTTTTCGTGGCAAGAAATTTTCGAGATACCAATCCAATTCGTTAAAAATACTCGACGCTAACCGACCCGAAAATTTCGAATACCCACTCGCTCGTAATTATTTCGTAACCACAACGATGGCGATTACTATCGTTATTTCGTTCCCAGCGACGATTAATCGAATCGACTTCGCCTTCCTCGCGGCGTCACTTTTGCTTTCGTTACCGAACAGCTTCCTCTTCGGAAGGAACCTAAAAGAATTTCGACGCGTTACAACGATTCGATCACAGACGGGCAAAATTCTTATTTAAACGAAATTGTCGAATAACGAATAAAAAATAATACAGCTTTCATTGTTTGGTTAATAAGAATTATAAAATGAAACTGTGCTTCCTTTCGAACGAATGGAAACTTATTCGTGCAAGGTACGTACACCTAATCTCGACACTAATGCTAGTCAGTCATCGACACTTTAAATTTACTAATACGATCATTAGGACCACGGATTTTATTTGTTTATTATGTATACTTATATGGAAAACATCTGCATGAACGTATGAAGAATATATTTTATAAATTATTATAATAATATCAGTACTTCATATTGCATAAGTGCATACTTTGCATAATTGCATTTGCTACAAATGTATAAAATCCGTAATGTAATGAATATTAACGATTTTAGAGAAGTATTTCGTTTTTTTTTGTTTATTCTCAATATATATGTTTACAATTTATTGGTATTGGCAACTAAAATTTAAATATGAAATCAACATCCTAGTAATTGAATTTTATAAATAAATGTTAGAATGCCAGTTAATATATTTTTCATTGCTTGTGGGATATTTGCATATTGACGTTACGACGCTTGAGAGATAGTTAAATACGCGGACACTGATAACTTGTTCCTTAAGAATTTAAACATTAGGTCATAACATACAAAATGTCCGATTCCAACATTCTACGATTTCTAAATATATATTACGAAGAAACCTATCGTTTGCTTGCATTGTAAATCACATAACGTTGAAAATCATCATTTTGTTATTTTTTAATCAAATTTTAATTTTCTTATAAACAATTACATATTTTTTAAGAGAATACACTTTCCTACATTACAGTATATATTATGTCGTCCCATAAGTTCGTCTCGAGTTTTGTAGTAAACTGATAAACATTGTTTTATTAAACTTTCTACATTACGATTTGTTGGTCAGTTAATATCTTGTAAAGTCTAAATTTAACACATGTAAAACTTAAGCAAGATTTTCTGCATCAGACGTTAACTAAAAATTAGAATTTAATTAACAGAATAAAGTTATTTTTGAAATTAAGTAAAATTTAACTAGAAATTATTTATTAACTACATTTCAAAATACATATAGAAAATAGTACAAATTGTAATAGTCGTTATATTAATCGAATAGTAGATGAAGCACTCTTTAAAATGAAATTTGTTTCAAGTCGATTGCGTGGTTAGTTACGGAGATATAAGGGTTCGAAGAATTTGTTTACTTTTCAGTGTTTACGTCGCGAGGTTATTGACCTCACGTGCTCGTAGTAAACATTACGTCACTCAGTCACGACTCACGTGCGAGAGAGAGAGAGAGAGAGAGGCCGATACGTAAGATGAAGACAGAGATAATAAAATTTAAAAAATTACCCTTTCATTAAAACTATGATATCTCCATAACGGGGAAATCGGATCGACATAAACAAAAAATCACTTTAAAAGAGAAGCTTCAAATGATGGTTCAGTTATGCAGAAAGCATGAGTAGTTTCGAAACTGCACGCGTCTAAAGTTTTGGTATTTTTAACACGCATTGGTAGACTGTTTATTAAAATATTACAACAAATAGTAAATTATTTAGATAAGAAGAATTCAAGTTCAAGAATTGTATAAAATTCATTAATTACTAAAGAAGTTTATGAATGAAATGCGTTAATACTTTTCTCTGTTTTTGGACTTGGCCGACATATATTAATATAAATATAATATAAAGTAATGAAGTCTTTTTCCTCGTTCTATGTTCCTTGAAAAATGAAATTTTTAATTCGAATGATCTTAAATTATTATTGATGTTATTAAAATTATACAAAATCGCTTGAAATCTGTAATCATAGCACCTTAATCTGAAGTGGATAAACTCGGAACAAACACGGACATTTCATTTGTTACGACCTGATATAAAACAAACTATTATTTGTACAAAAATAGTAAAAGATATTGTACTCCGTAAAATGATTTTTCTCATTCGATAAGTCCTTCAATTACATACGTGAATACTTAGATAACCTTACTTACATACTTATACATATTTCATACATGTGTATATACTTGATCCTATTTTCATAAAGAAGTTCAAATGGATTAATGTTGTGCACCAAATATATTATAGAGAGAGAGAAAGATCAGTTTTGAAGTAGCATTAAGTTAGACATTTCGATCAAACTTTAAAACATATGTGTTCACGATTGGTCCAAAACATAGTTATCCCTACTAATAACTATTATAAAGCAATGAAACACAACTGTGCAGATATAACAGTTGTGTTCCACCGTTTTTCCATTGGCAAAAGTAATAGTATAACTATTTCTTGGCCCAGTGTACTATAGAATCACAAAATCATAAAATCAAACTACTTTGCAAAAGATGTTATTATCATAAATACATTTTTATTTTTGTATCTATGCCGAGAAATCTACTTTTTATTATCTCTAAAAAATGTAATCTTTCAAAAGACACAGCTGTATCACAATATAAACAAATTCTGTTGCCATTTAAAGTGACGATCGTCAACGTGTGTCGATAATCGGTATATTAACCGTAACTGTAAATCGTACAAAGATTGCAAGTAAATTGCTATAGTGAATTTTTATTCGTTATCTATCGTTCGAATAGGATTTCGCCCATCTTCCAGATTCGGTTGAGCCGTTAAATAAGGCACGACTGTGACTAAAAATTTGAATCCATACCATTTGCACGACGCGCTCAGGACTGTTTCGGTGTATCGCGACACTCGTACGCTGTGTACAAGCACATAAACACATGGTAATGTATCCGATGCCGTTTATTTTCATTCAGACAAATGACTCACGTTTCACATATTAACACGCAGCCGCGATGCGTTCTCGCGGTACTTCCACATAATTCAATATAAAATCGTGCGTCTCTGTGTTACGCTTGTCCTCTGGTACGCGGCGAACGGTACACGCGCGGTGTGTAAAACGTGTGGCACGCGTGGTGCGGTACTCTGTGCCTCGTCTCGCGGTTACGGAAACGAGTTGTGTTCACTGGCGTTCGTTTTGTGGTCTTTTTGCGTTGCAATTCGACAGAGACAGAGGAGACAGAGAGAGATAGAGATAGTATATGATACACAACAACGCCCGACAAAGAATCCTAGACGATCGACACCGATCGGGGGAGGGGCCGAACGATTTTCAGAACGCGCGGAAATTTTCGGGACTCTACACTCTTTTCGAAAACACTCGTCCCCCGAAGTGATACTCAGCCTTGCCTTCAGCATTTTTTTTCGACTTTTTCGGTTTTTTTTTTTTTGTTTGTTTTTGTTTTCTTTTCATTTGCTTGGTGGTCGTTTCCCGTTTTTGTTCGTTTGTTGTACCAGAGAGGTGTGTCACGGGCATTTTAATTTACCGTTTCGTTTAGCGTTCTTAGCGTTCTTGTTGGCGGCTCGAGAACGCCGTACCAGCGCAGTTACAGTGCGACGTTCTCGAGAATGGATCAGGAAAATAAAAATGTGCTATAGACATGTCTGTCTGTCTGACGTTCGGAGGAAAACGTGGATGGAGTTTTTGAGCGCACGATTTCGTTCTCATTTCTTTTTTTTTTTTGTTTTTTTTCTGTATTATTTTTAATTAATTTATGAAAGAACGTGGTATTTTACGCGCGAGGGTAATTTTTGATGTTCACTGTTTTTTCTGTTTATTAATTCGTGTCCGTATGCGCGCGCGCGCGTGTGTGTGTTATGTTATTTCCATGATATTATCCACGTATTTTTTGGTCACATTTTCCTCGTTAATAAAATATTGTACCGATGATCCATTCGCGTAACTGCATTTTACAAGTTTAATCTATTTCGATATTAAGAAATTAAATAATAATAGCATTAGTCGTAATAATATCAACGATAATAGTAATTATTATTAAAGCTATAATAATAGGTAAATCATATGACGATGCAGTATTTTTAACTATAGTATTGATAATAGTAGTAATAATCGCGCGACAAATTACGAGTAATATAATGAGAATAATGAAAATATCGTACTCTTAGAAATCTTAGAAATCTCGTAAAAATGTATGAACTAATAGACGACAGAAAAAGTTCGAAAAGGAGAGCTTAAACCATCGAGAAGTTTAAACAGAGAATTTTTCGTCATTCCATTTCACCACAGAAAATTACTTCTCACGTGCTTGCACAGCGTAGATCGTTAAGAAATCATGCACGATTTTTACTCTTACATTATGGATCGCTATAAACGGAAAAGTTCCGATCGAAGACATAATTTTGTTGAAAAGAATACGAACTAATTAATAAAATTCACTCGTGGACGTACCGAGCCTCACGAAACGTATATCCTTTTCAAGAAAACGGTACTTTGTAATCGCAACTTTTCCTTTCGAATTACATCCATGCTTAGCCAAAGCATCTTTCGACAAAAATTACGTATTGCACGAAAATTAAGTCATCTACGATTCTTTCGTTTTACTTTGAAAGATAAATCAGTCGTATTTTGGCCAAGATCTATTTTCAGACATCTTTATATATATAAATATGTTATTCACTGCTAAATTAAATTCTCCTACAAGAATGAAATATTTGTATGCAAAGTACAATTCAGTGATTACGTGGATGTTAATGCATAAATTATACAATGATGTGCATACATCTGAATAAAACATTCTAATTGGAGTGTAAAATAAATAATATACTCGCATAAGAGACTCATTTATTTAAGGCTCAAAGATCTCAATTTGCACAATGAAATTGATACACTGACTACATTCGCTTAGATCTGCAAAGGTTTCTCGTGTTCATATTTTCGCGAATCACAGAAGTGTTCCTGTTACTGTAACAAAATGACAGAATGCAACATCAATAAAGTAACAAATTATAATATGTATATATAAAAAAAGAAAGAAAAAAAAATTATCATTTTCTGAGAGACCTTGGTTCTTTCAAGAGTACAGTGTATTACATCTTTGTTATTGTATACTTTAATTGGTGCAAGACACGAGTAGAGAATATACAGATTCTAATAACGATGAATAGCGAGTAAAACTTGAAACAAAATAAACTACTATCCCAAAATTACAACGAATATATACAAACAACAAAATGGTCCCTAACCACTGAATAGAATTAACTACAGCATTCCCAAAGTATCTACTGTAGCACGTCTTGAATCAAATATTGCGCAGACTCGCGGCAGAGATCTACTCGAAGGCGTTATTTCAAAGGATGAGCTGAAAAATAACTATACAATTTATAGTGAAAGTGCCGCGTCGTGGTATTAATGTTAGAATTGCAATGGTTTGTACATGTACAAAAATTGTATTCGTATACAGCGCTTCATTTCGTATAGTCTGCCTTGCAAATACTCAGTTCCTCGATTTGATAGTCGTTATTATATCATAATGTACTATTCGTTTCGATATCTGTACATGTATCAGAGAGTGAACATCAAATACCTCGAAACATACGATGACCGACATGCCTTTAACACCAATGTAATTTGAAAAAGGTAAAGGAAATGGTACGAAAACCAGGATCAAGGAGTATAAGATAGAGAACTATGTCTGAAAGGGGACTGAAGGCAGTCAAACACCTGAAAAAACTCACCAACAGGTGATTGATGGTTTGAATAATCCAGATGCCAGTCCCTTGTTGCATTGTTAAAGCTATACGTTCGTTTCTGTGAATAAAAACTAAAAAGCGACTCCAATACGAAACTCATTTAACGTAACACATTCGTCAAAACGATAGTCAATGGCTTTCTTAGGGATGTTTTATTTACAGATCATTTCTAAGTAATCATTACGAATCTATGCTATTCAATGTCTGGTTCTTTTGTTCTGTAAATGAAACATCAAATCTCTTATGCCAGTGCCGGTGATTTTCGTTCGTTACCCGACTGGTTATTGATACGATACGAAATTAAAAAAAAAAAAGAATCTTAGATTTACGCGGAAGTATAATAATATTATATGCATCGGAATTGAGCTCCATTTAGTAACTGATATTCAAATAAACCGTTTAGCGTAGATATTATAAATAATATTAAGTAATGTTATTATAAATATGTTCTAAATAACTGAAGCAAATAAAACGCATTACCATATTAGGATTATACTTTCTCAAACTCAAAGACAGATCGCTTCATGTAGTTTACACCGACGCGAGAGCAACGAAGCGCACGAATTATTTACAACTTAAACATACCTATTTTTTTTTTTTTATACTTTATCTACTTATGCATTAAAGAAATGCGTTTTTTTTTATACAAGAATACGTTTCATATTCGTAACATTGAAACCTTCGTATTTTTTTTTTTTTTCATTCTTTTTTCTTTTAGTCGAAAATTCTAATATAAGCTTCTAATTCAAAATACCGTTACCTATATTCACATATCAATACGATAACACGAACTGTTTTCTAGACCCGTTACCGTGACTTCTCTTGTCTTCTTTTTTTTTTTTCCATAATTTCGTGAATAAAAATGATAATAAGCGATATGTACAAAATAAAATATAAAAATAAAGTTATAAACCTTATAGATAATGATAGATTTAAATTTCATGTTACTTGTAATCATTCCGTTAAGAATTCCCAAATTACTATTCGGTTTATAATAAAAAAAGTAACATCACAGACACTGGCACAATCATTAATTCGTAGCGTAATTGTTCCCATTGACTGTTGATGTTGTTTATAAATACTAAAATCAGAGCGTCTGTCACACAGTCGTGCATCGATTGATTCCAACAGGTAGCTTTCTCCAACGCATGACGTTGCTTTGTTTTTACGAAACGGGGGACTTACAGTGGGCAGTGGATGGTTGTATGAGATGTGATTACAGTCTAGATGGCCCAGAGGAGCATCTGTGGATCGATGTGAGGTAGTAATCCTGCAGTGGTCAAGTGCAAACGTATCCTTCCTGCGCTACTGTAGATGCACCAGTAGGTCCATCCTGAAACACGTTAAGTAACAAAAGAAATTTATTAAAGACAATTTATGAAATAACTAAAAAATCAAGTA
This sequence comes from Colletes gigas, assembly GCF_013123115.1. Lineage (NCBI taxonomy): Eukaryota > Metazoa > Arthropoda > Insecta > Hymenoptera > Colletidae > Colletes > Colletes gigas. The sequence goes on from NW_025106646.1 coordinate 1,842,009, forward strand.
CATAAAAGTAAGGGAAAGAAGCGGAACGTTGCAAATAAATTATACACAATATATCCGCTCCATACCTCCTTGCGTTTCCGATTTACATTAAAAAAATGCTTTCTTCTCCAAGGAATCCAAAATTCACTTACTATGCTCTATTTTTATATGTAGTTACCTAATTTTGTTCTATGTTGATTATTGTTCATTATATGTACAATGTCTTACATCCTTAGTAGCTGTCAATGTTTGTTTGTATTCATCCAAGCTAAATCCAGAATTGCTATCTTCTCCACAAGATTGAACTACTAACGATCCATCTTCTCCCTGAATGGACATTGTATACATTAATACCATGTTAATTGCATTTATCTTGAACTTGTACTTCATGAAACATCCGTTATTATGTTCTTCCTAATACGTGCCTGTGTCACTAGCTGTTCGCCGTCATTGACCCTTCGTTTTTTTACACATGTGTCCGGGGTTTGGTCTGATAATCTCTTCCTACTTGCTGTATCTCCTGGGTTTCGTGGTGAAATACTACCACTGTTTCCATTACCAGCGATATTTCCATTTTTATGCACGCTGCCAGAAACCTGTTGGTGTTTGTGTCAAAATTATGTAAACAGTACGGTATGAAACATATATTTGAATTGTTAGAAAACAAATTTATCTGTACTCGTACTTTTCTTTCGCGTTTAATCAAGCTAGGAGAAACATATGTGTGTAGGTCCTTTCGTTTCACATGTTTCGCTTCTATCCACATGCCGTCCTTCAACATGTTTAATTGCTCCGCTTGCCTTTGAACTACAATATCATACAAAATTGTTGAAATTAGGAAGAACTTTTATAGCATGACACACATTATCAGCAAGGATGGGCAAAATGTATTTCAGAAAATATGCATACGACGAATACCTTACTAATTTCTATATTGTTTATAGCCAAATGCTTAAAAGTATTCGCTTGTCGTATAATGTAGCTGTGCAACAATAATAAACTTTTATTCTTCACCATCAAATACAGAATAGAAAGATATCTTGTAATTACCTGGTCAAGCAATGCCAAATATATTAACATTTCATTTTTAATAGCTGTATATATGCAGAATACTTTATTCGGTATCAACATTTAATACATTATTATTTTTGTAACAAACAACGAATAAATTTTTATCTGAACAATTAAATATGCGTTACAGACGTCTATGTGATATTAGTATGATGTTCATGAATGTACGGAATTCCGGTCGGGACGTGAATTTTTTTCTCGAGATCGAAACGAATTCCCGAGAATGTTTAAAATCTGAAAAATGTTCAGGATCCCGAAAATACCGCGACTTCCGGTATTTTCAGATTTTTCGATACTTTCGAGAATTTCGAGAATCCGAAGACCATTGTATTCTCGAAGATATACATATCTTGTTAATCGAAGAGGTTTATATTAATAATATTGTAGAAAGTATTGCGAATTTCGAGAATACTAAAATGTTTATTTATCTAATCTGTGCAACGGAATTTTCTTTTACAAGTGAATTGTAAAAGGTAGGGGATAGAATAAAAATAGTCTCGGTTATTTTCGAGATCCCGAGCATTCTACAAAGTTTTTTTTACTGACGAAACACCAATACAGTATAATTTATTTGATATTAGATGATATGTTGAATGCACCATACAGGAGTATTTAATATTCAACAGTGTAAATGAATACAAAATATAAGCGAATATCGATATTCAATCACCACAGAATACAGTATTTCAGATTGTTAGATTTCAATTACAAAATCATTTAAATATGCCCATCCCTGTTTATAAATGTTTAATAATATATTCTTACTTGAGTCCACAAAAGATTTTATATCGTATGTGAGATCAACATTCAAGTTTTCACTTTTGGCAAAAAGTAAGCCGATGAACCACATGGAGCAGTGCCCCTCTGGTTCTGGTTCTAATGGTGGAAGTGCTTCTGGGTTTACATGCGCCAATGTAATGTGAGGATTCCTTTCCAGTGTTCCTGTTTTTAAGTTAGGATTTTGCCATTTTGGCATCCGTGGATTATTAGCATTGCAATATTATCAAATGAATATACAAATTCAAAGTTTGACATTAAAAAAAGACACAAATTAAAATCGACATTTGTTAAATTTAATGATTTTTAACTGCTTACTCCTGTGAAAGATGCATACATTTATCTGAAGACCTATGAATAATTTTTTTTAAGTTTGTATTCCAATAAAAAATAACCTATTTTAATCTACATCATTTGTCTGGAAATAAACTAATACCAAAAGCAGATAAAATTCTTGATATGATTGACAAATTTACAAGATGCTATGTGTCATATTGTCTTCAAATTTTCTGTATATGCATTCATGAGGAACGATATTAAACGATTAAAAATAAAAATTAATATTTCATGTCCATTGTTTCGCACTATGTTATAAGTGGAAAATAATGCTTTGCGTATTCATAAACAAATTTGAACATGCCCATAGAGTCCAACAGAATATATTTATTGTTGTATTCAATATATTACCTATCAAATGCCGTATTTTTGATTCGACAAGCCCACACCATTCAAGTTGCTCTTCCGCGGCTATACTTCTGGCCAATAATGCAATATAATGTTTGTATTTGCCAAAAAAATTAGGAGGTTCGAATAACTTATCCCACGTTGCTTTCCCCATGATAATTTCTTCCGTGACTGACACCCCAGTTTCAAATGCTTCTTGCATAATGGTTCTTGTTGAAACCGACACGTTAAACGTTGAATTTTGTTGAGGATATGCTGGTGTAATTATTGGCATCAAATGATATCTATCTGATATATTTACCTTCGAAAAAGAAATATACCAGAGTAAAAAGCTTCTAGTATTAAAAAATGAAACTTATTCGAATGTATATGCGTATGATACAAGTTCTTACTCTTGGATCCCAAACTGGAAACCCTAAATTAACATTATCAGGTTGCTTTAGAAGGACTGGTTGCGGCCACTTCCACTGAGAAAATACAAGGAAAAATTTTTCTATTAGTGTTGCTGCAACAGCGTTCGGGTAAAGTTGACACGTTCTTGCAACCAACATCGCCCAAGATACACCTCCTAGATAACCTAGCACATTACTATAGATGCCATTTCCTAAGAATACAGAAGTAAAATAAAAGGTATGAAAAACATGTTATTTTATGAAATGTAAAAATAAAACAAAGTAACAATCTTACGTTTTGCCCACAACTTAATAGCTCTAAGTGCCAACCTAAAATTTTCTATATTAGGTACTAAACGTAATATTTCGTCTGTTACTCTGCAACCGTTAAGACTCCTCACACATTTCTGATCAAGATTTTTCAAAAGCATATCATCCTTAAGATCCTATATACACAAACAAAATTTATTGTTAGTTATACATGTATAAAACATAATTTAAACTGTCGCAATATAAAATTGTCTAGAAATAATTACTAACCATTGAGTCTGGAATTTCTTTAAGAGCTAGTTTTGCAAATAACATGTCAATTTCAATACCATCAAAATTCATTTTTATAACTGGTACAAACGCTTCTTCCACTGCCTAAAAGATATTAAATAATGTAATACAAAGCATTGTACCTTTAATTAAAATACACAGACATTTTATATAAGACACATCGACGATGTATTTGCATAGAAGGATTTTATGCTTTCTGTAAACTATAATAATTACTCTAAATGTAAATTGCAATACTTACTGTGCAAATGCTATTTGAAAACAAATTCATATTAAAGGGACGATTAGTTACTACTACTATTCAATATTATTTTAAATACATACCCTTAAATCTGTAACTTCTTCTTGCATTTTCAGCAACTCAAAGAAGGATGTAAAATAATCAGACCTATAGATGTGACGAGGTACAACACACAGAGCATCTATATCAGCACCTTTGTGATGTACCCCTAACCTATATGAACCGAAAGTATATATTTTACCGCCAACTAGTTCAACTACATTGGGTGGCATATTTCTGGCGATGCTCGTGTCCCTTATCCATTGCTTCACCAGTGTATTTAGTTTGCTAATTAAATGCAACAATTAGTATAACTTAAACATACTATTTGTTATAAACACTATGCAGTAAAATTATATGTAAAAAAATACCTTAAAATTTCCATTCTATGATTTAATTCTTCTTCCGATTCAAATACATTGTAAGGTTTCAATGCTTCCTTTAATTCATTTGTTCTTGTAAGATCACTGGGTTTCGGTTCTGCTACACTAATAGCAGATGTCATACCCAATGTACGAAGATTTCTTTCGTTTGAAGAATTTGTATTTGAGTTGTTACCTTGCGATGACCACATTTTGACATTCATTAATTTTGTTTTAGATCTATAACGGAACAACTTGTTACATTCAATTATATTTGCTTTACTAAACAATGAGAAAATACAAGAATTTATATTTTAAATTTAAATATTCAACAGGCTTGTATTAAAACTTGATTATATAAACAATTAACTATATCAGAACATACATAGTTGTCATCTAAATATTAAAAGTAATTTTATAGAAGCAAACAATTAATAGCATTATTATCAGAATATATGTAACAAAACAATTCCATAAAAAAAACTAATTTAAAATAAATAAGTTATTCATTATATTTCAAATATAAAACAAACAAAATACATGTAAATTTATTCAAACAATATTATTTTTCTATTAAATGTAACATTTATCAATATTCTTTGTAAGAATATGCTATAACTTACTTTGAAGTGAACAACATGTAATATTTGCTTTCACTAAATAACTATGTTTAAAACTTAAATTACATGTACAGTAATATAAAATGTAACAGCAACATGTGTAATACAAAAAAAAAAAACAATATTCAAGAAAAGAAAATAAACAGCATTGTATCATAAAAAAAAAAGTAGAGCATAAATAAGAGGGATAAAAAATAAAATTTATACGTTTATTTTACGAAATTTTTTGATATTTTACAAAATATGCAACAACCTTAATAGTTATTCAACGCGCAAATTTCGCCTACAACATGCGCACATGCTAAAATGCACAAAAAAAGTATGAAAGTCGTGGTTTTCTTAAATCCTTACCAATTAATATTTTGTCAAAGATGCTATGACATGATAAAGACAGAAAAACTTTGGATGTGTCGTCAGGTTATAAAACGCGCAAATGCTCGAAATAAGGGTGCATTACGTCCATCCAACGGTCACGGACGATTCCTGAAAAGGAAATTGTACTCCTAGCGCAAATAACACGTTCTGAGGGTTTTGCTTAGTCGTAAACCAGCGTGAACAACTTGTAAACAATTTATGAGGTAGCAAAAGAATTTCCAGAAACGAAGGTCCATAAGTCATAGATTGTTCGCGTCTATCTGATTATTTTATGTATTTTTAACGGAAAGCGATACCCCACAATATTAATCGCACTACACTTCGTGCACAGGACACTTACGTACCGCGGTGTACCGTGTAAATAAATAATTAAACGTTATTACTTGAAAATAATGGACACACGTATACCCGCACCACACCACCTACAGTATAAACATGGCGTCCCATGACGGCTCACTGTGACCATAAAAAACTACGTATATAGAATTGCATCTGAATCGAAGATAACTCTTCGAACGATGCAACCGCCGTATGGCGCCAAAACAGAGAACCAACAAAGTGAATGTTGCATTATTTATTTACATGCATGATGAGGCAAATCTACTAATATGTTAACATTTTATAATTACCCGATCTAATTTTAACATCATTTTGAATTTTTATAATTTCTAAACACTGAATTGTTTATATTCTACAAGTACTGTACTTTTAAAACCACGTGTCATTAGAAGTGCAGGAATTGCACCGAAGAGTTCGCGCTAAATCGACAGGAAATTTCTTGTAAACGCATAGCTCATGACTTGCATCTCGAACATGCTTTCATTGTTACATGTTATTGCTTACTTCTATCGTATCCAAATGTTATTGAAACATTATTTTATGTTATTGAAACCATACATGAAGTTTTACGTAACATAAATAATTTTATATGTATAATTTTCCACTGACAAAACCATGCAATTCGCAATGAATGTAAAGGTAATTTCCACATTGCAAAATCGGTGTACCACATATCAGTGTACATACTTAAGTCCAAAGATATTCCATTACATTTGTATATTTTATTTGAATTATTACTTTAAACGTAAATTCTGTTATTGCGGTAGTTATTATTTTTTAATAACGTAACGTAGTAAGAATATATCCAAAATTTCTTATAGGTTAACAAAACCATAGTAAAATAATCCGTAGCATAAGTTTTGTTTTACGAGTAAATCTTTTAGTTATGAATTAGTCATTTTTTTATACCACCCTCGTTAGAAGATTGACGAATCTAAATCTAACTGAATACGAGATACGCGGTAATCCCCCCATGATCTGTAAGGAAAACCAAAGTCACAGAGGCGACATCTAATTTTACGGCGGAATTTTATCCTGAAGTACTAGAAACACATGTAAACTTAATTAACAAAGGCTAAAAAATCTTTTCATTGCCAAACTATAGAACCCACCGCAATCTCTCTAAGATTGAACCAACATCAAAAGACAACCTTACTAAGTTTCTAAGAGAATCTAAACTTCTGTCCAAAATAATGTAAAATAGGTAGATGAAACTTGTAATCTTATTCTAGTCTCTCAGTCTGGTTTCTGTAACGTCAATCTTGTGTGGATAATTTGAGTAATTTAACTTCCTAGATATAATTATTTGCAAAATTGAAAGAACATTATTTTTAGACACACATACTTAAGAATGAAAAGGCAACATGTATTTTATTTAGACATATTAAATATTTCGTAAAGAAAATTCACAAATAAAATTAACTATTTTTTTTTCTTATTTTCCTATATTTTTATTTGTTTTCTCGTTTTCTTTCTGAATTTTCTGTTTCCTATTTCCACCTGTCTCATGTTTCTTACTTCAGTTATTCCCCTTCTTTCTACTTTTTTAACTCCTCCTCCTCCTCCTCATCTTCTCCTTCTTAGCTCTCAGCAGTCACTTACAACTAAAATTAAACTAATAAAAAAAGAAAATAAAACTAAAATAAAACAACTTAATCTCTAGTCTTAATTACTAGTTATCTCTACCCCGTTAGGAACATCCTCCTCTCCCCTCCTCTTCCACCTAACTTTCCCCATGTACCGCGACCCGACTCCTCCATCCATCTTCTTTTCTTTCTTCACAAATCCTTCCCTATCTTATCAAAAAAACCCTTCATTACCCTATACATACCCTGGTCCTATCCATCGCCAACAACCCTACCACGTCTTCCCCTACCTTCGCTATTTCCTTCACCTCCACATTCTCCTCCCCCTGCCCACACTCTCACCTTTCGTCTCTAATCAAACCTTTCCTTGCCAATGACCCTCTTAGATTATAACGATTAGCCCTTATCCTGGAGACCAGCCTAATCACTCCCCTATTCACCCCTCTTAACTTTTCAAACCACGGTTTAAACCTCTCCCCCTTACTACTGACCCAAAATGTCTTAAAATACTCCTTGCCTTTTTTCCTTCCCTTCTTTTCCATCTCCACCCTGAACTTCACCCACCCACTCTTTTGCCTTTGGTCCAACACCTCCTCAGTGGGCACCTTCATCCCCATGTCCGGTTTTTTTTTTTTATTTAACAAAAAATAAGCCAAAAAAGGCATGCACGCGTGTTCGTCATTTACATATTCTCTCGATCTTTGCGTTAGAAGTTTCAAAAATATATGGCGCCTTCTGTGAAGTGGGATTCTAACTACTAGAATGATAACAGGAGCACAGAATAGGAAAGAGGTCGACGAACGGCTGTAGAGAGAGGGGAATATTGTGCGAAAAAGACAGAGAATATGTATCATGGGTTGCTGAGAAGATATCAGTTGAGACGGCACAGGGGTCAGGGGACACGTGGCTCGCTTCACCTAACGTTACGAAAATGAATAAATTATTAAAGAAAGTAATCATGAATTACATTATCTACGTTTCTAAAATTTATTATTTCTATTTTAATTAATTATTCCTAAAGGTAAGATTTTTGTGAGACCTCTTCCCCTCTTTGAACTCACTAGGTAAATCGTATAGCCTTGCATGTTTAGTAATTTATTGTTTAGAGGACGTATTAAAACATTTATGGATACACGAAATAATGTTTATTTTTTTAAATAAAATATAATTAATGCAATTGGGTACATGCTTGCAGTCAGGCTTGAAATCTACTTCTAAACCACATAATCCCGAACCACTATGTCGTCCATTATAAAGTAAAGAAACTCCAAATCGGCAACCCACCTTCTATCTTCTTCGGTAATACGTTTAAATATTATTTCTGTGTATTAAAAAATATTTTAATTTCAAATAACTGGAACTGTGCAAATATATATATTTGTACACTATGTATTATCTTGTCATAATTATTTTATTGTTTGTGCATAGAAATATACATGCCTGGTAATATTTTTTCACAGTGTTAAATTGAAAGTTAAATTCAAATCCTTTCTATTCTAGCAGAATATATTATACACGTATACGTAATTCATAATAGATTAGTGTTTCGAAGCAGAAAAAAGAGAAAAGGAAATAAATATAATTATACAAAGGGTAATAAATAAAGAGACATATATAAACGTTTGGTAAACTCGGGCAATTAAACGTTTAACGAAACGATAGTTTTAACAAACTGGATAAAAGGAAAGATAGCTATTTATGTAGTTTGTATCATGAACGATGCAATCACGATGCAGTGGCAAAAAAAAAAAATTGTGTACATTGTATACCCTCTCAACTTTTATTAACACTGAAATAGAAAAGGTCACAATATTATATATTTAAATTAAATTCTCAGTTACGACAAAGATCGAAAACGCATTAATTCCAAGAGGATGGAAATCGAATATCGGCAAGTACATACGTTTCGGTTAAAAAATCGTTTTTCAACTCTTGTAAAAAAAAAAAAAATAAATAAACAATCGATCGGTTAATTTTAAAGGGTGTCCAGAAGGGAATCTAAAAGATCCAACTGATTCTCGTCCCAGCCTGCGGTGGCTATTAGCAAACCGGTAAGATCGTCTTCGCTTAAACTAACTTGCGTAGAGTCGGGGATTTCTGAGAGACAGTCTGGGATCGGAGGAGATACGCTGCTAGGCGGAGTCTCGTACAGCGTCGATAGACAGCTGATTGATGGCGCGCAATTCTCTTGTGCATTATTTAATACCATCGTTGTCATGGCCGTTTGTTTCTTTGATCCACGGATTCGTTGAGATATCGTTGCACGTCGTTTCGATTTTCTACCTTCTTCCATTCTTTCTAAATCTAACTTCCAGAAACCACCCTTTCCGGGCTCGTCCTTCGACCGTGGCAGCTTCACGAAACACTTATTCAACGATAGATTATGTCGAATCGAATTCTATTTAAAATTAACGAACACGTTTTAGTTTCTTACTCAGTCGTTTAAAAAGAAAAATGATTTTATCCAAATTTCTTTCTTCTTTTTTTTTTGTTTTATTTTAATTCTCGTACCTGCCATGCTGGGTCAGCATATTTGTAAAATAGAAAGTTTTCTCGAATCCATGCGTATATGTTTGAGAGGGATACTTTATTGTTGTTTGCACGCATCGCCAAACATATGATTGTAGCATACGAAAATGGCGGTTTTGCATCGGGATCGATCCGATACTTCTCAGCATTTTCAGCTAGATCTGTGAAAATAAAAAATTATTTTCTACGACAATTCTTGCGCAATTTAAGTGCTTGTAATAATTTTAATTTTGCTTTCTCGAGTATCGTTGCAGTCTCCACATCATATCAGTGTTAACTATTCGTATTTATACTAAAATGAAAATGTTTAAATAAATTATTCCAAACACTCGAGGTTACTATTTCACAGAGTAAATATTGTTTGTAAAAATAATTGTTTCTAATTGTCACAGAGATTTTTAAACTTTAGTCGAATCAATAAAGTTTTTCCTAAGCGTGAACGGTACGGGCAACAAATTTTACCATAATATAACAGAGAATTGTTTTAACGGTGAACATCGTAGGAATAAAGGAATGTTATTTACCTAATTCGGCCTTAATTAAAGGCGATAACTTTTTCCTCGCTTGTCTGGTAACGGGCGGCGGAGATGGAGAACAGGGTGGCGTTGGTAAATTAGAAGCACTCGTAATATCGAGCGATTGCAACCACGTAAGACTCGTTAACTCTGCTTCGACACCGTAGTCTTCGCTGTGCATCTTCTCCCTGATAAATGACGAATCGCGATCCGTTGGTGTTTCAATTTCGATCACCTCTGCCTTCATTTTGGTTGTTTCTCATCGCATAAGTACGAAACAGGTGACAAGAACCTGTACAAAAAGCAACCAGAACTTGAACAACGCACGTGCCACCCACCACGCACCACTTAACGTTCCCAATCAATCTTTTGTGATCTTTATTTCTATAAACGCGTCGAAACAATTTTTTATTGCCTTTCTGACCTTTTGATTTGTTACCAAAATTATTTTTCAATGATAAAAGTGTTTCACGCGAAGGCTTTTTTTAACCATGACTTTTTACATAAAAGATACTGAACAATTTAATCTATTTTAGTCTAAATGCCTGTAATTATTTAAATCTTTCACACATCTTTCATTAGAACCCATAACGCCATTTATGGCGAAGATAATATTATTTAATTTCTTTTCATTTTAATAACGTTTATACGATTTACAATTAAAAATATCGATAAATAAAAGTTGTTATTTAACGTAAATATTAAATTTAAAACGTTCGTTATAAATGATAGCAACGACGCAAAAACGCAACGATAGGGGTAGTTTAGGTATTTATGGCACGGTGTAGAAAACTCGCGATATTGAGAAAACATTCGTGCGTATGTTATTATTATTAACATTTAAATATTTCGTTTAAATGCTTGTCTTTTTCGGAATAATCTAATTAAGAAACATTATGAATCGAGATATAAGCTTATCTTTATTTTTACTTTCTAGCCATTGTAATTTACATACTCGGCCAAAAGTTTATATTATTATTATTATTTGATATATAGATATCATCAATTGTCAATAACGAGAACCTTGAAAGGTCTAAAAGTAAGAAACGAAGACTAGCATCACGGGAAATAAAACGTTTCGCGGTGGTGTAAAATTCAGATAGTTAACAATGAGAATTCGTTCCATCGATCGACAAAGAAAATTACTGTGTCCAATTGGTAGCAGTCTGCATATCCCAAGTTCACATTCTGAACTCACCGGCGTATAATACTGCGTCTGACGCGAATATATCCTTTACAAGATAATCGCCAATGCGAACGAAAATTTTTTTGATTGCTCGCGTCGACGATTAGAAAATTTTACATTCTTTGGAAAATAGGCGAAAACAAACAACACTGGACGGATAAAATACACTGAAAAACGGTAACGTGACGTTCGTACGCGACGATCACGGAGTCTCTCGATTATTTTTAACGATCAGCGACAAATTGAGGCTTCCCGATGACCCGAAACGTTCGCGGTAAATTCGTGTTTGTCGGTCTTAGCGAAGAATTTTACACGAGAAACGATTTATTATTACAGTGTATACATACGTTTCCACCTACATACACGGTAAAATGTCTAAACCGCATGATCGTTCGAATGAAACTAGTAGTACGGGGTAGCGAGAGCCCTGATAATCCCCCACTTTGAATCTAGTTTCTTGTCGTGAACCATTGGTCGTGGTCGCCGCGCGGGACAGGTGTTGGCTTCCTTTTGCAGGTGGACCATATGTACATACGTGCTATTTAAACCTACGGCACTCTTCCCTCGCAATAAACAGGGGAACCATTCCCTCGCCTTTCTTATTTATCATAATATTTGCCACGTTCTCTTTTCGCGTTTCGTTTTATCACAATTTTCTCAACCGGAAGGACACTTGTGCCACGATCATGTCAGACACGACGGTAACATACATACGTCATACAAATATATATTCACAAGTCAATAATTTTCTCACGCAGACAATTCGCTATGTTTCATTTAGATTACGTTTATTAACACTAGATTTTCGGAACCCTTCGATTTGACAAGCGTCAGACTCCATACTGAAGCTTGCAGAATTCATAAATATTATTTTTCATTAATTTATGCTGAATTTGATTAATCTAACGCTACGAATATATATCTTGATTAAAAGACAAACTGTATTTCAATATAATTGTTAATATGATAGTTTGACAAATGTCATACTCCATACTGAAGCTTGCAGACCTCATAAATATTATTTTTCATTAATTTATGCTGAATTTGATTAATCTAACACTACGAATATATATCTTGATTAAAAGACAAACTGTATTTTAATATAATTGTTAATATGGTAGTTTGACAAATGTCAGACTCCATACTGAAGCTTACAGAACTCATAAATATTATTTTTCATTCATTTATGCTGAATTTGATTAATCTAACGCTACGAATATATATCTTAATTAAAAGACAAACTGTATTTTAATATAATTGTTAATATGGTAGATTTAAATTTCTGTCCGTAAATCTAGTGTTAACTTTGTCGATCCTTCGTGTTTCTTTTGAATAATCACAATTATTCTTAATAAAATTAATCTAGCATTCGCCGTTTCTTATGAAAATTTTTAACAAACGCTTTAGAATTGCGTGGTATCGTTCAATAAACATATATTTTCATACTGAAGGTCGTACTGTTACAACTCGTTCCTTTTGTTTCAATATTCGTTAAATGATAGAGAAAAGAATGATAATTTTACTTTGACCATTTACGAAAGAAAGACGAATTATAGAAAATCGTATATCATAACGGAATAGCAAATAAATATAAACTTAATATTTTCTATTGCTTTAAATCTTCTTGTTGCTCCATTTTATTAAATTTTCATCTATTTAAATTCGCATTACGCTCATTTAAATTTTTCCAACGTAGTTTTCTGTTCCGTCTTTATAATTTGCTTCTCTTGATTTCCAATCTTCTCAGACACATTCAAAATGTTATTGCTTGCGGCTGTTCTCACTTTTCCATTTGAAATTATTAGCAATTGTTTGATGTCAATTTCGATATTCCAGTTCCACATCGAATAACGTTTCGGTCGGTGGACAGCATTATGTCCCCGAGTTATTCGGATTCGTAGAAACGCGGTTATGCTTCCACTTATGTCCTTGCACGTATTATGCATGTATACAGCAAGTCCTCGACTTGTGCGGTTTATTCATTCTGGAGTTTTCCGTGTATAAGCACACGACCTTAAAATCAGATTAGACATTTTTTTTCAAGGCAAAAAGAATTTATACTTAACAAATTCCTTAAAACCGTGGGAACGTCACTGTTCATAGAAGGCAATGCAAATAACTTGCTGCACAGTGTATGTCAAAATATAACATTTCACAGTTTCTTGACGTTTGTATAATGTTTATTTACAACGATGCTTGAATATTGTTCATTCTATACTTTTTTATTTTTTTACGGAGAGAAGGGTACACGTAAAAACTCAAAAAATAAAAAAGGGATTTTGAGCAAAGCTCTTTTTTTTTATTATTTGTTACTTCAACAAACGTTGCAATGATTAATGTTGTTACCATCGATTGAAATGCATTTTTGCTTTTATATTTTAAAATACATTGTTCGCCAACCAAATTTTCGTCTTGCAACCAAGCAATTTCGATTATTAAAAGTAACGAATGTATTTTTCATCGCTTCGATTAGGAACATTGATATTTCGAGAGAGTCCGGAGAAGTTAGAAAAGTTGGGAAAGCGTGAGAATAATAACTTTTACACCATTCTAGTGCCACGTATACCTTGCGATGAAACTTTGCTTCAACGAAAGAAAGTTTCGCTCGTATCTAGGAAAAAAGCTTTAGGACACGAATAAACTAAAAAATATTTTTGCAATATTATTTTTACGATAAAAACAAAAGAATTTATATACGATAGCAAAATTTCGCGTACAATCTCTCTGAAAATACGAGTTGGTGAGCAAAAAGCAATTTGAAAAGGAGTTTCCTCCGTGGTTTTATTTTTTATATTATCAACGGTTTATAAACTAATCGATTTACATAGGTATCTTTTGCGCGAAAGCATCGAGAAATAAAACAATAAAAGAGGTCGAACCTTTTAACCGATCGATGGCAACGTACTTAGATAATGAATAAATAAATAAATAAATAGCGGTAAGAATGGGATTAATTAGGTTTGGAAGTTACGTTGTATGTTTTTTTGTGTTAATAAAAAGCAGACGACCGTATTGAAAAAGCAGGTAAAAATCATTTGACAATAAACTAGAGGTGGTCGCATAATCTAGTCGCGTAGTAGAGGTACTTTCATTGATCGAATCAGGAAGGCAGTGACCGTCGGTTACGATATCCACCGGCAAAATGGAGGGGAAAGAAGCACAGCTATTCGACGATGCCGAGAATGGCGTGTTAAATTTCAGAACTCGGCTTATCATTGGCCGAGGTACGTTAGGATCGTTAGGGTGAAATCCCCCTGACAAAATCCCACGAAACGCAGACGCAACTTCACCCTCTACGCAGCAACCTTCACGTGGGCGTTATCCAAATATTCGACCAACCCTCTTTTCGTATAATCATGGAAGAAGATCGAAACGCCGAGGTGTTCGAATCGGTCCAAAAACAAATTAGAGTTTAGAATCAGGATCATTGTTTTTTTCCTTTACGATGACAAAGGTAATGGAGGACAGTTCGAAGAAGAGATTATTTTTTCTATCGAAATGCAACGTCTGGAAGTTGTGCAATGCTGTTTGCAAACGGCTTTCGACGAATAACGAAAGAAAAATTCATTGGAAAAAAAGATAGAAATTCAGCTGTACGTTGTAGCAAAGTTTCGTGCCATTTATGTAGTCCAAGTGGAAGTATCTACCTGCACGATCAATAATCTCCTGGGAACATCCGTTCCCCTGCTGGCTTACCCACCTGGCTACCCCTGCAGTAATAGTAACACCAGCAGCACCACCAGTACCACCAGCACCGACAATAGTAGCACCTGCTACCCTCCCCTGACCGCCAGTCGCGTCAGGTTCTGAGTCATGATCACTTTTCGTTTTATCACCATCTACCAATACCAATTGTTGTCGGAAAAATACGTTTCTCAACCTCTTCGGGGACACGCACGTGCACCCTTACTTTTTACACTGTTTTAAATATCCTATTATACATGGTATTAGACCACCACTGGGAAAAAATTTGAATGGGAGATTCTAGAGGTCAAAATAAGACGAAAATCAAGAATACTAATTTATCGATGGAGGCTTCGTTAAAAAGTTATTAACGTTTAAAGTTCCGCTCGTAACTGAATTTTTTGCTCAGAAATGGTTAGGAATTCAGAGGTATGTCTATTCACTAAAAATAATTGTACTTGACCCCTGTAACTAAATATAATTTTTTCAGAACGATTTGAAATTTTTTTTTCCGTTGAAGCACCCCCTGTCGATTTTTCATAGAAATTTGATTTTGATTTTTAATAAATTTGGTTGGCGATGTACAGAAATGTTGTCTAATACTTTTTTGTTGGCACCCATGGGCTCTACTTCAGAAAAAAATTTCAATGTGATACCTCTACTATTGCAGCAGTTATGACCGTTTGAAAATTGGACTAGTTTTAGGGGGTTTTTCTCACTTTACTATGTCAAGGAACAACTTTTTCAATATTGTTAGAATTTCTACATATTCGTCACTAAAATACGCATTGATTGCTTTTTGAAACATTAAAATCCTCCAATCCGTTCAGAAGTTATGACATTTTGAAGATTCGCATGAAATGTCGGGGTAACTTTTCTGACCAGAAATTATATTTTTGGAAAGGAATTTTTTTCTCGAAAATGGTTAGGATTTTAGGGGTATGTCTATTCATAAAAAATGATTATAATTGTCCCCTGTAGCCAAAAATAATTTTTTTATACTGATTTGAAATTTTTTAATTTCGTCGAATTTGTCCATTTACTCAATTTTTTTCTCGAAAATGGTTAGGAATTCAGGAGTATGTCTATTCACTAAAAATAATTGTACTAGACCACTGTAACTAAATGTAATTTTTCCAGAACGATTTGAAATTTTTCTTTTCGCCGAATTTAGGCACCTACCCTTGCCGATTTTTCTTAAAAATTACTTTTTCATTTTTAATAAATTTGTTTGACGCTCTACAGAAAAGTTGTTTAATACTTTTTTATAGGTATCCATGGGCTCTGCTTTAGAAAAAAATTTCAATGTGATACCTCTACTATTGCAGCAGTTATGACCGTTTGATAATTGGACCAGTTTTAGAGGGTTTTTCTCACTTTACTGTGTTAAGGAACAACTTTTTCAATATTGTTAGAATTTCTACATAATCTCCACTAAAATACGCGTTGATTGCTTTCTGAAACATTAAAATCCTCCAGTCCGTTCAGAAATTATGACGTTTTAAAGATTCGCATGTTTCAGAGAAGAATTTCTGGTCTCCCATTAGATTTTTGGTAAAGAATTTTTTTCTCGAAAGTGCGTAGGATTTTGGGGCATGTCTATTCACCAAAAATGCTTGTAATTGACCCCTGTAACTAAATATAATTTTTTTAGTATGATTTGAAATTTTTTAATTTCGTCTAAAAATTTCAGTATCTACTCGAATTTTTTTCTCCAAAGCGGGTAGGATTTCAAAGGTATGTGTATTCACCAAAAATGCTTGTAATTGACCCCTGTAACCAAAAATAATTTTTTCAGAATGATTTGAAATTTTTTAATAACTTTTTAACAAAGCCTCAGTCAAGAAATTAATATTCTTGATTTTCGTCTTATTTTAGCCTCTGAAATCTCCCATTAAAATTTTTCCCAGGAGTACCGAACACCCTGTATAAAAGACAACGTCGTCGCAAGATGGCTAAATAATAATTTAGCATTTTCTACTTCGTTCTTCCATAATCTTCGATATTACGATGGAAGTGGTAAGGGTGTATCAGACTAAATTTCGAATCAGCCCGACATTTTATTCTCCAGCGAGATAAACGTGTCCTTTCAACTTTCAATCGATCTGAATGACGTCCTGTCGATTAACCACCCTTGTACGGTGAACAACCTGCACACCTGCACGATGCGTCCCTGAATATTTCTAATAAAGCCATGTGCCAGTTCGCAGGTTCGTCTCCGGACATTATAGAAAACGTTTAGGGTGAAGTTGCGAGGGCTGTGCGCAAATGAAAGACAATTTAGAAACGTACAAGCGTGCTTGCATTTTTTCACAAATAGGATTCTTTAGACTCGGGAGGGTAAATGCTTTTAAATCCACCCACTTTGGACGATGATACTTTTATTGATCAGCGGAAAACGCCACGAGCACGATGCGCGTACAAATTTCCAGTTAATTTCGCGAGGGCGATTCAATCGGAAGATGCAAGGTGCTTCTTGTATCGAATAAAAGTACGAGACAGGGGCGAGAGACTTCGACCCTTTCGCTAAGGATTTCGACTTTAGTTCACAACTTGCTAAACAAATATCCAACTTTTGTTGAATAAATTCATACGATTGGATCTTCTCGATCTGCGCAAATTATTCGTACGGGAGAAGATGAACGAAACGATACCGAGTCGTTGGTTTATGAAAAAGAATGCATTAAAGTCAGCAAAGATCAAGAACGATCAAATAAAAAGGATGTTTCTTAAGTTCAGATTTGTACATTTCAGGGTCAAGGTGAATATTGTAATGTATTTGCAATGAGAATCTTTGAACAAAATCTTTACTATTTTTACCATCATTGGTACCAGAAACTAAAACGAAATCTGAATTATTGGAAAGAAATTTGCAAATAATACCCGCGTAGATGGGAACAAGCAACCTGTACTAAATTAATCGTGTGATCTTAGAGTTTCCTTGAAAATAGTAAGGCGACTCGAGGTCGATCACTTTTAATGCGTATCCGTAAGAAATGTTTATAGAGCATCGCACGAAGCATGATGTGGACGCGTATCAATGGGCAACCTAAAAGGCTACATACTACCCCAGGAAGTTACAAATATAGACACGAATGTGAGTATAGATTTGAGGAGAGCGATGGTGCTCTCATAAAATATTCAAGGGAATTGATTCCGACAACCACAGCAGCAGTAGCAGCGACGGTAGGTAGCGATAATATAGTTCGAACAACGATGTTGGTTGAAAATCCAAAGGAAGATGCGTGCGAAAAAGGCAATTACGCTTCTTTTATCCATTGAATCGTAAGAGAATATTTTTTACGATACATATTTAACAATTATCAAGCGTAATAAACTAAACACGATAAAATCGTCGAGAGGATCGCGTAAAGAGAGTACAATTTAAACTAATCCAAGTAATTATTATCAAATTTTTACGCTAAATGTGATTGCAATCTATGGTCAACTGTGAAAAAGTGAAAAATTATTTTACCCTCCGCGGTCAAAGACACTTGTGTTTCGGTGTCACACAAGTAATATAAAATATAAATAAACACCATTTAATATTCACCTTAACAGTCGTACCGCGTCGATCAACCAAAAGGATGGTCTTCTGGTGTTTCATTCAATCTGAAAATATTGAAAAGAAAAGAAAAAACTAAAAAAGTCTGTTAATATCTTACATTTTTTTTTTAGTGAAACTAGAAAATTAAAATTTATCGAATCTTATGCACTTGGTTCAACTATCGATGAATATGCACGCACGGGAGAATTCAATTATTTCAATCGTTGGACAGTATTTCTGTACTCGTTGCGTATTGGTCTCGGTTCGTTCGTCGCCATTTTGCAAAGTGTTGAAAAATGTTACCAAACAATTCGAATTTGAACCAACGTTACCTTTAGAAACTGCGATTACAACCACCAACCACCGGTGCCACCATTCTACCGCCATCTCCTTGCTCAGGTGAACGATACCGATACCACAGCTACACATCAAATAGGTATCTTACACCTTTATGCAGATATATGTACATTTCACAAGCCTATCGATCACGGTTAACATTCCTTTCTTTTTATGTATCTTCTATAGATATCGCGTCTATGCAAATAATTCGTTTTTACCAAATGAAGAATAAAGAAAAATGAAACAGATTGTACGGTACATACCTACTTGAATAAATAATGTATGAATTTATCATAATGAACATCATCCAAACATTCTTTTCGACAATCTCGCTTTTGTTTTTGCACTTCTTTTTTAATGCAAATAAACCAGACACTCTGAAAACATACGAAATCTTTTATTCTTCACACACGCGAACGAAGATTAATTCAAATTATTGAATTAACGTGTTCGGTAAAATATCAGTCAGTAATTCACACAACTATCATACGTCTAGATAAATGAATAAATATTATATTTTCCGGTAAATATAATCTCTTTAATGCCTGTTTTAAGAATAGACATAAATGTTTTTTACATACGTAATTTATATTTTGCTCCATTCCAAACTGTCGATGTGTAAGGTTCGCGTACGAATGTTTTGAGAAACTCTATCGTTTGGGCATCTGTTAAAAATTTGGTAATTTGATGGTATGGTGAATAATGTGTATATACACATACCTATAAATGCGATTAATGTATATACAATAGATAATATACATATTAAATTTAACGGAGTAAGCTTTCAGTCAAATATGATTTTATTCAATTAATGCGATCAAAGTTGAGTGAATTGTACAAGAATTGAAAATGTATTTGACAGAAAAGGAGAAGAAAAAGTTAAGGAATACGATGATTTGTATCCTAATCGACACGAATTACTTTTCCTTCTCCTTAATTTCTTGATAATTTTCATTTACATTTTTCTTCTTCTATACTACAAAAAGAACAATCGTGTTTCTTTGCGTTCTTTGTTGACCCAAACAATACACACGTACGCACGTTAGTCATAACGTCATAGAGTTGCGAAAACTATAGAAACGATATTATAACGTATTGCATATAATAATTCAAGCGTTAATTTGGTGGGATCTACTGGAAGGAGTTGTAAAATTTATAGTCTAACGGATGTGAAAAAAGATAAGACGAGAGCATGAGAACGTGAAGGGTTACAAGTGAAAAAAGTTGAGAAACTGTGTTATCGTCATATTCTTATTCCATACACTGAATACCACATTTTTAGGATTACGCCATTCTCATCCTCAGGATTCTTATACACGAAGCGAATAATATGGATTCAGTTTTACAAAGTGTTGTCATAATATAATTTGAATGAAAAAGCCGGTTTCGAATGTTCACCCTATGCATTATTCTGCAAATGACAATTTGTCATTAGAACACTTCTAATTGCTATGTATATAAGAACTCTGTGACACGATAATACATGATTCTACAGAAAATTATTTATTATCAACAATGATCGATGTTGATAAATTTTACTACCTACGCTAGAATTGAAGTGCAAATGACTTGCTCATTTACAATAATCAGTTTGAAAATTTGAAAAATAATAGAAATTAAGGTACAAACGTGGATCTTTTTATATTTTCAATTTAATGCCGATTGGTAGTAAAAGGCGTCAATCCCCTGAGAACCATGTTATCGAGAACGCCACTTATATACGCCGCAACGTCGA
Source organism: Colletes gigas (assembly GCF_013123115.1). Taxonomy (NCBI): domain Eukaryota; kingdom Metazoa; phylum Arthropoda; class Insecta; order Hymenoptera; family Colletidae; genus Colletes; species Colletes gigas. Next base: position 1,862,570 of record NW_025106646.1, read on the forward strand.
CCGTATCTTCTTCTGCCTTTCTGATAAAAGGATGCTCTAACAATTTATTGTACTTTGGCCGTTGCGTCTCTTCTTTAATTAAACTGTAACGATAAAAAGATAAAAAAAATAATTATTTAATCGTAGCATGAGCCAATAGAATTCATAGTTGTTTACTATATTAAATCTACTTACCATGTATTGACAAAGTTTACAAAATCCATAGTAAAATGGTTTCCATTTTCGTTTGGGGATAACCGTGGTGGATCACCTTGAACCACTTGATAAAGCTGCTCAAATACTGAATTCCACTTTGGATATGGAAAATAACCAGTCGCAATTTCCATTAACGTAATCCCTAATGACCAGACATCGCTTCTAACATCATAACCTCTTGCACGCTGAGGGTCTATCCTTTCTGGCTGAAAGATTATATTACAATTAACTGCTTCAATTAATAAGCATTAGATCCATAAAATCTTTCGAATACTCAGCATTTAATCTATTAATTTACGTACGGCCATATACGGTCTGCATCCAGCGTCTCGTGTGCGGGCAATAGAATCTACCAATTGTCCAGATATACCAAAATCGCAAAGTTTTATATTACCGTGCCGATCTAATAGAATATTACTAGGTTTTACATCCCTATGAATTATTCTTAACTTTTCCTTGAGGTAATTCAATGCTTTTACCGTAGCGACAGTAATTTTTCCTAAAATACGTTCTGGTATTCTTTCCTTTAATACCTCATGAATAAACTTATAAAATATATCCAATGAGGTGTCCATAAGTTCCATACATATCCAACAATCACCCTAAACAAAACAAAACAAAACGCAACGCAATGCATGGTTAACAGGTATACCTATAATTAACCGTTACTAAAGACATACTTCTTTGAATAAAGCTCCATAAAACTGCACGATACATGGACACTCATTAGACTTCATTACAACTTCTAAATCCATTAGTAGTTGGTTTTGTTCCCGTTGATCCACCGTAGAACGAATTCTCTATAAATAAATTATTATTATAGTTATCAATAGGATAATATTTTAGTTTGAATAACATTAAAGTATATACCTTCACAGCCATAACAGTATCACTTATCCTATGAATCATCTTATTTACAGTGCCAAAGCCCCCTCGTCCTATTTCTCCTACATCCTGAAGATCTTCGCTAGTGAAATCGTATACCACATTCGGCGATAACTGTAATTTTCCAGTACTTTGCATAGACTGGCACATTCGTAGTTTATCCCTATAACATTATGCATTCTTAATATGTATGAACATCATTGGAATATAAGTAATGTTTAGTAATTAACATATGTAATTTTTGTTACCTTGTTTTGTCAGGGAGATCTTGCGGAATTATAGAACGTGGTCTCAATGGTAATTTCGGCAAAGGTAAAGGCAAACTTGGACGAAAAGATCTATTATTAAATGTGATAATAACTGTACAAAAGATATCGTTTAAAAACTATAATTTAAATATTCTGTATCTTTGTTTCAATAAATATCTTACATTGGTGGACAAGCTGTTGCTCCGGTCGAGTTGGAGATGGAAGAGTTTGTTGAATTACTAAACGACATATCGCTTCCTTGCGTTTGCAAACTGGACTTCAATTGCCTTCGCTTGTCTGTTATAAAACAATTGCAAGTATTATAAAAGTTAAATGTATATATATAGATTACATTTAATATGTATGTTTTATACATATTATACCTGACAGTTCATTTTGAACATCACTGATGGATCCAAAATCCAAACGTAAAGAATTAAATGTTCTGCTGGAACCTAACATTTACAATAAAATTAGTCAAAATATTGACATTATCATAAAGATAATACCGTATAACATTTATTTATATACCACTATGTTTGTCTCTGAGTCTACATATTAATATAAATATATATACACATATATGTATGTATGCTATACGTATCTTTACATATATATACTTGTACATATACACACGACATATGTGCGTGTGTACGTAGAATAAAATTATATGATTTCTCAAAAATAAAGAAAGTAGCATGTAGGTTATGTAGCTAAAACGATTATTGCATTAATGAATAAACTTTCTAGCCTTTTAACTTACTTTGATTCGTTGGAATTGAGAAATTCCCTCGATTATCTGTCATTTTGAAAATTCTCAATGCCTAACTACTAGAAGAAGAACCTCTTAACGAAGGCACTTCTCTTAGGAGACCTTTCTGCAAGATTTGAACAATGTAACATATGTGTTCTGCTGCAGACGCACCATTTGTACAGTTTCGTTCTTTTGCAAGTATCGCGCACAGAAATCCTATTCTTTTACTGTCTTTAAACACTTTAGTTACCGTAAATGAACTTTCTTTCTATAGTGAAAATGAAAGAGCACCTCACCGTAGAGCAGATCTGTCGCGACCACTTATATAGTTGACGGCTGCGTCGGCGTATGCATACGTGCTATTTCGTGTAATATGTATGATAAATGTAAAAAAATGGTAATGCTAACTTTACATTTAACTATAATTAAACAGCTCAATACTGAGAAAAACCTTTTCTCTTGGATTGCTTTTCATTTTTTATTTATTTTCATTTCATATAACGTTTGACAGACCCGTACAACACAGAAGAAATTCACAAACTATCATAGTTCTTCTTTTTATCATATCAAGCGCTAGTAGTAACTTGTCACTTAAATACTATATAGAGGGCCTCGAATCAAACGTATACAAAGATTATCGTTGACTCTTATTGGTCTGTAGTCTAAAATGGTGGCCATGAGTGAGGGTATATAAATCTTTAGCAGTGCCCACTTCACTGCAGTGTTACCAGATCGTCCATCAGGGACACTAGTGTAGATACTATCCGCAAGGAGAACGCACATTGTAAATATCAACGCGAACGTGTATGAAAGTCGGTTAAAGCTCAGCGACAGTTAATAAAACGAGGCCTTGCTTCTTTGTGATAGAAAGAAAGATAAATCATTCCAGGAGTGTCTGTCCTTCCCGGTTATCAGTAAAAATAAAATACAATTTCTTATATAAAGTTTAATTTTGTGTTAAATTCATCTCGCTCATTAACCACCTAATGTAGGATCAGTATCCACAAACTACAAAACTCAGGCACGTGATACTTCACACCTACTTACTTAAATATATAATGATCTCGAATAGCGTGAAGGTAGAAGATAGAAGACGTGAAATCTTGTTTTAAAATCTGATTGGCTAATTCAAATAGTAACTTTTAAGGAAGTGGGTGATTATTCGTACAAAAACAAGTCGAAAATATAGAACAAAATTTTTGTGTACGACCTTCAGTTATCGAGAAACATAATTTTGAAAATCTGCGGGATGCGATACACGTGATGGAAGGGGGCTACGAGCCAAACAAAGTTGAGAAACACTGTACAAAAGGACTTATCGTTAATAAATATTTTGATTTTCATATATATGAACTTATATGAACACCGATTGTTAATCGATAATTTGCTCTCTAAGTTAGGACTAGAGATTTTAATAGTTTCAAAATTCATCAATACATCGCTGACAACAGCGAACCTAATGACCACTTGTAAATTAAGCCCATGATCAAATTGTCTTCTAAAATCAACAGCCAATTAAAATACTATACATTCGGTATCGAATATAGTTTCATTGTAATAAATGACCTATTAATATTTAAATTGTTGAAGCCTATTAAAAAAGTAGATCAAAATTTCAAGTCCGTCGCAAATTTGTAACTTTGTTACTCCTTAGCACTCGTTAAAAAGTTAGAAATCTATATATACTGTTTTCAATGTTAATAAATTTATAGGTTATGACATTCACAGTACAAAATGTACATGGGAAGAGCGATTTTTAAATTTACGAAAAATTATAACGTTTCGTATTTCAACTTGATACAGCAACAACGAAATTTACATTCGTATCGTGCAGAAAAACATAACTTTCCTTTGTTAATTTTAACGAATATATCACAATACTCGAGCGACAGTCCGTTAAAATGTTGGAATTGTAATTTTACATATAAATCTGATCTATTTTGCTCTAAATGTAAAATCTTACAAAAACCACCCGAAAATGTAACTTATTTCGAAATAATGGGTATTCCGAAAAGTTACGATCTAACGGTGACAGACGTTCAAAGAAAATATAAAGAACTTCAAAAATTATTGCATCCTGACAAATTTAGTAATAAATCAGAGGCAAGTATATGAAATATTATGGAATTATACCTTTCCATATAAAGATTCATATTTTGTTATTCTGTTTTTCATAGAAAGAAAAGCAACTATCTGAAAATTTATCATCACTGGTAAATAATGCTTATAGTACATTGTCACATCCATTAAAAAGAGGGCTATATATGCTGGAATTAAATAACAGAACAATACCAGAAGAAACAGATAATATAAATGCAGAATTTTTAATGGAAATTATGGAAAAAAATGAGGAAATAGATGATGCATTAAATGATCACGAAAAAATAAGAAAGTTGATGCAAGAAAATGAAGTGGTGTTAAATAATTTGTCAATGTAATACTTCCTCTTAATTAAAGAGAAATATGGTAGTCCATGACATAAACTAATGCAGCTGTTCTTTTATGCAGGGAAATTGCAGATGCATTTCGGGAAAATGATGTCATAAAAGCAGAAACTCTTCTTATACGAATGAAGTATTATGATAGTATACATACTAGATTAAAGAACTTAAAACGTGATTTAGGTATAATAGAATGAATATAAATATTTTCAAGTGTACAAAGCATCTATAATATAATTGTATAAACATATGTGTAATATAAAATGTGTGCTATTATATAGCACTTTATTACCTACAAATTATCTTACATCTCTTATTGATATATCAACACTTTATATCATTACAATATGTTATATATATATATAAAACAAAAGCAGGGCAATATGTGATAAAAATAATGACTCATAACATTTAACTTATTCCTGTTGATTATCTATTTCCCATTGCTCAATCCATTCGCACATTCTATGTACATTTTCTCTGACTTGATTTAAATTATTACTTGCTAATTCATGAACTATTTCTTCTCTGTAAGCTGATCTTGCCTCCTCAAGGATAGTTTGAAATATTTCACAATCTATATTGTCTTCTAACTTTTTTCCTGTATAACCTCGTTCGATTAAACGATCATATAAGATTGTATTATCAGTTCTCAAGACAAACACAATGTCAAACCATCTCTCTGGGAAAAAATCGGCTCCATGGTAATCAACAATTTTTCCACCTTCGCACATAAGACTTTCCATGTGGTCTAATAACTATAATTTAAATGTGTAGTTTATTAATTAACATAGATTGTGAAACATGTGATTATGAAAACAATTACCTTATCTTCATCTAAAATAGGACATTGATATATTTCATCGTATTCTTCTAAACATTTGTTCTCAATAGCAAATTTACTAACATCAATCCATTCTAACCCTGTCATTTCTGATAAAAGACGGGACATTAAACTTTTTCCAACACCAGGTGTACCTATGATTAAAACATTGTTTGTTTAACCTAACATTATACTTAAACTACATTAACTATTAAAATTACAAATTACCTGTTATTAAAATGTTCGGAGAATTTCTATTCATGTTGATTGTCTCTGAATATTTGAGTTATACTTTTTATTGTCGGAGCTATTAAAATAAATCATGTATTGTAAACGTTGTTAACATGCTTTTGGAGGTTAACTACGATATTCATGTATTATGTGACACGAGGGTACACAATATTTTGGATTCAATAAAAAAGAAACGAAAAGAAAGCAACGTGTTAAATTTCGATAGATTAAAAATATTTAAAAAATGTTCCTGCACCTCAATTTATAATCAATAACCTTAACACACGTGTGATATGTTAACTAAATTCAATGTTAAAAATCGAAGGTTAAAGTTTTTTTTTTTTTATTGTTTTTAATTGTTTAATTAAATATCATACATACTATCTCCAGTGAGAAATTTGTACAAACAAAACCACATGCCTGTGACAGAACCTTATTAGTTCGCTATATTCTAACCAGGAATGTATCATAGATCTAACGTACATTGGGTCGTCAAAAGGGTATAGCCGAATAAGGGGGACAAATGTACCCTTGAACCAAATTTGAAATACTATGGATCCATCGATAGAGCATCAGAAAAAAAACATTCTGTGGCAAATTTCAACCCCTTATCTTGTTCGGAAGGGTAGTTATAGGGAAAACTTGGATTAGCGAATTTGTGCCTATTTCCCCTATTTAATCGAGTACGAAAATTATGAAAAAAATCTGGTGCATTGTGGTTATTGAGATACGTGTTTGAGAATTTTTTCCGATTTTTCGATTCCAATTCCTAAGTGTGAAAAATTAAAAACGCAGAAAAATACCGATTTCGTATTGAAGCTTTCGAGACACCAGATTTATATAATTACTGTAAATGCATATTGTTATTGGTCATGTCCCTGAATTTTTTCAGATTTTTTAGCAGGGTGCGCCGTAGTAGCAAAAATCAAAAACCGATTTTTTCGGCGTTTTTCGCGTGAAAGAGCAACTTATACTTTGAATTTTTGTATTCCCTTTAATGGATAACCATATTCTATGGTTTTAAACAATTCTATGTTGAGTGGAACGGTGTATAGAATAGAAAAACAAAAATAAATCATCAAATTAAAGGTATCAGCATTATTTGCAAGAGGTGTAATAGTGTAGTGAGTAGGATGCTTGATTGCGGATACGCTGCAAACTTTTTGACGCTGGTTCGCGCGCCCCGTTTAAAACACATCTTTTTTTTATTTTATTAATTATATATATATTATAGCACCTTTAATTTGATGACTTATTAAATTTGGTTCACGGCCCCCCTCATTCGGCTATATCCTTTATTTTAAATATACTTTTATTTGTATTAATTAATGTGATAATTTTATATAATTTTTATTGAATCTGTAGTATTTGGGGCGTAACACCACGCTATTTGGCTCTTGTGAAGCTTATCGCAAGTCACGTGGTTTTGTTTACCCATAGTTTTCCGCTGGACGAAATATAGATTAATTATTTTGAAATGTATATTTTTAGAAATACATAACACTGTCTTATCGTGTCCAAGGTGTACAACATTATTATTTGTAGATACTGCTTAAAACTATTTCGTCAAAATTACTTTGCCTTTATTTGTAAAACTATAAATAAAACTAACTGTCGAAGGTCTATATTTTCAACATACTTCGTGGACATTGATGCAACGTAACACGTGTTGGGTCGAGTACGTTTATTTAAAGAGAGAGAAGACGTAGTAGTTTCATCAGAAACACGGAATTTTCGTCACTGATTCGTAAGGTCAATTTATCATTAGTATTAAATTTTTAAGCATATCGAGCGCGTGTACAGTTACAACGACAGTGAAATATTATGATAAATAAATAATCACCAAGAATCCCTGTTGTGGTATTTCAGGAACAATCGCTCACGGCACGACCTGGTACGACAAGAATGAGCTGGCATAATTCGTTGTACTCATTATTTCAAAGCAATCGTTTTTCAATATTTAGTATATTTTACAATGGTGCCGTTTGCTTTGTTTCTGTTTACTGATTATTTCGATCGTCATGTAAACTACCAGTCCTGTTTCTCAACACGATTTACCTAACCTGCGTTATTATGATTTATAACCTAATTAATACCCATAACATATTGTTATCTAGTTCCATTACGAAATGAAATCAGTTATTATACATGTGAACATATATTTTAATAATATAATGCAACAAATCATATATGCATAATATTATCGAAATTTGCTTGTTTTAATGTTTTGCTTCAGTTTCTACATTGAAGAAACAAACAAACAAAGTACTTAAAGTGGATAGATTAGATAGGTACACATTCGTCTGTTTAGAATATTCCTTTGGAATTGATGCTTTTAAACTCGATGTTATTGTAAACTTTTAATAATAATTAATACTTAATCATTTAAGTACATACAGTTGGCATTCAAATCGATAATTTATTAACGATAGATTTTCTGTATAATTTCAGACGAGAGTAACAGATACAATTGGTACAAAATCTATATACCAAAGAGGAAACGAGATAGCATAGCAAAAGTTTCACAAAAAAAAAAACACAATTGATCATAAAAGATTTAAGTATTGCAACGGTGCAGAAGGGCTCTATGTGCGCCACATCAGTTTCAGCAAATGGTACTTTAGTTTTCAAGAATATTGTGTCAAGGCATCAAAGACGGAATTCATTTACAAATTGTAACCTTGGTATACGACAAAGGCAACATGCGCAACGAAATCACTGCAGCAGTACTATTCTTAGTACAGCTGATAGAAAAAAACGAAAAATTTAGTCCTGATCAATTGGAATGTTTTAAACGACGTTTGGTCGAATTATTGACGGAACGTTTTAAAAATCATTGGTTTCCTGACAAACCATTCAAAGGTCAAGGTTATCGTTGTATTCGTGTAAATGGTCACAATCGGAGGGATGCAACTTTGGAGAGTGCTGCTACTGCTGCTGGAGTTAAATATGAAGATTTGTCGTTACCAGTAGAATTAACACTCTGGGTCGATCCTAACGAAGTTTGCTGTAGATTTGGGGAAAGTAAGGGGTCCTATTGCACATTGGCATCATTTGACGATAAAGAAAATACTGTACCAATTTTCCATGGAAGTGAAGAACGTGAAAATAAACAATCTGAGGGGCTGACTAAGATACAGGTTATTATATTATTATGTACATATTTGCCTAATATAATATATATTTAATTTATATTAATATTTTCTCGATTTTACAAGAAATTTTTATGAAATTTTGCAGTTTTGTAGAATGTCTAAAAATGAGGGATATATGTATGTTTTTAAAAATGAAAAAAAGAAAATTCCCGAAAAGTCAATTCCAAGAATTGGCGGGGTAGCAATTGGTCAATTTCGAAGAGAAAATTTCGACCAATTTTTATGGCATCACTGTACCGGTATTTTTAAGATTCTTTAGAATTCTTGAAATTCGCAATACTTTCTATAATATTGCTAATAAAAAACTAGTTCGATTTGCAAGATATGTATATCTTCGAGAATACAATGACCATCAGATTCTTGAAATTCGATTTTTTTGAATTCGGATTATCGAAAGTATCGAAAAACCTGAAAGTATCGAGAGTCGCGGTATTTTTGGGATTCCGCATACCTCTAGTTATCGTAGCTAAAACGAACTATATATCCCTTATTTTTATTTTTAATTTTTAATCATTTTATAAATTTGCAATTTCATCAAAATGAAGAGGGGATGGGGCATTGGAAACATTCCTTATTAATTTGAAAAAATAATATAAATTATGTAAAGAAGTTAGAACATAGTTAAAATAACAAAGTCTATGTTATTTTTGTACAGAAATCCCCTTTGACCACCAATGCAGAACAAAAATCAAAACCATTAAGCTCTGCTAATCAAAATCAACAGCATAGTAATAATGGTACAGGTAGGAGGCGCAATTTGAATAGCCCTAGGCTACACATTAATAGAAATCGTTCGTGGTTCGGTCCCTCCTTCAGTATGGGTTATGGTCCTCATCCAATAAGTCAACCGTGGTATAACATTATGCCTCCTCACTTTTTGGGTGGTCCGTCCCCACCGCCTTTTATAGGTCACCGAGGAAATAAGTGGATTCATCCACCTTCCTATCCTACAGGACCCGCCCGTTTCCACCATTGGTCCCCTAAAGCTGCTCTTAAAGTATAAACAAACCCTCTTTACGAAAGTAGTTAAAAAATCTGTTCCTTTGTATACAAAAAATAATATAAAATTAATACTGTTTGAGGCTTCCGTATGTAAGCTGTGTCCTTGGAGGAAATTGTTTTGACGATTCGCTAACATTGCAGCTAGCACATTGATATTGATTTGTGATTTGATCCTTGATGAAGCTAACTGTAATGTCGGCGAAACGTCGGAACAATTTCGTCCAAGAATACAGCTTAAACCTGGAAGTCTTAATCAGTATTAACTGTTAGAAACTGAGCTGTGAAAGCCTGAAATATCTTATAAAGTATAAAATTGTTTTGTCGATTTAAAAATTTTATAATTCAGTCTAAAAATTAGTAGTAATAATGAGAAAATGTGGTAATAGTAATAGTAATGTATTATTGTTTGCATTCGATTTTTTAAAAATTGAATATGAACGTTTTTATATTAGGAACAGATTTATTAACGTTTCAGTGACGAAACTTATCCATTTTGTAATTACAAATGACCTTGTTCGAATTACGACTAAGGCTTACGATTTTTTATGATGAGAAATGTTGCATTATTACATGTTATATATAAATAATTAATTGGATGATAGATGTTTAATTCCGGATGCAAGGTTGCTTGTAAAATATTAGATTAGTGAGAATTTACCTAGAAAGGATTGTCATTGATGTGTGAGACATAAAAATGAATGTTATATCACTTGTGACACTTTTTCCCCATTAATCCTTAAGGAAAGGATTTAGTAATATATAGATCGTATATATTTCAAAAGGGAGCAGTATTGATTTTAAGCGGGTTTCCAAAATTAAATACAATTGCTCATTAAATTATATGTAACAAATTTTAATGCCTTTATAGGCGATCTCAGTTCATTAGTAAATATTTCATATATCAAATTCTATCATGTAATAGAAAGAAAGAGTTTCAAATAACTTTTTCTTTGATGTATATATAAAACGTATTCATAACGACTAGAGCTTCAAAATTCACTTCATTTTTCAATATTGTTATAGAACAGTGCAGAGACAGAGAATTTAGCCATTTAATCTGCTAATTTATTAAAATAATGATATGCTACAACAATGTTGATAAACCATGTATACTTTGAAGTTCTAGTAACAGTGATTTGAAAATGATGTTTGATTAGTTCAAATCAATAATTTTGTCTTTTATTTTGTACATGTGTATTATTATATTACATTAACGAATAGGGAAACGATATCATATTTAATTTCACAGGTTTGTGGTGCAGAAAAATTTATAATATTTTTGCTTCAAAAAGCATACCATACCTGTTACATGAACATACTGCCTCTATAGAAATTCTGTTAATAATCAGTTATAGTAGAACGTTACTAAAAAAAATATATGGATTCCATGGTTAATGTGCAGTTATAAAAATTAAATCTTTATTTTAATTATGCTCAACGTGAAGATAAATTGAGCTTATGTTTTTAAGTGAAACTAATGAAACTTAGCATTTAAGAATATATATCATTGATGTTGGTAGATCTATAGCACATTGGAGTTCAAACTTTAATTCTGTCGTACTAATGCTACTGTCATGTACATTCAATTTTGTATATTGTAGACAATTTATAACACCATAGTAATTTATACCTACTTAAACCATTTCCTCCTGCTTTGTTAACACACACGTACGCGCCTTATCTTTATTCTGGATTTATCTATGTCTGAAGGTTTCAAAAATCAAGTAATACAAATAAGATTTTTTGATTGCAATTTTATACAGTATTTAAAGTGTTACAAGTTAGTTCTTTAGTAATTTTGTACATCGTTATTTATCTTTGATCACTATTCAAAGATATACTTTGTGTGAATATATGTATCACAGTTAGCAATTAAACAATCATTCTTCTTTAACTATTGTATTTAAATAATCTGCATTACTTGTTTTCTGAACTCTTTGGTCATGTGATATGAATGTTTTAGTATTGTTAGTGCCTAAAATGTGCAATTTCTTTAATTTATATTGTAACATAGGCTCGCTCATAAAAGTAACTATCGCCTTATACACGTGAAAATTTAACGTGAGAGTTACTTTTAAGAATTACGTTCGTACAAGTATGTTATTGGTTTATTGGCGCAAAAGATATTCATTCTTATGAAAGGTATGCAGTTATTTTAATGACACATAATTAATTTGTTTGGTTTAAATATTTTAAGAATTTTTGATCGATGTTCCAAAGCATTGAAATTAATAACAAAGTGAAGAATTTGTATTGAATGGCATAAGTGTTACCATCTGTTACATATATTTATATATATATACTGTGAGTTTTAACTAACTCTAATGCAAATTGGAATATTGTTGTCACTAGGTACACTTAGTGTCTTTAGATAAATTTCTAAAACTATAGCCAGGTACAGCATAAATATTATTGAACAGACTATATTAAAGAAAATTTTAATCAAATATGTAGTGTAAATTTGCAATTTTCATGTTTCACGTTTAGCATTATTTAATGTATGCATGAAATTTGCTCTATTATAAGTAATTTTTGTGTTCAATTTGTTAAAACTTATTCAGGAGTCATTTTGTTACGAAAGATGAAAATTCTATATGAATATAGATATTATAGTGTATATGTAGATTTAAGCAATGTTGCATTCGGACATATTCTTTTATTAATATATATGATGCTCAACATTTGAAATGTTCCAAACTTTTTAATTGTGTTCATGTATAAAAAAAAGAAAGAAAGAAATACTTTATGCTCCATACAATAACATTTTCAAGCGATAAGAAATGTTCAGGAACAATTTTTTTATAAGGAATCTACATTCGAATAATATGTGATAAAATACATAGTATTTAATGAATATCTGCATATTTGGTGAAAAAAATTACATAAATTTCAAGCAAAAAGTATATTCTCTTTTATATAAAACATTCTTTTATACCTGAAATTTCTTAACTACATAATAGATAGACGTTAAAATTTATAAGTGAATATAGTGCTTTAGCACGAAAAATTAGTATCCTTTACATAGTTTTCAAAAAATGTAGGAAAATAGTTTACAAAATAAGAAAGAAGAAGAAATACAAGATTTTAATTCTTACTTAAAAAAATACTATTTTTTCTTTTTTATGACCAATATGTATACAAAATTTTAATACTGTATTGTTGTACATTCTCTTATTAAAGCTGTATTTTACAATCGTGTAAAAATACATTTTATTAAAAAAAAGCAAATTTGATATTAAGTGAAACTTTATACTAGATTGTCTTAACGTTTGGATCATTTCGATTGTAGGGTAAAGCACTATATAAGCGTATACATATATTCTACCACTGCTGTGTCATATGTTATAAGAATACTTCTTGCATAGTTATGCAACAATGACTATAATCCTGTTCTACAACCATACTGATCTTCGCATTTTTTCATAACTTCAAATATATATCTCTGTTCAGTACTTTGTTTCGTGTTATCCAATAAAAGATATATTACACATTCAAGCAAAATATTTATAGATTATTAATTGTACGACCTCTTTACTTTTAGTATTAGAATCAAAATTTATGAACTTATCGATAACGTAATTATAAATCAAATTTTATGACGTATTACGACGATTCATACCTGTACTAAAAATCAAAGAAATCATAATAAAACTGTATTATTGGTGAATCAAAAATTAATGATTATTATATCATAATATATATATTTTTTATTCAATAAATTTGTTTATTCTCGCATTTATTTTTTTAAATTATACGAAATAGAAAGGCAAAATTATAATATATTTCGTGCATTGATGTTTTATAGTTTGTATCATTACACAGAGGTATTACATTGAGAGATAAAAGTGCTCTAAAGTTCAAATGGCAACTTTTTCGTAATTCACTTTTCATTCATTTACGACTTATGTTCATTTTAATTTGAAATCATTCCCTGCATTTGCTTGATAAGTGGAACGCAATCTTACGAAGGTGAACAATTTTCCAAGTATTAAATACACATTGTGAACTTATAATTATTGTTGTATTAACATCATTAACAGTTTTATGATTACCAGCATTATGTATGGGATATAACAAATACTTAATAAATATTTCTGCAAATCAAGATCTATCGATTACTTTTCAATGTACTTACCTCTCGACTGTTCTTTACAAATGGAGATCAATACGAAGTAAATTAATGTTAAATTATTTTAATTACAAAACTTGCGTTAATTCCTATCGTGTTTTTGCCGCGCAAAGTTGATAGATATCGCGATAATACGTCGATGTCCAATAAGATGTGCAATCATTCTCCTATGTGATTTCATTGGTCATGCTCGTGTATTGTGTTAAGTACGATTTTCATTATTGAAATTTTATATTCAAACTCGATTTTTTCATTCAACAAATGCTTTTTTTTTCCTTCGCGTGATTGTATGACACATCATGGAAAATCGTGAAAGTAATATACTGTGACCTCGGTAGTTGTTAAAAAGGGTCCGCAATAGAACGTGAACGTTGACGACCGAGTGGCTTAGACGAGTTACCTATATAGATGTGTGGCAAACGACAGGGAAATTTTCAATCCGTCGTTTCATAGGTTTTTATCGCACATATTTCGAAATTTTTATTGAAGGCGTTATCGCGTACATTGTCTTCGTCGCCGACGATGCTACGAAAAGATAAATTGCGCTGAAATGTGCACAAACTGTCCATATTTCTATACGAAGCGAACGATAGGGTTATGAGGCTCCAATTTCGAAGTCTCGCTATTCGTCAATATTTTTGCACTGTTTATAATATAATTTCTGCAGTACACGATGGCTGAAAAATGTAAGGTACGTACGTTACAATCAAACGAGTATAGTACGGAAGTAAGGAGTATATTTGAATAAAAAATTAAAATATTAGAAACTGAGTAATAAAGATCAAAAATGGTTTGTTTAACCAATGAAACAATAGAATAAAAGACGTCAGAATGTAAACATATTGTAACTATTAATTGATCTTTAATCTTTTGCAATAGGCTGAAATTGCATTTTCTACCATACGTAACAGATAGTATTACTTTTGTTTTAGGAATGTGGGTGTAAATGTGCAAACTGCACACATAATAATCAACAGCATAATGACATGCATTTACATGTAGAAATAGAAAATTTGCGCCAACACCTGATGGAAAGGGATAATCATATTGCTACAATGGAGACACAATTCCTCAACGAGGCTGATAAGTTTCCAAATGGAGAACTGGCTTCGATGAAGGAAGAGCTTCTAATATGGCAGGAAAAGTATTCAAGATTACACGATGCTCACAAACGTGTTCAGAAAGTAAATCAAAATCTGGAGGATAAATTATTGAGGATCGTAGATAAATGCGAAACAGAGAAAAGTGCATTTACCAAGGATATTGCAACTTTATCTCACAGATTGGCTGATGCGAATTACACTATACATCGTTTAACGCAAGATAATGTATGTTTAAAATATAAAAAATTATTTTCCCTGACTGAATCATGGATAAAACTCATTTCGAAAACCTATTAAAAAACGATATGTTTTATTTCAGGAAAATTACAGAAATGATGTGAATTTGGCGATACAACTTCTTCACTGTAAACCTTCCAATTTTGTTGGTCAAAAATATGATTCTGTAAGTAGTTTATATTGATAGTAAGTCCTCGAGTTCTGCATACCTAGGAATCTGTATAACTTCAGGACTTGCTATATTTGATCTTGTTGTATTACATGAATTATTCTAACAGTAATTACTTTTTTCCAGTTACCTACTGAAGTACAGGCTAAAGTTAGAACATACGTTGCGCAAAAAAAGCGTACGAATGATGCTCCTCCCGATGTTAAAAGTATTACAGTACCAATTTCAACGTTTCCACCGACAGCTATGGTGTATAATGTAACTAAGCCTGCACTTGACAAACTTAGCGACGATGATAGCGATGATTCTAAGCCACCGGTAGACGTTGTCTCTGCCGCAATAATGGCCAAAGTGTTAGAAGACCGAGAAAAAGAACGAATATTTTCAAAGCATTGTGATACATGTACTTGTCATAGGAGCATTTTGATGGTCGATGCTGAAACTCAAACTAACGCGGAAGACGTCTTTTCTTGTAACGATTGTGCTTTGAAATACGCGCAAAGCGTAGAGAAATATTCAGATAGCTTGAAAAATACTGACACAACTAGCCAAAACAAGGAAAGTCAACACTCTATGTTACACATAACTTATCACGAGGTAAATGAAAATGTTAGTAATAATAAAATGCAATATCAGAGCAATTGTACAAAGACTACTAGCAGTCATAATTTATGCACAAAAGATAAGTTTGTAAGTAGAAATGGTAATGTTGTAGAAAGTGTAAAGGAAGATGGTCGTGTAAATCCCAATACGAAAGCTAGTTTAAATAAAAAGAACTCGTTGCGTCGTGGCGATTTGCAGATTCAAAGCGTGTTTCAAAATCAGAGCGCAAACACGACGAAACAGATAATGCCTCAAAAGATAAGTAATATGTGTACTAATAACAAAATGAACTCTGACAAGGGAAAACAGGTGAAACCGTATAAAAAATGCGAATCACAAATCGATGGTACATTTAATTCGAATCATTGGAAGAACTTAGAAAAGAAATCCTCTAACCATAGTCATATAGTTCCTGAAAATTCCAACAGTTATTTCGACGGAAAAGAGCAAAGTCCCATTGACATAATTAATGATAGACTGTGGAAAAACGAATGGACGAAATTGAAATCACAAACCAACAAGGACAGTAAAAATATAAACAAAGTATATAGCGATATCGAAATTGATATTATTAACGACAGAGTTTGGAAGAATGATAAGTCAACGGAGGAAATCCATCTGCCAGCACAGTTAACTTTAATAGAAGTGAAAAACATAGATAACAATTCAAACCAAAATGATCCTAGACAAATGGAAGTTGCCACTAGTCCAAGTTTTAGTAGCGATAGTATAGTAATTTCAACTTCCGATCCCTCCAGCAGCTCCAGCGATGTTGTTCAGTCTCTCAGCGGAACGAATTTGCACAACGTCGTCAATTCAAAGCCCAGCAACCAAAATCGAATAACTGGTCCAAGAAATTGCCTCGTGAGAGTCACGCCAGGATCAAAAAATATTCTTCTAGATAATGCTGGACATTATAAAACTGTATTGTACACTAGCGGAAGTAACAAACAAAATACTGGTTTGATACAGTCGAAAGAATTATCTCGATCCGGATCGGAAAGATCAATTTCAACCAGTAGCGAGGAAAGCTCCCCGGTTTTGCTGCATGACAATAATCAATTACAAAGAGTAGCCGAATGGGTTCAGTCGTCTGTACACATGGACAATTCTGTGTCAGGTTACACGAAATTGAAGCCTAACGAAACCATAACGAACAAGAGATCTTTATTGTATTCAAACGAGTCGCAAACAAAGTCCAAACCGTTCGAAGACGCTGCGAGGTTGCATGAGAATACTCAAGAGAAAAAGTGCGAAAATTTAGTAGTAAACGTTCACGAACCCGGCGAGGAAAATTTAAATAATGATGTAAATAATTTTTCAGCAAATGTAAATAATGTTGAGCCAGAGAAAGAAAAAGATTTAATATCTTTCGACATTTCAAACGAGGAGGAGAAGGACGTGTCCAAAGCTTCCAACAAAATGGATAACGCAGATTTTAACTATGAAGTTAAAATCACTAAAGAAATGGAAGAGACTTACCTAAAGCTAGCCGCAAGTTTAGACCATGCCACGTTAAACATACCGCGTACAGATAGTGCAGATTTAACAATTGAAAAGTATAGAAAAGATCATAAAAGACTTCAGAGGAGCCTCGAGAAGGCGGGATCAAAAATGTAAAGTATTTCAGCAAATATTTCAGAAAATTATTAGTACTATCACAGCAGGGAGTTCCTTTAAAGATAACAGAGCGTTATTTTTTGTAACTATATGAAACTAAGGCTGTACCAAGATCAGTAGCTTAGGAGAAAACATTCTATACACCACTGCAGACATAGAATTATATTTATTTAATTTGTATAGTTAATGTTAGCATTGCAGCTTTATTACCTGATGAATGAGATTCGGTTGTGTGGCAGTCGTAAAATGTTGCTGAGATATATATATATATAACTATTTAGCAATTACAATGGACAGTTCTCTTACAGCTGATATGTGTAATCGGATGAACAGAATCTTGAAATTCTTTAAATATTTATTAAATTCTTTCGGTGTATAAACTATATGGAGCCACTTTACAAACGATATGAGAGATATTGTAATTTTATTTTAATTTCGTTGACTCTATGTAGTATTTTATAGAGCCATTCTATGTCGAAAAATAGCCCGATTAAATTAGACGACGAAACTTTTATTCTTGTTACTGCGATTAAATATTATAGAACGAATTACGTTCGTTTGTATTGAAACGTGACAATATTTAAGATTCGTTGTCAGATGTCAGCAGCTATGTTCTGGATGCGATATATTGGCGCGTGCTACTTCCAATGATTAGGGCCACGCAGCAAAGTGTTTGCATTGCAAAACAAGATCCCTCGAACTCATTTGATACGAGAAACATTGATAATCGTATCGACAGCGTTAACGTGTAAAATTCGAAAAATTTTATTTGACGATTGCGTCGCATACGTAGTGATAGAACGAATAACATATATTTTCCTTGCGTGCTCGAAACGATATGACAGAATATAGCGGTGACAATATTATAGTTGAGCTAATTATTAAGGTGTATCTGTGAAGCAACGTTTTAAGGAACTTCGTTGCATACGCGCAAGCAGAATATTTATGGGGGAAAATCTATAACAGAAATTTTTTTTGAAAGGATCATTATATGTGTTAAAGAGTAATCATGGTACCAAAGTTGAAAGCAATCGTTGCAAGTTAATACGTTTAGTACTTATTTAATTGTCCGCTTAAATCAGTGTATCATAGTATAATTATCGTCCGTTTTCTTTTGCACGTCTCCCTATATGCGTTTTTGTTTCTCGAAGAGCACATGTGATTTCTGTAAAAATAAAAAAAGAGGAAATAAGAATGTGCTGCATGTATGTAATTAGGCAATGCCCATTGGAAATGGATCTTTGCCTGATCTTTAATTAGTCGGTCTAAACTGATAGAGAAAGGTGAGAATTACTAACTTTCGTTTGCATGAAAAGTAAAAATTCAAAACTATATTTTAATAAATTACAGTGATTCCTACTTTTGAGTGACAAAATCACAGCCTCGTGTAAAACTTTAAAGTTGAAGTGAAGTGTTATCAACAGATTGGCGTGATTTTTACGACGAAAATTAGTTCAAACACAACTATAATTATACGTTATTCGAATTATTTCTGAAAAATAGTCTGTACGAAGTCGTGTTTGAATTTATTTTCAAGGGGAAAACCTCACTAATTCATTAATAATACTTACAGAGATATAAAAATTTTTATCAGAGTAAATTGATCTTGTCAGCCGAGAATTATAAAAAATTGTCACTTGAAAATTGGAAAATACTGTATTACAAACAATTAGTGTAAGTCTATTTATTGTTTGTAATTTTTTCGATGATTTTATTTGAAGGCAAGAGCGCTTATTAATCGATCAGGATTATACTTAGCGATTTTTTGAGCGCGTAGTGAATTGTCGGGGCGATAGAGATAAACCAGTGCTGTTTATACGGTTCTGTCCCTCTTTACATGTCATATTACATTTGTACGGGGTGCGAACCATAACGCAACGTCATTAACGTTCCATTCCTATGTTAACGGAAACGATTAGGGGAATATCTCTAAATTCCGTAGCTTACGTTCGACAGCGCTGCGTTAAATAACATTGCTGATCTTGCAGTCTATGCTTGTAACCTGTTTCATCAAGATACTTCAAACTCTAAAATATTGCGTTTCGATGCATGCTGCAAGAAGTGCAAATAAGCATTGTTCCCCGATTTCGAATACGCGCGATAGAAAGTTCCGCGTTACGCGAGTGTTACAATGGCGCGGTGAATCGAACCAGGACGTGTGTTAGAAATTAATTACAAATACGTGTAAATACATATTATATACGCATACGCATATATAAACAATAATAGCAAATCGCTGGAGATACAAACACGTGCAGAATGTTGTCTTACGTTCAAGATGCGGATGAAAATCGGAAAGATCGTGGTACTTTTAGGCTGTTTAGTATCCAAAACTAACTGATTTTTATAGCATCGTTAAGTGTAAGACGTTTTTTAAATTAACAATCATTGAGGAGGTAGTCTGGCCTGGAAAACGCTTTAGGCTTTCTTTGAGTATTAATTAAAAAATGGATCGTTAGACCTGTCGATCTCAAATTTTGTACACATATTCGTGCATATTTCGGGCGCTTAAATATTTTATTTTAAGCATTTATGTACTATTGCGTTGAAGGACAGAAGAAAAAGTTGTTTGATCTCCAGAATCAAAAACAGCAAATAGATCGTGATTATAATATGATTGCGGCTATCGTGTGAACTAAGATTTTTAAAAAAATAATCAAAATTGCAAAATTGCCGTCCTCGCAAAAACGTGAAATTTTTGACAGAAATTTTAGCCTTTATTATGCAATAACAATTAAAAGTTTTTAACGCGTAAAGTTGATCCTAGTTCATACGATACACGGACTTGAACTATATATGTGTGCAACGTTTCAAGTCAATTGGTTAATTGAATCTTAAGATATAGTGGACGCCAGTTTAAAAAAAATGTTATTTCAAGAAAAAACTGCTTCGAAGTTTGATACAGTCGAGAGGCGTATAAGATGTAACTTAGTTTAATCGACCTGTGCGAGGTCACATTTTTCGAATTTTGGAAATTCGAACTCGACAACGTGTATTCTGGATATATAAAAGTTTAAGAAAACGTAAAGGGAAAATTGATGTTTTCTGAGATCTAGACCAGACTATCCTCGTAATTAAAGAGGTATATGAGTCACCGGTATATCGATGAGCAAGTTATAAGTATACAGGGTGTAAGAAAATATTTGTCATGGCTTCAACAGATGAATCTATACGTTTTAATTGGTAAAGATTTCTAAAACAAACTAAATTCAAACTCCAAAGGTTACTTGTTTGTTTCTTGCTTCATTTTACAATACAAACTAGGCTCTTCAGTATTGGTATACGTATATCAGTGATTTCTTTAAAGAAGAGAGATTTCTGCGCTCGAGATTTATAATTAAAATATTTTTGTTATATTTATTTTAACTAATTCAAAATTAAGCTTTTATTGATTTAATTCTTCACTCTTTGATACGAAATTATTCAATACATTGAATCTCAAGTTAGTGTTTCATGTCTATGGATATCCTTAACATTTGCTCAGACTATAGCGCGAGAAATAAAAATATTTAATAGTTTGTTAGTGTATTCAGGCCTGGCCTAGGTATTTTGGCGCTCAGGGCAACGACGGAACACGACGCCCTTCGTTTAAAAACGTTGATCTCGAATTTTCACCCTGAGAAAATTTCTGCCCTCGAAATAAGTGGTAGGTTTAAACGATACAAGATAAATATACTTCTACAATTGATAAGATTCCATTGTTACATCGTTAGGTACTTCGAGGCCTTGTCATTTTCTCCAGCTTGTATCTTTAAGACAAATGTATCGATTTGAAAGTATTTTTTTTTTTTTTTTGTTTAAATCGATATATTTTTCAAAATACAGAAGACTGTATAAGTGAGAAGTGTAAAAGTTATTTAATAACGAGGGAAACGCGAGTTTTAAAAACGAGCAGGATCTTTTAGACTTCCACGAGATAGCTGAGGGTTGTTAGAAATAAATGTTTAAGTTATCCACATACTCTTCGTCTCTCTCGTATTGTAAGACGTTCCCCAGTTTGGAAAATACTGGATTCACCTGTGAAAACTGTGACGAATATCCGTTTAGAATAATCCGCGAAGTATATATTCCCGTCACTTTCAATATGCTTCAGACAAAATGGCGCCCTCCGAGTCTGCAAAAGTATCGACAAATGGAGATCGCTAACGGCATGGGCAAAGCAAATTTCACATTCGAAACTCAAATAAGAATAATCGAAGTTACTAAATTTCGACGATAGCGAATAAATTGTAAAATTTGATTTTTGCGCGACGTTGGTAGAGGTTTACCAAGAGTTTTATCGATCCGATTATCAAAGATTGATGTCCCTGCGGTTTTACTCGCATACCGCGTGTCTCGCTTCGATTCGTTTCGTAAATGACTCGTGCTTCGATCCTGAAACAACTGGAAGAAAGAACGGGATCTCTGACTTTCCGAACTACCTCGTTGCATTCCTTAGTCTTTGATAAAGAAGAAGATACGACCAAGTTCTCTGGATTTCCCAAGCGCGGGGGAACGATTTCGCGTTAATACGCGTTAATCTTGTTAATTAATCGAGAACGGATCGATCGCTTTGGATTCGAGCATGGCACGAGTACACGTGTAACAGTTACCCATTTAAGTCAGGTGTACCATATGTAACGCGACGGTGATTATTATGTAAACTGTACATATACAACCGAATAAAATGTGTTTAAAAGGTGACGCTGCAGTATTTTATTCCACGTATGATTTTATACAAAGCTGAGTGTTATATGAATAAATGGAATCTTAGACTATGTTTAAAGCATTTATATGTTATGTTACAGTCAATTGCATAAAATCGCAGTGGATAAAAATAGAATGATTAATGGAAAAGATTCTGCTTAGAATAATATTGCAATGAAGATTATAGAAATAAAATTATATTCCAATGATTTTTTTAAGATAAAAAATAAAGTGTATGCCACTCGTGAATGAAGAAAAGGAATTCTTCACAAAAAGACTGCTTATTAGAATGTTATTCTAAGATTTATAGGAATAAAACTGTATTCCAATGATTTTACTAAAGTAAAAAATAAACTGTGTATCATTTATAAACAAAGAACAGGGATTCTCAACAAAAAGACTCTGCTTATTGGAATAAGAGTCTACTAAAGTTTTATAGAAATAAAACTGAATTTCAATGACCATTCCAAAATAAAAAATGAACTATTTGCCATTTATAAATAAATAATTGGAACAAATTTTCTTTTGGCCTGAGAATAAAGTTGCTATTTTTTAAGAAAAAGGATTCATTTTTATTCTGATAAACTATTTAGAAATAGAATTCTTTTTACTTTTCATGCATTTATTATAGACTTATAAAGTGTATAAATTTCCAAATTTGTAGAACTTTCTGTTGTAAAGTAAAATGTCAGAATTTCTAAATTCGTACAACTTTTCTGTTTCACAGCAGGGTTGGCGAACTGGCACCTCGCGAGCCAGTTATGGTTGTTTCCCCTACTTTCCGGTTCCGCTCAGGCGCAGAAGAACTTCCCCCTTTGCGCCTACTATGCAGAGCTGGGACGAAGGCTCGCTGAGAACCTAACTAGGTAGTATGAAATCTGACGGGCTCTCTGATAGTGGAAGAGTCGGTTGACTGGTAGTGGGGACTCTTTTGGCTCTCTGTGGAGAAGTTAGTCACCCCTGCCACACACCACACACACTGCATGACCGAAACACACACACAACATTCAGAAATGCTACATACAAACCTCACAGACAACACAATATACCATACATCGCACGTATGTGAACACTTTACCTATCATACAATATACAATATAATAGTTTACACGGTATTTTTGTATTCGTCTTTTTTTCAACGTGTTTTTATTTATCTTTACACGATTTTCTTAAACACGTTTGCAAAAACGCGCACTAATTATTTAGCAGAAAATGTCACGAAAGTCATGCGTGTCCTGTACGAATATTTCAAATCTATCTTTTCTTCAATGTACTGTAGATACACTACAGGTGTGTTTCCTTTTCATTCTTTCATTTTTAACCTTTTCAGGGTCGATTTTTTTTTTTTTTTTGGGTCTACTATTTATTGACAGTAACTATAATTATAAAAAAGAAAATTAAACGTCCACCATATGTGGCTAAGAGTGTGAAGAGGTTAAACGTTTTTTTTATATGGTTTGACACAGGTATAATTATTTTCTGTTTCTCTTATTTGAATATTATCAAAAAAATAAAATACTTATTTCGAGTATGTACTGTATTTTCTGAATGTTATTTGCAAGACTTGTGCTCGGGACCTTTTTTGTTCAAATTAAAAATTTTAGTAAAAATACAATAGTATATTAGAATGCATATGTCAGTAATATCTTCTGGTATGGTCTATTTTCCTGGTCAAAGGGGTTTCTAATCTCAATTTGATCATGTCTATAGATAGACATATTATTAAAAATAATATTTGAATTGGTTTCTGGTACAGTTCGTCTTATTTATATCTAAATACACTGATCTTTTGTATTTTTGTACAATTAATTTTATGCATTACATAGCTATATTTTCCATTATTGCAGCATTTCTGTCAATTATTCTTGTATCGAAACACGATTTTGAAATTTAATTTACTGAAATTTTATCAAGTTGTATACACAGGATAGCGAGTACATACGTATAATCATTGTTATTATTATTATTGTAAATCTATAGTGCGCGTATTTTTATTTGTTTTCGACTATTTCTGTCAATTATTCTTGTATTAAAAAACGATTTTGAAATATAATTTACTGAAATTTTATCAAGTTGTACGTACAGGATAGCGAGTACATATAATCTTTGTTATTATTATTGTAAGTCTATAGTACGCGTATTTTTATTTGTTTTCGACTAAGGGCGGTAGTATTGCATTTTTACAGAATTCTTTCGTTTTCTTTGTTGCATAATTTATCGTCAGATTTCAGTACGAATTGCACCGATACCGCAAAAAAAATCTGACGCACGGTTGGTGCCGTGCTATCGGAAGCATACATGCACGAAATTGATCCCACACGATCAGGCCGAGCCCAGCTCGCTTAAATCAAGCTAATGTTCCAATAATTTGGATCCAGTAGACCTGGTTCGACCAAATGAATGAATGAATGGCCTCGCCTGCGAGTTTACGCTATACATGCAACGCTTGCGTAGTATAACGCGCATTCAAACGGTTCGCGGTTGTCTATAATTGTTGTAACACATTCCGTATATACAATCGAGTGCGTGGGTGGACGACTAAGCGTAGTATACTCGACGATCGATATTATAGACGAAAATCAGGAATAGTGTTATTTTACTACGTTCGAAACCCTCTTTCTTTCGACTTTTCCTTACTTTTCCTTTTTTCCTTACTCGAGTCGCTCTCTCAGCTTTGGGATTAGAAATTTCGTACAGTTCCTTCGTTTTATTTGAAATCCATACTTCGAGTACGTTACTATTGTAACTCGTACAATGTACGTTGTTTAGAATTTTTTTGTGCCTTTAATAATGCAAATTATCGAGATTAACATAATTCTATGGTATAAAGAAGAAAATTTACATTTCGGTGACACGCAACCCTCAAATGAAGGGGCCTATTCGAGACGAAATGTTTATTTGGGAAATTTTTGTACTAATTTCGTCGAAGTACACTAATTAGATTCGAGTACACATTATCTACCACATGTTTCCTACACTGTTAGCTTTAATAGAGAATGTATTCAAAAATTGCTGTCTTATACAGGATGTTTCGAAAATTTTTCCAGCGAATTTAGAGACGCGTTCTACGTGGAATTCTATATAGAATTACGCAAAGCAATTTCGAAGTAAATATTAAATCTGGCGGGACATTTGCCAAGTGGTTATATCAACAATTTTACTTTCCTTTCTCTCGTGCAACGCAAACAATCGATGCAATGCATGCAATTCCCTTAGAAATTAACCGGAAGTATTCGAATACATGTGAAAGTCCACGATACGGTATTTCAACGCGCGTGTGTCTTCTAATGGAGGCCACTTCGAACACCTACTGAGAAATTATGCAGTAACAGTTTGTGCGAACTGCATGCGATAACATGACTTAATACTTCTGTAATTTCTGTAATATAGGGATTAATAAGGTTTAATACATAAATTTATTTATTTATTTTATTTCAATTTATTTTAAACTGTTTCATATATGATAATTAAATGTAATAAGTAAATATATGTGTAACTAGATAGATAGGTAGCAAGCAAATAATAATAGTAAATTTAATAGTAGACTAGATATAGTTTGTAAGGTTATTGTTTATTTATATAAAATAAGCAAAACATTCGATTCTGTAATTTTTGAATTTGTAGTAGTAGATTTTGGAATGCAAATGGCCATGGAGGTGCAGGGAATATTCTAAGAAATTAAATTGTTTTTTCTATCGTAAAATTTTTGGAAGAAACATTAGGATCAGTAGATGAAGGCGAAAATTATGTTTCTTGCAAGAATAAGGAGATACACTCATTTTTTGGAAAGCAATACTAATGTTATGGAATGATTGGAGATACAATATTATCATTGTTTATTTAGTCCATATACAAGGGATATTGTTAAGAACGTATATGACTAATATAAAGTATTAATGTTTCGATGTGTAGATATCAATGACTGTAAGCGAAGAAACTCTTAAATTGGGCGTTTCGATGTGTCCGTGTGTGTCACGGGTGTGGGTGTTAAGGGGTTAGTAGCTAAACTCGAGACGATCCTGCACGTTCCCACTACCTGATCATGCTTAGATCCCGAGTAATATGACCAAAATCTTACTCGTAATGAAATCGTAAGAGAAATGTTGAGAAAACTTGGTTTTGGTCGCTTTATTTATACTTATAGTTTTCTCGCGGCTAACAGGACATATTTTCATGCATTAAGGTCGTCCCATATGTTCGTGACGAGTTTTGCACTACAACTTAAAGCAATATTTCAAAGGTGTCATGGAATTTAATGGAAAACCGTAAACCCCTTTTCATTAAACGACTCCTGCCCCTTCCTTTGGAAAAGCCATTATATCGTCGCTATAAAACTTCTTTGATTGTTACAATGTAATTCAAAGCTGTTCCTTGAAACGTCATTTTCAAATTAGTTAATTACTAATAAGCCCGAAAATTGTTGTATACTCTCCAGTTATTAAGTGCTTTAGGAAAGGTTTAGTTTTATTATATGCTAATAAAAATAATAAGAAAATTTTATATTTGTTTCAAATTTCTGTGAATTGTTGATGCTGTTTAAAATTTCTAAAATCCTCTGAGCTGACAAATTCTAGAAAACAAATAAAATTTGTCAGTTCAGGCAATTTTAAACATTCTAACATCATGAAACAATTGATTTCTTGATCGTGCTTGAGCCTGATTGCATGAATATTTTCATTAGCATACAATAAAACCGAACATTATAAGAAATAAAATACAACAGTCTCCAGGTTTATTAGTGAATAAACAATTTAAAAATGTCAATGGTTTAATAAAAAGCATTGAACTATATCTTAATAAAAAATCAAAGAAGTTTTGTAGCGACGATACAATGGCTCTGCCAAAAGAAGGGGAGGGAGTTGTCGAACGAAGAGAGGTTTACTGTTTTTCATAAAATTCCATTACATATTTAAAATATTGCTTTAAGCTATAGAACAAAACTCGTCATATTTTAATTAATTTCCATTATCCATTCGCTTTTGTCCTCGATTGTAAATAGAGTTCCACTCCAAACCGCGATGTCCACAAAATGCCACATGTAAATCATTTAAAAATGTCAATGCTTTAATAAGAAAAAGTTTAGTAAAAAAAAAAATTTAGTAAAAGCTACATCTTAATAAAAAATCAAAGAAGTTTTGTAGCGACGATACAATGGCTCTGCCAAAAGAAGGGGAGGGAGTTGTCGAACAAGGAGAGGTTTACTGTTTTTCATAAAATTTCATTACATGTAAAGCTATAGACCAAAACTCTGCACGAACATATGGGACAACCTAATATTTTAATTAATTTCCACTATCCATTCGCTTCTGTCATCGACTGTAAATGGAGTTCCACTCCAAACCGCGATGTCCACAAAATGCCACCCTTTCCTTTACGCTGGAAATGAGCGCCGTAGATCCTCCGGCGAAGAAATTGCTGGTTTATCAGCGTCGTTTCCTTGGACGCCTGGACATCGCGCGAGCGCCTCCCAAGTGACCAACCTCGTACCCTCGCTTTCACGACGTGCAGCCGAGTCGGCCAACCCCGCGGCAGTAAGGACGCGTTCGTGCTCACGCGAAGACGCGGACCGACGCCGCGGCCGACCGACGTCGATGCCGACTACCGACCCTTCCTTGAGGCTTGCACCCTCGTAAATGCACCCTGCCCGGCGACTCGGCCTCGCTGTCCACCTGGTAGCCAGGTAAGCCATCGACTACGTCTTCCTAAACTTTGGCTTACTTTGGGCGCTCGGCCGTCGAGTTTGGAATTAACCAACGTGGAATCTCGTTTCCTCGGTTCACGAAGTGCAAAGTATACTCGCTCGGAAGACACCAATCACCTTGACGCAACATCGTCCGGGCGGTAAACGTTAAAAAACAAGTGTAGAAAATACGATCTCGACCGGAGACACTCCAAACAATTAACGCTGCCTTCATCCCCCACTGCTTTCGCTGGCTGTACTTCTTCCAACGAGCATTCCACGGAACTATTTTTGTCCCCTTGTATCAACGCTTCGAATCCGCTTCGATGATTCAGAACGTTAGATTTGTGGTGTTTAACATTATTCTTTTGCTCCGTGTGTTTGCGACTGGGTTCGATCCGGTTGGACGTGTTCGTGAAAATAGCGACCACCGACGTTTCTCTGTGATGTATCACCGTACTGTAATATGTCTTGTTGTATATCCGACACCGGTAAGATAACGTTCGAGAAGTGTAAAAAATATAATCTTAACGATTCACGAATACGTCGTTTTCACCCCCTGCTGTTACGTTGGCTTTGATTCTTCCAGTACGCCGCGAAACTATTTCCGTCACTTTGTATCCGTATTTAGGATTGCGTTGGACTCCGTGATGTTAATCGTTTGTTGTGTTCGCGGGTGGCTAGGTGGGTTTTGAAATTTCTTGACGCATCGATGGAATTCGCGGCGGCTCGGCTCTCGTGACTGGCGAGCACGAGGTCGTACTTGAAATTTCATGGGTCAGGCCGTTTTTTTTTCGGTCTGGGCTGGATAACATCTGCCCGCGCGATTATTATAACGGCTACCTTGACGCAGCGCCCCGCGCTGATTGCCCGCGAACGTATCACAGGAACGTACGAATGGTCGCGGCTGTTTCACTTCGCGATTCCTCGAGGTTAAACTCGTTCATGCGTCGGCAGACGTCCGGGAACGCTCGCGAGGAAGGTGATCGATGGATCCAGATCACGGCGCGTAGATCTCCTGAACCCAGGACGTTTTAAACATTCGCAAAGGTCGCTTACTCTTTAGAAGCTCTGGTATATTTAAAAGAAAATTAGTTTTTGCGCAACGAACAATATTTTCGACCCTGATTGCAAAAAGTATTGTCGTGGATTCACTAATAAAAGTTCAGTAGATTCAGTAGATCTGGTATATTTAAATAAAATTGTAATTGTAAAAAATATTATTGCATTTGATCGTTTGAAAAGTCACCCCTAATATAGGTAATTTAAGTTTGTTCGAATTGGTTAAACGAAAATAAATAATTGTGAAGATTTGTGTATGCAAAACACGACGATGTAATCTTAATATTTGTTGGTCTTATCGAACGGAGAATTAAATTATTTTTTATTTTCCAGTCTTCTTTAGGAAAATTCTAACATAATTAAAGACTGTAACAAAATAATTCCTGTTTACAAAGTTAACTAAAATAAAACGCTAAATGAATCGATACGTTCCAAATTAAAAGAAAATAAATGGATTGAAAAATGATTAGAAAGATGACCGGCGACAGTGGTCATTCTTAAAATACTTGGAACAAACAACTACTTGTAAAGCTTTAAATAAGTTTGACGCCATTGAAACATTAAATATTTCTATTTTTCACGCTATAATTAGAACAAATTTCGAGGACACTCGTAGACATGGAAAACTTGCGTGGCAGTCGACGCGTTAATAGCGTCGTATCTAAAACAGAATCTTGTAGATAAGCTTAATCGGTTGGTTCAACTAACAGATACAAAACAAAATGGAGGAATATTGTTCTTTGCATTGTAACTGTTAGCGTTTACAGATAAAACGTACTGATTACGAGAGAGAATTTCTTATCTAGTTTTGATATGCAGATACGAGAATTCTATAAATGCGAGGGCCGGATCGAGAGGCCCAGCTGGCCCCTTCTCTGGCAGGGCCTCTGGTTGATGATTCAATCGTGGAAATGTTGCGCGCGCGAGCAGCGGTCTCCGTGGACGGATTTGAATCAGATCGATAAAAGTCCAACTGTTCCACTTAAGGAGGAAAAATCCTACGGAATTTCCTTGTTTCTTGGCCCGATAAAGCTTCGTGTCCGACAATTTTCTAGCGGACTTTATTTTAGATACCAAATCAAGCGTACTTCATCGTCGTTAAAAGCTAGTTCCGTTTCGAGTAACTATGAAATCAACAGTTACAATTTGTTATACAGCATAATGCACCCAATAGAAGCCCAATGCAAACAATTTCTATTTTCGTGTCTTCTTTCGGGGACATTTACTAATCGATAAGAAATAATTCCTTGTTCGAAGGATGAAACGAAATTCATCCAATGGAGGATTGAATTGTTTATTGATGGCCATGTAAATATTACATAAATTCTATTGAATAAATAGGAAAATAGAATTACAATGCGCCAAATACGAAACTTGATATAAACGATTGTTATTTAGAATGTATATTAATTGATTTACAAGAAATAATTTCTTATTTGACGGGTAAAATGCATGATGAAATTGTTTATCGAAGGCCACGTGAATATTGCATAAATTATATCGCTACAGGCTTGTCGAATTTTTTTTATTACGATTCTCACCGTTCTTGGAACATTGATCATAATCTTATCTTTCATGAATCTCCAAAGAAAGGATCTAGAGACGTAATATTAGGCAAAGAAGGAGGCCACGCAAAAGACGCATCATGTCCTAATCATCTGTTATTAAATTTGCTATTTAGATGTGGATCAAATAATTGTTCTTTTATCGAAGATAAAATAAAACTTCTAGAAAAAGATTTTCTAAAATACTATAACAAATTGTACTTGTTAATGAATTATCAAACAAGCATCTAATAATTACAGTATCCATAATGTCAAACCAAAGTTCCGAGGCTATCGATACTGGAACGCTATTGTTCCCTTCTAATGAGGATTTTCAGGTGGCCAATAATGTAAATTATGTCTATTAATGTGGCCATTGTTGGTCAATGTTGTAAATAGGCTTGGAATACTACAGTGGTTTCTGTGTTAAGCTATTGCGAGGAAAATGTAGTTAAACGTGAAATACAGTATACATAGGAAGCTAAGAAACGCTCATATTAAAATTAAACACTGTTATGAACGTGAACGAATAATTTAATTAAAAAAAAATATTTTATTTTTATATCTGGGACTACAGTAATAATAATTGCAAACGTTATGTTACACATAAGTACGTTTGTAGCCCATTAAAAATTTTAACATTTATTCAGACGTTTTCGACCCTTGTTAAGGTCTTCTTCAGTAAAAAAATTAATCTATAATAATTTATATAAATGTATAGGTAAAAAGTAGCTGTAAAAAGAAAGAAGAATGAAAAAATTACGATAAAATAAAATAGTAATATTGTTATATAGTAGCAAAATTATAATAGTAGTATAATTTTCTTCGAGGGTGGTTTTAGAAAATGTGAAAAGAAAAATTTTATAAATTTTAATACAAAGTCAATCAATTTTGATGAGTTTCAAATGGCTGAATCCTAACCAGTAGTTAATAACGAATAAAAGTTATAATTATTATGATTATTTTTCAGTCCTATATTTGTTATTAAACTTATAAACTAAACCATTTAATTTTTTCAATATACCTTAGTTTTTCTTTAAACGAAAAACTTATATATTCCCAAACACTTCATGTCGAAGAAATTACAGTTATGGTTAAAATCGATGGATTAAAAAACTGTTTCTATCAGTTACAAAACCAAATAAAAATTTCAATCTAAATAAAAATTCACGCGCAAAACAAAATTACAGTTTTAATCTAGACACAATTTCATGGACAAATTAAACCATGACTTTAATCTAAATTTAAATTCACCTGTGTGTGAGTGTTCCCGCGTTATTTTCACTTTATACGGCGGCGTTTCAATTTATCTTGCAAAATTATTTTTCGTTTTAAATTTTCAACTGTGAAAAACGGGCTAAAAAGTGTTTCTAACAAGTTTTGTTAGAAACGAGTGGAGTATATTCAGAATTGTACAAATTTGTGTGGCATTAAAAATTAAAAGGTAGAAAATCAGGAAACTTTGCATGGAAGTTTCAATTTCTCAGATTTTTTGTCATGGATTAAGATAAAAATGAAGTAAAACTAAAACATAATTTCGTATGACTAATTACTAGACTGCGGATCTTTATGCAAATTCATATTTTTATTAATAGGATTAATAAAATGGGAGCTTTGTAGATGATTGTCTCAACCCTTAAATATAATAATTCGTATCTTACTTTAAGTATTTCTTATATTTTTGCATATTAAGTGCATTCTGTAGTTTCTTGAGAATTAAAATTCCCCATAAATGCATAAACATCCGCAGTCTACTAATTACTAAATAAAGTTATATCAAATGTTTACATTTGGGGCTTCTTCATCGATGTCAATGATTTTGATATTTTTAGAAAGCAATTTTTTAATATTCTGACGCAAAAAATAAGCGTAGTTTGCACTTAATTTTGGAGCTATTGTTGTTACAAATCTATTACAATTAATGCTTATGCACTAGAAGCTGACGTTAAATAAATATTGAAATGATGACGAAGAAGCCCTTTATGTAAACATTTACCAAAATTATATTATTCTACAAATCATAGGTAAACTGTTGAAGTAGTAATTTTAATTTTTTAGGAGCACAAGTGCCTTTTGACTTTGTTAAGACATCATTCACTTAAAATATTTGACATTAATGGCCAACATAATAATTTTTCCACCAACTCGTACACCTTAGGATAGTGTCAAACGAATTTCGTCCTTTCCGATAATACGTTTACCTCGACGTAATAATTTCCCAAGATCAATGTTAAATCGACGCTCGTGTAATGGACGTTCTGCCGCGTATCGTTCGATACGTTCCTTTTTTTGACGTGTCCGCGAAACCACAGAAATTAATATACATGCACGCGCTTGCATTTCGCTGTTGATCGATGACAATTGTCAAGGAACACGATGCCTTGGCGCGACCCGCCGCGGAGACGTTTGAATTAAAGCAACGACAACGACTCGGCACGCGAGAAGTTTTGTTACTGGTCTCGAGTGGACGGAAAATATGTGTGCTGATCGCTTCCGTGTAATAAAAAACGAAAAGAGAGAGAAAAATAAAGAAAAACCGTGCGACCACATAATCTCAACTACGCCGAAATTTATCGTTCCAAATTAACTGCAATTATGTCGCTTCGAAGTTATGGCCAGAACGATACGGCGCGACGGTAAGCGTTTGCGTTCCGTAGTCTCGAAATAACCATTCGCGATGGAACAATGCGCATAGAATTTCGATCGTATCGAAATTCCTAATTTTTATTACCCTTTGATTACACATCGACGCTGCCTTTTGAAATCCCAAGGAATTTCGCGATCGATAAAGAGAAACTACACTTAAAATTCAATTCGGATTCCTCAACGTTCGAATAAAAACAATATGGCTGTTCCATTTTCTTTCTCTCTATGTTTCATCGTTAAATAAATCTTATTTTTATGTTATTCACGTGTGCAGACTCAGGATTCTGTATAAAAAGTGAAATTTAGCTATAATGGCTTGGTAGCGATACTTTAACCATCGTTTTTTATCTTTTCATTCTTAACAATAGCTTGTTTGAAACTAATACTTATTTATGATATCAACAAGTGTGCTCTTTAGTATTTAATTATTAATTATTTCGAATTGTTCTGGTTGAAGTAAAATTTCTTCCGCAGAGAATGCATGCAAACAAAGCTACGAATTTGCCTCCATTTTGCGCCAGCTTAATGCTCCGATGACGAGGCGCGTTTAACGAGGTCCAAACTTGAACGATAACCTCTTGCAACATTTTCCACGTACGACATTATTAGTAACAATTAGCCGGCGATGAGGCGCAGGAAAGGATAGCCATCGTTTTAATTAGCTTCTGTTGCGTAAAGTTTGCTTAAGTTGGAGCGTCAACGAAGCTCGAAGAGGAACACGCTTTCTTTTTTTTATACGCTTTAATTGGGCTAGTCGGGAGGTCGAATTTTAGCGAATACATTTTGCAAACAACGCATGCATAAATTTTTATACTTTAAGAACTTGGATTCGACATAGATTCGATATAATTTTGGCGCCAAAATTTGAATTTATGATCAAGTTACGATGTTTGAGGAGTCATTTGACATACAAAATTCGAACGATAGTGCACGTGTAGAGCGAGACTTTATTCAACAATGATGACGATTTCTAATGATTACAATTTTTTTCGCAAGGCAGAAGACTTGACATCACTTTTAGCTGCAGTTTTGAATTAACTATAATTTAATTTTAAAGATACAAAGATGGATAGCTTGTTATGTTCGATTTAGTTTATTTATCGTGTCATTGTGACTTTAAGTTTACAATATTGATCGAACAGTCTGTAGAATAATTGTCAACTCTAAATTACTGTTTGAACACCAAACGATTGAAGACACATTACACGTGTGTACACAGGTCCCTTTCTACAATATTTATAATTACAAAGATTGTAATTTCAGTGTAACAAATCGTTACAATAAAATTATTCGTCGATTCAAATTTAACTATTAATTTATATCTTTCGATCAATGTATGCCATTTTCTCGTCACACCAATTTTCTCGCAAAAGTAAAAAGAAATTTGAATCACAAGAAAGTCGAGAAATGAAAATTCTGAAATGCGTATTCCGAGGGATCAGAACACCAGGAGGTGGTAAAAATAGCAGTGTCATCGGCGTAGAAAGCCAGACGAGTTGTTTGCATTTCTTCGGCGGATCATCGATATAAAAACGCGCTTTCCACGGGCAGGATTTCTTATTGCACGGTCTGTCACAACGTATTTACAGCGAAATAATAAATCGACCAGCCGGCAACGAGAGTAGAAAACGCGAATCCTCATCCACGAGGATCAACGACCCCGTATGCGTCGGCTGTATTCATCGGGCAAGGAAGTTCCGCGCGGCGTAACGATCATGTAATACCCGATTATTTCGCGAGGCAGTCGAGCAGGGATCGTCGAATTAATTGTTACGCAAAGCTAAGCGATTCCACGGTTCATCTTACCGGGAACGTTTGCATTAGCAAACGCATTAATTAACGTCATTTACCTGGGAACGTTTATTATCCATTCCGTTGCGCGTCTCAGGCATCCATAAACGTCATGTGTGTCTCCTCAGACGTCATTTTTCGTTCGCGTTTCCCGAGAAATCATTCTTAACACTAGAACTACCAAAGCAGTCAAAATGACCCATTCGTAATTTCTAATAAAACTTGTAAAAAATTTACTCGACTGAATTTTTGAAAAATTATAATTTTCTATAAGAGAATATATAAACACTTATTTCCATTGAATTATATATTTCTTCGCGTATCTATCGTTTCAATTTCTTTGGTACAAATAAACACACCATAATTGTCGGTAGTTTTAGTGTTAATGTATCGTTTGCAAAGCTTGGTTCCAAGCAGAGTTGGCTAAAAATTATTAACATTTTATTTAGCTCTACGAATCAGGATCGAAACGACTGAAAAATTGTTCAAATTTTGAATCAGAAAGTTTTACAACGATGGATAACAGACAGAATCGAGTAGAAATTGCTTGTCTAATTGTTGCAAGAATTAAAGTAAGGAAAACAGTATAAAAGAGAGACTGAAATTAAAAATAAAAAATAAATTCTGTTATTCGAGACTTTTAGAAATATATTTATCAATGTATTGTTAAATATCCTTCCAGTACTACGTTCGTTTCGTCTAGTTTCGTTCATTCTAATGAGTTTATATCATGTTTCTAAATTATGCTGGACCGAGTAAAATATTTTTCGAAGTTTAATAAACTCGTAGAACAGTTCGATAATGTTCTACAGCGGTGAACGTATATCGCACCTAGGATTACTTGCATAATTTGAATATTTTTCGCGCATGTATGCATACTTTACGTGCCTAAATGTCATATGTTCTTTGCATATCTTACGCGCATAAACATCTAGGGTCTAATCATTAAAATTAAAAAAATGTTCACCGTCGTGATCCATGTTTCTGTGAAAAATGGATCCCACACAGTTTTCGACCTCTCGCGTTTCTACCGCCTTTTTCGATTTCCGATCGCAATTAGATAGAGTGGGCACTGGTCGTGCCTGGAAAATCGTCGATCATGTCACGTGCTCCTCGGGCTCGTATCTCATAAAACGGTTTCCACGGTGTCAAGGTCACAGTCGGATCTCTGGAATGATTCTCAGAATTGTGGCGTGCCATTCAACGGAAAAATAATGACTACACTTCGCAACATTTAAAGGTCAAAAATGATTTAGATCGGCCCCACAAGAACTTCGACGCTCCGAAGAATGGGTCAATTTTATTCTGAACTTTATTTTGAGCTCGATTCATCGGGTATCAAATGAAAAACGATTATTCTTTGGAACTATTCCCATTCGATCTGTGAAAATCGACGTTTGGGTTAATTTCACTCTGAACTTTATTTTGAGCTCGTTGCATCAGACATCAAATAAAAAACGTTTATTCTTTGGAATTGTTCTCATTCGATCTGTGGAAATCGTTTCTTTTTTAGACAAGTATCGATCTTTTAAAGTGATTAGTTGTTACAAACAGGTACGAAATACTGTAGAAGTTTGATGTGACAATCTAATGACTCAGAGGGTGTATTTTATAGTTCAAGTTATGTATCATACACATACATTAATTTACAGTTATAAAAATTCTTAGAATTACCAAGAATTAAATTCATATACACGATATATGAATATTCTGTTTAAATAAATAAAATTCCCAAAGATCGAACATTAAAATATAAAACTTGTTTTTCAATAAACGATTAATAAACGATAATCTATTACATAATTTCCAGTTAATTTTTTTAAGAGAAAAAAAAGAACATGCACGATTTGCGTCGATTTAAATTACGTTCGTGACCAAGCAGACCATACAATTTTTAACTAAAAGAAGGGTCAATGGTTCCAAAGTTCATGAGAGAAAAGATTTTTCAGGGAATCGATTTGAACTCGAAATCGTTTTCAGAATTTATTTTTTTCTACAGGAACCGAAAATCCCCAGTTTCGAGTCGTTGAATTTTTATTCGTTCGCCCCAGTTAGTGGCTCGACCCGTCGAGCGGATTTTCCATTAACAATTTAAGGAACCTAATTGCCGGAAACGATCTTGCATACGCCTCGATGTTGTTTTGCAGTTGAGCCGCGCTTTACGAAGCGATCGCGTTACAGTTTGCGCGAATGGTTCTCAGCATCGGAAGTCTCTGGGATCTAAAATCTGCTTTGGATCACGCTCGATGCTAAAACGGTAGCAATTTCTACGCTTTCAAATAAATTAAACATTTTTTTTATTTAGAAAAATTTTAACGAGCTTTCGACACGTTTAACGTTTGATAATTTTGACTCGTCAGTGATGCACAGTGCGAGAATAATGTGAAATCGTGGAGGTTGTAGTGAAATGCGATTCGTGGCACCGGTATTCATCGTGTCAGATCACGTGTTTGTTCTTGTAGAGGTACACTTTCCGTGATTACCTTAGCGTGCTATCAAAATCACTCAAAATGGAACGTATTTATAATATTAAAGGGTGCATAATATTAGAGATCAAAATTGGGGTTGCAGATTAACTACCCTTCGTGTTCCTCCGATCTGATCCTATTTCAAAATTTGATATTCGAAATTGTTCGTTACGTATACTATGTAAGACCAAGTTTTAATTGATGAACCACCTTATCAGCATTGATCTTGTTTTTTTTTTTTTGGAACTGAACTTTTCTTTAAATGTTTGAATTTTCTGATTAATATAATACATTATGCATATTTATTAGTCTTTGAGGCTTATTTTATGATAGAATGTGGTATCTGCCTACTGACATTGTATTAATTTGTTTGAAATATTGATATGTTTAAATTATGTTAAAAACAATTAAAGCACAAATGCTGTTGAAATCATTTTAAATTCAAAAAATGAAATGGGAAACGAAAATAATTATCCTTTAACAGTTTATATAATAGAAATTTCATCATTGCCAACGTTTTAAGCATTAATTATTAGCTCTTATAGGGAGGTTGGAGCGGGAGGTGGAGGGGGGGGGGGGATGATTCCGGAGAATCAGGCGGGGTTCAGGAGAGGGAGGGGTACGGTGGACCATATTTACGTACGTATTAGCTCTTATAGAAAAACAGTAGCATCTTCAAAACAAGAAATTAAACAAACAGGTATTAATTCTAATAAAATTTATCTCACAATCGATAACTCACACTGAAGATAATTCTACTATTTATATTAATGAAGAAGACTACTTTTGCTTACTTTGCAATTAATCGAAAATAGAATGCATAAAATATTAAACATGGGTTCATGAAAGTTGTGGAGACGTATTGAAAAGAACAAATATTTATTATCAACCCTGCTGTGTTAAATAACCATAAATATATTTCTAGTTCTTACTTTACGTTAAATACTTTCTATTTAATTACTGTTAAAGTACAGCTTAACATGCGTTACAAATTAATTGCATTAAATACGTTATTTCTTAGATATTGAATGTTGTATGGTTTTTTTATTCGTGTTTAACATATATAAGTATGCGTTTATACATACAATCGTATTTTTATTACAACAGATACGATTTAGGAGATGGATTAACATAATCATAACCTTTTATCAATTATTCATTTGTTTGAAGCATTTAAACTTGGAATTTCAATCTTTGGGTTAGATACAAGATATTTTAAGAAATTAAGAAAAAGGGTGGTTAATTTAATAATGTTAATATTGATTTAAGTCTTCTTATAAATTGCATAGAGTTAGGAAAATTTTATTCGCGAACAACAAATTCAAACTGTATTTTTAATTACTTCTCTCTCTATCGATTTAAAAAATCCACCAAATTTTAATCTACAAACAAAACAAACGAAACGTAAAGGAAAGTTAGTTCACGAATGAATCTAAAATTTTTGTTTGTTATTCGTGAATAAAATTTGCAATTTTCTTAAACTTTAATAGTAATAAAACATCTGTGACGTGATTTTACTCTGCTTCCAAACATTCGAACGCTAGCGTAAGCGTCACAATGGGTCGTGTTTTCCGGTTCGATCATCCGTCGATTGTTAGACGCTTCCTCCGAATAATCGAGCTTGAAAAAAGTCGTTTAAAGTCGTTCAAAAGCTAATATCAAACTCCCCCTCCCTACTCGAGCGACGTATCCAGTTCACCGGGAGACTGTTTCGAAGAAGATCGGTAAAACTGTGTTATTCCATGCATCGTCTCTTACTTTCTTGATGCAGCGCGTTCCGTCGGGGGACAGATTTCTAGAAAGCGTGCAACGATCCTCTGGAAACGCCACTACGGCATCGCAGTTCGCAAATCGCGCCACCATTGGCCTGTCCATTAATTCGAAAACGAGCAGTCGTCGTAAATCAACGCGTCGCCCGTACGTGGAGCATCGTCGATTACGTTTCGAGGACGAGGTCGTTCATGTTCGTCCAAGCTCGAATCTTCCCACTGACGAACCTGCCAGGAGCTGACGTTTCCAGTGACGGTCACAGGAATGTCGTTGGACGCGACGCAGTTTTTCCGTCGAGGGCCGTCCACCTGGAAAAAGTCGACGCGATGTATCGGGATCGTCACCTCCGGATGGCGTCTGCGTTGCTATTATTCCAGTGATTATCTTTCATTTATTACCACCGATTATCGTAGGCCGGATAATCCCCTATTCTGCCTCAGTAAGTCGAGTAAAATTTTTCTTCCGAAAACGGAGACAGAGTTGGGATTATCTAGTCACGGTGCCTTGAACTTTAGAGCGAGATCGTTGTGAGTCATTGAAAAACTTCGTGTTTGCGGAGCTGACGGTTGCACGATTTTCGTGAAGTGCCTTTTGTGAAAACGATGAGTAACTCGATAAGAGCGGCTGCGTAACTCGATTGGGAAACGGAGGGAAAAATGTATCAGTGTGCTTGTGATATAACTTTGTTCTTGACAAGTTGATTCGGTTGTCGAAGGAAAAGGAACGGAATATAATAACAAGATTTCATTAACCTATTTTATGTTACACTTCGCCTACAACCATTTGCATCGAAAATGTACGATGTTCAACGGTAAAACTAACGTTTTATAACGAGCGTATCAGCGTGACGAGATTAAAACCTAGTGTCTTGAAGAGTATGTTGGCGAAAACCACACTTAGGAACTAAGGAAACAAGAGAGATGTCTAAAAATTGAAGAAAAGAGTGGGTTAAATTCCGAAGAAACGAAATGGATGTCTTTTTACTTCTGAAACAAGGTTCATCGAGGAAGAGAAGACATTGTTGTCAATGTGTAACCAAAATTCAACTTCTTGCTAATCAAATTCATCATTTGTCTAAATTACTGCTTTCTCAAGCTTTCGTAATAAAAATAAAACTGTATTTATCGTTAAAATATTCCAACACTATGGGATACAAAGCCGCACACGAATTATTTCATAGCAAGTACCAATTCATTACATATGGAATTCATAATTATGCACGAGTATAGCACGTGAACCGCGCCATTGATGGTAATTTTATATATTCATAAACAATTCTGAAAATTTGTAAGGGTCGTTAGTTATATTTACTAAATTTTAGCGTATGTTTGGTGAAGAAAATGGCGGTGGAAAAAGTGAGTTCAACGACAAAAGTGATGAGTATAATTTGCAAAAAGTTGAATTTGGAGCGCAGAACCTTTGCTCAAATATGTTTCAAGAACAATTTTTAAAGTTCTGAACAGAAGGAGGAGATCTCCGGAAGAAGAAGGAGAATTTCTGACCACGAGGCAAGGCTTTCTAACTTGTCGTGGATCGTCCCTTCCTGTTCAGAGTGTTTCGTACCGTTTTGAATGTCGACGTGATAGAAAATAGTGTACGACCCAGGGGAGGGAAGGTAGAAAATGTAGTTCAGCAGCGTCACGGTATGGCGGTAATAAGCATAGCGCGCGTAGCGAGACCGACGCGATCGGGCCGAGCATTCCCGCCTATGAGAGCGTGAATAAAATGCGTATCCCGAGACTGGCTGTCCGCTCAACGAAGCCCAGCAGAAGCAGAATGAATAATCGCAACAGTCGACGAATAATTACGTTGTTCCACGCGGCTCTGTTAATTGCCAGACCCGGCCACGGGCGAATCTACTCGTTGATCTTC
Source organism: Colletes gigas (assembly GCF_013123115.1). Classification (NCBI taxonomy): domain Eukaryota; kingdom Metazoa; phylum Arthropoda; class Insecta; order Hymenoptera; family Colletidae; genus Colletes; species Colletes gigas. The sequence continues at coordinate 1,903,684 of NW_025106646.1, forward strand.
GACCGGAAGAGGAGCAAGGAGCACGATGAACTAGACACAGTCGGAGCCAGCTATTTCAAGGACCGTTTCGCGATCGAATTCCCGGAAACGCGCCTTTTTCTCCCGCGTATCGCGCTGAACGGAGGGCGTTAAAAATGTCGTGTTAATCACGGAGGAACGATCTAATTTGATTTAGCACCGTCGACGGTGGGGTCCCTAATAAACAGAAAACTAGGTCCCCGGTATTTGTTCTATCGTTCGATAATCGTTACGTAAACGATGTATCGACGTGCGAGTGTTCCTTTTGTTTTTAACGCAGAATCGGTAAGCGTGGTATAGAGATTCTGCGATTGTTGTTGTACGTTCGTTAAGCCGTAACGTGCTAAGTAGTAGTTTATCTGACAATCTAAGCAATTCATATTTTATCGGTTATCTTTTCACTGGTCTCGTGTGTTGTTTTCAGCCGAGTTTTCTCTGTGTGTTTCAGGTGAGAGCGACAACGGATCTCGGCGTCCTCCGCATCCTGGTGGTCTGCATGAAGGACTCGAGGTACTATATTTTTTTGGAAAATTACATGGGTCATTCTGATCCAGATAGTATTTTTGGAATTTCGAAATAAGAGAACTATGACATTTTAAACAACTTTTTAAACCTTGTGACAGGTTTAAATTTCGAGGGAATTTAGATTTATATCAGTAGTGGAATGAAATTTTATTTATTCATTGTATATATACAGTCGTTACTTCCACTCGTATTCATACACTATAATGGGGATTCACTATAATATTTTTACCGTAATGTTGTTTATTACACCTATGTTACTTTTATTTGAGAAATGTTTTTGTTTGTTTTTGTGTTTTATAATATTGACAGAGAAGTAATGCCCAATTACAAAACCGATAGAGAGGTATAATAATATAAACAGTATAACAATAACAAACAACATTTAAATCAGCCATAACTCGATCAGTTCCAATGCAGCTTCACTTCGGTGATCAGACGTGAAGTTTTTTTTTCCAACAACGATTTATCAACAATATATTTACAGTTATACATATAGAAACTTAACTTACGTTAAACTTACATAGTCTTTCCTATATAGCTGATGTTTGAAAGCCCCCTGCCTTTCTTTGTGGTTCTACCTTCCATTATGGAACATTTTAGATATTATATCTATTTTTCTTTTAAATTTATCACAGTGTGATGTTCAAAAATATACACTTTCTACTGAAGAATTATCTTTTTCTTACAGGAAAAGTTTAATGAAAATCTGCTTATGAAAATTGCATTTATTAGATACGTTACTTACATTCAGTCTTTCTTTCATTTTTACTGTACTAACCTAATTTTACTTTGTTGTACTAACAGTTTCCTTATATCTGCATATAACTATGCGATGTATATCTATGTAGATGTGAACCAGTGTTTCTAACACTATCGTTGAAAAGGTTTGTTTTTTATTTATTCAAATACAAACCTTTAGATATCTCAATGGAATATACCAATTTCAAAATGTAACGCATAGATACGAGTGGGAGCAACTATATATTAACCATTCCTGACCACTATCACAATACCAAGCTTATAATACCTTTTGAAATATTTCTACTTAAAACTAAAAAAAAAAATTCGATAATATTTCTCCAATCCATGGGAAATAAAATAAAAAATGGTTAAGTTGAAAGAGTTAAAATTAATTTTCAAACTTACCAAATTCATCATTCCTAAGCCCGGAAGAAGTATCGTACACAAATATTTTACAAATACTTTTGTCAGTTTCCACGTGTGAAAGTACACGGATAGTACAGAGACTAGGTTACCGAACATTCATCCTCAACGTATACATTCCCCCCTCCACAGTCGTTTCTTATCTCTGCTCTCAGCTTTTGCGAAACAAAGAGCATAGATCTGACTAAGCGTGATAGTGGGGGTTGGAAGGTTGGGGGTCGTAGGTACGCTCGAAAGCGAAGGAGCCTAATTCAGTTCTTCCGCGATTACCGTTTGGGGAAGCGACCGCGGGTTTTGAAAATCTTCCGCCTTCGGCCACAGACACGGTGCGTTCACGTTGCAGCTTCGGGGCCTCGAAAGGATGAGGCGGATCGACGACGGCCATGTTCCACGACCGCCTCCGTTCAGGGTGCTCGCGGCACCCGATGGGAATTATTTGGCACCCCCCACGATACCGCCGCCCCCGCCGCGTGCACCCGAGCCCTACAAGATCGCGCCATCCTCCACGTCCTCCTCTAGGGCCCACAGACGGTCCAGCTTCGTGATAATCGCGGACTCGAGGCCGGTGTCGCCTGAGTCGAGGAGCCCGTCGCCGACATTGGCCACCGGCAGAGTTTCGCCATTTCGAGGACGCGGATTCAAGGGACCGCCACCAAGATCGAGGTCGAGGCCACAGTCCCCGGAACACGCCGATGGACGGAAAAGAGGTCGAAACGATCGTCGAGGTAACCTTTTGTGTCAGTACTTTTCAAACTGGGGGGCGCACGATCCCTCAGAAACTTCCTAGATGCATAGAAAATAGTAATATGTCGGTCAACTTACTCTTGAGTCTTCCTCAGCTCCTTCTTGTTCTTTCAATATTTTTTTTTTGCAATACTAGGTCATTCCACGATTTTTTATCTCTGAATATTTCTCTGACGTTCCATTCTACTTTCAATACTTTTTTTGCAATACTAGGTCATTTCACAATTTTGTACTGTAACAAAATTTAAAACAATATTTTAAAATTGTAAATTCCTTTCCATTTCTTTGACAAGTTACATGTGTTGCTATAAGAAATGTTGTTCAACATTGTTGAAGAATTATAATACTTTAAAGTGTTCAGTGATATTTGTGAGTCTTACAAAATAATAGAATATTATTAAGGGGAGTATTTTAATATAAAATGCGTTTTTTTTTAACTTATTGGACTAAAATGCAAAAGTATTTCGATCATTACTGCAGTTTGAATTCCAAGAGTTCGATTATTAGAACTGCATGGAACGTTTTAATTAAAATAATTTTATTGAAATAGAAGGATATTAGATTTATTTATTTCAGCAAATTAAACATGGGAATCGAACCTTGTAGAAAAAAATATAAATTATTTTACTTAATTTCTGAGAGATTAAATATTTCATTTTTCAAAAATCAATAATTACTAAAATATTTTTCAATCAAAGGCGATAAGGGTGAAATATCCGTAGAATATTCGTTTGATTAATTTTCGAATCCAAACACGATGCGTTTATAAACATGGTTAGTGTGGTCGAAGTTATTGCTACATAAACTAATATTAGTTTCGCCGTAGAAGTGAATGTGGCAAGTAACCATAACGATAAAATTTAGTAATAGGGAAAAGCGAGATACGATCTCGCGACGAATGCGTTTTTACAAACATTTATAACGAAAAAATATCTAAACCGAAATTGTCGAGTCGTATATTTTGGAAATTCGAAGCTTGAAGAAACTGTCAGTTTTAACGTGAAACATAAACGATTCATTCTCAGAATTTCATTCTTAACACTTTTCGTTTTATCGAGAAATACGTAGAAAAAACTTCGAAAATCTTATACAATTTTATCGATGGTCTTCGAACAAAGTAAATAGAAATAATACATTTTTTCAAATATCTTCTCCATCTTAGCCACAAGTATATACATGTGGAGTGAATTATCAAATTTGATCCTTCATATTTTTCCTATTTTATTTCATAAAAAATCACCTTCCTTATATACATAGATAAATTTGCTTTACACGTGACAATACGTAAATATCTTTGTCTAATCTCTACGACAGTTAACGTGAAAAAGTTTGAAAAAGACTAAGGATAAGAGATATCAACAAAAACCTACTGTATATGGAATGAAAACCATTGTATTATTCTACAAGGCTCACAGATATCACCAATCGTATAAAATTATGACCAAGTGTTCGATCACTAGGTAAAGTTATCTTCTACACAAATGTTCAGTCCCCGTTTCTTACAATAATCGAGGTACTAAGGTACCAATACCTTCTCGCGCGTCCAACTGTGATTGTCAGTTTCAGTATCGCAGCAGAGCAGCCCAAGAAGAAGTCTCATACCGCAGCCAACTCGACAGCGCTCGACGTCCCTCAGCAAATCGAACGAGCGTCTTTCGTCGCCAAGAATCGGTCGCCGCGTGGACTCGCGAACCCGTTTGAACGTCACCGACTCGAGGAATCGCCTAAACGTGTCTGGGAACAGCAACAGCACCACGAACCTGGTCACACGTCGACAAACCACCAGGACACCCAGCAAACTCTCGCCTATCCAGGGTACTCCGACGAAGCCAGAAAAAACGCCGCAGTTCGTGCGGAGAGACAGGTCCAAGGAAGTGACGAGGTCGTCGACGACCAAGCTGCAAAAGGTCGCCGCGTCTCCGTCGAAAAATCTGAGGAACGCGAGGAGAGCGACCCAGGAGAAGACGACGTCGAGCAGAACGTCGAGCAAGGAATGCGTGACGTCTCCGTCGAAGATCCCCTTGAAGACGAACAAGATCGGCACGAATAACTTGAACCCGGCCAGGTTCATCACCATCTCCAATCAGCCTAACGAGAGGAGCAGAAAGGCGGGCGACAAGGGGTCCAAGGCGAACGAGTCCAATCAGACTGGCAAACAAACGGAAACGGGCTCGAAGGAGTCTCAGAACTCGTCGAGCTCGGATCGCGTGGGCAATTTGCACTTGATCGATCTGTTGAAACAATCTTCCGGCGCTACCGGCACGTCCAGCGTGGTGAACACGACGGCCACAACAGCCGTGCAGCCACTGCACATAGACGCGAACGCTGTTCCTTCGGAGAAAGATGCTTCAGAGAGAAGAAACCCATCCGAGAGGACGAAGAACAAGTCATCGGACCCTAACAGCAAATCTTCCAACCCTTCGAACGACGATTCGGTTGCTAGACAGGCGCAAAACGGTCAACCTGTCGGCGACGATCAGCGTTCGAACCAGGTCTCCAGGTCTAGCAAGCCTGGTAACAATTATGCTAGAACGAAGGGTGGAACGGACAGCAGGAACGATTCGCCCATCCCAGAGGCTGTTGGCGGCCATTCGAAGAACAGTAGCGTCGGTCAATCTGTGAAGAGCCTCAACAAAGCGAACGGAGCGGCGAACAACACCGGTTCGGCCACGCAGCAGCGTTCGAACAGGAACCAGACCGCGATCAACGATCAAAATGCGAAGAATTCCAAGTACAACGATCAAAAGTCTGAGGATCCGGCCGCGTTGCAATCCGTTTCGACGAGCAACTCGACGAGGACCAACGACGTGGAGGCGGCGAACGATTCCGTGAGGAATTCTGCGAGCACCGGCACGCAGAGATCGATGGCCAGTGCTACGACGAAACAGGAAGACGCGAAAACTGTTTCGAAATTGACCACAGAGTCGGAGACGAAGGTTCCCGCGAACGCTGCCACGGGGAACGTTGCGACGAACGCGGTCGTTGCCGATCAATCGACGACCGCCGCGAAGACGAACAACGTGTCCGCCATGATTGGTGCAGTGAACGGCTCGAAGAATGTGAACAGCGCCGAGGTGAAACCACGGCAAGTTAATCATGGAAGTGGTACGTCCTTGAAATCGTCCGCGGGTATGTCGGTCGATTCGATCGAAAGCGTGAGGTCCACTGACACCGGGGTGAGCGTGGACACTGTTAGGGGTGTGTCCTCGCCGAGGGAGAAGACGGGGATGCACGTGGTGAAACGACCGCAGGAAATCGAGACTCTCAGCGGGAACGTGGTGCACCTGGAACAGAACGGCGAGCCAGCGTGAGTATATATTTTTTTGTTCTAATAGGTTATTTAGGAGTCGATGGGACTATATTTATTGAGAAATGTCTCAGAAATTTTTTGGCGAAACAAATTTTGTCAAATCGTTCTGGAAAAAATATTTTTAGTTGTGGAGGTCAATTAAAATCATTTTTGGTCAACAGACATACCCTCGAAATCCCAACCATTTTCGAGAAAAAAATTCCTTACCGAAAATATAATTTTGGGCTAGAAATGTCACTCCAAAAATTCTTGCGTATATTTAAAACGTCATAACTTCTGAACGGATTGGACGATTTTAATATTTCAAACTGCGAACTACGCGTATTTTGGCCAAGAATAGGTGGAAATTCTGAAAATATCGGAAAAGTTATTCCTTGACCCCGCGAAATTAGAAAAACCTCATAAAAATGGTCCAATTTTCAAACGGCCATAACTCCTACAATAGTGAATATATTTCAATGAAACTTTTTTCTGAAGTAGAGCTCATGAGTACCTACAAAAAAGTATTAGACAACATTTCCGTACAATGCCAGCCAAATTTATTAAAAATCAAGAACTAATTTCTATGAAAAATCGACAGGGGTAGGTGGCTGAAATTTTTCGGCGAAAAACAAAAATTTTAAATCGTTCTAAAAAAATTATTTTTAGTTGCGGGGGTCAATTTCAATCATTTTTGGTGAATAAACATACCCCCGAAATCTTACGCACTTTCGAGAAAAAAATTCAGTAAGTGCAGAAATTTTTCGTCGATATTAAAAAATTTCAAATCGTTCCAAAAAAATTAGTTTTAGTTGCAGAGGTCAATTTCAATGATTTTTGGTGAATACATATACCTCCGAATTTCTTCGCACTTTCGCGAAAAAAATTCTTTATCGAAAATCTAATGTGAGGCTAGAAATGCTTCCCCAAAATTTTATTTCTATTTACGAAATACTTTTGTTGTTAAGTATAATAGAATAATTCTAACAATATTTTCTAGTATTTAGTAATTTTATTACGGATATAAAACCGTTTAATAATAATTTGACTATAATGTTCCCCAAACGGTCACCCATTCTTGTACTGGTCGTGGCCCAATGATGATTCCATTCAGTGATCGAACGTGGATCGTTGTTTTCAACCCGCACTGACCGTTGACGAGTTTCTTTTTGAATTTATTCAAACATAAACCATTATACTGTACGAATATGAGTGGGAGTAACAGTATATTTGGTCCGGAAATCATTCGATTACTAAAACAGAAAATCAATTTTTGCACAAACGCGTGCAATGAAGTACAACTCGAACATCAGTACAAGTAGAAATGGTGAATAATGAACAGACGCGCTAACCAAATCACACATTTTCGAATTCCATTATTTTGAAAGCGATTATAGGAATAAATTTACTGCGAAGGGGTTGCTTCACAGCAAAGGCACTCACTTAGCTATTCTGGACGTGTCAAATTCAGGCTATCGATAATATCGTATTTTATTCTAGTACCTAATTTATTTTAATATTGCATTTCATTTTAATACTTAATTTATTTTAATATTAAGCTGTGAGCATTGCCTAATTTTCTTTTTACCCCTAGGAATTCAATATTTGTCATCACTATAATAGATCATCTAACAAATTAAGTATTTTAAATCTTCTGTATTTTTTTGGATATTCTAACAACTCTGAAAATTTTTAAACGATCATTGTTGGAGGATATAGGTTAAAACCAAGATTAAAAAGCATTTGAATATTAATTTTAGTCCATATTAGCTAGAAATATGAAATCCAGATAAAATCAACAGCATTTCAGGTGTTTTAGGTTGTTTTATGCATCATGCGATTTTCCAAGCTCGCGAAGTCATATTTGCAAACGTCGCCAGATGTTTATCTACAAGGATTCACGCGCGGGGACTATTTATGTCGTCGGAAGTGACAATAAATCGCATTCGGGTTCGATTTAAATCCGTATTAAAGGACACACGATATACGTTCGCGCAAAACGACCGCGGCGGATCAGAAAATCGAATTATAAAGCGGGGAGGCCGCGACACGAAAGCAGAGCATCATTCTCAATTAAACGAATCACTTTCGCGATGAGTCGACCGCGCACCGAAAAGAATTGCCCGCTGCTTCCGGCCAGGAAAGTTATGAATCCGTGAAATTGCTTCTTTATGAAATCGTTCTCTTCGCCGTGCTTCGGGACCCATTTTTCGTCGAAATTACCCGTCCAGTTGTTTCATTAACAATTTCATGGCGGTGCGCCCCGAACGAACGAAGATGGAGTTTCGAACATTATTATCATGAAACGCACCATTTTATTCGGGGACTTCATATGCAAACAAAATCTCTTTGCGTTTGTGTATCGAAAATTTATATAGAAAAAGAATGTTTCTAAATGTAGTTTAGAACAAACAGAAGAAATCGTCTAGAACTTATATAATTACAAACAAAGATACGGTTTTGTTCAAAGAAGGACAAAATTCTTATCTAGATAAAAGTTTCGAATAACGAATAAAAGATAAACAACTTTTGAGAAAAGTTGCAGACTGAATTATAAAATTAAATTATATTTCATATTGGAGAAATGAGAGATTATTCGAACGATTGTCTGACCGAAAAAACGCAGCAAATAGATCGCTATAGGATGTTGCTATTCATCATCTATTATCCGAATAAAATTTTGCCTATCTCTGGTTTTAAACAGCCAGTGTATCGCCACGTTCGTGAATATCTTGCAACGTGGATCGCGAACGAGCTACATTACTGCGCAGTTATTCATTGTTACGTCCTCTAGCGCTTGGCCACCCTCATAATCCACCCCTGGCGGTCTGTGCTTCCCCTAACTGGGTATTAATTGTTATGCACAAAATTTAATGGAATGCAGGCCGAGGCGATTAGATAGAAATTATCGCGAAACGGTGACTGGACAAGAAGCGAATATTATTCCGTCGTTAAAAGTTTATCAAAGGAATTTACCCGAGTAGGAAGTTGCTATAAAATTAAATTCTTATAGGTGGGAACGTTTCTTTAAAAGACTTCTGAATATTCATGAGAGCATTAAACTTCGCGAGGAAAAATATTTTCATAGAATGAAAAATAAGAGAAACAGCACGATTTTACTTATTTTGGATGCTCGGGAGCCTATTTTTCTTTATTAATATACGAAAACAGATTGTAGAGAAAGTTTGTTTAACAACGTTCGACTCCTGTTTTCAAAGTCCCCTTGTAGATTTTAATTATTTAAGTAAAACATTTATGATGTAGATGTTTTACAAAATAAGCAGTGGCTAAATATAAATTATATTCATATTTGTTTTATGTGCATCGATAAATATAGAACTTTTGCTGGACTCGAACCGGAATCTTTTCGTAATGGCGGCCATCGTTGACACGGTACGCCATCTAGGTGCTTGATTTAAGCGAAAAAAATGCAGTTTGAATAAGTAACAAATAAGATTCCATTGAATATTTATTAAATGATACAAGATGAGAAGCTACTTAACATTCTCGTGTAAAATTAAATTTAGTTTAATATTTATTTAACAATATATCACAGAAATTGAAAAACTACAAAATCATTACCCATAGACTAATTTTAAAACATAAATATAAAGTTACATTAAAATTCATTTAGGCAAGAAACATTTTGTTTTAAATAGTTAGAACGTGTTTTAAAGCGTGCCTTTCCGGCGAACATATTTTTTTAGAAATTTTTCGCGTTCGCAACGCTTTCCCTCCTAAGTAAAAAATAAAGACGACGAACAGGAAGCCCGTCGTTGTACGCGTGCAATTAAATTGTTCTACAAGTTCGTGCTGCCGGGAACCATTTCCTACAAGTATCGTAGACAGGGTCGCGCGGAAAACTTGGCTCATCGCGTTAAGATCCAGAGTTCCTTCACCCCGGTTGGCTATAAAGCACAACCCTTGCTGGTGGTCGATGCAACCGAGCTGGGTTTATCGATCCCGCGGAGATTTACATCGACGGAGTTTCAGCGGCCTGGCTCAAGGGGATTGCTGGCCAGAATCTCGAATCGCCTCGTTATACGAGCGTCGCTAATTAACTCGAATCGGTAACGAAAAAAACGGAAGAACCGTAAAGAAAAAGAGAACGCTCGGTGCAGCGAAGCGGGCAGACCGTGTCCATCGTTCGCGCCGTCGAGTCCCTATTATTTTTCTTTATCCCTCTTCCACTCGATCCTTTGTTCGCGAACGGCGCGATAAAATCCACGGAGATCGCCAATGATTAAGAATAATTCTGCAAAGGCATATAACTGATCGTAAAATGGCGAGGAAGTGTCTAAAAAATCCGAAAACTTCCTTAGAAATTGACTTCTAAAAAGTAGTTATTTTACTGACAGTTTACCTTTTAATAAATCTAGGCCTAAAACTTTGTGAATGTATATTATGCAATATTTGGTGGTTTTTAAACTTAGAAGAAAAGAAGATCGTTAACCCTTTGCCCTACAATGATGAGGCTACTACACTCGTCATCAAGTCTCATACATTAAAATTATTTGGGATTACGTTGAGTGGTCAAAGGTTAATATATTGGAGGTTCTAAAATATCTGTAACTGTCGCTACAGGTGTGCAAAGGAACTCGAATTTCGTTCTACGCGTAATCTTTCGGCCAGCCCTTAGTTAATTCGAAATGGAATCACCAGCGCCTATCGCCAACTCTGAAAATAATCTCGTTGAATGTGCACGCGCGAGTAATCGGGCCCGGTAGCGCGAACAACTCCGTACGCGCGAGCAAATATTATCGCTTCTATTATTAGTCGTCGGTACGGTTGGCGAACGGGATTTCTTTAAAAACACGGTTGCACGTGCAGACCGTTTCCGGCCAGTGGAACGCAAACACCCGGTTCTCGCGATCGATTCGCTCGTTTCGCCGCGCGATTAAAATTCCGCCGTTAGACACCTGTCATGACAGTCGCTTCTTTCGCGGTTTTTGCCCCGACGACGATTTCGAATCCACCGGACACGGTCGTCGTTTCCCGTTTTCCGCGTCGAACGAGCACGGTACCGGATTCCTTTTTGCTCGCGGAAGCTGTCGAGATTCCTCGAGTTCTACGCAGGTAGCGGTGCACCGAGGAATCACGGATTTTCCAGTGACTAAACGCGATCAAAAGTATTAAGCATGTTTATATCGATTTATATTAACACTCTCAAGAGATAAAGATCAGAAAAATTATAGGATCGATTTGTTGAGGATTTTAGTTTCTAGTTTCCTTGTAATTTGTGGAGAGTCATAGGTCAGACTTGTACCAATCCAAAAAAACGAGATCTCATTCTTTTGTCGAATTTCGTATTTATGTTTTACATGTTTTCGTAACGAAATGAACGTATCTTAATTTTAAATGACATTAAAGTGCTAAATTAGATGTACACTTCTGGTAGAAAATAATTATGATTATGCGATTATCTGTAGAAAGATATCGATAAAATATTATTTTTTTATCATTTAGAACATTTTACTTTATTTTAACGAGGGTGTATACGGTTCATAAATTCACGTTATAAATTTGCTTATTCGATTTATATTTGTAGAGCACAAAACAAAATAAATAACTCTTCCCAGCATAGAATGTAAAAACAAAAATAAACTGGAGATATTTGTGTACCACGATTAATCGTATCGGTGTTGATCGAAAAATAAACATAGTCCAAATTTATTTAAAAGGGAACGTCGAGCTCATAGAGCTGCGGTATAGAAATAAATGATAAGAGCCACGTAGTAAATAATGAAAGGAATTAAATATCTGGATAGTCTTAAAATGTAAATTGGAAAAAATAAAAATTATGATAATTGAATTTATAGTCAATATATTTGTAGATTTTATTAAATTGCGGATCGTTGATAATATTATTTTACGAATACAGTTTGCGAGTGACAAAGTTTAAAAAAAACGTACCAAGGTAAATATTGTTTTGAAAATAAAAGTCCAAGCGAACGAAAATGAGAGAACAGTTATCTATAGATAAAATATCACCGTTTATTATATTTATTGAATAATAAAAAACATGTCTGTATTGGAAGATGAGGAATTTCACATCATTTACGTGTTTCGGTGTAAGTATGCGCCTGTTTTATTTCAGAAGGTGTTCGAAACGATCGCCGTTAATTTCCAATTGACTTTCTCCTGTACAAGTACTTAAGCAATCAATATTTATCATGAAATATTTATCACGATATTCCCACAATATCAGAAGACACGCGAGAACAGCCGTGCATGCATGTACCACAACCACTCCGGAACTCATCGAAAGTGTGAAACAAGCATCCATTCATCATGTTCGAAAGTGTATGAAAGTAACAGTAATCATCTTGAACATCTTCTGCAATTAGATATGTAAATATCCATACTGAAAAATGTACAGATTATGTACAGTTTCAATGCCATTTGAAGGTCAATATATCATACATGGTTAAATTTTGTTTTCCAAGAACTGCATTATTATTTTAATAAAAATATATTCCATTTTAAAATAAGTCGATGATCTCGAAGTCTCATAAAGATGACACTGGAAACAATTTTCACTTATCGAAATATTTGCTTCCTCCTTTTGTGACGCTTTTCCATATCTTCAAAACAAATTTTTATGTTTTAAAAGAAACACTATTATTATTGGAAAGAGAGTGTGATTATAGTTACAATCCCTGTGTGATAGGATAGAGTTTTCGAAACTATACGAAATGATCTCTAAAAAAATATGATTCCGGTTAACATTCTTTGGGGTAGTTGAATATTTTGAAAAACTTGTATATTTTTTCTACTCTGAAATAATAAAATATCTCAGGTGGTGTTTAATGGGTTAAGATACACTTCAATCCTAAATCAACCTCCATCTTCGAGAGCCTTACCGATGCACAATTATTTACACTTCAAAGTTCTGTGTGTGCTTAACGCTTTTGAAGACGCACGATGGTTGCAGAAGATTCTTGAACTAGGCGGAACCTCTTCTGCGAACGTGGTGCTCCACTTTTACCAACGTGCACGTATTTCACAGTGATTTCTGTCTGGTATAAAAATAGCACGACGACCCTCGAGTCGTCCTTAGCGGATACCTCTTTCGAGGCTTCAACCCTTGGACGAGAGGGGTGTGAATTGGAAGCGCAAGCGTAGGAAAGAATTAAAGTTAACCCTTGACTGACAGAAGGAATATCTGTGATACAGGCTAACCACCCTCCTTATTTTTATTGTCAATTGACGAATTTTCTTTTATCACGAACGACATGTGTTGGATATGTCAATTTGATAACATTAGATTTTTGTTGTCCTCCTTATTTTTGTTGTCAATTGGCGGATTTTCTTTTATCATAAACGACATGTGTTGGATATGTCAATTTGATAACATTAGATTTTTTATTATTATTTTGTATTTTGGAAGTTTTTAAAGACGCTTTAAATTTTTAAAAATACACCTTCTCAGTTTCTTTAATCTACCATTTAATGGGTTAAATCTTAAAAAGTGCAGATTAGATAACTATTGGAGCAGAATCTTTAAATATACTGCTATACTATACAGAGTGTTTGGCCACCTTTGGAAAAAATTTTAATGGGAGATTCTAGAAGTCAAGATAAGATGAAAATCAAGAATATAAATTTGTTGATTAAGGCTTTGTTAAAAAGTTATTAACGTTTAAAGTTCCATATTGACCGGTAAATTTTTCGAAGAACTTAAAAAAATTCAAATCATACTAAAAAAATTACAATTAGTTGCAGGGGTCAATTACAATCATTTTTGGTCAATAGACATACCCCCGAAATCCTACGCAGTTTCGAGAAAAAAATTCATTACCGAAAATTTCATGTCTGACCATACCATTGAGATGTTTCACTGAAATTTCAAGCAAATTTTTAAAACGTCATAACTTCTGAACGGATTGGCCGATTTTCATTTTCAAAAATGCAAACAACGCGTATTTTAGTGGAGAATATGTAGAAATTCCAAAAATATTGGAAAAGTTGTTCCTTAATCCCGTAAAGTTAGAAAAACCCCACAAAAATGGTCCAATTTTCAAACAGCCATAACTCCTGCAATAGTGAATATATTTTAATGAAACTTTTTTCTGAAGTAGAGCTCATGAGTACCTACAAAAAAGTATTAGACAACTTTTCTGTAAAGCGACAAACAAATTTATTAAAAATCAAAAACTAATTTCTATGAAAAATCGAAAGGGGGTGCTGAAATTTTGTGACGAAAAAAAAATTTTTAATCATTCTAAAAAAATTATTTTTAGTTACTGGGGTCGATTTCAATCATTTCTCTCTAGAATTTCTCGTTAAAATTTTTCCCAGGGGTGGTGAAACACCCTGTATAATTATTGAAGGATAGTTGCTCTACAAAATAATCATAAAGTTTACCATCTTTTCGACGTCCATAGCAGTGTGATCCCTTAAATATATCGAATGTATTTCGATAAAATGCACGTTGAAAAAATGGTAAAGTTTATGATTATTTTGTGGTACAAGTATCCTTCAATAATTATATAAAGCAGTATGCGATGCTCAAATAGTAATTTAGTCTGCACTTTTCAAGATTTAAATCGGGGAATTCGCATCGTTGCTGAAACAACAATTGTTATGGGACCACACTACCGTGTAATGATTTTTTATTCAGTAGTTTAATAAATGTAAAGGTATACGTAGACAGGTATTATTAAGTACTGTTGCGCTGTATCTGTTTTAAAATTCTAAGTAACGCAATATACATACAGTAGTTAATCACTTCAGCATGAGTATACGCAACGTGTACGAGGAAGCTTGGAACTGCATCTTGAAAAAGCAAAAAAAATACAATGGTTTCCACTCGATAGGTCGCGTGTCCATGAAAAAACAGAATAGCTTACAAAACTTTCTCTGATATTAGATTAGAAAGTATCAAATTAAAACGTTTCGCATCTCATTATTGATGTGTAAAAAAATAAATCTAAATGGACATTTCGACTTTTAACGGATTTTCAAAATGGTGACAGTGATTTATTTACAAGTGAAATTTGTACCACGAAAGTTGTAAAAATTTTCTAAGAACGAACTCTTTTGACTTTGAATATTTAATAAACAGAATCGCGTGTAAAATAATTGAGGACACACCATTTAAAACAAAAACATGTTAAAAGTAAGTAAGTCTATTTTTCGAAATTTTTATTATTGCATGTTCTTCTTTTCAAAGTACTCGTCAACTTTTAGTCCAAACATTTTTTTCTCAGATTAATATAAATGTCTAAAGAAGCAATCGTTAGGATGAAACCCTGTAAAGCGTTATTTATTATTATATTAACCCCGTGAATCATAAAATAAACACAGAAGGCAGCATAAATTATAATAATAGTTATATTCCTCGGATAGAGGATGAAGAGCCCTTTAAAATGAGTGTTGATTGCAGTCGATAGCGTAATTAGTTCTAGAGATATAACGATTTTTGTTTCAAGTCGATTGCGTGGCTAATTCCAGAAATATAAGGGTTCGAAGCGTTTGTTTACTTTTCATTGTTTACGTCGCGAGGTCATTGACCGCTCGTGCTGGTAGTAAATAGTAAATTCTTGGAAATACTACGACTTCCTGGTCACAACTCACGTGCAAGAGAGAGAGAGAGAGAGAGAGAGAGAGAGAGAGAGAGAGAGAGAGAGAGAGAGAGAGAGAGAGAGAGAGAGAGAGAGAGAGAGAGAGAGAGAGAGAGAGAGAGAGAGAGAGAGAGAAAGAGGTCCGATGCGTTAGACAGAGACAGAGATAGTTGAATTTTAAAAATTAACCCTTCATTTAAATTACAATATTTCCAAAATGGAAAGTCGAATCGATGTAAATCAAAAATCATTTCAAAGGGGAAGCTTCGCCACTTCCAGCAGTGGCTCAAATATGGATAAAACTCTAGTAATTTCGGAACTGTACGCTTCTAAAATTTTAGTATTTTTAATACGTGTTTCTAGACTATTGCAAAACGGCGAGATAGAGATAGTAGAATTTAAAAAATTATGTATTTCTTTAAACGACGATATCTCTGAACAGAAAAATCGAATCGACGCAATTACGGAGAAAACACGAAAACCTTCGGAACTGCTCGCGTGTGAAGTTTTAATACTTTCAATAAGCGTTACTGAACAATTTATTAAAATATTACATTCGATGGTCGAGTACTTGTGAGAAAGGTACAGTTTGAGCGTATCCCTCTGTCGGCGAATGTGGAAACTGTCGCCACGACTCTATCCATCGCATTAAACTCACATAAAGGGCACTTGTATAATCTGTACAATAATTCCATCATCCAGGGGTGGCAATATTTTATCACGAATATCAACTGTTTCAGTTGACATAAAAAATATAAACCTCAAACTTTTACATAGACGTAATTATACGTATGTCTCTATAGATTCGAAAATAAAATTTGCCCAATTTCGATGTGCATCCCCTGGAGTCTACCGTGACATAGGATCGTGGTGGTGGATAATCCGTGTGTAACCGAAAATCGACGTAGTGCTGCTACACGAATTGACCGGTGAGTCGTCGGGATCGCGTGCGGCCAAGGTCGAACCCCTGACCACCACTGTATTTCACTCAGCTGCCAGCCAACTTCTCGTTTCTTCGTGTTGTTCCTCCATCCGGCGTACCTGTTCCGCGTCGCATCGTCCGTTTGCATCGTCGTCCGGTGTCGGGATCGTTGAATTTTTACGGATCATCGCGATCGAGAGACGATGACGAAGGGTTGCGTGACGGGGTGGCCGGTCGGCGAGGTGCTCGGGATGAACTAGCCCTTCGTGTTTGGCCCAGTTTCGTGCGACATTGACGTCAAACTCGACGTTTATAAAACCGTTTACCCCCGCGGGGCTTTTATTTGTTGACGTTTTGCGGTTGGTGTGGCATTGTATCGCTGCACAGGCTCCCGTTACGTTCTCATGTAGTGTGTGGCGGTTTGGTATGGTGTTATGTAGAAGAGTGTCACGGAGAGATCGATTCGCGAAAAGTCGATGTCGTTACAGTAAGGCCTCGATTCGATGGATTACGAAATTAATGGACGGAATTTGAGGGCTGTATGTCGGTGAATCCCCAAGTTGTATGCCAATTTTGGTTCTCTACTGTGTTATTTTCAAATTGGATAATTTTCTGAAGATTTATGACGCAATCTAGCAATTAGTAGTGCCAATGTCTCGTCAGTTAATATCGAATAAACATGAAAAATGAGGAACTAAATGATTTTTCTTGCGAACAAAATAAATATATAATTGTTGAATTGTGTTCGAAAATGTAAAATTTTTGTATCTATTGCCATAACTTAAATATTGTCAGTAGTTCTAGTGTATAAAAATTGAATTTTTCAATAAAAGGTATTAATTATTTAAAAGTCGATGCTTTACCGTAGTGATACGTAAAAGTGTTATGGAAAATGTGCTCCACGATACCCTAAAGAGTCACGAGGCAAATGACATATTGAAATATACTTATTTGTCGCATTAAATACGAATAAGACCGTATGGACGAGTGAATATATATTTCCAAAATTGTTTTAATTTGAAAAATACGATAAAGCAAGGTAAACAAAAGCACAACACAAATAGTTTGAAAAGATACGTGTGCTTGTTGAAATTTCGTTGGACCACCGAGTTTAATTCTCGTTAATTTAGCAATGCCACGCGAAAGGGGAATACGATTTCATTTTAGAAAATAACTCTGATTATCGAAAGTCCTGAACATTAGTTACACGGTCTACATACCGTTCATCTCGAAATCTTGTAACCTTCGTCCAAAACATTTGTTGCTGTCACCATTAATAATGACAATATTTATGTTGATCGATTACAATTCTACTCCCTATAGTACTGTAACGACATAATGTGTATTACAGTACTAATGCAGTAGCACTACTATGTTATTGCGGCAATGATCAAAGTTGACGTAACATGACCACATTATTAAAAGTTAGGTAATGTTTTGCACTGATTTATTTCTTGCTGGATTTGCTTTTACATTGGTATAAATATTTCTTTAATAATGCAAAAGAGTAAAGAGGCGAAGAGCAATTTGGTTGACATTATCGTTCTAAAGAAATAGCAAACGACTGTGTGGAATGAAATATATAACAATAATTGAAGGCTGGTTGATTGAGAGAAAAGGATTGCGTGTGACTGTGCTATATATTAATGGTTATCGTAATTAAGAACGACCTAAGAACAACTTAATAACGACTTTGAATAAAGCAGCTGTAGTGGAAAGATTTACGGACTTACATACGTTCGCTGGAATTTGTATCTGAATTCGAGCGTTTAAAATACGAGTGAAACTTGAATTTATTTATTACTGTTTCGATTCTATATGAAAGTTTACGATTGAAATGAAACGGACTTTTTGTTCATCTTTAACGCGAGCGAGTTAAAGTTAGTTAAATTCACTTTATATTTAATTCAGTTTAAGTAAATGAAAAATGAAAAATTTTTTTCTGAATTTCATTATGACAATCCTTTCCAATCATAGTTCGTAGTTAATAATTCTAATTTCAATTGCTGCTCTCATATTTTTATTTATGTTTTTAAAATAGATACCATTTGATTTGATTTTTAACGTTGTGTTTTTATATACGTGTCTTTTTAATTTTTCGTTCACTTATGCTGAATACGACTGGAATTTGTGTCGAAAAGTTTCACAGTTCGTGGCAAGGCTGCGTAAAGAGTCCATTAACGTTTATAAATTATCAAACAATAAAAATCGAAACGACGCGAGTCTCGAGAACTCGCCACAGCCGTTTTGAAACGGAGTCGCGACGCGGCGTGGCGATAACACGCTGATAAGAACGTCACGGTATCCGCAACGTGACGTGGAGGCATTATGGTCTAAGTGTATATTTATAATTACCACCAATCAGGTGAAATGAATTGTAATGCGTCACATACCACCGTTGAATTTCCTTCCCTTCTGGCACCCCCCCCATTTTTTATGCCAACAGTTTTGAAAAATGACAAATAATGAAGAATATAGAAAACCTGGCAAAATCAAAGCTAGACATTGGGAATCATCGTTTGCAAAGTGGATAAAAAAAAAATAAGATTTGCATATAGTCAATATGACAAATTTATTGCAACTATTATCATAACGTTGCTGAATTTGCAGTATAATTATTGAGGAATATAGAGGAAGACTATCTACAAAACGTTTGTTTATTGTAACGAACAAAAGATTTGATTTTTGATCTTTGATGTTGAATTTGCTCCCCTTCTGGCCCCCCCCCCCATTTTTTATGTCAACAGTTTTGAAAAATGACAAATAATGAAGAATATAGAAAACCTGACAAAATCAAAGCTAGACAATGGGAATCATCGTTTGCAAAGTGGATCGAAGAAAAAAATAAGATTTGTGTATAGTCAATATGAAAAATTTATTGCAACTATTATCATAACGTTGCTGAATTTGCAGTATAATTATTGAGGAATATAGAGGAAGATTATCTACAAAATGTTTGTTTAATGTAACGAACAAACCGAACAAAAGATTTGATTCTTGATCCTTGATGTTGAATTTGCTCACCTTCTGGCCATTTTTTATGTCAACAGTTTTGAAAAATGACAAATAATGAAGAATATAGAAAATCTGACAAAATCAAAGATAAGCAATGGGAATCATTGTTTGCAAAGTGGATCGAAGAAAAAAATAAGATTTGTGTATAGTCAATATGAAAAATTTATTGCAACTATTATCATAACGGTGCTGAATTTGCGGTGTAATTGTTGAGGAATATAGAGGAAGATTATCTATAAATAATAAAGATTTGATTCTTTGCTCATAATTTATATACCTATAATAAGTGCAAGGTAATTTACATTTCGAATTTAATGGTGGAAACGTGAAAGAGTACAAGCTCGATTAAAAGTAATTGGATCGTCTTTATTTTTATTATCGCGCCCAGGGGCGTGTTGCACGTTTTATTAAACTCGTCTTTTGAAAGATTTTTTTTTCCGAAAACGAGCGAGGGTAAACATTTTTACGCGACACCGCAACGTCATCGATTATTACTTGCATTCGCAATGCCATTAAGTTTTAGCTCTTGTTTATGTTAATTAGCCCCGCTACCGCGTCAACCGGCGGTCACGTAACTTAAAATTAAGCGGCGTACACGTGATTTCGTTATATTTCTTTTCTATTGTGCCAGTGTATCGTAGCGAAAAGATACGAACCTTTTCGTGGGCAACGGGTGCAATTGCAAAATTACGTAAAGCTTATGCCGGAACAAAGCAATTTAAGGGAACATCGAGAGAATGGTCTGTTTCACAATATAATTTCAGCGTTTCCCTAGTTTCCTTTCTATTCGATGTCGAATCTCTATCTAATTACTACCCTAATTACTCTATCTGCGTTACTGTAATCCCAATGTCCTGGTTAAGCAAACAGTTAAAGGAGAAAGTACAACTGTTTCTGAAATTAGTGGAAATGCTAAAACCAACAACCGAACTCGTATCTACCATGGAAATCTTCGTAACATATTTTTCTATTAACTAGTAAATAAATTAAAGCAAATTAATCCGAAATTGTGAAAATATTACGTGCTGTCATTTCAGAGGAAAGTCCTTTCGTTTTCATTTACAAGCTTCAATGTTTTATCGATGTGAAGAGGGATTATGAATGGCAAATAAATATTAAGAATCAAAAAATTTCGAAAGAAAACGAGTTTTAAGATCTTCTGGTCACATGCCAATTATTAAAAATTATTGTTATATTATATGTGCATGGGGCATTTTTGTACTTAAACAATTAAATAGATTTTGAATAAAATGTTATATTTAAGTTCTATATTATCATCTTTAAATTTGATTAAATTTTTAACCAAATCAGTCCATAGATAATAGATTTTTTTATAGTCTTTTTCCAGTACAATTAAGTACACTTTATATTTTGAACAAGCATAATATATTCAACATTTTAATTACAAATTTAAATCCTTTCTTCGTTAAACTGGTAAAATTATTATATACACTGCTGATTTGCTATTTAAAAAAGATATTATGATAAATATAATCTAAAGAAAGCATTGTTTATTCAATATAAATATTTCGACCCCTAATTTGGATCATTTTCGAAATATATAAGTTCAAGAAAAACGTAACACTATTTAACCTCTTCAGGGACGAATTTTTTTTTTCTGGTCTATTTACTATTGACAGTAATTATAATTATAAAAAAAAAACAAAAACTAAACGTCCACATATGTGGCCAAGGGCGTGAAGAGGTTAATCCAGTTTCAAATATAAGTGAATGAAACTTATTATTATAGATTCGTAGGATGGCCAAAAATATTCGACACATATTTTTGATCGAAGAATATTGATTTAAAAAAGATTTAAATTGGCACATCTTGTCCTCGTTGGATGAAAATATTTTAAGCGCGACAAGATTGTAGCTCGTGAACCCTAGCAGCAGAAATTGTCATTTAATTAAACGCTATTGCTTAGTCGTTCCCTCGGGGCTATCAAGTGAAAGTAATAACAAGGTAATTGCGTCGCTAAAAGTTCCTTTACACTACGAGAGGGTTAACGACGCCCCGATTCTCGTAGCATGTGAACTTCTAACTGCATGATTTTGGCGGTTCGGTGGTATAATCATCGCGGAAATTGTAGCACGGCCGCGTTGTACGAACTTTCAGACAACTTTTAATGGTTTTGTTTAACGCGCTCGCGCCGGGGACGGGCCAACAATTGTGAACACGCGTTCCATCGCGCCAACCAGAAAGCAACTTTGCGTTAGGTGCACCGAAATATCGACAAATAGTTTCCACTTTTCCGTGGCTAGTTTCGGTATTTGCGTTAGAGAACCTTTCCCAGAGAAAAACGTTTGAAAATTTAAGGAATAACTAAAACAAAAGTGCACGTGCGTTTCTTCTGAAGAGCCTCGAACTACCTTAGATCGTCAAAATTTCGATAAAGAAAACTAATTTTATGCTCTCTGCATCGAATTTTTTTGGAAATATTTAATAATACGCCTGACATGCTCGAAACAATTATTAATCGTTTTATTTTCTCCGTGCATTTCTCTAGGTAAAAAACTTAAATTAGGTGTAAACGCTCTTAGGCTTCCGTAAGAATTAAATTAAATAGTTAAGTTTTTCTTGTCGAATATGTATAACGCATTGTTAGGAATTGATTTAATTACACGTGTTAAAGAGATTTGCTAAATATGGTTAGCTAATTTGTTTAATTGGTAGATGGTAGAGCTTACTACATAGAGAATATGGAAATTTATACGGGTGCGCGATCAGAGGAACCATATAAAATAGTATTCAACACAGAGCGTATAACTGCTCCGCTACACGGAACTTGAAGAAAGATAATGGTCAACTGGCTCACCAGGTGTAAAGACTGTTGAGAAAATTTCAAGTTTTCACAAATTGATGACAGCTGATACCATACGTAAGAATAAAAGACAAATATCACCCGAATTTTTGCAATGTTTGATTCTAAAGATACAATTTCGTTGTCAAGGTTTCATTGTAAAATTAATATTGATCGATAGATCTACAATTCTTGGAATAACATCACCATTTAGATAAATGCAATTTAACGTTTTATGTTTGTTCTGTTTATATAAAAATTTTTGAAATTCTAGATGACTATCATAAAGTTCAAGAAGAGTATTTTATTTGGTCAAAAGGAACATTTTCTCCGATTGGATTCGAGCAGTGAATAAATTCTCAAATAAGTTTATTTGTCTTATCTATACAAAAGAATCACTTCATTTTTCTCAAAAATGATAAAACAGTCGAGAATAAGAACTCCATTTTCTTAGCTTCGTTTCGTTATATTTTAATAGCTGGACTACCGTTCACGATTCACGATTTCCACGTTAGGTGGTCGCTTTGTAATTTACAAGGATCTGGAAAATCAGTGTTGTAAACGAGCTCGATGAAAATCGCTCGATACTGTAATTTCCATGGCACCACGTGATCGAGTGCAGTATATCAGCACGCGCAGGACACCGTTACACCACGTTTCGCATAATTCTCTGACCGCATAATAATATGTTTTCTGACGTCACAGTCCTGTGTCGGAGACACCGTTATCAATTGCTCGACTTTTACGACACCGTGAAGTTTTGTTATGTGATCGGTCATTGGACATAAAAGAAAGTGTTTCTATGGAAAGCGGGACGCGTATCAGCAGCGATCGTTGAAGGCTTTATGCAGTAGTCGTAGAATAAATTTGTGTTTTTTAATGGAGGGACGTGACCCCCAAGGGTGGAAATTTAACGTAGAAACGTCTGGATAGCTCAAACGTTTCTTTCTATTAATAAGATGTGATGAAATAGGCGTGACTATGTATGTTCCATCCTAAAAATTTAGTTGTATTTATTTGTTTCTATAGCAAAATTTTAATGCATGCATGTTATTAGTACCTATGGTTTCTAATAAAATTTTTAAAAAATTCTACAGCTGTCAAAATAATACATGTAGTCTACAATCTTCAAATATTCATTGTTTGAAATATTTTCACAATTATTCCCAACGTAATTCGTTGTTTTCTATTTTGAAAACATTTGTTAGAATATCAATGGACATTTGGCATTGAAGATCAAGCAGGTATCATTCTTCGTTTTGCAATGAGTCATTTAAGTTTTCTAATATTTATTTTATGAATTTTATTAAACATTAAAAATTAAAAATTTTATTAAAAATTCATAAAATAAATATTAGAAAACTTGAACGACTTCTTGTAAAACGAAGAATGATACCTACTTGATCTTCAATGTCAAATACTATGTCCATCGATATTCTAAAAAATGTTTTCAAAATAGAAAACAACGAATTAAAATAATCTGACGATTTTTAAATATATTTTTTTAAATTTTAGATATTTAGTAAAATAAATTGCAAATAAATTGGTTTAAATAGAATTTGGGCATCAACAGCATTTAACATCGATTATTTTTTGGTGCTAAATTGAAGATGAATGATGTCCACAGCAAAAATTATTATCTTTTGCATAACTATAGTGGAAGGTTCAATTTTATGGCAAATGATGTACAGTTTTCCTTCACACCTAGAGTCTTAACACACGAATACTCGTTTCATATCGATGCAATAAAATTTTCAAAATTCAATGTATTTTCGAGGTAAGCATTCGAGTTTCTCGGTGCATTTTCTTCTCGCAAATGGCACAGAGATATCGAACGATTATTCCGGCGATGCGAAACACGCGCACCGAAGGAGAGAGTTCTTATACGAAACGACGTGTGCACGCACATTTTGCAAAGGGGTAGTCGAAGTGGTCGCGAGTCGAAGTAAACGCAATTAAAACTTTTGTACCATCGAAGTTCCACGTCTTCGTCCTACAGAAATCCTGGTAACGACCAGGTTTATTGGTTTACCGAGTTTTGAAAGTGGCTCGTTGACTTTAACGCGTAAACTTTTAACAGTGAAATTTTCTTGCATTAGGAGTTATTGAAATCGGCCGGAATATTATTCAAGAATGGTACCGTTTCGCCGTGAGAACGTAAATTTTCCTCGGTGGAAGAATCTTCTTCCTCGAAAAGTATGCAGCGATTAAAGGGAGGAGAAAAAACAGTGCAAAATACGATTCTTGCGCAAAGTACACGAAGTGCATAGTGTTCTGGCAGAGTATCGATTCGATACAAATTCCGTTCAACGATTCAACGGTATTAACGTCGAGCGAAACGAAGATACGAGGACAAAATGTGGACAGCACGAACACAAAATACGGGGGGAGGGCAACAGGATCACAATAAATAAAACCGCCATCGTTGTTGTGGGAAACTTTCGTAAAATCTATGGGATTCTCTCGCTTTCGATAGTCAGGTTATCAACAAGGAAAGAAAAAAAATATTTAATATGTAACACTTTCCAGAAGTTTAACAGATTATTTACTAAACTCATTATAGCAGAAAAAGGAAGCATTTATCGAAAATTATTTTCATCAAGATGGGGAAAAATTGAAGATATTATATTGTAAATTGAATGGTAGTAAACAGTATACATTATTTGCTTTTAAATTTAATGTATGCATATTGAATGAGGTTACCGTTTCTTCAATTTTTCTTTCCATAGAAAAGTACACATAGGTGGACTGTAATTCACTTTTGCAACAGAGATGATTAAATGTATTGTGGGAGGGAAGAAAGACAGGCCACTCGTTGGAAGGGTTGAAAGGTTTCTGCCTTTGAAAGGCCTACGACTCTGAGCAAACGTCAGTCGACACTGTACACATTCGCCTTATTGATGATATCACATTATTCTTAACCCGAGAATAATTTTTCTTTTTCCTCCCCCTCAAAGATAAGTTAACAACGCAAGTCAAAGACTTATCGTACTTGACCTAATGGGGAGACCAAATAACCCATGCATGCTGCAAGTGAAAAGTATTCTCAAAGTTCTGAGATTTTTAAAATTGAAAATTTTTGCTCCACATTATTCTAAATCCTTTCTTAAAATTAAATAATGTTTAAGAAATAAATCGTTTTCTTTTTAGTCACAAAATGTCACAAAAATAATATTTAAGCATCATCGAAATTCTTGTCGACCCTAAACATTACAATGGACGTTCTAAAACTAATAAACACTGTTCTTCGAGCATCATTCGTGGAATTTATCATGCAAGAAATTACTTGGACACTCTCCCAATCTCGTAATTACACGTTTTTATTTTACGTCCTCGCTAGACAAAGATCTCTCTTTTACCGTTTCTCGATTTAAAAAACCCGAACCCTTTTATTCCGCGTGCTTCTATAAAATTCTTTCACGTGTCAATAATTTCTGCGAACAGCAACACCTGCGGACTAAACCTCTCACGAAACGAAATAAAAAAGCTGACGCATTCGCGGTTGTCACCGTTGGTGACTCGGTGAATAGAAAAATACGAGGGACGGGGAAATCAGAAATTTTTACCGACGCGAGGGAAAGAAAAATCGCGTGAAAAGAGGGGGAGCCTGGTGCCTTGAAAGAGCGCCGGTGTTAAGGTAAAGAACTTCGCCGTATCGATTTCGCGGTCAACCGAAGCCTACGTGTATGCGGGCCGTCCGAAGGAGAAAATCTTTGCGTGACCGCTCGCCAAGCCGACCGCCCTCTTTGCTTCGCCACCCTACGACGTCCATCGAGGTCCGGCCAACCCCCGTGGACTGCGGCACCTGCAATCTTCGTGCGACACGAGCGGAGCCGCGATGCTCGCTGGCCAGCCTCGAGGCAGTACCGTTTCTTCTCCACCGCGACGACTGCGAATCGATCCACCGCCGCGGGATCATCCTCGAGGACTTCCGTTCGCCGTGCGTCTCGACGTCTCCGCCAGGGCCACGAAGACCTACGGAACCAGGGAGCAACGAGGTAAGGTTTTTCCGAGCGTACGTTCGCCCGACGCTCGGAAAGGGTAGGTGTCGAAGACACTTGGAGAGGGTTAGGTCCGGTCTCGAAGACAATCGGGGAGGGTCCGGGGGGGTGGTTCGATGCACACACGGAGAGGGTCAGAGACAGAGGGCTTTGGAAGATACTGGGAGAAAGGTGGACTCGCGGTTACTCGGGGAGGATTAAACTTGAAACTTGATTCGTTTAACTTAGTTGATCAAGGGTGTTTATTGAGATTCATTTTTTTAATAAATATATAAGTATAGTACATGATTTTTAACCTTTTCATTAGGATAGCAATCTTGGATCGTTGTGATTCGATTTTAGGAACTGTGAATAGTAAGCTAAAATTGTTTTAAGGGGTAACTGCTAAATTGTTAATACCACATTATGAATCGATCGTATATTATATCTAGTACATAATTGTATAGCTTTGTATTATGATAACAATTTTTAATCGTTATGATTCGATTTTAGGAACTGTGAATAGTAAGCTAAAATTGTTTTAAGGGGTAACTGCTAAATTGTTAATACAACATTATGAAACGATCGTATATTATATCTAGTACATAATTTTATAGCTTTGTATTATGATAACAATTTTTTATCGTTATGATTCGATTTTAGGAACTGCGAATAGTAAGCTGAAATTTTTTAAAGGGGTGGTTGTCTTTAGTCTTGTTTGTTAACATTAAGAAAATGGATAGGTTATCTGTAAATCTTGTAGGACAATATAATATTATTAATTCCATATTTGTACTCTCTTTGTAGAAATGTTTAGTGAGGAGTAAACTTCAAGCTAACATTTTTTAAAGGGGTAGTTGTCCTTAGTCTTTTTTTTTAACATTAAGAAACCGGGTGGGTGATCTGTAAATCTTGTAGGACAATATAATAATATTAATTCCATGCTTAAACACTCTATCGAAGCATTTTATTCAACCAACTTAACTGGCTCAGTGGTTAGTTACTTGAGCTTAAAATTTATTGTATTTTGAAATATTCAGAGCGAATAAACATGAATATTTGTGAATGATACTTATACAAATAACATTGCATTTAAACATTCAATATTTCTACTTTCTCCACTATAATGCGAACTTTCGAAAACATCCCCCAACACAAGCTGACACAATCAACGTGTTAAAGACATACTTATGTCTTTATAATCACAAAAATTCGCAGGAGAAGCGAATTACATCACAAACTACATTTACTATTCCAAGAAATGAATCATTTTCTGCTAAAAATTTCACGTCACAGGCCTGAAGACTCTAAACAACCCTTGACAAATAGTTACCACGAACACGATGATCTTGGGGATTCATGGAGACGAAAAATATGGTCGCTAGGAGTGGGAGATGGTGGTTTCGAAAATGGTGGAGGGGTTGATTAGTGTGTGGGCAACAGGACGTGAAACACGTGGGAATTTTGCGTGCACGTTGTCCCCTTACACCTATAGCCCACCCCCTCAATCGATCCACAGGAATTCTACGCCACATTTCTCTGTCCTGTTCGCGATATTTATGGAGAGTCGAAGAGATTAATACGAGCGATTCAATTGGTAAGCGATCGGTGTTCGAAGGGTGACGATTTGGATAGATAGGCTGGGGTCGCTGTTGGATTCAGTGATTAATGAACAGTGGCGTGATCGAGCGTTCGATGTTGAGGTTGAAAAGGGAACAGCTAATTTTCTAAATTGCCGGTGTCCTTCGACTGTGGTCCTCGAACTGTGTTTTTGGATTTATTCGTGAATTAATTTCTGTTTGCGTTTCATTCCTAAATCAGAAACCATTAACGAATTTATTTAAATGGCTTCTGGCAGAAGCGGCCATTACGAGTCACATGATGCGTTAGTAAAAATATGTATAATTCTATGGAAAAGAAACTCGTCAATCATAAAAATAAACAATTTACTATAACAATTTTTGGTGGATAATCTTTTCATATTTCACGAATATTCATATATCACTTTTATTAAATTTTTAAATTAAACATACTCTACTTTTTCTATCGCCATATTCTCCAACGAAGAATCTCATCTAAGAAATTAAAAAAAAAATCAAATTATCTAAACATTTGGTAGATGTAATTTACGACACTGCTGTAACCCCAACAAATTGTCATAATTATCATAAGAATAAATACATGAAATTATCGTCTCTACAATTTTAATACTCGTACATAATTATAAATTCCATATGAAATAAATTGGTGATTACGTAAACAACACGTGTACATGTTTATATTGCATACAGTGAAATTTAGAATATTGTAATATTATTTATATTTACATTCAATTTTATTTTCATCACAAAAGTTAAAACCAAGCAATTGTTTAGACAAATTTCATTTACAAAAGGTTCAATCTGGGGTGTAAACAATTTCTGTACGTGTACATTACATACAGTTTCTATTACATTACCTGTAACACTAATGTTGCTCATAGTTTCGAACAATTTGTAACCGTCAGAAATTTTCCATGCGTCAAGTGGGTTGAATCAACGATCAGATCTAATCTTCCACAAAATATCTAAGCGTACGTGTCCTTGAAACAACCAGTCCCAACGGAGTCGGTGGTAAATCAACCGACGTTGGCACAGTTCCGTCAATCGCGTCGCGTTCGACGCTGGTTTCCTTCTTAATCGACGCCGAAGGCTCCTTTATCGGTAGATCGATCGATCGAGGGAAACCAGGCGTTTTTTAATAATGCTAACAGCATAAACGGGGCGCGGCCGCCTTTCGGATTACAGGGTGCTGGGAGCAGCGAACGGCGTTGGTGAACGGCCGCCCGACGGATTTTTCGCGCGTTGTAAGAGGTCTTTGGGTCGCTGTTGCGAGTGTTGCCCCAGCATGAGGTGTCTCGCCTGTCGTACCAACCCCAAAGGACTCGCCTGGCCTGGGAATAACACCAGGATCACCAACGTGACGGACACGAACGAAGCAGCTCGGCAGCCCGCGGTTGAGAGAAACGATGCACCTGTTGGCTGCTGGTCGAAATTCAAGAATGGATGCAGGTAAAAAGAACCGATCGAAAGGATTGGAAATAATAATCGAATGGGCAGGGTGTTCAAATTTTTAATTTGCTTTCTTTTATTCGGGGGATTGGTAAATACGATGGTGTCTTCTAACTGTCGTGGCTGGGGGGTTGCAATGTGACAGAGAGGGAGGTATGGGTTTTAAAAATTCAGATTGAAGTGGCGAGGATGATAGTAAAGAAAAAAAAACCACAAAGTCCAGAATAATTGAAATTTTCGTTTAGTGTTATGTCGTATCCGAATATTTAAAATTTCAATTTTGTTCTCACAATTTAGAGAATTACTTTAAACCTTTGCTCCTGAGACTGATATTGTTTGTTATGTCACGAAGATAGGTGTTTTGTGAAATTTTTATTTAGTGTTATGTCGTATCTGAATATTTAAAATTTCAATTTTGTTCTTACGATTTAGAGAATTACTTTAAACCCTTGCTCCTGAGACTGATATTGTTTGTTATGTCACGAAGATAGGTGTTTTGTGAAATTTTCATTTAGTGTTATGTCGTATCTGAATATTTAAAATTTCAATTTTGTTCTTACAATTTAGAGAATTGCTTTAAACCTTTGCTCCTGAGACTGATGTTGTGTTTTGTGAATGCAGGTACAGTTAAAGTTGTGAGGTTGATAATTAGAAAGGGATGGAAGCGTGCTAGGAGTTTAGATACTGTGAAATTAATAGGTGTAATAATTAGAGGGGTATATAGTAATTAGAAAGGGAGGTTGGTTATTTTAGAAACTTGCTTGTCTGCCTCGATTGATTTATTTCTGTGTATGCTGGAGTCGAAAATGAGAAACAGTGAAATTGAATGAGATACGTGACAATTATAGAGGTAAATGCAGTAGAAACCGCGATAGTTGCTGTGGCGCCACTGTAATTGTTTCGCTGCGGTGTTCGCGGAATTAATAAGGGAATATAGTGGCATGACACAGATATACAATCATCCACGAAAGTTCACATACACTTTAAAAATTTGTTATAATAATAATTGTATCTCAGTTTGGGGAAAGATCAATTGTTTTAATTATTATATTAAAGTTTAGTCATACGTTTTAAAATTTATTGTGAGATACTTGAGAAAACTTATTAAATCGATATATTATATATGTTGATTCGTGTAACTGTCTATACATTCTTTGAACCATAAATGTTAAATGTTTAGATAAGGAGAGTTAGATTTATTTCCTGCTTCCCCTTAGGGTTACACTTCCTCCCCACCTTACATTTCCATCTCTCCCTTAACCTAACTTATCCTACTTTAGATAAGGAGAGTATCGAATCAATTTGAATTCTTTCAAACATTCATTGAAATACTTCGTATCGCAAATTGAATTTAATACTATAACAATAAAATGAAAATACTTATGCTATGTGATTTTTGTAAAGACACTGAATATGGAACACAGTGTTCCTCTTTGGAGAAATGATAGTTTAAAGAATCGACTTTCACCCAGGTACACAGATGAAGTGTTAGTGGCTTTTTTAACGATTGGATGCTTCATCGATTCATTAATATTCATGGTTATGCTTTCTAGGTTTATTAAGTCGACAAATTGATTTTTCCTCGGATCGTTAACGTTCAGACACGAGTCACAGACGATGCACTTTAAGAAAGAAAATACTCCGGTTATAACAGAACACATGAAATAAATCAAGAGGCATCGTAAGCGATGAAAATATTAAAAAATAGGAAGGAAAATAATAAAACGTGCAAAAGCAAATTTTATTTAACTTTTATCCTGGACTTTGTTTATGTGCCAAGTTTTAAAAATTGTAACAATTTCATTCTGTTAATTTAAGGCATATTAATTGAACTATACGTATACAAATTTATTTAGTTTTAAAAGAATAATTTATCGATTCTTCTTCGCCCTTTTCGAAGTCCAAGCGTGTTGCCTACTAGCGAACAATCATAGCAAATTTTTATGTTTCCTCGCGTTAGGTGCAATCGATTCAGGGAAATAAAATGTTGCTCAAGAAGATCGAGGATCGCGCCAGCCGAGGCAGCCGTCTGTTGTCCTCCGGAACGAAGATTCGGCGCCATTTGCCGTCGATTGTTCGACAGCTGCAAATGCAAACGAAACGTTGAAGTAGAACGCACAAGAAGCATACGTGCCAAGAACAGTCTTACCAGCGTAGCGCCGCCCCCATTATCGGAGGTAATCAATTAATAACTATACAATGAAAGTACCAAAGGGGTAAGTGCCAAATAAAAGTTCTACAATTAAAGAGAACATTTTAATTCTTATAACTTAAAACGAAATGTTCTTTGGCATATTTCAACAATTTACTTTCGGCCATTTTTCAGGCCGTTTCAAGGGCTACAAATTAATTAATCTAAGAACTACCATATTTCGTTGCTACTATTCTTAAAGAAGAACCACCCCTTTTACAAGACTCACACCTGTTTTATTCATGTTTATACATATATTCTCTACATTACAGGAGATGTTCAAAGGCGTTTCGAATACAAATTGTATCTGTAAATTAGTGAGAAAGGATGTTTGAAAGAAATTTTGTCTACCAGAAAGAAATACACCGCTTAGGCAACTAGTACTTGTGACTTTAACTCTTTTCTAGAATTATTGGCCATGTAAATCGTAAAAGCATTTCGATCTATCAAATTTTGGCGCTTAACCATTTAGTGTTTTTATTTTGGTATAGTTTTTCAACAGTGTTGGTTTGTTTTGCAATATCGGATGTTTAAATTTATTTCTAACAGCGACTTTCTTTTCGTTAAACAATAGGAACCAAAGGCCAAGATACCGGATGTCCTGGTGGAGCACAATTCCCTAATGCGCGGCGCTATTCCGTGTCTACCAGTACCTCTCGCCTGGTTCTGTCTAGTGTGGAACGTTTTACTGCCCGGTTCTGGTAAATCGAGACACAGCCGCTAATTTTATATTTAATAGAAATCTCAACTTTCCGCGGGCACATTAAAATCCCATTAATATCCATAGAAATTGTAAAAAGTGGTCACGTTCTGGATATTAGACGCGTTAAAATTGTTCTTTCCTATCTCTACATTCATTTTTCGTGACCGTGAAAAGAATAGACGTTGTAAATTGATATAATTTTCCATGAATTAGTTTAAATCAGTGTCAAAATTTTATTTGAATGATATACGATGTATGTAACGATTTATTCATGATATTTATTCGATTAAACGCTTTAACTTTTATCTGTACATTGTCAAGTTTAATTCTACAGATAAAAAAATGTTTAATTTATATTCGTTATTCGAAAGTTCAATTTAGATAAGAGTTTTGCCCAAAGGCCAGTTCAGGTCCTCGATTTTTGTGAAACTTTTAGTACATATTTGTCCTGTTTATTATATATTTCTTTTATTTTGTTACTTTGAGTATAATGAGAAAAAATTCTCAACTGTAATTTAATGCAAGGCTATATCAATATATTTGTTCACATATTGTTCGTGTTCATTTTTAGTAAAACTTGAGTTTGTATATGTGACAAATAGCTCACATTTTATAAATTTAAAAAAGGCAATATTTTCTTTATTGTATTGAAACACTTCTGATACAGATTTTCATTCCAGATATTTAAAAAAAAAATATTCTCATATTATATAAAATACTATTATTAATATATGAAGTCAATAAATTTTTGAACTTCAAGTTTCGTCGAAATCGAAGATTGGAGCCCTTTTTTAAGTCAGATGGTTGATTATTTCTTCTCTAAAGAGTGGATTTCTAGGTTTGAAACAACACTGTTGATTTCAGGCACCGTTTGGAGCGGTCTTTTCAACTTGTGCACCGGACAGCCGAGATTCTCTGCGGTGGCTGGATTGAAATCAAGGCTCGGCGCCTTCGTGGTGAACCTAGTGGTCGGAGTGGGTCAATTATTCACCGTTTTATTCTGCCTGGTTGGGTGGGGCTGGAGCATTTGGTGGGGCGTCACTTTGGTTCGTTTAGCCAGTAAGTAATATTAATTTATCGATCCTAAATCGACCGGATTACTCGTACGTAAAACTAGGCAACACCTTACCCTCGCAGAAAACGGGATTAATCGCGTTACGAAATTTCAGTTTCGCGTAAAACGGACGAAAAAACTCACCGTGTCAAGGTTTATCACCGGCGAACCCGCGAACTTTCTTAAATGTAACGTAATATCCATAGAACATGTGAATTAATTAGTATACAGCATTATAGAATATTTATTCAGTCAAATCTGTTGGGTGGCTAAACAAGTTTAGTTTCTGATTATTAGACTGCGGATGTTTATGCATTTATGGGAAATTTCAATTTTCAAAAAGCTATAGAATTTAGTTAATATGCAAGAATATAAGAAATACTTCAAGTAAGGTACAAATTATTATATCTAGGGGTTGAGACAACCCTCTACAAAGCTCCAATTTCATTGATTTTATTAATAAAAATATGAATTTGCATGAAGATCCACAGTCTACTGATTATAAATATTGTTTTAAAACAAATATTAAAATAGAGGACAGTTTCTGGACTTTGGGTCTTTTTAGATCCAATACCTTCAGAGATCCATATATTTTCAGAGACCAATATCTTTGGAAATCCTATGTCTTTAGACTCATATATTAAAACGTAATAAAAATTTTGAATTTTAAAGATATGGATCTAGAAAGACTTGGAGCTCCATATATTTTTAGAGATGCTATATATTTAGACAAATATATTAAAATATAACAACATTTTTCAACTTTGGATCTTTCTAGATATCCATATATTTTTAGAGATTCATATCTCTAGAGCTCCATATATTTTTAGAGTTTCATATCTTTAGAGCTCCATATATTTTTAAAGACATATATCTTTAGAGCTCTATATACTTATAGAAACCGAGATCTTTAGAGATTCCATATCTTCTTAGACCTACATATTAAAACATAACATAATTTTTTGATTTTTGACTTTCTTAGACTCACATCTTTAGAGACCTATATCTTTGAAAATCCCATATCTTTAGACCAATATATTAAAACATAACAAAAATTTTGAACTTCGAGTCTTTCTAGATCTATATCTTTAGAGCTCCATGTATTTTTAAAGACTCATATCTCTAGAGCTCCATATATTTTTAGAGACTGAGATCTTTAGAGATTCCATATCTTCTTAGACCTATATATTAAAACATAACATAATTTCTCGACTTTGGGCTTTCTTAGACTCATATCTTTAGAGACCTATATCTTTGGAAATCCTATATCTTTAGATCAATATACTAAAACATAACAAAAATTTTGAACTTCGAGTCTTTCTAGATCTATATCTTTAGAGCTCCATGTATTTTTAAAGACTCATATCTCTAGAGCTCCATATATTTTTAGAGACTGAGATCTTTAGAGATTCCATATCTTCTTAGACCTATATATTAAAACATAACATAATTTCTTGACTTTGGGCTGTCTTAGACTCATATCTTTAGAGACCTATATCTTTAGACCAATATATTAAAACATAACAAAAATTTTGAACTTTGAGTCTTTCTAGATCTATATCTTTAGAGCTCCATATATTTTTATAGACCCATATCTCCAGAGCTCCATATATTTTTAGAGACCCATATCTTTAGAGATTCTATATCTTTAGATCCAAATATTAAGACATGACAAAATTTCTGGACCTTGGATCTTCTTAGACCCATATCTTTAAAGCTCTATGTACATTTAGAGACCAAGATCATTCGAGATCCTGTATCTTTAGGTCTATGTATTAAAACATAACACAGTTTCTGATTATTGAGTCTTTTTAGACCCATATCTATCGCAATATGTATCTATAATCAGTCAGGAAGCATAAAGAGTACCAGAAAAGTATTAAAAATTGAAGAAAGATAACTGATACGTGGGTCCAAAAAGGTCCAACGTCGTTCCATGAACGTTCCCCGTAATTTCTTGCGAGATCCAAACACTTTGCGTTTTTTTTTAGGGAAATACAAGCGATTCAAGGCTTCCGAGGCAGCCAGCAACGATCCCGAGGCCAGGGGTGGTGAACCAGCGGCTCTGCCACCCGGGGTGCCCAGTCAAGCCCTAAGAGGGATGGAACGGACCCGATGATCGAACAACAAACGCACGATTATTTAATCCTCGCCAGACTTCGCGTCCCAAAAAAAACATTTTTATATCGCTCGACTACGATTCTTCGCTACGTGCCTTCTCGAAACAGCTGCGAATCGCACTTTTCGCATTTCGGGGAACGCTGTATCGTGCGTCGAAGACATTTCTGAAAAAAAAATAAAGGAACACGTCGAACCGTCTCGTCGATTCGTGAGTTTCGCTTCGAAATCGGCGACGGTTCGTTTTTTAAACTCGACCGTGGACGTTCGAGACGATTTTTGAGATCGCGGCCGATTTTCGCGAACGATTCCGGCGAATGATACGCGGTATCGTTGTTGGTTTTTCTTCGTCTTTTGTTCTTTCAAGGGAGAAACGATAATCTCGCGACTCGCGATCGAGGAACGAAACGAATTTCTTGGAAATTGATCGCTTTCAGTGAAAGCATACCTAACCGTGGCGTTCTTTCAAAATGTACTCGTTGCGTCGATCGACCATTGGCTATCGTTTTCATTTTCCACCCTTCTTCGGCGCGCTCGACCAAAAGTTCGCTCGACGTTTGGGAGCGTCGATCGGACGTTTTTCAATGGAAATCCCAACGTCTCGTTTAGTTTTTCTCCCACCAAGGTTTTTACTACGTCGATGGAATAAATACGTTTTGAAGAAACGACCTTTATATTTTTACAAGCGCGACACATATATGTATACATACGTCCATATATTCAAATATCCGATTATTAAAACTTATAAACTAAAATCCTTGTAAATATGAAAATATATTACTTACATCGGTTTTTAATCTAATCGCTGCTTCTGGAATTGCTACCTCCGTTTCCATCCCCTCCCCCTTCAATCGTAAGAGAATTTCTTTCATTCAGAAATAATTGCACGATTTAACACTACCGAAAGAATCAAACTAACTTGTTATTTATTAGAGTGGTTGTTCATTTTTAGTACATCTTATTTTCTGAAATTTTTTCTCACTTTTCACTCATCAGGTATATTCGCAGTTTTTCGTTGAAAATTACAATTGAAAATGAAAGTTATTGCTACACAACTTAATAATACTAATTATTTTCCCTCATCTCCTTTTTTTTAACAATCATTTCGATCAGCTATTTGCATCCAAATACAAAGGTATGAGGATACCTTTTGATCGAAATAGATATGCATGAAACCACGATAGTAAGTGTTAATTTATATTAGAACTATATTGATATCAAAATATTTTCAATACTACAATATTATAATACAATACAATACTATTTGTAAAAGTTACAATTTTTTATAATTATAAAAAAAGCTTCCCAAATTGCAAAGAGAATTATAAAAACACGAAACATATCTATTTTTTCATTTTCGGAATAAAATTAGTTCTTCTTATATGCTTTGAATTGATATAAATTTCATTTGCTCCTGAGTGCTCTTTCTTGAGATAATTTGTTTTTAGAATCGGTAAGGTATAACGAATAATAACACAGTTAACGCTGTAAGTTATTTAAACAATGAATTTTGTTCATTTGTAATTGTTCTATCTGTTTATTATTTGTTTATGTTATATGTACAGAGAAATATTTGTTTTAATTATTTAATCTTAAAAATTAAATTTGCAATGTATAAACATGATTAACATTTCAATTTAAATAAGACTATTTTAATGGAAAATTGATTTTTAATTCTTTTTCTTTATATATTCGTTAGACTCTGCCACTGATCTACCTCGTCTGACCATTATTCGACATTTCTACTTACATCAGGTCTTTGTTGTAAGTATTGAATTGAATTTTAATTTGATTTGGTATTATTAGCTTCAACGGGCTTTAACTAGTTAGAAAATTGTTGAAATCAACGAAAAAGCAGATAATATTATACCACAATCGATGTTAAAACACAAATACAAGTAGAAAGCAGTACGTATGGTCAGACAGACTCTCCAGATTATACTTTATTGTACTCTAGGAATATTCCAAATCAATTTTTTTTTTAAATTAAGTGTTGTATAAACAAATTTAATTCATCGAGCATACTGTATGGCAAGAATATACAATTATATAGACTGTATACCGGGTGACAAGTGGTAACTTTTAGAAAATTGACTCAGCTGTATAATTTTTCTTATTGCTCGCATTTTTCGAAATTTTGAGTCAACTTTTAGTAGAAAATGGCGGCCATTGATCAGCAGTGGTCGGCGAGGGGTTGAAGGTCCAGTGGGTATCCATGGATGGCCAAGAGAGGTGTACGGTTTCCTGCATTATTAAGCATTATTATAAACAATAATAACGAAAATATGGACAATCTTCAACAGATGAGTGTTTCAAGCAAAATGATATTTGTGACATTAAGATGATACGTATTCTTAATTGTAACTATTCCTTGATATTTACTTTGAACGTACAAATTACTGATTCGAATGTACTACTCTCGAGATCTAATTTCGATTGTTTCCGAAACGAATAAATTCTCTCAATACTTAGTCTTAATCAGAGATGCCAAACGGAGCCCCGGGTGAACCGGGGACACCACATTCCATTTTCTCACACTATGCCAGATCACGCGTACGTGAGCTCGCAGTTTCAGAGAGTCGACAAAGCAAACTGACATATGCTCTCTTTCTCGATTCTCCGAAGCTGCCCGAAGTAATTTCGGACCGCCTCCTGGGAGTCGAGAGACAAAGGCTCACATTTTCCTTCTCGCTCTTGAACAACTGAAATTCGACCTCACGTCAACGGCATACAATTTGGAATCTCGACTGCCCAGGCATTTTTACTTTTCGACCTATGTATGTAGACGCACAAAAGCAAAGTACCGATAATGAAAACAAAATTTTGTGGAATTTCTTTTACGTAAATAGACGTTTTAAAACCCCCTGATCATATTTTAATTATTGAAAAAAAAGAAATTCTTTTTTATTATTACTAACTATAAACGTACATATGTATATTATTTCAGATATCACTTCTGATATATCTGTCAACGCATAACCAAAGCTTTAATACATACACATCATGTCAGAAGTTGTCAACAAAGGTCAGCAGTGGTCAGCAGGGGCCAGTAGAGGCCTGCAGAGGCATGCAGAGGCAAGCAGAGACCAGCAGGGGCAAGCAGTAGCAAGTAGTAATAGTTATACGTTGTCAGAAGCATCAGGGGTGGTCAGCAGTGGTCAGCAGAGGCCAACGGAGGCCAGCAGAGACCAGCAGTGGCAAGCAGTGGCAAGGAGTGGCAAGCAGAGACCAGCAGGAGCAAGCAGTAGCAAATAGTAATCGTTATACGTTGTCAGAAGTATAAGCGGTGGTCAGCAGAGGCCAGCAGAGGCTGGGAGGGGCTGGCAGTAGCCAGTCGTAATCGTTATACGTTGCACAAAGTACCAGGAGTGGTCAGCAGCGGTCAGCAGGGGCCAACGGTGGCTGGCAGCAGTCAGTAGTAATCGTTATACGTTGTCAGAAATATAAGCGATGGTCAGTAGAGGCCAGCAGAAGCCAGCAGAGTTTGGGAGAGGCTGACAGTAGCCAGTTGTAATCGTTATACGTTGCACAAAGTACCAGGTGTGGTCAGCAGCGATCAGCAGGGGCCAGCGGAGGCAGGCAGAAGTCAGCAGCAATCGTTATACGTTGTCATAAATATAAGCGGTGGTCAGCAGAGCCTAGCAGAAGCCAGCACAGGTTGACAGTAGCCAGACGTAATTGTTATACGTTGTCAGAAGTATCAGGAGTTGTCATCAATGGTCAGCAGAGGCCTGTAGGAAAATTCAAAAGTACATGCTACTTTATGATGGACTATACCGCTATCGACGACCAAAATGCCCAAGCTTGTCGAGAAGTAGTTCGTTCCGTACATCGGTAGATGAGGTGCCAAATATGATAGATCGAAAAATTGTTAGTTTTATTTAACTTTTTCATATGATTGCTACGTATGTTACGAAAAGGCAAATGTGAGCTTTTCTCTCTCAACTCTCACGAGACGGTCCGAAATTAGTTCGGACAGCTTCGAAGAGTCGAGAGAGAGGGCATGTGTCAGTTTGTCTTTGTCGACTGTCCGAAACTCTACGAGCTCACGTACGCCTGATCCGCCATAGTGTGAGAATGTGGAGTGAGGTGTCTCCGGTGCACCCGGGGCTTCGTCTGGCATCTGGTCTTAATTTTAAACAGAGTACAAAATTCAAATTCCAGTATGGATTACATTGGAAACGACTCGAAAATGGCTAGCTCAATTCGTGTGATAAAAAGAAGCACTGCATGCAATGTCTATGCTGTATTTCGTCTGTGATATTACGTACGGATCGATCCTCGTAGAAAAGCCCCGAAGCGCCATTTTGGAGTGCGCGCACAGCCACTAAATATATCCAAAGTCCATTTTCTCGAAACGGGAGCGTCGTACGAGAAACTTGTATTCTACGATTTTGATTTATTTTTGGACGTCGAATCGATCGAACTATTACAACTTACAATTTTCTTTAAATTTTCTATAGTTATAAATGTGTAGCATGCGACAGTAATGGACGAAGAGATCTGGTAGGTGGCCATCGACTTCCGGTGCACATCGCTGTGACAAGGACACGGAACACAAAAACAAGATGCTGGTCGTTCAAACGTGCGCATGCTCGTCGCAGGATCTAGCGAAAACTACTAATGAAAGCTTGCGCGAATCGATTGCATGCCCAAGCAGCTCTATTTCAGGCAGCCCTTATCAAGATCCCGTTATTTTTGTTTTATCGAAGGACTTAAAGTTGGCATCTAGCATCTCGTAGCGTTTTAGGCCCGTTTGATGATGTAAGGCGCGCGTGGACTGTCGTTTCACGTGGAATTGTTTAATCATGTTGAAATGTTGAGTTGTCGAGTTGCTTGTGAGTCGTTGCTTCTTCTCAGGGAACGCAAATTTCTGTTCGTTTTGTATCGATGTTGTTTCTTTTTTCTGTATCTGTACAGTGGAATGTTTTACCCCTCCGATACGAAGGTTTGCGAACGGCTATAGTCGAATCAAATTCAATCGAACGTTCCAGGCCACGCCACCCCTAACCACGAAGAACAAACTATGTTCAATTCAAATTTTTCAAATTTAAAATAAAAATAATAAGTCTTCTAAATCGAATCACATTAACTATTGTTTTTTAGACAATTTTGGACAAATTGTATATATATATATATATAGTGTAAAATGTATTAACAAATACCATTTAAATTGCAGAAGTATACACGTACACGTAACATACATATGTGAAAATAGCTTCTATATCACTTCTTTTCTTAGAATCCTAATTTCCATGAGCCTATGGCGGAGATGAACTTCCGATTGCCTTGCGTGGCCACTAACTTTTGACGCGACTATAGCCATCACAAATCATTTATCACCATTTTAAAAAATATTCATTGAGTTGGAGGAATTAAGAAATTCTTCA
Source organism: Colletes gigas (assembly GCF_013123115.1). Classification (NCBI taxonomy): domain Eukaryota; kingdom Metazoa; phylum Arthropoda; class Insecta; order Hymenoptera; family Colletidae; genus Colletes; species Colletes gigas. Next base: position 1,944,217 of record NW_025106646.1, read on the forward strand.
ATTCCTAAAACGTCTAACAATAGTTTTGCAAAAGGATTCTTTTTTTAATTTAATATTCTAACTTCAATGTTTGTCACTAAGATCGTTAAACACGAAGGATCTTCCCGAAATATTCCAAATAATTTTTCATAAGTGATTCGAATCATTTTGTTGTTTAAAAAGCTATGACAATTGAGAGCAATATTTTCGAATAATATTGACAAAAGAACGTTCACGTTTTTTGACAATCTGATTCGACCAATCTTGCACGCGACCGTATGGAAATACGTAGCGATTAGAAGCTGCGTGTGGTCCAATAAACATTCAGATTTGTTGTACACTCTCATAGGGGTGTTGCACGAGACGTGTTTATTTATTTATTCTAACCGCGATATCGCGAGATTCGTAGCAATGATACTCGAAGGAAGTTGAAATACAACATTGCTTATAAATTGTTCTCCCCTGCACTTGCTTTGGAATTGTTAATAAGTGAAGCGCGAGTTCTGCAAAGCGCGCTGGGAAGTTCCTTATTTTGCAAGCATAGCAATTTCCTGGAATAGCGAGTGACGGTAATTTTATACCGAGATTATCCAGAGAAATGAAAATTGAAAATAGAATTATTATGAAATCGTGAAATTACTCGATTATTTTCGTTCGTTGACGATAATAATAAATATTCGTTAAAAATATTCATGTTGGAAAGGTTCGTGAGTTATTCAGATTTTTCGTTTGTTTCGTTTCATGTAGTGAGGTTCAAAAATTTTTATATGAATTTGGGGGACATCAAGATAATTAAATATAACTCAAATTAAAATAAAATTCTATCCACATTGTTATTAGATTCAGTACTCGTCCATCGAAAAGAAATTCCAGGATGCCATTGGCACCTCAAATTCTTTTTCTTTTATGCGAACGTTTCAGGACATAATCGTGACAAAAGAGAGTGAAAAGATAGACTAACTCTTTTGTGGTCGAATTTAAACTAACGTCAATAATGACATTAATAGACAAGAAAATAGAAAAATAAAGGTTATAATAGAATCTGTTACTATCAAGAAACATCTATAAAGCCTTTCCCTTCCTTGAAAGACATGAAACTTTGCAGATTCATAGAAAAGCTAACAACAAGAGATACGTATTTTTTCACCGGTGATAACTCAAGTTTAAGGGATGAAAGTACCCTTCAGAGTATCAGTATTTTTACGCCATTTTTTAAACTATTTCATACGTAAGGCAATAGCTAATAAAGAATTAAACGAAAAATTTATTTATATTCTCTATTTATAGTGGAATATTAGTAAGTATTTAAATTGTATCTTGTACAGTGTTATTTTTCTAACTTCATAAAGTCTATACAGGGTATTCGACCATCTCCGGGAAAAATTTTAATGGGAGATTCTCGAGTCCAAAATAAGGCGAAAATCAAGATTACTAATTTGTTGATTGAAGCTTCGTTAAAAAGTTATTAACGTTTAAAATTTCTGCACTTACTAAATTTTTTTCTCGAAAGTGCGTAGGATTACAGGGGTATGTGTATTCACCAAAAATGATTGAAATCGACCCCAGTAACTAAAAATAATTTTTTTAGAACAAGATAAAATTTTTTTTTGCACCTACCCCCTATCGATTTTTCTTGAAAATTCGTTTTTCATTTTTAATAAATTTGGTTGGCGTTGTGCAAAAAAGTTGTCTAATACTTTTTTGTAGGTACCCATGAGCTCTGCTTCAGAAAAAAGTTTCATTGAAATATATTCACTATTGTAGGAGTTATGGCTGTTTGAAAATTGGACCATTCTTATGAGGTTTTTCTAACTTTACGGAGTCAAAGAACAACCTTTTCAATATTGTTAGAATTTCTACATATTCTTGACCAAAATACGCGTAGTTCGCAGTTTGAAACATTAAAATCGTCCAATCCGTTCAGACGTTCAGACGTTTTAAAGAAACGCGTGAAATTTAAGGGAAACGTCCAGAGTATGGTCAGACATTGTATTTTCGGTAATGAATTTTTTTCTCCAGAGTGCGTAGGATTTCGAGGGTATGTCTATTGACCAAAAATGATTGCAATTGACCCCCGCAACGGAAAATAATTTTTTTAGAACGATTTAAAATTTTTTAATTTGGCCGAAAATTTCAGCACCTACTCGAATTGTTTTCTCGAAAGTGTGTAAGATTTTGGGGGTATGTCTATTCACCAATAATGATCGCAATTGACCCCCACAACGGAAAATAATTTTTTCAAAATGATTTGAAATTTTTTAATTTAATTTTTTAATAACTTTTTAACGAAGCCTCAATCAAGCAATTGATATTCTTGATTTTCGTCTTATTTTGGCCTCTAGAATCTCCTATTAAAATTTTTCCTAAGGGTGGCCGAACACCCTGTGTATTTTTCAATCAATTGAAACTAGAATTTCCACAGGTGAAAACAAATACATGTCCTCTGAGTTAAGCTGTTTTACAGACTTGCATAGTTTCATGAAAATTGTGAGGTGGGTATGCTTGAATGTTTCTCGTGACTTCACCCTTGCAAGGGGTGTGTTTGAAACAGTTCGTTAAATGTTCTCAATACAAAAGAAGAAGATTGAAAATTGATAATAGTAATACAGTGGATCCATCCTCGTCGTTTCAATTTCCGGTGGGGGAATGTATTTGAGTAGGTATATATGCATGGTATATGGTGTGGGTGTCAATGAATCGAGTCGTTGACGCTGAATATATTGAGTAGTATATGTTTTTAATGATGTGACTCCACAATATGTCAATATGCACAGGTAAATATTTTTTGTTATTATAATAGAAGTGTTACAGTGTGTATTGTGATACGATAATAAATTTAATAGTAACCGTTACAATTAAGAACTTAAAATAACTCTAAAGGGTAAACTACATCACTATCGGCTAGCGACTATTTAGCGATAATAATAGCCTACCATGTCTTTTACTAGCGGCGCTCAACAGTGAGTGTGTTTCCTTTTATATTTCCTTTCTCTCGCTACTCATTCTCTCACTATATTCTCAATTCTCCCTTCCTCACCCTTTCACACTCCCATTCTCTCTGTTTCTACGTGTAAATTATTTATTCCTCTGTGCTCGATGTTCCTTTCGTACCCATTTTGTTTTCTTTTTTTTTCCCCCCTATTGTTCTCTCCCTTACTTCTTTCGTTTCTTGCCTCTGCCATTTTATCGTGTTCCTTGCAACCTGTCGCGTCTCTACAAACATCAACCGATTCACACACTCGAGTTGCTTCGAACGCGTCTCTGTCCACTACTTTCGTTCGTCGCGAGCCTCCAATCTTTTCGAAATTGAATTTCGAAAAAGAAATTTCAAAAAAATTTAAACGAAACGCGCGAAACGACGCGCTCGTTTCTCCCGTTTTTAATTCGCGACGGCGATTTCGTCGATAGGTCAATCGGAACGGGGACGTTGGAGGGGGAAGGTTTGATTTTTTTAAAGCCGACCACGACAAGCGGTCTTGTTCGCGTTTCGTGAACACAGAGCTCGAAGCAGGTATCGATTTTCTTGCGTTTAGTTTCTCTTAGACACACATACAAGCGTCCCACATACGCCTAAGGGATGTGTGGTTAAATCGAGTGTGTGGTTCAATGTCGCACAAAAATGAGTGAGGGTTCTCTGTTCGTAATTTATACACATATACATACAATATTCGTATATATAAATATGGATGTGCGTGGATCGTGGTGGTGGTTGTGCTGTTGTGTTCAGTGTGTGACGGTCTACGTATAATATTAATTATCTCTTGTGTTTGTATTCACTTTTAACAAGTGTAGGGCGAGCTGAAAATCCCGAGGCTCGTGCGTCTATACGTCGATGAAGTCCGCACGTCTCGCTCGAGAGTTTCGGTTGTTGGTATTTTTATTTATTTATTTACTTTTTCGTTAATCGTACTAATGGGGGGGATGAGAGACCCACGACGTTCGCGATCGGTCTCGTTCACCCCCGTCGATCGTTCGCGCTACGATGATGATTCCTCCTCTGGTCTCGTTTCGCCAACGACAAATCGTCCGGGCCGTTTCTCGAGGATTTCGAACTGCCGTTTTTTTTATTAACTTTTATTATTTTTTTTGTTTTTGTATCGCTCACGGTGCGCTACACTTAAAGGACACGTTACAAAGTGGTACCCCGAACGAGCGATCCGCGAGCCATTTTGAAACGAGTACTCTTTTTCTCCCTTTCGTCTTTTTTCACTTTATATATAATTTTTACTTTATTCCTCGTGGTTTCTTTAAATCTTATCTTGGTCTCGTGATCTTCACGTTTCTAACTAGAAACAACCGTTCTGGCGGGCTTCGAGAGATCGATTACAATGGTCTCGATGCACGAATAGGCGACACTACCGCGTATACGTCGTTCGAAACGACGCGTTACGCGCTACTTTTTTTTAAGTTTCTCTGGCGTTACATTAGGCTGTTGGTAGCTTGAGAAAGCGAGTTACGAACGGTGACACGCGTTCTCTGCGATATTTGTTATTTTCTCTCTCACACACACTCTATCTCAACACCGCGGGTGCACACATGATCGGACAACCGGTTTCGAAAAAGGGTAACAATTCCAGAACTATGGATTTCAATACTTATATTTCATAATCAGTTTTTCTATATTTATATTTATATATATATATATTTTTTTTTTTTAATATAGAATCTGTAGATATACATTCTTGGCAAATCCGAAAAAACTGATTCCAAAATAGGAACAGATCATTGTGCGAACTATGTATACAGGGTGCAAGTTTTTTGTATTTATTTTCCATCTCTTGTTTTTTTATTTTCTGTTCACTTTTCATTTGTTGTTAACGATGTTTACTGTTTGCTGTGGTTGTTTTATATATATATATATATATATTGTTGTCGTCGCGAGAAACACGTGCGTGTACTCGGTAGTCTGCCTCGAACTATGCACATATATATACACGCACACGTAAGTATGCATGTACTTATATATATGTATATTTCTCTATGCGCGTATATGCGTGTGAGTGTGATATATAGTTTTTTTTTTTCGTTCGTTTTGTTGTTTTCATTTTTTTGTTAATAGTTTTAATGCGTTTGGTTCAATCAGTATCTTTCACTTTGTTTTTTTCCCATTATTATTTTTAATTTTTCATCTGAACGGTGGTACATTTGATAGGGTGCACAGGGCTGCTAGGCACAGATAATTGACTCGCAAATAACTCTTCAAACAACATTAGAGCGTACGACATACAGTATTAATATACACATTACATCATTAATTATTATTATTATTATTTTCTTTTTTTTTTTTTTGTTTGTTTTCGTTTTAAAGAGTAATCATAATTGGAGTGTGTGTCTCTTGTTTCGCTTGGCCTCTGTGTGTTTCTTTTTTTTTTTTTTTTTTGTGGTGACTTCTCCAAGTTTTTTGACGTGGACACGGTGTATTTTAATCATGGGATCGTTGCTACGTGTCGTAATCTGAAGTATGATGTTCCGAAATGAAACGCCCCCTGCGGCATCACAGGCTAATCATGGATGGCTAATGCTCGACTTGACCGTGGATACTTGCGAATGGACTCCGGGGGTGACTGAGAATTTCGAACAACAGCTTCCGGTTTTATCGAAACGTCCCGGAGAACGGAAACTCTTTCGCGCGTGTCCCTCGATCTCGCGACAACGTCGATCTTGACGAATTCGGATCGATACGACTGTTCGAAGCAATTGTAAATTCGTTGGACTCGTCGATTGTTACCTAAAATATTTCTCCGTGCGCGTGCAAAACGTTAAAACTACAATGATCGTACTACATGCATGATCGATTAGATAAAAAATAAAATCATCCCCTAACAAACTTGTCGAAAAGAGACAATTCTTGGGTAGTAAAATTTCAATCTTGAACAGGATCTCCATTATATAATAAAATAGTCGATGAAAACAATAATTAGAGAACATATTGTCAAACTTGTTTGCAATGCGTCTATAATAAAATTAGAATCACGAAACTTTCAAATTAATTATGGCGCTAGAATATTGAACCCTTACAGTACTCACATTTTGTGATTGAGAGACACTAAAAGTATTGAACACTCTATTTTTCAAAAGATTCTACAATTTTCAAAAATTTTTGCCAGGGCAACGAATTAGAAATTTTTTTGCGAGTACAACAAAATGTATTTGTCCCATTTAAAACACCTATATATTGACCAATATGTGTGATAATAATTTTAAATGTAACATGTTATGCCACTTAAAAGATACGTCGATGAAGCTTGACTCTGCTGTTTGTTCCCCTTTCGTGTGTTTCCTTTCGACAACGCGATTTCTTTCGTGAAAACATGTAAAACAAATGTTAAGAAACACCCACGAGAACAGCAGGGTTAAGCTGAAATTCACGTCGCTGAAATTGCTTGCACTAGCACGATATTCGACGCTGGACGTCCGTCTCAGTGCAGGAGAGCCATGAAATGGACGCCAGGCGTCCGTATCGATCCGGAAATCGCAATAATCCGCGTGGTCCGCGAACAGTTGGCTACGCAAGTGGATTTCGGGACGCGGCGATTAGCATTACCGATCCATCTTGGACTATCCTGACGCAGTGGCTTGTGTGTCGGTTGTGTTCCTCGGCGAGTGTCGTGAGTATTATCCTCGGTGTGTAGTGTGGTGTCGGTGTGAGGGTGTACTGGGGTGTCGTGTGGCGTTGCTGATGCGTGTACAATCAATGTATAATAATGTATACAGTCAACAAATCTTATTACATCTAGTTTGTCTTTTGACGCAGCGATGGGAAGACAGAGCATAGAGACCCTTCTGGCTCAGATGTACAATAACGAGGTGGGAGGGGGATGAGGGATAAAAAGGAACCGGCGAGAAGGGATCCGCGGGAAATGGAGTTGGACGTACGATCGAAAATTTTATCAGGGGGCGCCGAAAAGGGAGGCAAAAAGGTAGGTAGGGAAGAAACGATCGGTAAAAGGGTACATTATAAAGACTAATGCTTAGAAACATTGATATGACGCATGGTGGTGCTTGGGATACGTAAGATCTGATATGTGGGACAGGTATATGTTACTTGGTAATACTTAGAGGGGAAGGAGTGCTCGCTAAAAAGGTTACTGCGCTTTGGTTTGTTTTGCTTGGCCCAGCGTCGTCTAATTTCTAAGGATTGACGCCGACGTCGCACTCGAGATGGTCTTCCGCGCCGGAAACGAAACTGGTAAAATTTAGGCAGCGATGCTTACAGCGTAAAGAATATGTGTGAAAACGTTGATTTTCCTTTCATTTTTCTTTTCACGTATGGAAACTTCGGAAGCCTGACTTCGAGTACGAAAACATCGTCGGCGGGTGGTGTTGATCGCATAAAAATATAATTACTCCGAGGGTAGTGTTGGCGAGACCAGAACGACGCCTCTTCGAGACTAATTCGAGAAATCGACATTAGCACAGGTACATGTTTTTTTTTTTTTAACTTTTCTTTTTTTTTTTTTTCTTCTTTTATTATCGTTTGGCCACAAATGCTGATAGATCTCAAGCTCCCACGCTCGCGTTTATCGGGCGACGGGTGCAACGAGCCTTCGCGCACAAAAGAAATCAAAGCGCACCGGCAGTAACACCTTTATCGCAACACTATTAATCAATAACAATATTAACGATATGTACCTACTCTCCGAACTACTTAATTACCTAACTACAAACATTAAACCTAACGCCTTAAACGCAATATCGATATCGTAACATACTTATCCGTTCCAATTTTCACAAAATCGGAACCATAAATAATAACCAATAATCAATAATCAATAATCAATAATAATAATAATAACTAATAATAATAATCATCATCATATCATCGCAATAATACTAATAATAATAATTACACAATCAATCATATCAATATAGTTTGAAATTCTCATGCGACTGCAAATATATACATATAGATGGGATATGTATTTCGTGGTAAGATTTAAACAAACGTTCGCCACTTTTTTCTTCGTTTTTTTTTTTCTTTTTCTTTTATAATTATCGACACAGATGGCTTTTCTTTACAACCTCGAGTTCCGTATGTCTGAGTGTATTAATGCTTATTCATCGTGTTTACACAGTGCTAGACACTACCTTGGAATACTGTATTCATTACAGACTCTCTTCTACATGCTACAGTTACAATTTGATTTTTGTACATAGAAGAATCTCTGTTCCTATCGGGGGACGAGGACGCGCGCGCGCACGAGTATTACGAGAAAAATTGTATTCCGGACGACAGGCGTTTTTTTCTGTACATCGTTTCCCGTACCGTTTGTAAAAGCGGGCTGTGGATCTTCATCTTTATTATTATTATTATTATTATTTTTTTTTTTAATTTTCTAGCGACGATGTTGCGTATCGACCGGAGAGAGAGAATAAAAGCTATGTACAGCGGGACCTGTGAGAAAGATACAAGACGAACAAGATCTTGGGGGCGTCCCATCGTCGTCCGGAACACGACACGCGGCGTCTTGGCGGGCCTCCGGAACCCGTACACCCGGAGACCCGTCATCCCCCGACGGCACAGCGCTCGGGGGTATCGGTTGGACGCGTCTTTAAATTTAACCCTTCCGTCGTCGGTCGTTCTGGGCGCTCAGTCTCCGAGAGACAGCCAACTATCGCTTAAAAACCATCGGTCGTACCACTAATTCTTATCCGTACTTGTAACTAAATCGACTGCTCGAGGCCATCCCCCCCTCCTCCCAATTTTGAATCGCTCCAACCCTTACACTACACCAGCGTGAATACTCGGTGGATGGAATATAGCGCTGATAATGAACCGTCGAATGTTCGTTCGACGCGTATTGCCCTAAAAAGTGTACAGAAATTCGTTTTCTCGCCCTCCCCGCTATGTTTCTTTCACCGAGTACGGTGATAGCCGAAAGACGGAAGCGGTGGCGGTAGCCAGACGGCGCGGTGGGGACAGTGACCTTGGATAGTCTCGAACGGCCGATTTATTCGGCCGCGACTGAGACGCTCCGCGTGTTTAGAAAAACGTGTTCGCCGAAATGTGTATGAACCCGGTGTCTGTGGACTCTGAGTGAAATTTTGAATCGTACACGACGCTGGGAAGAGCTAAATGTAAAGGGTGTCGGCCATGTTTGTCGCGAGAAACGAAGAGAAGAACGGAAAATAGGATCGTGGGACGTTTTTTTGAAACTTGTTGCTTTTGCTTCGCGTATACCGCGCTTGACGGGGTTTCCAGTTTAGAAATTACAGGAGAACGTGTTTCATTTTTTTTTTTCTCGAAGTGTGTTCGTTGTAACGTGTACTACGTGTAACAATTCATTTTTTTTGTTTTTATCAGTTTTCGTTTTGTTTACTTCGCCACGCTCAATGGTACAGGTAAAGCGTCAGAAAATAAGCGACAGTCTGGCATGCGTGCTTGACCTCTCGAATACGTACGCGTTGCATCTTTCTTACTTCATTTTTACGTCTATCTGTCACTCTTTTGTTCTCGTAACGTGTACCTACTGTACACCCACACGTTGGAGCGGGGATTTTCATCAGGAGGGCATCGTTCAGCCGAAGATACACGTATCAGCTCTCTATTCCCTAGCGAAACGAGACGTCTACAATTATAGATAATTCCTCAAAAACGAAGGTGCATCCGTCCTATCCTTCGTCTTTATTTCGTTTGCTATCCCGGTTCGTTTCTCAGCCTCGTTTCGCTCGTCTCGTCACCATGGAATATTATAATCAGGAATGGGCACGTATTATGGATTTACGAATACTATCACACACGTATGCTGAAGCGTTATGAAAGTCGAAAAATCGATGTCTAATTCTCGCGATTTAAAAGAAGAGGTAAAAAAGGACCTGGTTAATCGAGTGCCTCTCTCTACGCTGCAGATTCGTTCTCAAAGAATTACGTGTTAGCCGAGGATTGAATTGCGTTCTCGCTTCGATCGCCTAAAAAACGACAAGGAAACAGAAATCGGAGTCCGACTCGCGTTCGAACAAGGATTCTTCTACTACATTCTTGTCATGTATCAGCACACGAATTACGAGACGATACACTCTTGATTTAAACGCCATACTCCGCAGATCACATATAATATTATCTACAAAACGTTATGATATGATTACAAGTCCTAGCTGCTTATTTATACCTACATCTTTTTTCACTTATTTTTTTATACCTTACGCGTTAGGTCCTGCTCACTATATGAAACGAAATTTCCCAGGTTCGTCGGATTAAAACGTGATGTGTCATTACTCTACCGTGAAACCTATACTGTTACAATCGTATATGTAGTTACGCAACAGCGAAAATTAATAATAATTAATGATAATAACCATAATAATAATAATAATAATAATAATCGTAATTATAATAATAGTAATATTAATAGACGGCTCTTATCGATAATAAAAATATGAGAATGTGATGTAAGAACAATTTTACAGTCCTCCGCGTCGGAGGCTTAATAGAACGAAGAATGAAAAAAAAAAAAACGATTTAATCTATTTAACCGTGGAACGGAACACAATCGTGAACAGGAATCGAAAACAATAAACGACAGATGAACGTTAACGATCATCGAAGCACATCGTTTCGGTGTGCACCTTTGCTTCTTTTTTTTTTTTAATTTGTATGTTTGTTTATCATTTTTATTTTCTTCTTAATTCCTTAGCTTAGTACCATTGTTTCTCTCGCGTCGATATATATTATTATATATCACTTTATTACGATCGATAAGCTTCTATTTAACCGAAACTGTCAGCAGCAACGCACAACGTGTATATTTTCGTCGGTTACAGATCGTACGTTGTCTCATCATCCTTTCGTCCTCTTATTTAATTATCATTTTCCCTTTTTTTTTTTTTCACCATTCTTATTACGGCAATCAACAAGGATCCTCGCTTTGTGTACTGAGCCCCTTAACGGTATACAACTTATCCTCTATAGTTGTATTGTAACAAATATTGCCTCGAATATAAACATTTTTTTTTTTTGTTGCTTATTTAAGTTATATCTCATTTTGTTTAGGTCTCTCTCTCTCACGATTATCAATGGACAAAAGTGGCGGATTATTTTCACGCATCTTAAAGAGGGGGGGCAGAGGGGGAGGGGGATGTAACGTAGCTCATTTTTTTTTTTTCTCTTTATTATCTTACGTTACGTATGGCCGAGTCACGAGTCTCTATATTTATTTAGTAATCATTTGGTTCGCTTCGAAAACACAACGTTTACTTTATTTATCTTATTACTTTTTTTTTTTTATCGCTTTTAAATCGGAGATCTAAAACCTTTTCATTATAAAAACGTCCCCCGGCCCGACAAAATATTGCCGAGGGACTCGCTAATATATTGTGTGTCGTCGACTTCATTGTCTTCATATAAAATTCATTTCACAGTCCGCGATCTGATCAATAGTGTACGAGGTGCTTGAAGTGAAAATTACCATCGTTCCGATCGGCTTGTCTTTTCTTCGTTTTCTCCTTAAAAATCTCTCTCGTTTCTCTTCGTCCTTCAGCAAGCACGGGTAACCGAGTCGTCGTCGCAACCTGAACACTACAGCTTGGGGGAGGATTTAGGGATACTTCTTATTATTTCTTCAATCTTTCTTTCTCTCTTTCCTCGAAGAATCAACGGGAGACGATAAACGATGATTACTCGTTTCTTCTCGTCGACAAAACACACGTGTCATTGACGACATTCTTTTTTATATCGTATCTTCTCTATCTCTTTCGTTTGCTATCGGCCGAGACTCGCGAGAAGCTTCACCTTCGTCGTTCTTTCCTAGCCTGGCAAAATCGAATTCTCAAACAACGGGTAAACGCAAATATGCATATTTATATGCAAAAATGCATATACTGCAGACAGAAAGAAAGACCTCGGTCCTGGAAAGAAGTGCCAGTAGTTTCGTTAAGCCTGTGACCAAGTAAAAATTAGTCGCCGTTATCCAGAGTCCCCTAAGTAGCCGGGTGGTCAGCCATGTTTGAAAGTTCTTCAGCAGATACCATATCTACTTAATCTTAGTTTAATTTAAAAATGATTCGTATTATGTTCCCAGTGGGACATAAAGAGTCTGCCAAACTCTAAATTTCCTTACTCATAAATCTATGTCATTTTTTCCTAGTCTTCGCCTGTGAAAAGTGTGTCGATTAAATTTCAGTTCAAATGATAAACAAATACCCCAGCTACTCGAGAGTCGAACCGAAACTGATCTTTCTTTCCACTCGCGATAAACGTGCACGCGAGTGTGCATACAGGATCGAAGAACCGCGCGTAGGGGAAAGATTCTCGCGAGTCGGAGGCGTTGAATCGCGCGATACACGTTCGTAGGCTGCATCGATAAAACTTGTTCAACGTTCTCGGAGCACAATTGATTCAGATCCTCTGAACACTCTCTATTGACACTGTATCCAGCGTGTAGTTTTTCTAATGGTCAATGAGGAACCTCCGATTTATTGGATCCCATGAAATGGACAACGAGGAACGCGGTGCACTCGGCCTCGAAATCGTGGAGGTGTCTTTCACGGTTTTAATTCGTGTGTAACTGTGTTCGTGTGCATGTGTGTTGTGTTCGTGTATGTCCATGTGCGTGTGTGTGCACGTGTAACGTGTACGCGCGCCCGTACACTGGGGGGGAGAAGAGAACAAACGCCGCCGTGCGAAACGTCGTACAGGCTGGGCCCCGGATTTTGGGACCAGAGCTCGCTCGGACCCTCGACTTTTCCGTTGGACGATGTTCGAAGGTTTGACAAACCTGGTCGACCGCTTCTCGACCGTAGGACGATGCTTTTTAGGGTTTGGAGAAACTAGCGAGCTTTCTTAACGATGGTCGATGAGAGACAGTGGAATGCCATTCCACTTGTTTGATCGAGTCGAACAGCGATCGATCAGGTACTGCACGGTTTTGAACTGCAACTAGAAGTCGCTAATATAATCTAGCGATCTTCTGGCAACCAAGCAGTTGGAGATATTCTCTTTCTGATTTTCGTACGCCTTTTACTGTCTGCACGATGGAAAGTTACATGTATCTAACGGAAGTCGAGAATCTGAGTGAGTCGTTGCTCGATGATTTCCCACGGAACGTGGCCGTTCCGTCGGTCCAGTTCCTGGGTGGCGAACTCCCATCGGACGGCGGTCTCTCCCGAAGCTATTATTTACACTGACGGTACCTTCACGATCGATCCTCGCGCGTCCCACGTAAGGAAAGAAGCTACCGCGAAGAACGTCGGGCTCGCAGCGCCGTCTCAACAATTTAATACTGACGCTGGCACACGCGTCTGTACCCGAACCTCGCCGAAACAACAGGAAGAAACAGAAGAACGAAGAAAGGAGACGAAAAGAAAAGAAAAAATAATAAAGAGATACACGGAGCAGCGGCGTGTAATATCAGAAACGATTTGCTGCCTCTCGGTTGTCGCCTGACTCTTTTTTTGGCCGACGGGATGATCCTCGATTGACCATCGTTGCAGCAGCAGCCTGGCCGTTCGACGCGCCGGTTCCATCCTGTTCGATGACGAGACGATCCACGAAATTCATCCGAGCACCGCGCCCAAGCGACGATCGCTCGTTGGTCCTCGGGACTGGCGTCGATAAGGTCGTCGACCCGCGAAATTAAAATCTGTCCAGCAACCAGCGGTCCGCGAACCATTTCGCCATGATGGTTACGAGACGAGGCGGAGGAGTAGAAGAAGACGTCGACGAGGTTCCTTGCCCCTCGTGCGTCGGATAGGCCCGCTCCTCCCCTCAGTACGGCCAGAACGTAGACAGCGGGGGCGGCGGCGGCGGCGGCACGGTCGGATAGAGCGTCGGCGTGGCGATCAGGACGCAGGTGGGCGGCAAAGGTGGCGGCACGGGCGGCGGTAAAACCGGGGAAAGTGTGATCGCTGCGGCTGGGTGCAGGGCCGTGCCCGTCGGGGCACACAACGGGTGCAGGGCGAGAGAGGGACGCTGGCGCTGACGCTGACGCTGCTGGCCCTGGACCTCGCCGTTCTATTCCGAGTCCTGCTGCATTTTGACGTGGCCATTACCGGCGGAATTGCTCGATGTGCTGCCGCTGCTTGGCGGGAAACTGGTGGGTATGGTGCGGGACGACGAGAAACAAAGCTTCATGATGTACGGGAACTTGCCGTCTGAAACAGAGTTTGGAATATATAGTTAGCATTGCAAAGCAAACATGACGGAATTGGTGGCTCTTAATACTAAATTTCTTATTTATCTCGGACGTAGGGGTCGCGGAATAAATGTGTGGCGCTGCTTCGCTGGTGGTAGGATCTCGAGAAAAAAAAGGAGGGTAGAAAAGGAAAGAAGAGGCCTGCTAGTAGACTTATCAGTGAGGCTTTTTAGCAGGCCCTGATTTAGATGACGATATTGGGAAGTCGGTCGAAAAATGTATATATACAGGGTGTTCGGCCACCTCTAGCAAAAATTTTAATGAGCGATAGTAGAGGCCAAAATAAGACGAAAATCAAGAATACTAATTTGTTGATGGAAGCTTCGTTAAAAAGTTATTAACAATTAAATTCAAAAATTTCAAATCGTTCTGGAAAAATTATTTTCGGTTGCGGGGGTCAACTACAATCATTTTTGGTGAGTACACATACCTCCGAAATCCTATCTACTTTCGAGAAAAAAAATCGAGTAGGTGCTGAAATTTTTCGGCGAAAAAAAATTTTTCAAATCGTTCTAAAAAAATTATTTTCGGTTGCGGGGGTCAATTACAATCAGTTTTTGTCATTAGACATACCCACGAAATCCTGCCCACTTTCGAGAAAAAAAATAGAGAAGGTGTGAAATTATTCGAGAAAATTAAAAAATTGCAAATCGTTGTGGAAAAATTATTTTCGGTTGTAGGGTTCAATTACAGTCATTTTTGGTGAATAGACATACCCCCGAAATCTTGCGCATTTTCGAGAAAAAAATTCAGTAAGAGCGGCACTTTAAACGTTAATAACTTTTTAACGAAGCTTCCACCAACAAATTAGTATTCTTGATTTTTGTCTTATTTTGGCCTCTACTATCGCTCATTAAAATTTTTGCTAGAGGTGGCCGAACACCCTGTATAGCAACGGAGGGGTCTGTCGAGCACTTGTGAGAGCGCGACTCCTCTGGTGGCGAGCATGGGAGATGACGTAGGTATCATCGTAGCAAAGTATATGAATTTACTATTATATTTCAGACACTAATCTTTTTCTCATGGATCCATCCTCAGAATAACATTCTTAAAAATTAGTTGTATCATTGGGGTTTTCAACCAGTGTTGAACATTCCGAGTAACTCAGATATAAGGCACAAGTTGAGTATGAGCTTTTTGCAATTCTATTAAATGTTTTGTTGTAAAATTAGCTTCATCTTTGACTGGATCTGCATCTTCGATACAATTTATATTAGACAGAAAGGGATTGAGTTAAAAATAATTATTGAATCAGTTCTGGGGTGTTTCCAGGTGTTCGCTAATCGCAACATCATCTTAAATGGAATGTTCTGTCAGTATTTAAAAGTTTGCAAGGATGCCAGCCTCTATCTTTCAGCAGCTCTAATTCTAGTAAATTTTTTGTTTTAAAATTAGCGACTTCATCCTTGGTTAGGTCTGCATCTTTGATACAATATTAGACAGAAAGAGATGGAGGATCTACGTTCCAGTTTAACGTTATTGAATGAGTTCTGAGGTGTTTCCAGGTGTTAAAGTTTCCAAATATCTGAACCTCTATCTTTGAGCACCTTTGCTAAGAAAGCTTATAATTTCTGTGTGTAATACATAATACTGAATTCAAGACATTTAATTGTAGTATAGAAAAATTGAATCTTGAATCTTTTATCAATTCATCTTTGTAAAATACCAATATTGTTTAGAATAGAGGAATGCTAAGAAAACATTAACATGATAAATGAAAGTTTACAAAGAGAAATATTAAAAATGGATCGTAACGAGTAATTCATCTTGCAACATGATAACGATTCACAGCCATGAAAAGTAAGAAATTCTTTGAAGACTTTAACATAAGAGTACCCCAATGGACACTTCGAATCTAATCGAGAATTTACGAAACGTTTTAGATGCTGAGGTTTCATTGAATAAGCAATGCAACAAAATAGAATTTTTTAACAGCTTGTAGCGAGCATTAGAAAATATCGATAGAGATTATATTGGAAAATTAATAAATAGTATACGTTTGGAAACAGTAACTATAGCAAAAGACAGTAATGATAAATATTAATTTGAAATTATTATATTCGTTATAAATTCACAATAATATAAATTATTTATATGTTTTCAATTGGTTGCCTTGTTCATTAAGCACAATTTGCTCGTACGATAATGTTAATATTGATTTCAATTACTGATTGAATATTCAATGTATCATAAGCATATACACATAATACATAAAATTAAAATAAAAGTGAAGTTTCTACCAACGGTACTGTTTTCATTAAACTTGATAAATAACTAATTTCGTAGCCTGCCCACTTAATTTTCTCTCGGATTGTGTTCAGCAAACTCGTTATGCTTTAAGTATAATGCCAAAATTAGTCAATTATTTTTGTCGCTCTATTCTGAGCTAATTATACCCCATATACGATTTCAACCCTTAATCGATATCATCTTTTCCCAAAATAGACCACAATATTAATTATAAATAAAAATTAAATTTATAAGTTAAGCGTGAGAAAGATTTTTAAATGAATTTTTTAATACTGACAGAGTAATATTAATATAACGCAGGTTCATTAAATAAATTTTGTAGAATACTTGCTAATTTCCCAAAAAATCTGTTTATTTTGTTCTCCATCTCTTTTTATGAATATGTATTATAGATAATTTTGTCGATATTGCTTCTTGACCCGCAAAGTTCGAAATTTGTATTATTCAACCGTTATCAGAAAAACTTTGCCGTCCCTTGGTCTAAATCAATCGCGAAGGTTCAAAGAATGGGACGACTGGGAGTCGTGAATTAATACTGGTTAGGTCATCTTTTTTTACGACGCACAGTGCAATGAATTATGTCTCGGGGCAAAAAATATTGGCCGTTTTGTGTCAAATCCCCAATTCTGAATCATGCCAATTCCGATCGCCATTTTTATGCCACTCTTTTCACAATGTTATTTAAACGCAATGCTTTCTATTTAATTTCTTTCTTTAAAAATATTACATTTCATACTAACATTGAAATTTTTAGCGATGAAGTTGCTTATAATTTTTATTCGAAAAAGAATTTTTGTTTTGAATTGGCCCTGAAAAACAGTACCATATCTTTATTATTTCTTTCACTTTTGTAGAATTTTTTTTATACGATGGGCTTAATGTTGTACCAATAGTGCATTAGTGATTGCGTTGTAAAATTGTAAATATTTGATCGACAATCTTGGTTTTCTATTTATGGAACACGTTTGCCATACTATTTATTAATATTGTTGATCACAAAAGAGACAGCGAACGGGTGTATTCAAGTTTATGCTTTTCAACCTGCAATTAAGGGATGACGTGACGGGGGTAACTGAATAGCAAATGACGCAAATAATTACTCGGGTGACTTTGAGCGATCAAACTCTATTATCCCCGCCGAGGCTGACGTAGAAATTAGTTCTAACAAAGCGTGTGCATTAATAAAAGGAACTACATAAATATTTAAACAATTTAAATTTGGCGTAGTTTGGATTCCGTATGAAAATAGAAAAACGGAAAGTAAACAGGCCCTCGTCACGGAGTAAACAAAATCGTAGAGGCAGTTGTATAATAGGTAAACTAAATTTAACTCCGCCATGGCGAACGTGTTAATGGGATTTTGAAATATTTGATCGTGAGCGAAAATAACGTTCCTTCGACGATCGACGTTCAAATTTACCCGTTTTTGTTTCCAAACAATATTGTTTAGTTTTTAGCGATCACGTGTAAATACTTACTGCTGTTTTCCAGTGCTGTGTGATTGCATTCCATGATGGCGGCCACCGCGATTCCAACGCTGCTGAACTCGATGAGGCCAGACGACGATCGTTCCGATTTAAGGGGGAACAGCTTCACTGTCGTTGGCGCCTCGATACCGCGTTCGACGAACACACGGTGCACGGTCTCCTCGGTTAAATCCGGGGGAGTGTTGAAAAAGTGGACTATCTTCGAAGGT
Source organism: Colletes gigas (assembly GCF_013123115.1). Lineage (NCBI taxonomy): Eukaryota > Metazoa > Arthropoda > Insecta > Hymenoptera > Colletidae > Colletes > Colletes gigas. The sequence continues at coordinate 1,962,271 of NW_025106646.1, forward strand.
GGCTGTATTCTATTCTTATTGGCCATTGCTGGATTTAGGAACCTGCAATTGACAACGCCAGACGTTCGTTGATTAAATTTCACTTTCAAAAAGCGACGCGAGTAATACATAACACCTTCTTTGTTGACCTTCTAGTTTAATTTTACAACTTCGGTATAGAATATTGCTTTGTAGCGATAAAATTAGCGCGTTAAATCGTTTAGATATTTCTCCCTTTCAAGTTGAGGATAGAAATGTTCAATTTACGGATCACGTCTTGGGTTCATGTTAAGAATCAGCTCGTATTGTTTTCTAAATGTCTTTCACTGGCTCCAAGGGGAATCCCCCAAATTGGGAGGGATAGAAATGTTCAATTTACGAATCACGTGCTCATTTTAAGAATCATAACCGTATTAATACAAACCAGAGACTTCAAGATATCATTTAATTACAGTGGTTCTTAATCTTTTCAATGTCATGAAACACTTTTGATTGCAAGAGACATTTTTAGAACAAATGGACGTCTTTTGTTGGAAAAAAACGAAACAGGCGAAAGTTTTGTACTTCGATTATCTTCACGCTTCATCGATTCTAAGGGGGATTCTCCCAGCGATAGAAACATTCAGTTTACGAATCATGTGTTCGTTTTAAGAACGAACTCGTATCGTTTTTTAAATGTCATCTTTCACACTTTACTGGCTCCAAGGGGGATCCCCCAAGTTGGGAGGGACAGAAATCATTACTTTTTCTCGTATAAATTTTTTGGCGAACATGTTTACCCATAAAAATAAAGAAACTCGACGGGTACAGTGAATTAACGTTCCTTCCAAGTAATGAGTCGTTGCTGGAATTAACAGTCCTGTTTGCACCGTCGCAAACAGACGAACCGATTCCCGAATTCCATCGTGGCGGAACTATTTCTGACGTACATTCAAATTCCTTTTGAAGTTCCCGAAAGCTTGTAATTAATTTCTCGCAATCAGGATCCCCCAAGGCTGCCCCAAGGAACTTTCAAAAACCCGGACGCAATTAAGTTTTCATCGAGTAAATATTGCTATTCCCGCGATGGCGGAAGGAAGAACATCATTAATTGCTTTACATCGGAATCTACGGCGTTCCATACAGAATTTTCGCCGACAGGAAACGATCGTCCCCGGCTCCTCGTTAACGTTCCTTCACCGTCGGCGTCGCTGCTTGAAAGCTGATTAGAAACGAAGCAGATTCGTCGCGGTATCGATGAAATTTTGGTAATCAAAAGTGGCTATGGAGAAGGCTAGAAACGAGGTCAACAAATCGGGAGTAGAACGTAATCGGAGAAGAGGCTAATCCGAAAATAGCAGCTTTTGATACGGAGCTAGAATATTCTAGTAGACAGGAGTGTTACCTGTTATTCTTGCTTCCCGTGAAATCCTTGAAGCTCGCTGTCTTGTCAGGCAGAATGTAGGGGTTGGTTACGTCTGAGAGGAAAGCCTGTTTCGAAAAACCCAGCTGCAACCTGCCGTCCGTCCCGATCGTGACGTTGTTCAGATTCTGTAAACACCGTTCTACAGCTATGCTGTCGCCCATCTGGATCATGGCGCAACCCTCTTTCGTCTTCAAGAACTTCACCTGCAACAGAACGTCCAACGAGTGTTACTCGATTCTCTGGCAACGATTTTCTATAAAATATGTTTCTATGGGTCTCAGAAACACAATACTGAAATCAACGGGAATGCCCTCGAAAATATTTTATTCATTATTTTTTTAAATTTCAGATTCGGGAATATTTTAAACATTTCAATTTGTACGAAGGGTAGGAATAAGATTTGTTATTTTTTAAATAATGTTATATGCTTAATGGCTAGCCTGACATATCAATATCAACACATTGTTATGTGAGATTAGATCGAGGTCAAAGATTAGGTTAAGGGGTTGATAATTTTATAACAATGTTATAGTTTGAGAATATATTCGTAGATTTCAAAAAATGTTAAAATGTGTTGAGCTATACTCAGCTATATGTAACACTTCTAATAACGAGATACACGAATATGTTTATTTTTTAAATCATTATCATATAACATTTATAAGTTATAATTAGACTACGGATGTTTATACATGCATGGGTAATTTCAATTCTCGAAACACTACAGAATACACTTAATATGCAAAACTATAAGAAATACTTAAAGATACGAATAATTATACAGGGTGTTCACGTTATTACTAGCTAGCAACTTTTTCGAAAACTATTGTAATTAGAAAACAATTAGAGAGGAAAAAGTTTTATAGTTTTTTATGATCGATAAGACAGTGTATATCAATTCTGTATATTTACATTATTTTGTGAGAAATGAAGGTGACCTTCCATTTTTTAATTTTGTTGACAAATATGTCCATCTAATCGAATTTTTTTCTCGAAAATTCGTAGGATTTCGAGGGTATGTCTAGCGACCAAAAATGATTGTAATTGGCCCCTAGACTTGAAAATAATTTTTTTAGAACGATTTGAAATTTTTTTTTCAGCGAAAAATTTCTGCACCTACTCGAATTTTTTTCCCGAAAGTCCGTAGGATTTCGGGGGTATGTCTGTTCACCAAAAATGATTATAACTGACCTCTGCAATGGAAAATAATTTTTTCAGAATGATTTTAAATTTTTTAATTACTTTTTAACGAAGCCCCAATCAAGAAATTGTTATTCTTGATTTTCTTTTTATTTTGGCCTCTAGAATCTGTGAAATTTTTTCTAGGGATGCACGGACATCCTGTATGAAAGTATGTATCAAGAAGAGTTCATTCATGTACTATATGATGACCTTCGAGGTCGTAAAAGATCAGGAATAAAAGAAGTTTAAATAGATATAAACGATGTAAAAATCAAAATGCATTAAAAAAAATTGCTAGTGATAGCGTGAACATCCTGTATTTAGAGGTGGAGACAACTCTCTGCGAAGTCTCCATTTCATTAATTCTATTAATAAAAACATGAATTTGCATAAAGATCCGTAGCCCAGTTATAACATTCCTCCAGTTCTCAAACTTAAAACCGATATTGCTTTGATCAGAGACAAGGGACTGCTCACAAGCCCGTGCTGAGAGACTTCAGAGTGGTGGGGACATCAACCTTGAGCGGCCAAACGATGCAGTTAAGACCATGTGTGAGAGAACGGGACGTACCTTCGTCACGTTTCCGTACAGACAAAACAAATTGAAGAGCTTGTCGGTGTTGACTTTGTCCGGCTGCAGGCCATAAACCATCATCACGGAGCCCTGCGTGCTCGAAGGTGGAGTCTGTCCCAGGGTGGGCACGTATCCAGGCCGTGGCGGCGTGGGATGCAAAGGCTCTCGACCGCTAAAGTCGCTCTTGATACCATAACGCTCGACGTACGGCTCCGCATACGTTGCTGGTCCATTGAAATTCTCCTCGTAACGATCGTGGCCGGCACCCGGGGGGAAAGTTACCTGTGGCGTGGATCCTGCAACAAAGGAAAGGATATTTGATGCCTTTTGTCGCGCAGATTTCATTCGTATCTCGTCGCCGACCGCGCCACCGGCATTCAGCCTTGGCTAATTATGGAAATCGAGTGACCGTTCCGACTCCATTAATCGCGCGACACGTGGAAATATTAGCTGCCTCCGTTGCATCGAGGCGCCAGCGCCTGTTTAACGCGATTACGACCAATCGAACCAGAGAAACGTTTCCATTCATACGGGCGACGCGTGCCGCCGACCACGTTTGAATATGAATTTCGTGTAAATTAGTAATTCGCGACGGGAGAATTCGCTGCAGAAATGTAGAGACATTTGTAAACGACGTCCCACCCGGTAAAGCTTTTAAAGCTTAATAAATAGATTATTATTTTAGAAATAAATTTCCTGACGAAACAACAATTTTTCTGACAGCGTTATGAAATACGTATAAACAATTCTCGGAAGAATCGAGGTTTTGGTGAACTGTTTTGGAATTCATGGCTTCGATTATTAAGCATGAAACGGATTTACGTTGGTTTTAATTCCAATGTAAATCAGAAGATAAAGAGTGTACGATAATTTCTTAACGTTTCGAAAGGGTTGAAAGTTGGATGAACGGGTAAGTATTGCGTTGACATAGAATGATGTAAAAGATTGTCTAGGTAAACGATAATTTAGCTCGATATAGAATCGTAGGGGTTGTTGTTTGCTGGCAGCCATAGCAATCGATCAAGAAACGTTCGTTACCGGGGTCCCCGTATTGGCTGCTATTCTTTAAGCCAACGTCTCGTGCACTGGGATTGGATTTCGTCCGCAGTTATAGTTATACGATTGTTCAATCGCGACATAACTCCGCTACAATTACGCCATCGATTTTCCGTCAAAATATCTTCGGTCTCGTTACCCTCCGCTACAACTTACGGTTATAACTTCCAAGCGATCCGTGACAGAAACGTATTCCCCTGCCATCAGACTTGTAAATTACGTAATGTACACACAATGCAACAACTGTTGTATCATGGCGCGACACCGGGATACCAATACCGTTATCGAGCCTATATTATAACTATTAAAAACTATTTATACAATTCCAAACGATATTTAAACGACTGGAAGAATTTTCTTATACGAGAAAAAAGATGTAAATGTATTTGATAATTAATTACGTAAATTCTAATTGAAATCAATTCCCACATTTCCATTTGAAGAAACGTAGATGCAATACGAGGGTTCCAAACGCCACGAACACACTCCTTATTGGATAACGAGATCAGCAAGATACAAGCTGTTACATAAAGGCGCGAATATCTTCCAATTTATATAAGATTTATGTACAATTTTATGAAACGTCCAAGCATCGTATTTAAATGATTTTGTTTTTTGTCCATTGATGGATAAGAATACGCGAGATTTAAGTTGAGACTTCGTTTTCAAGGAATTTAGTGTTGTCATTTGTTTCACATTTTACGTAACTCTCAAGGTCACTAAAAATTGTACAAAATTAGTGTATTTTGTTGGCAAAACTGGTGCATTAAAAAATGACACGAAAAGTGCTTTCTTTCGTCTCTAAAACCAGAAAGAACCCTTAAGAGGGTCTTCTATTGTAAGACGAGTTTTTTATTATGTTCCCTTTGGTATTTTTTTATAAAGAAACTATGCGAGTTCTTGCATCGGCGTTTTGCATATATATTTATTACTCTTTCAGTGATATTCACAAATTTTTACAACGAGAAATAGTCAAAATTAGTGACAGTAGCGAAAAAGTGTTCTAAGGGCAAAGAAATGAAAAAGATTCTTAACCGGTACTAAAAGGACAGTAAAAGATTGATAATTAAAAAAATGGAAGCATTTTGAAGTCGAAATATCGATTTTTCTCTTGTTTGTAACTTTAGCAGGCTAAAAAAAAATAGAAAGAATAATGATTTTGACTTCATTCTAATACGGGCTGTAGCGACACATGTACTGAAGATACACGCCAAATTTGAATGAAATCGGTCGAGTAGATCTTGAGATATCATGGAAGCCAATTCAGAAAAGATAGTTTTGAGAAAAACGCATCAAAACAAAACGATCAAATCGTTCAAAGAGGTATACCTTCGTTAATTTTAGGAGTTCAGTGATATGCTTTTGCACACATATTTCTAAGACTATAATCATTATGAAAATGCAAAAAAAAATCGAACTTTTGGGCGGTTTACAGTAGAGGACCCCCTTAATTTTCGGGTCACGATAGCATTGATCACGCTGGATCACTTTTATAATAAATCGTAGCGAGTTTCACTAAGAATGAAAGTGTTTAATCGACAACAAGGTTAAAATTGAAACAAATAAAGCGACTCGAGATGTTAGCGTCGCTCAAATTGGTAAACTAGCAACGAATTACCTTTTTCTTTAATCATAACTCCCAATTTCTAAGATCATCCTACGCAACGATTACCTCTAAGCTGTCCTACGCCACTTTTTCGCGCGACAGACTGTCCCCCACGGGCAACACGAAAATCCCCCGTAACAACCCGACGATTACGGAATCCGAAAACGTCGTTCGCGACTACGAGGACCTTGCAATTACCCAAAAGGAAAAAGGTTGCGGCGACGATTCGCCATAGGTGGTCCCCATTCCAAATTGTCCATTTTCCAAATTGGTCCGTTTAATTTGACTATTAAAGAATCGGAGTGGGAGGGTCCTGGGGCGAGAGGGGGGGGGGGGGCGGAGGAGAGACTTACCGTAAGGCTGGGGCGCGGCGCCGTATCTGGGTTCCGCCAAAAGGGGAGCCGGCCTTCCATTTCCGGTCGTGTCATTTTTGTGTGCACTCGATCCTGTAACAGCGTAAACGTATCTCGTTTATTTCCCATTCTCCTGCAAAACGTCTACCGTCGACAAAGATAATCGCCGATTCACCGTTCGCGGTCGATCAGCGATTAAAAACTAAACGTTCGCAAGAAACCCTCGGAACCATCGTGGATCGTGCGCGGACGCGGCGATCGCGCGTACCGTGAACGATTCACCGCGGAAAAATCGCGTGCGACTATCCGCTACTCTCCGTATTCGACCGGCGTCCAATGAATTCGTAATACGTTATTGCGAGTTTGAAGACGATCGATCCGTTTCCACCTGCGTCACGAGTTAATCGATTCCCCCGCGATTCCCCGTCGGAGATGTCAGGTCTTAAGAAATTCACGAGACACGGTTATTCGTTGAACCATTGCAGTCCGTTCGGTTTAGCAAACCGTACGTAATGCTCGTAGTTGTCTCCTAGGACATGGTACTGATAACCCCGGCATCGTGGGACCCGACATAGACGTCCCAGGACCGAGTGACACAATACCTATGACTTCGGACACGTAGGACCGAAATTACATGCGACTCCGGACACATGGGACCCGATGGAGACGTTGTCGGATCCTGAGGACCCTCTACCGGCGTTCGATACAGTAATGATTCTTAAAATGAACGACGTGATTCGTTAATTGAACGTTTCTGTCCCTCCCAATTGGTGGTATCCTTGGAGTCAGCGAAGCTCGAAAGATTATGTTTAAAAAACGATACGAGCTGATTCTTGAAATGAACACGTGATTCGTAAATTGAACTGTTCTATCTCTCCTAACTGGGGAGGATCCCCCTTGGAATTGGCGAGGCGCGAAGGAAATTGAATTATACTATGGTATTGGTTGTAGAATACTGCAAAACTTTTACCTCGTTCATTGTTCTCCAACACTTACTCTTTACGAAAGAAACTAGTAATGTGTGAACACTTTTCATGGTCTAAAAGACGAGCTTTTGTTCTAAAAATTTCTCTTACAATCAAAAGTGTTTCGTGAATTTGAACAGGTTAAGAACCACTGTATTATGACATCTTGAAGTCTCTGGTTTGCAATAATACAGTAATGATTCTTAAAATGAACATGTGACTTGTAAGTTGAACGTTTCTATCCCTCCCAACTGAAGGGGGGCATCCCTTAGAGTCGGTCAAGCGTGAAAGATGACGTTTAATAACGATACGAGCTGATTCTTAAAATGATCCCCAGATGTGATTCGTAAGTTGAACGTTTCTATCCCTCCCAACCTAAGGGGGGCACCCTTTAGAGTCGGTCAAGCGTGAAAGACGACGTTTAATAACGATACGAACTGATTCATAAAATGATCCCCAATATATGATTCGTAAATTGAACATTTCTATCCCTCTCAACTTTGGAGGGAAAGATACCTAAACGATTTACTGATAGATCTTAACATTAGAATTACGGACATTAATTGTACATATTTCATATCACTGCATTAATAAAATTTAACGTAAATTGCTAATAATATTTTTACGAGTTCTGTGACTTTAAATATAAAATCTAACATGTCTAATCGATGAGTTCTGTAAATTTAGTATTAAAAACACTGACGTCAAACTAATTAGACTCGATGCAGACGTTCCCCGATTCCCAGAGATCGGATACTAACAACTTTGAGACTCCTGGGACTCAATATTAGGTCATCCCATAACGTTCCATCAGTTCGACAGTCTAGAATCGAGCAGAATAAAATTCATAACTCGTTGGGGAGAAGCAAAATTTGTCGTTTCAGGGGATTTTCGAAATTTTTGAATACGAGCATCATAAAATGGGTAGACATTCGAAGAAAATGGACTCGAAACATGGGTTTTATCGTGCAACAGCATGAATATATTTGTTTGCGTATAATAAAGTCGAACCTTTTTCCAAAGCATTTAATAACAGAAGGGAGATGGATTTTCGGCGATAAAGTAGTTGCTACGTAAAGAAGAACTATAACGTTTTCATCGTCGTTCTTTTATGCGTTTGATGGAATCGAAGATACTTCGTGTTTCGTATTTCGAATTGCAGAAATGAAACTTTCGTCCTTTATGAAGATGACATAGATGCTCGAACGGAACCAAAAATGTCTGATCTATCTTCGTTTTCCAGTAATAACGCCTTCAAGTTATTAGTATGCCTTTGAAACGGAGTGTAACGACGTGTATCGGTTAGGTAAACACACCGAAATAGAGTTCCTGACCTAAAGATATCTGTTTAGAGGAGAGTTCTTGAGTTTTCAGTAGCAGCAAGGAAGAGGTCGTTCACAGTAGTCAAGTGTAACGGAACAAGGGTCTGTAGAACCAAACGCTGAACCAGATGTTTAGCTATTCTGTTAATTTTTCTCGAGGACGTCTAACAAGTGCTTGCAAGTGGATTTCGACCCTCGCGGGACTGCTACTTTTTAGACCAGTAGCTGCCATGGATCCTTTGGGGCTATGTTTTATCTGTTATCTAATGCTATTAATAATATTGCATTATTTCGTAGGACTCACAAATATAGTTAAATACACCTTGCTTTCTTTACATGGACAATAAAATTATGTGTAGACAACAAAAATTTGAAAACTATTGATGACAGAAACTATCATTTTGGTGACGCTTCTGAGGCTATCCAAATTTCTACGAATCATCAATTCAAAGAGTATTGACTGTGTACCTAAAGTTGGACAACGAAATTTTTCTACTTTTTGAAAAAGAAATTGTTGCTCTAAGGGTAATATTTTCTGAGTCATCCTATTCCATATCAAAATGTTGCACTAGCCTGCTCTGTCTAACGTTGCATCGCGTTGTTAATAAATCCTGGTCGCTTTAAACGCGGCCATTTTGCATACTATCGTTGTACAGCTCTTGTTATTAACCGTGTAGATAAATTCTGATCGGTTACAAACGATAGTGTCCCTTCTGTTGTTTACCGTGGTCCAATATAATGGCAGAACTTATAGCAGACCCAAGTGTACACACGTCACTGGATTCGAGGGACGTGATATTCTTGGTAGTTGGAAATATTAGTTCTGAGGTGTTCGTGGGTTAAGGGGTTGGCTACTCCATTTCGTGCTGAGTATGTGTCTTGATGACACTGTAAATACACCCGAGCCAACGCCACGACCACTAATGACGTTTATGTGTACCTGGCTCGCTAGTAAGTACTCGAACACGAAAATTCCGATATAAATCAAACTCCGTACGAGTGTGGAGCGCAACGAAACTTCAAAGGGACAATTTTTCACGGCTCTATAGAAGAAAACAATAACAAAAATTCATACGAACTCCTATTTCACTCTATTCTCAAGTTATAGCGAGCTCTGCGTTGGTAATAATTCTTACGAAAGATGAAGATGCACTAATTAACCCCTCGACGTACGATTTAATGTAATTTTTCAAACGTATACTACATAATCATCCTTGTTGCTTTGGAAATGGATAGACGTTGCCAAAATTAGCGGATTCTCAACAGTTATGGTACAATTCCTCGAGTCCACAGTTATTCGAACAGAGTTTTACGAGTTGGGGGGTTGTTTGTTTCGCGGTGTCGCGGATCCGGAGTCTCCCGGCCTTCCAGGAGTCCTAAAAGTTCCGAATCCCACTAACTTCGAAGTCGTCGATACAGTGTTCCTCGAGTTCATCATCGTCTCTATTAGGTTCCGCAGCCGGTTCCTCGGGCAGCTGCGGAGGACGCCTCCGCGTCGAGGGATGAACATTCGCCGTGAGACGCAGGCTTGCATTTCTCTCGTGAAATTGGAAGACAATCGACAACCATCGAACGTCTGCGGTTCCCAGCGACATCGTGCAATCTCTACGCCATACAAAACTTCGTTTACAGACACACGTGCGCCCCCCTTTCAAACGGTAACCGTGAATGTTTCTGACAAGAACGCGAACGATGTTTCTCCTTCGATTTCGATTTCCCCGGAACCTCTTAATCGAAACCGTGGCAGCAACGCTTCCGGTGCACTTCGTCTTACCCGATACCGGGCGCGCATGTGGCCTGTCAGATATTTTCCTTCGACCCCCGCCACTGCCGCCTGTCGCTTCGAGATACAATCTCTGAGCGTCGGCCTCTCCGCCGAAACCGACGCCGTATACAATTGGTCTATATTAAACCGCATTACGTGCACGGGCTCCGGGCCGGCGTGGGTGTAGGGACGACCGTCGAAGGGCGTGTTGGTGCTAGAGCGTCGGTGATATCGGCCAGGTTGCCGTAACCTTCATTGATTTCGAATATTCGGTATCGCGTGCCTACACACGAAACGTCGATGCAAAGCTCGAGGACGATGCATCTTCGTTCGAGACAAACGGGCTTTCTGTGATATCGTTTCGATTACTTCCAGGTCGAAAGATAGCGGTTTTTTTTTTGAATACTAGCCCCTGGAGTTTATTTTTAATTAAGCAACTCAACGACAAGACTAGGGGTTTAGGGGAGAAAAGAAAGTTTTTTTACAGGGTTTTATGAAGAACAGAAAAAATGTTCTGAGTATTCAGGTTGAGTGTTCTGGCGTGAACCTTCGAAAAAATCGATTTTTTTAAAGAATATAATTTGAAAAATATGTCTGTGAAATCTTACGATCAATTCAATTTTTCAGTTTTACCTTTCGTTCGAAAAATTTAGAAATGTCACAGGAACATCTGTAAATAAATTTTGTAAATTTAACTCCAAAGGTGTTATAGTTTATTTGTTTAAAATTCCTCAAGAAAGTTTAAAAAAACGCACTTCATATGTTTCTTTTCCTCTTCTACGAAGCAACGTACTTCTACTTTTGCATTATACGTATAGAAAGTTGTGTTTTAAAGTTTATTTTTGAGATATCTTTCTCTGTTATTTCACACATTTTTCCTTAAAGCGTGCGTTTTAAAAATCTGTACAAAAATATTCAATAATTTTCATCGAATAGAAGATAAATTTTGTTTGAAATCGATACCATAGTTAATTCCCGAGAAAACAATTATTTACGGAGAAATCTTGACTAATAATTACGCAAATACATCCTATATACAAATCTAAATTCCTTTTCGCTTTAATAAACAATTTATAATCCAGTTTTATCGCACATCAGTCGTATAATCGATAGGAATTGCTGAAACTTCTTTGGGTGCATAGAGTGAAAGTAGATTTGAAAATAAACATAGAAGATAGCATAAATAATAACAGTTGATGTATTCGTCGGATAGAGGATGAAAAGCCCTTTGAAATGAGTGTTCGTTCAAGTCGATAGCGTAATTAGTTCTGGAGATATAAGGGTTCGAAGCGTTTGTTTACTTTTCATTGTTTACGTCGCGAGGTCAATGAACTTTCACTACGGTCTTTGCAAGATCGTTGACCGGACGCGCTCGTAGTAAATAGTAAACACTATAAGGAAAGCCGTGAAGTTAAATGACACTAAAATAACAGTTTAAAAACAGTCATTTGATCGATTGTGATAGGTTTAGTGTTAACGTCGAATGTTGGCCAAAACCAGGCTCGAAAGTTCTTTTTACAGAGTTTTGCGAGGAACAGAAACATGTAAGAGTCATCATTGTTCACGAAAATAGTGACGAAGCAAAATAGAATAATCTATTCATAATTGAATCAGAGTTCGAAAATTATCGACAACTATAATCATAGCTGTATAGGTATGTGAGTTCAGAGTCACGTATAGTTATGCAGCGTTAATAAGGACCCTGAGGTATTGACTCGAGCGTGGAGAAACGAACGGTGGGGACGAAACCAAGCGATTAGGCTATTCCCCAGGCTCATAGCCTAGTTAACGAATGTTCTCTGATACTGTTTAAACTAAATAAGGTTATGGAGGGGATGACAAGGATCGATATCGAACAGAGTACAGGAATCTTACTTAACTTGTTGAGTTGCACGTGTTGTCATAGGCTGCCGAAATTAAATACTCAATGATCTGTCACTTGGCAAAGTTTACGGAGTACGACTTTCGGTGACAACAAAGTTTATATAAAAGTGTGAATCCATAAATAAATTAATACACTAATGCCATTTTATTTATTTATAAATTTAGTCACAGATCCTATAGTTAATCGAACTTGGTATCTGAGCCAAAGTCACAGCCTGGTAGCTTCATAGAATACTATAACCATACTTTATACATGAGAAAACACAAATAATAAACAATTTTTAACATATAAATATTCTAATTTTTTTACTAGAGGGAAGTTTGCCAAAGTTATAGAACTATTAGCTTGGCAGTATTTAGATAACTCATAATATTTAAATGTATATTAATTCTATTATTTATTTCACTCGTGCATGACAATTTATGTTATCTATGCGATGCAACGAGACATTAAATAATTTTCAAAAATACATATACCGGAAATATATATACATAAGAATATAAATGTATATTCTTCACACATTAGAAAAAAAAATTGTCAACCGACGACAAAATACGTAATCTCCTGTACACTTTGTCACATTTATTTCGCTGCTGACGTCAACGACCATAGCGCGTTAATCATGCACCAGATTATGTTAAAAGCGCTATCTTTACGCCTCCGATAGCGGTACACATTTTTGTACGTTTCGTTACGTATGCGTTCCGAGCAGAGACGAAACTTTATTTGCATAATAAATAACCAACGAAACCAACCAGCGGAGTTATTTATTCGATCGAACAGTTTCAATTCGAATCTGTTAACTGTGAAATATTCCATTTTACAATTCAAATTTTTATTTTTATTTAACGAGCAACGGATAAACAGAAATTTATCTTAATTCAACATTCGATTCGAGATTGTTATTAATACAGTACAACGTACGTAACGAGCCGATACGAGCAATCAAATTTTTTTCAAACTTACGTTTCGACCAATGTGATCAATTAAAAAAATAAAGGATTAATTTAAATCTAACCCAGACCTAACCCAAACCTAACCCAAGTACATTCTTTGTATCCATTAGCATAATAAAGGTTAACTGTTTATATAAAAAAATTTCTTTTGACGAAAATTTTAATACAAAACAAAAATATCTATATTTAGCGTCGTTAATTTTTATCCTACGAGTAACGAATTATTTATATTTCATTCGTTATTCTAAATTTATATCTAGGTAATAATTTTGCTCATAATTCTTTCAAGTCGAACTGCAGTTTCGTCGAACGCTAGTGGTATGGTAAATATCGACGAAATAAATCGAGAGACTCGACAAATTCGCGAACGGACCCGCGTACAATTATTCGCGCGAAAAAATAAACCATTACACGAAAGCAAATAAGCAGCGACGTCAGCCGCCAACTATTCGAAACGCTATCCACCCGCGCGGGAAGTAGCAAACGATCTAGAAAATCAGGATGTCCGTGGTGGTCGTATCAAAACCGACATTAAGATCCATAGAATTCGCCCTCACTGATTTACGATCCGTCTAAATCCTCGTCGATCAGAATTCCATCGGGTTCCTCTCGAAATATTTCGTCACGCTTGGATCCAAATAAAGATCCTTCGTTCACCGCTGGCATCGAGTGCTCGAACTTATCCTGCGAACGATCACGTCCCGTCGATTTAAGGATGCTGTTACCAGCTGGTAGCAAAGACTACACGGACTACCGAGTCGCACGGAACGAAGTATCGATTCTCTTCTCGCGAAAGTTTACGCTGCGTAGACGTCAGAGACACCGAGGAAACTTTTTAAGATCCGCGAAAGTTGTTACTCGCACCAGTGCTCGACGTTCACACGCTCGAAGGTTGGATAAATTGGCGCCGGGATACTTTAAAAAATGTCAAGATTTTTCGCCAAGATGTTTCATGGAATTATAATTAAAATAATAAATGCCCCTCCTGTTTCGACAAATAAACCGGGACTAAGGTAACCTCGAGTTGTTTGGGAATTACATATGCTACATCAAATTCATTCAATCAAAATTAACATGGATTCTTCAACCTTTTCTTTGAGCTAAAACAATTTTTTCGAAATGAAGATGTCGATGTTTCATGTAATTATAATTAAAATTAAGAAATGTCCCTTCTGTCTCAAGACTAGGGGTAAGTCTTGAGTTATTCATCAATTAAATATTACATTAATGCGACTTCAAATTCATCGAGTCAAAGTTAACATCGATTCTTCAACCTTTTCTTTGAGCTAAAACATTTTTTTCGAAACTAAAATGTCGATATTTCATGGAGTTGTAATTAAAAATAAGAAATGTCCCTTCTGTCTCAAGACTAGGGCAGTCTTGAGTTATTCATGAATTAAATATTAAATTAATGCGACTATCTAGTCAAAATTAACATCGATTCTTCAACCTTTTCTTTGAGCTAAAACAATTTTTTCGAAACGATGTCGATGTTTCATGTAATTATAATTAAAAATAAGAAATGTCCCTCCTGTCTCAAGACTAGGGTAAGTCTTCATAAATTAAATATTAAATTACGCGACGTCAAATTCATGGAGTCAAAATTAACACCGATTCTTCAACCCTTTCTTTGAGTTAAAACAATTTTTTCGAAACGAAGATGTCGATATTTCATGTAATTATAATTGAAATAACAAATGTCCTTCCTGTCTCAGCAAATAATTCGAGACTAAGATAATCTCGAGTTGTTCGCGAATTAAATATTAATGTACGCGACATCAAATTCATTCAATCAAAATTGACATGGATTCTTCAACCTTTTCTTTGAGCTAAAACAATTTTTTCAAAACTATGATGTCGATGTTTCATGGACTTATAATTCAAAATAATAAATGTCCTTTCAGTAGGCATCGAACATATTAATGTTTCTTTTCTTATATTTCTATGCAAGAAATTTATAATATAAAAATTGAGTGAGAAAGAGTGAGCTTACGTAGAATTATGCATACGCAGATTTCTTAATATTACTTCTTCCTTCGTAACGGATTTTCTTTTTTAATCATAGCGTCGATACGAGATACAATATTTCACGGTCGAACGAAATTCTGTGAAACGTCGGATTCCGAAACGTACGTCACAGAATTTTAATAACGAAGGTACAGGAACACTGAAGAAAATTTAACAGGGAGCTTGGAAAATGGTACATCCAGGTCGTACGGAGGCTCTTACAAGTTCGTGAAGCTGGATAGGTATCAGAGGACCGTGGAGATTGCGATTTTGGATATCGTGTCCGACAAACGTTCTACTATTGCCACGATCGACTCGTTCTCCTCGTTTCCTACTTTCGACAGCGGGGAAGAATCGCGAGAAATTCTCGTTACCTTTCGATTACGTTTCGAAGCAAAATTTCCACATTTTTATTTCGCCTTTGCAACGAAATTTACTGATCAAGATACATATACTTAGAAACTTCTAACCGTTTCAGCAATACTGTTTCTATTTCGTTGAATACGTGTTCGAAAACACTTTCTTAAATCGGCAGAATAATTTCTTATTCTTTAAATTTTCCACATAACTTGAAAACTTCATCCAACGCCATTTTGGACTGATTTTTAAGTTACGAAGATTAGATCTAAAGTTTCACATTTTTATAATTTTGTTCATGATACGTTATGTATTATAAATATTCAGTACCAATTTACTTAAATTTTCTAGTATAATATCCTGTTTTTATTATTAATTCGCTTGGAGGGAAAAAATATTTCTTGAAGAAGACTCTGAAAATTAAATGTATTTAATAATATCAAGAAACTTGCGAGCCACAGAGATTAAAGCAACAGGCAATAATATGACAGAAATATTTTCTTGAGACAACAGTAATAAAAGTAGTATTATATTTATTGATAAAAATCTGAAACATTCTAGATTAGAAAACAACAGCAGTATAATACCACCAATGAATAAAAGCAATGTATAAAAAATTGATTATAAACCAACTGTGAACTATATTTTAGGTCAACGTTACTAATAGAACACTACGAAGGGATTAAATATTCCTCGATCGAGAAACGATAATTGATGGATCTGAACAACGTGCCCAATTTCAAAATGCCGAATTTTATAAATACGAAGTGTATCGTTTAATATTCCAATGCAAACGGCGGGCGTTTTAATTAAATAAAATTTAATTTTCTGGGAATGCATCATTTTAATTTCGATTTATGAAAACAGCCATTTCCGCGCGGCACGCCCGTACAATTAAACGCGTAATATTTAGAAGAGTTCGGATCCGAGTTAAATTTAAACATTTTTAAGTAATTGCCATCGCGCACGAAACTAATTTTTTTTATTATCAATCTCACAAATTCGTTTCGCGAATGGCACGGCGGATAATAGAGCGTCGACGGGGTGGATAAATTATAGCGAAGCTCGTAAAGCGTGACAAGAATTTATGTTTACGACGAATCGATAATTCGAATACCTGGTCTGCGGCTTTAAAAATGCAATAGTAGCTCTATTTATTCGTTCAGAAAATTGTCGAAACGTTTTTCGAGACTTTCGAGACTTGTCTGGCGATGGAGGGTTCAAGAAGAGTGCGATAAGGCTGTCAGTTATCTACGATTGTTCCGTCGAAACGTTTCGGGGATAAAGGCCCCCGCGGAGAAGTCGAACCCCATAAACGTCAAACTTCCACGTGATTTTACCATCCGCCATGAACGTAACGACACATTACCCTCCATAACGTGGCTTGTAACTTTATAAATTGCCCTACGCAGCCCCTTCGGAGACTATTAAAATCGAATATTGGAACCGATGGGCTCTCCTCAGGTAGGTTAACGAAATTCTGATACCGTACGCTGCGAGCTACAGGCGACTAATGGGAACCAGAGGGCCAGAAATGATCGAAAAATCGATCATCTTCTTTTTACAACGAAGATAAGAAGTTCTACGTATCGGTGGTATTAGATAATTTAATTTCTGTTCCAATGCGGACTTTAATGGTACCGAGGAAATTACGATAAAACATACTAAACGGTAAACATCTGCTCCGGAAAAATTGGATTACCGTCGTACGAGCTCGAGGTTGACGATAAAATATATTTTTTTATCCGAAACAGATGTTAGAAACCGAAGGAATTACCGACAGCGGAGAATGGAAAGTTACGATCCTTTTCGACAGTTTTATGACGCTCGATGCTTTCCGAGTAATCTTGTTTTCTGGATATATTGTGATAAAATTTCTTGGTAATTGCAACGTTCGCCAGAAACGATTACGCAGAATGGGGATTTTATATTGGAAAATACTTGAGAATTATTGCTTTTAGATTGTACAATATTTGATGGACAAAGTTATGCCTCTGATGGAAAATATTTTCTTAAAATTAAGTAAAGTAGTGTATAGACGGAACTTAACCCTTTGCAATTTTGTGATGTGGCTTTAAAAAATAAAAAAATATTCTTTCTTCCATAAAAATAAATAATTTAAATCTTATTCATATATTTTCTAAATATCAATAAATGAAACTTGAGCTATGGTACATTCGTATTATGTTTGTCGCCATGATGGCACCAATGGCGCGCAAAGGGTTAATAATTACAAACTCCCTGGGATTTTATATTACAAAATACTTGAGATTTATCACTTTTAAATTATACAATATTTGATGGACAATGTTATGTCTCTGATGGAAAATATTTTCTTAAAATTAAGTAAAGTAGTGTATAGACGGAACTTAACCCTTTGCAATTTTGTGATGTGGCTTTAAAAAATAAAAAAATATTCTTTCTTCCATAAAAATAAATAATTTAAATCTTATTCATATATTTTCTAAATATCAATAAATGAAACTTGAGCTATGGTACATTCGTATTATGTTTGTCGCCATAGTGGCGCTAATTGGGTGCAAAGGGTTAATAATAACAAACTTCTTGAGTATCATCAATAATTCCCAAACGATTATTTCTCACTCGATGATCGGTAATTTAATAAATAATATTATATCGAAGATGACGTAAAATGTGGATTCAATTACCTCGAAGTTTACTGTCAAAATATTCGACACATAACATAAAAATATAAAATCCTACCTATTTGACAAAGTATCCGCTACTGGTATTATTAATTCGAATAAAATGTTTAAGGGTTGTAATCTTGACTGGATAATTTTTCTGCCTGTCCGGTCGGTTTTTTAGTAAATAACATCGAGTGCAAAGGGTTAATAACTACAAACCCCCTGGATATCACCAATAATTCCCAAATGATTTTTTCTCACTCAATGATCGATAATTTAATAAATAATACCGAAGATGACATAAAATGTAGATTCAATTACCTCGACGTTTATTGTCAAAATATTCGACACAGTATAAAAATATAAAATCCTACCTATTTGACAAAGTACCTGTTTCTGGTATTATTAATTCGAATAAAATGTTTTGGGGTTGCAATCCTGGCTGGATAATTTTTCTGACCGTACGGTCGGTTTTACGATAAATAATACCGTTTTCGGAACGAATTCCAGGGGAGGAGTCTCTCTATTCCGGATTTTTCAATCGTCGGGAAACAAACCCGCGACCTCGTGCAGTTTATTCGCGATCGCGTAATCCGATAAATCGTAATATGGAAAAAGGTCAGTAACGCCCAGAGATAACAGCGTTGTTTCCCCCGGTACGTATCCGTTGTGCACGGTGAAACAGCAATTACAAACGATTGCATTGCGCGGGACGAGGGCATCATCGAGCCCGGAACAAGTGCTCGTCCCTTTGTTTCCTTTACGAAGCAGCCAGGAGTGGCTCTCTCTTGCAAGCGTTTTGCGAAGGACGCCGCTGGGAACGAATGACGACAACATCCCTTTGCTGTATCGACCTACACCGGTTGCCACGCAGTCTGCCATCGCGCAACCCCATAAAATACCGGTGCAATGGAGAAACACCCCAACCGCATGGGTCTGTTCCGTCGCTACGTAGGGGCGGAACCATAAACGCGGGTCGTAAGTGGATTGGACGATCCCGAACAATCGAACACACGGGACTGTTAGATAATACATACTAATCGAGCTAATAACTATCCTGGTTAATTTCCTTTAATAAATGCACACGTACATCGATAAAGCAACATTTCGGTTCGTTTTGTACATAACATCCATTTTGTTTCAAAATTAACGCTTTTCAACTTTGAATACTTAACAAGTTTCCAGCTTTTCGAAGGGACTATAAGCGCGGATAAATATACAATTTGAACATTTGTATATGTTGACAAAAATAATGAATAAAATAAAATTCGACTTTTGAACGAAGCTTAAATTTTCTTTTTTTAAAGGAGGATATATTATTGTTTTTTTTTTTTAATTATTCTTGTATCGATGATAGCCCCATTTATATGGATCAACTTTGTAATGTTTAAGGTCTTTTATCTTTTTTAAAAATATTCCAAAAAGACGCGAAAAAATGAAATGATACAATTTCAGACAAACTGATCTCAGCACCTAATTCATCGAAAATGTTGAAATGTTGTTGTGTCTAAATATAGATCTTGTTCCATCGACGATTTGATAAATAGTTTGTTATATTTAAAATACTGTTTTAAGAGAAACAGTGATCAAGCTTGACTTTCAAAAACATTTATTGAATTTTTATTTTATAATGAATAAAATAAAATTCGACTTTTAAACGAAGCTTAAATTTCCTTCTTTTGAAAGAGGATATATTATTATTTTTGTTTTAATTATTCTTGTATCGATGATAGCACCATTTACATGGATCAATCTTGATATGTTTAAGGTCGTCGATTTTATTTAAAAATATTTCAAAAAAACGCAAACAAATGAGATGAAAAAATATAAGTTAGCTCAAATATAAAAGTACTCGTTCGATCATCGACCTTGCAAAATTCTTAAAAAAATTCAGTGATATTATAAAATTTATAGATCCCGTGCAGACTTTATGAGATCCTCGACTCAAAATGCTCGACAATTTGAGCCTGACACGACGTCAGACGCAATGCAGACGCCATAAACATATTTCCTGGCGGTGCTGGGGGTGTAAACGTCACTCTTTACAAAAGATACAAACACGAGGTAACATTCTACGTTTAATAGTTGTAGATCTCGGAATTTAGAGGATTCATAATTGCTCCTTTACCGCGGGCTGAGTTATCAATGGTGAAATCTAGTAATTGCACCGCCACGGGGGCTTCAAAGGAGCTTTTAAGATTCACCCGAACGACCGTGATAATCGTAAAATTAGTCCCTTTGCATGGATCGTTGCCACGGACTCCCAGCGTTTCGGTGGGACGCTCCGCGCAATTTTTAGCTGCCAGCGAATGAGCAACAGGTCCGATTCTCTAAACGAAGGGACAATGGTGGAAAACGGCCAATTTCGGTACTGCGTCGAAAACGAGGAGGAGGAAAAAATTTCGCCATCGTTCGATGGCAAAATGATAAATTTCAGTAATTGTCGTCGAGAAATATTAGGTCGAGTCATAAGTAACTTCCGATGCAGCTAAGTAGAATCTATTGTTCGTATCTACCCTCTATGAGTTACCATGACAAGTTTATATTTTCACTATACAGACGAGGCTTCAGTTAGTCTTTTGTCAACTGTTTTGCGTGATACACGTTACGTTAAACTGTTTTTTTTTAACCTCTGAAATGGAGAGTGAAAAAGTACATATTCGTCATGTGATGCTTTGGGAATTCAAACAAGGCAATAGTGCTAAGAGAACAGCTGAAAAAATATGCAGTGCATATGGTGAAGGACTATTAACTGATCCGGACAGTTAGAAATTGGTTTATGAAATTCCGTTCTGGAGATACAACCTTAAAAGACGAACCGAGGATGGGACGTCAAAATCCACATCAATCAACGAGAGGTATAGCAGAAAGGTTGAATACATCGCAATCAACTGTTAACTGCCACCTGGAGAAATTAGGGAAAGTCATCAAGTTAGGAGTAAGGGTACCTCACGATCTCAGTGAACGGAATAAAGAAGATCGCATGTCAATCGCCACAAGTCTGCTCTCACGGGTAAAAATTGAGCCTTTTTTAGACAGGATTGTAACAGGCGATGAAAAACCTATGACAATATAGTCCGCAAAAGACAGTGGCTTGATGAGGATCAACCACCTCTACCAGATCCGAAAGCAAACATCCATGTCAAGGAATAATTCACGAGTTATTTGAAGTCAAATTTAACGATTACTGCGGATAGATAGGTTCAGCAGTTGCAAGAAGTGCAAGAGAAACTCCATGAAAAGCGTCCTGCACTCGTCAATCGCAAAAACGTCATTCTTTTGCACGACAATGAGCTTCTTGAGCTTGGATGGTCTGTTTTACCACATCCACCTTACTCCCCGGATCTTGCCCCGACAGACTACCACCTTTTCTGTTCCTAACAAAACTTTTTAAATGGAGAAACCTTCGATTCTGAAGAGCAAGACAGGCAGGCTGTCGAAAACTTCTTCCAGCCCAAACCAACCACATTTTACAAGGAAGGAATTGATAAACTGCCAAGGAAGATGGGAGAAGGTGTGGCGCTACTGGCTGAGGGTAGGATCTCGAGAGAATCGTAGCAGGACAGAAAAAGAAAGGAGGGGGCAGGTTTCGTCTGGGCCTGCTAGTGGACTCATCAGTAAAGCTTTCTAGCAGGTCCTGCCTTAGACGACTGGGATATTGGGAAGTCGGTCGAGGATTGTATATACAGGGTGTCCCGTAAATAGTGTAAGAACCGGAAATGGGGGGTAGCTGAGACGATTCTGAACAACAATTTCCTTTGCAAAAATGTTGGATGGGGCTTCGTTTTTTAATTATAGCAACCGAGGTGTCGGTCGAGCGCTTGTGAGAGCGCGATCCCTCTGGTGGCGAGCATGGAAGGCGACGCCACAAAGGTTATACAGGGTGGCGCTGAATGACCGATATGGTTTGAATGTTTAATAACTTTTTTATTTAATGAATTATTATTATTATTTTTTTGGTGTTATAAAGTATATTAATGGGGAATATTTTTGGCTTAAGTATGAAAAATTATATCCCGCAAGTGATGGCCGTTTTCGGCTTCGCACATTCGTGCTCTTTCCAGTACATTTTGCATAACTTTTCGTAAAATTTCCGGTGTTATGGCTTGAATTTCATTGCGAATGTTTTCTTTTAGCTGTGGTATGGTGGCTGGCTTATTAATGTATACCCTTTCTTTCAAATAACCCCAAAGAAAACAGTCTGACGCTGTCAAATCGGGTGAACGTGGGGGCCAATTGAAATCGCTTCTGCGCGAAATAATGCGTTCGCCAAAGAGGTCCCGTAACAGAGCCATTGTGTCCATTGCTGTGTGGGCTGTGGCTCCATCTTGTTGGAACCACAACTGTGGATGGTTTTGTACAGCTGGCCTCAAAAAATTGTCCAGCATCGTTCGATAATCAGCACCATTAACCGTAACTGAGGCGCCATGTGCATTTTCAAAAAAATATGGACCAATAATCCTTTCAGACGATACACCGCACCAAATAGTACACTTAAGTGGGTGCAACTGTCGCTGATGAACTGTTCTTGGATTCTCCGTAGCCCATATTCTGCAATTTTGCTTGTTTACGAAGCCATTCAATTGGAAATGGGCTTCATCGCCCATTATCAAATTGTTAATGAAATCGCGATTTTCTTCTGCTTTTTGTCGGAATGAAATGGCATAATCAAGGCGTTGTTGGTAGTCTATCGGCTTCAATTGTTGCACAAGCTGAACCTTATACGGGAACATGTGCAATGTGGCCAAAATCCTCTGAACAGACCTCCGTGATAGCCCCAGTTGTGCCGAGCGTCTTCTTGTTGATGTTTGTGGACTGTCCTGCACACTATCCGCAACACTTTGGATATTTTCTTCCGTATGGACCGTACGTGGTCTCCCGGTACGTGGAAGGTGTCTTACTGTACCGTGTTGTCGAAAATTTGCAACAAGGCGGTTTATTGTTGATGCTGAAGGTCCAGTACGCACATTAAAAAAACGACGATAAGCACGCTGCGTCAAAACAATTGACCGTTGATTTTCAAAATAAAATTCAACAATTGCTGATCGCTGTTCTGTTGTGTAGTATTCCATTTTAAATTCCCCAAGTGTTCTTCACAAAATTCTGAAATAAAAATAAAAAAAAATAAAAAATTTTAAAAGTTATTAAACATTCAAATCATATCGGTCATTAAGCGCCACCCTGTAGATAATAGTGGCGAATACATAATAAATTAATATAATTTTGTTATTTAATGAGAGCAAAATAAATGTCTGATAAAGGAACGTAAGTTACTTATGACTCGACCTAATGTATCCCCCGTTGACATTCTGTCCAAGTTTCATGACGTTCGAATCGTTGCAAACCGAGTTACAGCACCGACAACAGCTTTTATTTACGGCTCGGAAAACGAGCTTCCAACAACGAGTTAAGGGCTACCTTCTGCTTTATACTCGCTTAAAAATTCGCCGGGACGTATCGATCGTAACGAAAACCGTATGGTGGCCTCGTGCACGAGTTTACGAGTGGCAAAAACAACGATAATCGTCTGGATTGCCGCGAGAACGCGAATCGCTGAAAGGGAAAGAAATTAAAAAATTGGAAAATGAGCTGGAGATTATCGTATCCGATTTTAATCGAGTACTCGAGACTTCATAAAAGTATACAAATTGTTCGACGAATAATCCAAAACTGGAAGGGAGCCAGGATCGAACAAGTGAAAACAAACAGCGAAAATGTCTCGTATGGAAATAGTATTGAAGAAAATAAAAGGTTACATAGGAAATTTTAATGTAATCAGCAAAAGCTGGAACTTGGTAACTCGTTTAAAAGTTACAAAATTAAAGACTCGAGATATCTGATGAAATACAGTCCGGATGAAGGGAAGAAGTATTATAAAAACCTCCATCTTCGTGCCAATGATAGCGACGAGCAATCAGATTTGCAAATTTTTGCGTTACATTACGATTCTTTCATTTGAAAATTTGACATTTTTTTTTAAGTTTTAAATCATACATATAAATCCCCAAAACTGTTTTCCATTATCATATATCATTAAGTAGAATTTTTCCTGTAGAATGCTGATTTTGATTGCAAGATAATTAGCAAATAAAAATGTTCTTCAGTTTTTTTTTAACGTTCGAATTTTATAAGTTTAAATGCACATGCTTGAGCGTATTTCACTGAATCTTTACAGAATTCTTTATGCATTAAAAATATGTGGAAATCGTGCCAAACCTGAAAGAGTCCAATGGCGTCGTTTCGAAGTTAGCCGAGCTTTTCTCGGTTACTAAAGTTAAACAATATAAATTACCCGATCGTTTATCGTTTCATAATCCATCGAGCAGGTAATTACAAGCGCACGCACCTCGTCAGTTCAAATTGTCGATTACATAGGGCAACCAATCGCAACGCAGCCGCTATCCCCTGCGGTTAATTAATAACGCCATGTGTACGTAGTAACTCAGTGCCTGCGGACCTCCACGAGCTTACAGCTATGTTTCTGTTTCTGAACAGCCCGAGGTACCGTTTACGATCTTTCCGCTTTGACAAATTACTGGTATCTGCCGGACAATATGGCACGACTTTATTTATAAAAGGAATAGACAGATCGTTTCGAATCTTACAGAGACCACAGATGTATCGATTCTTCGCACGATAACTAAATATTAATTTTAAACAATAACTAGCATTGCTCCTTTTACTAGAATGTTCTAAAATCGGGTAATTTCTTATGCTAGATAAAATATTAGTAACAATCGAGAATATTCTTCGATAAATTTATCAAAATCAAATTGAAAACGGATAATATAATATTAATGTTCTTTAAAAAATTTTACAAGAAAATTTCAAGTGGAAGGAGTTATATTTTCATTAGATTTTTTATTCGATCTTGATGCAACCAGATTTGACAAATTAAATTTAAAATATAACTTTGACATTCTGTAAAAAATTCTACAATTTTCATTAGATTTTTTATTCGATCTTGACGCAAGCAGATTTGAGAAATTAAATTTAAAATATAATATTGATATTCTTTAAAAAACTTTACAAGAAAATTTCAAGTGTAAAGAAGTATTTTTTTATTAAATTCTTTATTTAGTCTTGACGCTAGCAGATTTGAAAAACTAAATTTAAAACATAATTTTGACATTCTTTAGAAAATTCTACAATTTTAGATACAAAGGATTATGTTTTCTATTTAGTCTTGACGCAAGCAGATTTGAGAAACTAAATTTAAAATATAATATTCATATTCTTTAAAAAATTCTACAAGAAAATTTTAAGTGCAGAGGATTATATTTTCTATTTAGTCTTGACGCAACCAGATTTGAGAAACTAAATTTAAAATATAATATTGATATTCTTTAAAAAACTCTACAAGAAAATTTCAAGTGTAAAGAAGTATTTTTTTATTAAATTCTTTATTTAGTCTTGACGCTAGCAGATTTGAAAAACTAAATTTAAAACAATTTTGACATTCTTTAGAAAATTCTACAATTTTAAGTGCAAAGGATTATATTTTCCATTTAGTCTTGACGCAAGCAGATTTTACAAACTAAATTTAAAATATAATATTGATATTCTGTAAAAAATTCCACAAGAAAATTTTGAGTGCAGAGGATAATATTTTCTATTTAGTCTCGATGCAAGCAGATTTTAGAAATTAAATCTAAAACGTTTCTAATCTAGTTCGAGCTTAAGGAAATTAAAAACCAAAATATGGAGGTATATTTTTATGATGGAACGTATCGTAATAATCATTATGATACTTCTGACTTCGTGTGTACGTGTATATAACATGTTTACTTTGGTGGGAAAGGATATTAAAAGACGAACGATCGATCACGTGTTGCCGAAACCGGTCAAACCCACTAAGGAAATGATTTTATAGAGGGTGTGGCCATCAGGGTGGATCTACATGTAAAAATAAACCGATAAAAGGGAATGAAATATTTCAGCAAGAAGCTTTTCGATTTCAGTTTCTTGGATAATATGAATACACTATAAGAATTGCCAAATATGTATTTCTACTTCACATATTATAATTCGAATAAATACGAGACAAAGATATTTATATTTATCTTTTCCTTGCAGATTATCTTATTACTTTAATTTACTGCTCTGCTGCTTTCATGGCTGAACGTTATCAGTGACAACCCTTTACTATTCTGTTTTTTCTTCTTGTAAATGTCTCTGAACTTACTTTATTCTATTTCATTATTTTTCCTCCCTCACTTTGCATCCTACACTTTTTTCTTTTATTATTTTCAATAATTCAATCAACGTATAGTTTCATTTATAATTTTTTCTGTTCACAGAATGTTAATTTTCTAACGTTTGCAAGTCCAGTACGATAAAACCACGATATTACTACTGAAATAAATCGAGCTTCTTTCATCGAAGGTCACGCAAGATTAATTTCCCTAGCGTGAAATATTAAGTTCGACGCGAAACAAATACGAAACTGTCGAAAACGTTCCCACGTACAACCAACGGCAGATTCAAACTGTTGCAGCGATTGTTGTTTAATTATCAGGCAAAAGGCAGAATTTTGAAGGACGTCTCGAAACTTCGGACGTCGAGTTATGAATCGAGGCGCGAGCCCCCGTCGAAACTTTCTTAATCCCCGGAGTTTTTAATCTCCGAGGCGTACTGGCCATCGTTCTTCCAAACGAGACGAACGTTCCATCGATCACCATGTTTTCGATAATATAAGCGATAGTAAAAACCTGCGATCGGTTTTCTCGATGGCCATCAAGCGTTTTGCAACTCTCCTCTTTACGTCCATGTGATTATTATCGATCGCTAAAACGAGGTTCAGGAGGATCGAGTTCAGAGGTGACTTTCGATTTATTTTATATTATGACAATTTTCAACCGAATCGCAAAATGATTTCACGGTTTAAGCTAGATTAAATATCACCGAATTAGCAGTGAAATTGAACGAAAACATTCGTAGCTTTGAGAGAAAGCAAAATTCTTTTACATTCCCCATTTCTTTATAAAATTCTTCCAAAACTCGTGGATCATCTCGATATTATGAAAAAAGATGAACTTTGCATATCCCTAACACTACTACAACCAGATATTGTAGAATATGCATCTGACAAACAATGGCAATTTTTTATATATTTATTACAATACATTTGTTGGCATCAATATATTTTATTTTGTCAATCAGATATCTAAAAGCTTGTAGAATAGTTTGCATATGACAAACAATGACAAAAAGAATATTTTATTTTATTAATCAGATATTCAAAAGCTTCTAAAATATTGTAGTTTGCATTTGACAAACAATGGCATTTTTTGATATATTTGTTACAATAAATTTGTTGGCATCAGTATATTTTATTTTGTCAATCAGAAACCTGAAAGCTTGTAGAATAGTTTGCATACGAGAAACAATGACAAATAGAATATTTTATTATATTAATCACATATTTAAAAGCTTGTAAAATAGTGTGCATCTGCCAAGCAATAGCAATTGTGTATAATATTTGTTACAACACATTTCTTGCACCAGTATATTTTCTGCGTTATTATACTTCATTATACATATCAGATCGTATTTTATCGTATAATATTAAACAGTACGTACCTGCAGCAGGGGTTCTAATGAACAATGCTCAAGTATAATCTAAACCTTTGGTGTAAATCTTTAGCTACACAAAATGGTAACATATCTGTTATGTTAGTAAATTTCTCATTATTTGTATCGTTGTATGTTCTAATATATTTCGTTGAATCGTGCAATACCACACATTGTAAATAAATAATGAATATACAACGATTTTCATCAACTAAAAGCAACCAGAGGGGGGATCATAGAGATACTTTGAAGTGGGTCACGGGCCAAAAAAAAAAGGTTGACCGACCCTATAGTAACGAAACACCCTTGGTTCGCTCGTATCTACTCGTAACATCAAGTATCTCAACGATAATCGTTTACTGCGTTTCTAGGTCCACCCTCTCGAACCGTAAAGCGGGTAGATTCGAGGAAATCGACTTACCTCTTTGGCGTAAAACCGAGTAAAGCTTCTAGGTACTAGATGCTTATCTCTAACGAGGCGTTTGACGCGCGAACATAGAGAAGCGTTAGCTTCCACAACGATCATCAGAAAACGTTGGACGCGTTCTTAAGGGCCCGAGTTGGACGAGCGTTTTTCGCGTTACGTTTCGAACGCTGCGTTTCTACGGCGAATAAAACAAACGAGAGTTCTCCACGTTCTATTTTCACGACGAACAAAACAGCGTTTTCAGAACGCTGCAGCGCAGTGATTGCACCACTAATGAATATTGTACAACCCGGAAAGCGCGTTTATTATTTGTGTAATATTAAAAAAAAAAAAAAAAAAGAGACGAAAGACATCGGCGTTGGTGGAGAAATCCAGTTTTTATTTGAAATTTTCCGAGGACAGTATTCTCAAAAGTTAACGTCTTCTGTTGGTAAAATATTACAATTACGAGCAAATTGATCGGTTCAATGATGACATAATAATACAATTTTGTGTGGTGTAGAGACGGAAGAAAATTGTGCAGTAGATTGTGTTACGAATCATGGAATTATGCATGAATCAATGATGTATGAATTATGAAAGGTATTGGAAGAGGCTTGAGTGGTATTTAGAGGGTAGATGAATGGGTTATTGATTTTGTTGCGAATGAGCAGAGAATGGTAAATGAATGACCGTGTATTATCTCTAGAATAATTCCACGATTTTAAGCCTCGTATTAATGACTCAACTATAGGGGTGGTATTTATGGTGGTGCTGTTGAAAGCGTTTTTTGCATTTGCTTTTAAAGATTGACAGTTTCAGCAAAAATACTTGCAATATTTTAACATTTATTTAAGTCATTCAGACATACACCCTCACTTCTACAATATTCATTGTCCCCTTGTTCATTTTGCAAGGACAAAGTAATATTTATTGGTTTCTCGAGCAAGATTCACACTAAATCTAATAATAAAGAAAAGACTACAACTTCATAAAGAGAAGAAAGTATGTACGTAACTGAAATTCATTTCGAAAAATAGAAAAGCATATCAAAATAATAAAACTAACATAAATTAAGTCAATAAGGAAAATAGTCAAATTTCTAATAATTATATTTTAGTTTCCTGGACACTTATTTTCTACTCCTCATTTAAGTTTTCGTCTTTTGTATTTTCTTTATTATTACATTCGGTAGTAATTTTCTACGTATCCCCATTGTTTTTAGTTTTATACTATTATTGCGTTATTTTTCCTTTTTGAGGATTACACAGGACGTGTGGTACAATCAAAACAAAATAGAAATAAGTCGAAAAGAACGAATAATGTTATTTTGTTCAACACGCGTGCCATTGAATACAGTTTGACTGGCGCGTCTGACCATATATCACTTTTTCTACTTGCATCAATGTCCAAGTCGATTTTCTCGAAAACAAGACCTTGTTATTGAAATGTTATTATTCCTTTCTACTCATTTCTGCACGTGGAATCACACACGACTTATTTAATAAAATAATTGTTCATTTCACTCGTGTTTATTTAGTTTTTTAAGGGGAGAAATCACTGACGGATTGAACAAATTTCTGGAGGCCTCTCACTCTGGTTTCTGTTATGGCTATAATAATTAATATTTTTATATGAAATTTTTACAAGAAGCAGTTCAAGAAATGTACTTTCGAAAACATTAAACATTTATCAGAAAAAGTTTCATAGTTTCGCCCAAAAAAGTCTTGAAAATTGCCTTTATTTTCAGACATCACAGTGGCTTCCCCCCTTAATTTCAAATGTTATATTAAAAATAAAAATTAATGCAACGTTCGACTGTAAAAAATGTTAGAAGTCTCCAACAGTTGAAAGATTCAATTTAATTAAAAGAAAAAGAAATAAAATTTGCTCAAGAAACAAATAAGTTCTTACGCTTGTCATTCAATAATGGAAACGAATGATTTTTGCTCGTCCGTACAGGGTGTTTCAGAAATACGTGCAAATACTTAAGCAGTTGAATATCTACACACTAAAATAATTAAACAATGTCCTACATACCTTACTTTTCGAGTTATGGTCGACTAAAGAGGACATCGAATTTCGCACCCTCTGGAAAATATCAGGCGTTCCTTGAATAGTCTAAAATCTACCTTGTACCCCTTTCTTGTAGATCTTCAAATGGCCCCACAAATTAAAATCTAATCTAAAATACACGTCTGTTCAGCTGCTTTCGGAACTACGAATTTACTAATTATTAACAAATCCTACGATCGGTGATACAAGCTGTGCCAAGACGCGTATCAGCGAACGTTTTCTTTAACCGTAACTCGAAAACTAAGGAATACAGGACGTCCACGTTTCTCGTTCGTAGATTTACCCCCGGAAGTATTTATACATATTTCTGAAACATCCTTGTATTCGTCGTCTGACCGAGGCCTAACGTTCCAACGTCTCGATTCCTCGATTTCCGCGACCAAGGGACGAAGAGACAGAGAGAAGATAGAAGTAGCAGAGAGTGAAACAGACAGAGAGAGAGATATATATGTATATACAATGAGAGAGAAAGAGAAAGAGAGAAAGAAAGAGAGAAAGAGAGATAGAGAGCAAATGCTCCCCGCTGATAAACTCGTTAGGCACTGTTTTATGTACTGACTTACCGTGATCGACCCCCATGTGTCTCGGTCACCGATCCGTCCGACTCGAACGAGAATTACGGACCGTTTGGTCCGCGTTCAGAGACTCGGGCTATCACTCTCACTCTTCGCAGACAGTAGTACGGGGGAGAAGGTAAGTAGCCGTAGACCTGCCTAAGCCCCACAATCACCGGGCCCTGACTCGGTTCCACGTGAATCCATCATCACCGTCAAGTCAACAACGTGTAGGCTGCATCTGCACACAGACAAACATTCCAACATAACAACCCCCATTTCTCGTATTCCACGGTTCCTTCGATTCTCCATGTCTCGCTCAACGATTCGGTAACGTTTCTGCGACACGTCGTCCTGCCTCTCCGATTCGTCTCGTGTGCGACTCTCATACACATATGTCTGTATACATATATATATATATATATACACATACACACATATATATATATACACATGTACACATACATATTCGACTTGATTTTACTTTGTTGTCGTTGTTGTTGTTGATGTTGTTGTTACTGTTGTTGTAATTGTTACTTTTGTTGTTGATGTTGTTGTTGTTGTTTTTATTTTTTATTTTTTGATATTTTTTTTTTTTGTATTTTTGTTCGGATCCGTCTACGTTACCGGGGGTGCATACATTACTAAATACGTGTGTCTCGTTTGTCCTCTCTTCCTCGAACAGATTTTTTTTCGCTGTGGGTTAGTTACCGATCTTGTTTCTCCGATGTATACATATGTATACACGTACTCGTATATACATATATTTTTCTGTGGTGTGCTTATGTACGGTAACGAACGACGAGAAGACGAACTTAACTAGCCGTGTGCGTACGCCTACGTACGAACACATGTGTATTTGATATATACAATACGCACGTACGTGTATAAATATTTATATCAAATACACACGTGTACGCGTACGTACATAGATGTGGTAGGAAAGAGAGAGATATATATACATTTTTTTTTTTTCTTGACGAGTAGACGACGAAAGGGTGTGGTCTTTTCCGTAATTCGATTTCTCTCGATCGTGATCGGAGCTTTTGGCCTCTCCGAGAGCCTCGATTATCACGACATGGACGGCAATATATACAGATTCGTATACACTCTATTTATTTTTATTTTTGTCATTTTTTTTTTTCGGGGCGGTGACAGTGGTCGATCGAATGTTTGTCTGTGAGTGCACTGGTAGCCTTTGCGAAACGTTGTGGTGGTGAGCATTTAAATACTGGAGGGTTGACTCTGACTCGTATGGCATAATATATATTTTAATCTGTCGGGAGGACGCATCTATCTTACGTTTTATTTATATTTCTATTTTTTTTTTTTAATTCGTGCTCTCTAGACTGTGCGCAACTCTCGACATTGCTCTATATATATACTCGTTACATATATGTTTCTCGGTAAAAATTTTTACTCTCTATCGGGCACATTTTCAGTTTACTTTCCATTTCCGATGGTAGTTTTTTTTATTTTTCCGATGATCGGCTGATAGGTGAGTGGGGATCCCCGGCAGATCTACGGCGTAATGTGTGACTGGTATATATATATATTTATGTGAGATCTCTAAGGATGCACAGTACCGACATAATATATAAAATATATCGCATATACATTTTATTATTGTGGTGCATGTTCGTCGTGGCTGTTGTTGTTGTTACTGTTGTTATTGTTACATGTTGTTGTTACTGTTGATGTAACTGTTGTTGATGATGTTTGTCTTTTGTTGTTGTTGTTGTTGTTCCATATATCATGTTCATCCTAGAAGGTCTCTTTTCGTTTCCCTTTCTTTTCGTTCTCGTCTCTGTAACGTATATTTTTTATATATATATATATATATATCGTGCCAGCTTTCGCTTTTCCAACGATTCCTCGTGTCGTGTACGTGCGGGATGCGTGAGTCTTCACTTCGTCGACGATGTCGAACGACTGTTTCGATCGTAAGCGAACCGACTGCGTTTTTTTGAGGTCCGGTGTGTGGCGCTAGCGAAAGTTTATCGAAGAAACGTGTCGTCGACGAACAAGTGGAACGGACGATAAAGATAAGGGGGTTGGGGGGTAGAGAGAAAAAGAAAACACGGGGCGAACAGAGACACCGTCGCTGGCCTTTAAAACGTTCACGTCGATAACGGAATTCATTTCCCGTGTTCCCTTTTGGCAATCTGGATTTTTCGTCGTCTTGATCAACTTCGAACGTTTCCCGAGCTCGTGTCCTGTGCCTGAGAAAGGACCACGCTGGGAACGGCCGCGACGTCCGTGTCAAACGTCAGATTCTCGAGGCGACTTCGAGACACTCGAACCACCCCTTCGAATCAACGTGATGGCTCTATTTCTGAACTCGACGGGGGAGGGGGAGGCGTTGGAAAGAGGAGAATAGAAGTATCGTTACAACCTCTTGGACCCTGTTCTCCGAAACGTTCTGAATATTCTAATAACCGCGATTCGATTGCTTCCTCTTCCTTGGATAGGGGTCGTGCGACAACTACGGTCAACCTGATACCTTGGCGTTGTATCGTTTTTAAAATACGGACTTGCATCGATTTTCATTCATCGAATCGTATGCAGAAGATTTCTGGGTCCGCTAAATTGAAAATCAGGAGAAAGGTAGAAGATCTATGAATCTATCTACAATTTTATCTAATTTTTATATCTGGTGTTGGTGTTGTCGAGACACGTGATTGGATCAAAGATAAACGTGGAAGTTTTTGATTATCGAGATGTAATTAATATCTATGGAAAAGAAACTCTAGATTTCTTCTAGACTTCAATATGGGCAGAAATTAATTTTTTTTACTAGTATCTATGGTAAAGAAACTCATTTTAGATTTCTTCTAGATTTTACCATAGGCAGAAACTTTGAACTAAACTTTGTTTTTTTTTTTTTTAAATCAAAATTCAGAGTGCTCAAGCTACTAGAATCTATAGTAAAGAAACTCTTTTTAGATTCCTTCTAGACTTTTAGATGCAGACTAAAATTAATTTTGAAACGAACTTTGTTCTTTAAATCAAACTCCAGAGTGTTCAGAATATATCTGGTTTAATTAATAATTACTGGCATCCAGGTTAAATTAAAAGTAAAGGGATCCTCCTTTCTGCAGTCTGATACAGACGTTCAAAAGATCTTATTATCGAAGACGTTGAAGACCTATAAAACTGCAAGAAAGGAGGACTGCTTTGATGCCAATTTCGCTTGCCAACGATCTCGAAGATCCTTGATCCAATCCTATATCCAATTTTCCCGCAGTTGTTCTACGTCCGAGTAGTAAATAAAAGGTTACGAACGAGTGTTTTGACATCGACATCGTGACGTTTCGAAGAGCGATCGCAGCCCTCCGCCGGAAGTCCAACAAGAAGCAAAAGTCGACAGAGAACGGGCCATCCTAATGCTAGGGCTCTACTACTGCTTGCACTATGTTGCAGCCGCGTTTTCTCTACGTTGCAATCCCGGGATGCACGCAGCTGGCACGTCCGGATTGGATGGAAGAACGCGTGTAAAGCTTTTGGGGCTGTCACAGCCACGTGTCACTGTCGGGACGAGGCTTGTCTGAACGTCTGTAAGGATTCTGTTGCCGGTTTTAGCGAATCGACCCGCGCTCTGCTCCGTGCCCCCGATCGGGAAGGAAACGAGTTTCCCCGGATGAAATTAGTTTCGGTACGAGCGTTTCAATTTTGATCGTTGGACGTTCACCGAGCGAACGTTTACCTCGACGCTAATGGCGATACTAATGCTACTGAAAGCTTCGAAAGTACGATTGGTTTCTGGGGCCCCCGACGGGGATCTTATTTTCGGTGGATTGCTTTCCGGGTACGAACAAAATTTTGTTCTGCGATTGAAACTTTCATATCTATTCAACGAGTAACGTTGTAATTTTATTTGGACGAGAAGTGATTGTACATAAGGAATCGAAAATATTGAAATTTTTTTCGAAAGAGACTTTGTTTTCAAGAAAAACGACACTGATACTTGTGCACTTTGACTCGATAAATTTTTTGTAGATGCACAAGAAACAGAATGTTTATTTTGTGAGTAGTTTGTTCAGTTTTGTATAGGTTTACTAGAAAATACTGAAATGTGTCTTGTTTGTTGTACGCTGCTTAGTTAGTACGTGTTTCTTGCAATCTCGAGAAATCAATATAGGTTGCGAGCATTTCTCATTAACGAATATTCTGATATGTTACACTGAGCTTTCGTTACAACCTGCAAAAGTTTATTTTTTAAGTCATTATTAAGGAATCGTAGAAAATGTCCATTTATGTATTAAAGCGAAGCATGATGTCGACGGTATTTATACACAATTCTACATACAATTTTCAAGGTTTTTCTAGAAAACAAAGACTCGCGTTAAAAAAAATGGAAGACCGTGTGAAAAGAGTGTACTCTGTATTCTCAAGTTGTTTAAATAATGTAATCGACAAATACGGTTATGGAATTACTGGTTAATAATTTCTACACTTCGTTTGACTAATTTTGAAACTAGCAGCTTATCTTTTCTCGCGAACTGCGCGCGTCATTAATTTCTGTCGCGTGCACAATAGATTTTAAATGTCCCCAGAAATAGAAATCTAATGAATTTCGGTCGGAGGACTCAATTTATTATACCTCACGTAATGGAGCCTAAGCGACCTATTTTATCGGTGTATTTAACGTCTTGATTGCGCAAAATGCGAGGCTATCAAAGACTAGTGAAACAAGGAATGGCTCAAATCTGACCAGCAAGAAATTCTACTTTCTCTTCTTGATTACTCCATAAGGGTGGCAAACATCATATGTAAATTGGTTGGTATTAAAAGGAATTATAAATGAAAATTATACAGGAATTTTACTAAAAAATAAACGAAAAGTAAGACTGAGAGACGAATATCGAATAACCAGTAAAAATTATATAACTTTTCATATGTTATTCGTTCGATAAAAATTAGTCTGAATTATACAATAAGTTTACGAATAAATTTATTGTGCAGCATACATCTGCCATATATACGAATAAAATTCTGCCCACCGCTGGTGAATAATATTACAAAAAAATAATTTATTACCTCGATTGTTCAAAAATAAATATTTCATATTATTCAATCATTCCCTTTACGAATATAAAACTATTTAATAATAATTTAACTCCCTGGCTGGAATGGAAATATAATAAAAGGAACAGAATTGAACAGAAGTATTTCGAAATGAAATTAGTATACACAACAACGTTTAATAAAACAATTTATTATCTCGATCGTTAAAAAATGAATGCACTCTATCATTCAACGACCTTTGCGAATATAAAACCGTTTAATAAT
Source organism: Colletes gigas (assembly GCF_013123115.1). Classification (NCBI taxonomy): domain Eukaryota; kingdom Metazoa; phylum Arthropoda; class Insecta; order Hymenoptera; family Colletidae; genus Colletes; species Colletes gigas. The sequence continues at coordinate 1,998,232 of NW_025106646.1, forward strand.
AATTTAACTCCCTCAATACCAAAGAACGTACACGTCGATGTTTATTACTTTTTTAAAACGTGCTTCTCGTAAGAGTATCTGGTTTCATTCACTGGTCGAGAGCTCTAAAATATACCCGTTAATATCCCGGCGCAGTTTCAGAGTCATCCCCCGGATTAACCGACGCGAATCAGAAAACATATTGAACGGCGGAAGGTTAACGGAAAATCTTTTGATCCTTTCATTGGCCGGCCATTTTATTGCGTTTTCGGTACATCGGGGTTCGAGCGCGATCGACGGGCGTCCCTCGACCGCGAATCGAAACGGACACACGCCGCGGGGGGTCGCGGGATTAAACGATCGACGACATTAAACGCGCACTTCCGCCGGGAAAAGAAGTTACGCTTCCGAGACTGCTTAATTTCGAGGGGAATTCCAACGGGTTCAAACGCAATTCCAGCCGATACCGTGCAATTAAGGCCACCGACACTGGGAAAACCTGCTCGTGGGATTTTCAATTACGCCCCCAGATTCACCCTCGCGCGCCCCACGAACCCCCAGCTACCACCCGTTGATCTCTATAACGCAATATCGTGATACCGAGCCGCACTTTCCTTACCAATGCACCCGATAATTGAACCCTTAGCATTCGACCAGCTTAATTACCATTCTGAGCGCCGGATCCCGTCCCCCCAGCTGCTCCTGTAACTCGCGAGAATTTCCACCGCGCCCGGAAAGCACGGAAGAATACGCTTCGAACATATTCGAATCGCGCCCAGATTTCAATACACGCGTTACGACGAGCGATTAATCCGCAACTTTCGCATGATCATCGTTCTACGATACCCTGAACCTCGTGGGGTGAGAGTCTCCGAGCGAACGGAAGTCGAACTCTGTTTAGAAATAAATGGCAACGCCTACGATGGTAGAATTATTCGAGTATTTAGGGAGAAAGGAAAAACCATTGCACGTAATCGAAAGGGAAACTCGAAACTTACGAAGCACTCCCCGAAGCGATGAAATATTTAAAACGCCATCCGTTCTATTTCTCTCGCTTCCGTTTCCCATTTCGAGAACGACTTTCCATCAATCCCGGAAATATCGTGCAAAAATACCGATCGATTAAATCCGCGTAATCGACCGATCGATCGCGTGGGAGTACGTATTACGCGATAAACGACGGAAACTTTCTCGTGTCCGTTGCAAAAAACTCGAGACGACGGAAAACTTGGGTCGCGAGGGAGCTCTTGATAGAAACTAAAAAAATAGAAAAAAAAATAGAAAAAAAATGGGGTGAAAAAAGACATATCCGGTGACAAGCTCGTCCCGGGTCTTTCTAAGAACTGTACACTGCAGAAAGCGACCGAGGACACGTCTACTTCGTTCTCACAGTTATTGCGGAAAGCTCAAGCGGAACACCACGTGCGCAAGTAGCCACGAATAAAATGAGCGGCTATGGTGAAAGCGATGATAAAAGGGGCGGCGGGGATGAGTGGGGTAAAAGAGGAACGGAGAGAATGTACGCTTTATCCGCGCGATATACGGAGCCCGGTCGTGAATTTTATCTCGCGAGGAAAAACCATGCGCGGCTGTAAATCCACGGAACGGATCGCGAGGCAGGAAAATAAAACGCGAGGCTACGACTCGACGGCAAGTCGTTACGTTTGACTCCCGCCAGAGACAGAAGCTCGTTCGAACCGAAAAACGAGAACCGAAAACGCCGTGCAGCGAACGATTCGTTGATAATCGTACCGCGGTCGGAGGGTCTTTCTTGACCCAGTTCGTCGATAACGTTTCGTTCGTTCTATTCTTGTGTTTTTCGTGATTCACTCTCTAACACGTTAATTGCAAGATCGAAACTGTAAAACTTTCGACGAGACCAATATTTTGTTTTCAGACAATTGTAAACTACGTAAATTAAACTTTGCCTTAGTAGAATTCGTTTGTTTGAAATTTATGAATCTTATTAAAATTCTTTTAATGTTTTCAGCTTGAGAATTAATTGTTTCAGTTTTGAAGTGTCAAGGTATAGGGTACGGGTCTAGAATGACCCATATTTTAAGAATGTTGTGGATACAGATTACTGGATTTTGTTTTTCTAATATTAGAATACTTCATGATTCATTTTTTAACACGTTAATTGCAAGATCAAAACTGTAAAACTTTCGACGAGACCAATATTTTGTTTTCAGACAATTGTAAACTACGTAAATTAAACTTTGCCTTAGTAGAATTCGTTTGTTTGAAATTTATGAATCTTATTAAAATTCTTTTAATGTTTTCAGCTTGAGAATTAATTGTTTCAGTTTTGAAGTGTCAAGGTATAGGGTACGGGTCTAGAATGACCCATATTTTAAGAATGTTGTAGATACAGATTACTGGATTTTGTTTTTCTAATATTAGAATACTTCATGATTCATTTTTTAACACGTTAATTGCAAGATCAAAACTGTAAAACTTTCGACGAGACCAAAACTTTGATTTCAGACTATTGTAAATTACGTAAATTAAACTTTGCCTTAGTAGAATTCGTTTGTTTGAAATTTATGAATCTTATTAAAATTCTTTTAACGTTTTCAGCTTGAGAATTAATTGTTTTAGTTTTTAAGTGTCAAGGTATAGGGTATGGGTTTAGGATGACCCATATTTTAAGAATGTTGTAGACACAGATTACTGGATTTTGTTTTTCTAATACTACAATTTGAGAATTTCTTTTTTCAGGTTCCACAATTTTATAATGTTTGAGAGAAATTGAATTATTTATAGCACTATGATTATTATTTTTTTACATATGGAAATTTTGCACGTTCCTCGCGAAACCAAAAACTGTTTACGATAATTTTTTATGTAAATTTGCTTTATTCTTAACGAGTCAAATATTTAGATAAATTAAGTACATAATTCTTCATGATTTGAAGCAATTAAAGTATAACACATTTATGGAAATTTTGTTTGAGTCTTGAAAACCCAGAGTTGCATAAATGAATCATTTTGCTGCAAAGGAACGTTAAAAAGTCTTTTGTGATCAATTTTCCGTGGTTTTCTATGTAAGTTTTACAAAAAATAAACAACTGTAATGGGTAATTTGCAGTGTTTGATCAATGAAATAGATCACCACGATTGGTTTGTAATGTTATAAATAATGTGATATCATTTTCTATAATTCGAATTGTAATTTTTATTCAATAAATAACGAGTCTTCCTTTACTTCGAATGCCACTTTTCTAATAGGAAAATTCATTTCACAAATTATTTCTCTACCTCAATTGATTTGAATAATCGAAAGAGGTTAGAGAAAAATATTTAACACATTTTTAATTCAATTTAAAAACGAGAATTTGAATCGTAGAATGACATTTAATAAATGAACAATTGCTGGGATAAATTTCCATTTGTCCAAAGTGAAATGTAATTTCATTCTACAAATCAAATTCTAGTATTTACTTATTCGAATAACGAGTAAAAAATTACTCATCCTTCATTCGTTACTCGACATACGTGTTTAGATAAAAATTATGCTCATTTGTAGCGAGTGCTTGTGTCTAAAATAATATTAGAATATTTTCTGTGTGAAATTCTTATCTACGTAAAAAATTGAAAACGAATAAGAGATAAATGTTCATCCGTTACAAATACAAATTTGAATTTGAATTGCAAGGTAAAAGATTTCACAATAAACGATTGAAAATTTAGCTACGTGATCGAATAAAAGTTGATTATAAGTCTATTGTTCGAATAAAAGTCGCCCATCTCTGGGGGTGAAAGTTCCTTGACCGCTGGTGGAAATGAAGCTTTAGTGTAACGATAGCAACGAAATAGGAATGAAACGTGAACATGGTATTGGTGTTAAAGAGAGAAAAGAGAGACGAGAACCTGTTCGATATCTAGTTTCAGCGAAAAAGTAGGATAAATTGCTTTACTCGATGTACGGAACTTAAATCGAGGAACGATACACACGTTCTTCATATTGTGTGGATGCATAGGGCATCTTAAAAATATGTTGACAGTTACATAATAGCAATTTTTTATAGAAACAGAATCGATGATATATCGTATCGAGAAATGTACTTTGTGTAGAATTTTTACTTGTTTACCATTGTTGCCAACAGAATCTTAGAATCCTCCACAGGTGGTCTTCAGAGCCCCTGACCAGTCTTGGTTCAAACGTAATGTAAATAATGATTAACGATTACAATTATAAATGTAACAGTTAATTATTAATTACAATAACAACCGAATCCAATTTTAATTACACGAGTAATTCCTTCGTTGTTTAATTGTAACTTTAGATTGCAATTGTGATCAGTTACAAAATAGATTTTGTAATTTGTTATAGTTGCAATCACGGTAGCGATTAACGATTATAAAATGCAACGTGTGGTTTCAATCGTGATTAATTACGTAATCGATTACAATTTGGATCGAGGCACGTTTCCCTTGTTATTTACACGAAACCCAATTTTCGATCGACGATTTTGCACGTCACGTGACTTCGTGTAATAAACATGTTCTTTTATCAGGAAATTCAGATGTAAGTGGATAGGAAAAAAAGGGTCACTAACATGGTCAGCACGTTCACCAGACCTCACGCCATGCGATTTCTAGCGATAGGTGATAGTAAGGCAACATGTTGCAAGGTAATTGAAAATTGCAAATGTCATTACACCAATACTGACAGAAATGTGCCTCTGGAGACCACTCGGTGAATAATCGACGAACGCGATAGTTGATTATGGTAACGAATAAATGGCGACTCCTAGAAAAGATACATTTATTAATATGATATAATCTTATCAGTTCTGTTTCTCAAAAAAAAAAGTTACCCCCATGTTAAAATTTGTTTTGAAGCATCCCTACTGAATTTAATAATGCAAAAATAAAAAGCAACACTGTCAGAAAAAATATTTCGATTTTCGACAGGAACATACGACTTTGTTGCTCAACAGTAATAGAATAATAATAAATAATATATAATATATCTCGTGCAAGATTCTCGTGATATTATCGTGATCGAGGGAACTTCAATAGCAGATACAAAAAGATATACGAATAAAGCAAATATTGTTGACGGCGATTGAAACAACACAGTCAAGCGTGGCACAAACGAATTCCACACACGAGCCTCAAGAGATTCTTTCTTCCAAAGAGTGACAACTTAAACGTTTCTAAACGAAAATATTTCCAGACCGGAAAACTTTCGTATTTTCAGCATTTAATCCTTCTTTATTATTGTAAAAGTAAAGGCACAATAGAAACGCGGAATAAACGAACCGTACTGCGGGCAGAGATGGTACCATTAACGAAAGAACTCCGAGCAAACGGTTTTCACCGTTTCAAAGCCAGTAATTTCTGTCTCGAACGCGTGGAACGCTCTAACGGGCAATCTTTCGCTCATAGACGTCAATTAAAACCGCTAATTGACAGCAATGTATATTACATGACTTGGAAAATCGTTAACGCAATTACAAGCTCAAACAGCGTGATCCACGAATATTTACAAAACATTTCGTGAAATTGGAGCGTGACAAGTGAAAAAAATATCGTTATCAAAAATCGGTAACGACTTTCGAAACAACCTAACGCAAATTTCCTGCGCGCGCAACATACGATTTCTTAACGTTGTTGCAGAAATTTCTTCATTAGCCTTTTTCACATAATCTTAAACTGATAGCGTGCAACGAATATGCAATATAATTATTCTGTTTCAAAATCATTGCATCTGGTTAGTCATATCTTTTTTCACGACTTTCATAACTCATGTTTTTGCAGGTATTACCGTTCAACGTTAAATTTACGACCATCGATTGCATACATTTTAACGATTACGTTAAAATAAGGATGTTTTTATATGTATAATTGCTAAGAAATAATATTTACGAGTTTTGTAAATTTTTCAAGACATTTTGACGCGAACAGTGTCCTTTTGTAAGAGTTTTTCGTCTCTTTATCGGTACTGCAGCTTCCTTAAAAGTCCAAGTGTGCATCCTCGAGCTCGTTAGAAGTTGGGCCGAAATCAATTGGCCACTCAAGGTCACCGAGGCGTTACCCCCACCCAGAATGTTTCGCCACTCCACTGTTCTGTTGCACGCCTTCTTGCGCGATCTGCAGACACTCCATCTGTCTCTTCAATGGAGAGGCAAGCTTGCATGAAGCAGAAGTGGGGGTGGGGCTTGTGCATGATTCACCGGTGGAGGAAGCGGCCTTGACCGGTCAATTGAATTTGTTCCACCTGTAGCTGCACTGCTGGCGAAACGAACACTCTTTCAAAGGGACAGAATTTACACTTTAAAGTTTCAGATAGCATCAACTGGTACGTGGTCCTCTACTCGTGAGCTTTATGTAGATACTTTAAGCCTCGATTCACTGCGAAACTACCGTTAAATTTTCGAACGTTTTTTTCTATAAATTTTACAGTTCCTTCAGTCTGACATTGAAACAAGTGGTGTTACAAGGGCAACCTACGATTGGGATGTGTCGATTTCAGAGTTTAGAGACTAGTGGGTGTTGAGGATAAGCAAATTGAAACGTGATTGGAAAATTGGATTATGATTTTGTAATTTATCGACAACCTTTTCCATAAATTTTACAGTTCCTTCAGTCTAAGAGTTTTTTTTCTGAGTTTAAAGGTTGAGGATGGGCAAATTGTAGAATATTACATTATAGTGGAGTCGATAGAAAAATCAAATCATGATTTTGTGATTTATCGAGAACTTTTTCTATAAATTTTACAGTTCCTTCAGTTTAAGAGTTTTTTTCTAAATTTAAAGGTTGAAGATAGGCAAATTTAAAAATATTAAATTACAGTGGAGGCGACAGAAAAATTGAAACGTGATTGAAAAGCTAGATTATGATTTTGTGATTTATCGACATCCTATTCCATAAATTTTACAGTTCCTTCAGTCTAAGAGTTTTTTTTCTGAGTTTAAAGGTTGAGGATGGGCAAATTTAAAAATATTAAATTACAGTGGAGGCGACAGAAAAATTGAAACGTGATTGAAAAGCTAGATTATGATTTTGTGATTTATCGACATCCTATTCCATAAATTTTACAGTTCCTTCAGTCTAAGAGTTTTTTTTCTGAGTTTATAGGTTGAGGATGGGCAAATTGTAGAATATTACATTACAGTGGAGTCGACAGAAAAATTGGATCATGTTTTTGTGATTTATTGACAACCTTTTCTATAAATTTTACAATTTCTTCGGTCTAAGAGTTTTTCTTTCTGAGTTTGAAGGTTGAGGATAGGCAAATTGTAGAATATTAAATTATAGTGGAGTCGACAGAAAAATTGAAACGTGATTGGAAAATTGGAATATGATTTTGTAATTTATCGACAACCTATTCTATAAATTTTACAGTTTCTTCAGTCTAAGAGTTTTTTTCCGAGCTTAAAGGTTGAAGATAGGCAAATTCTAAAATATTAAATTACAGTGAAGTCGACAGAAAAATTGAAACGTAATTGAGAAACTGGATTATGATATTGTGATTTATCGACAACCTTTTCTATAAATTTTACAGTTTCTTCAGTCTAACATTGAAACAAGTGGTGTTACAAGGGCAACCTACGATTGGGATGTGTCGTTTTCAGAGTTTAGAAACTAGTGAGTGTTGAGGATAAGCAAATTGTAGAATATTAAATTACAGTGGAATCGGAAAATTGAAACGTGATTGGAAAAACGATGATTCTGTAATTGTCAAACGATCCACCATGGAACTTTCAGACGTTGAAAGAGTTAAACCGGCAAATATATCAAGATATCTAATTCTTGGTGAATCATTATAGCTAACGAAGGTTTGACAATAAAATTGAAGATACCGATCGGTCGTCGTCGAATCAAGGATGTTACGTGGACGTCTGTTTCGAGCATAGCCCGAAATATCGATAGCGTATCGCCTGGTGACACCAAACGTTGACAATCTTGCGGTTCAGACAGTGGGACGTGAACTCTCTAGAGCTCGTCCTCTGTCGCAGTAAATTAGACGCCGACGTATTACGTCCACCTTTACGGTTCTCTATAGCCCGAGTGCACGAGAGTACGCTATTCGCGCGGACAGTCTCGGGGCCACCGAGATTTCCATGTTTTATGGCCTCGTGTCGCGTGTAACCAACGATGGAGGCGAACCCCTTGACTGCGTTTACACAGTAGGGGTTTAATGTTATAACATCGACGTACAGGAGGGTCACTAATTCTTGCTAATTCTAAAAGACTGTAGAACTACCCTGAGACGACCGAAAAGGCCTCTTCTACCTGAAGCAGCCATCTTGGTCGACGCAGAAGATTGCCACTTTCTTCCAACGAGCAAGAATTCTAAGCTCCGTGTAACCTAGCAGTTCTTAACCTTTTTAAATATTAGTTAAATCGATGTATTTTTAACTGCTTCATAAATCTTTTTAAAAATGCTTCACCAATTAAGAGTATCATGACTTCGATCGTAACAAAAAGATAACAACGAATGTTGAAAGAGTTCTACAGTGTTTACAGGTGTAAAGTTTATTAAAGTCGGTAGAAAATTTTGAATTTCGTTTCATTTTTACGAAGCTCTTTCGCCAATGTTTAAAAGTCTGCAAAGATGGCTACTTCGGTGTTTCTTTCGTGCCAACAGCTCAGCCAAGAAAGCTTGTTCGGTTCGAGACGTAATGGTGACTTTCGTGACTTTAAATCGAAAGATTTATTAAGGTCGACGAAGTGTTCGTATGTTTGTTAATTTCTGAGCTTACGGTTTTGATTCTACCGATCAGTTTGTTTTTAGAATAATCCGAAATGTCAAGAATATATACTTGTTTCTGATATCGTCTATAGTGCTTTCCAAAACCCTTACAAAATTGAGTTTATAGTGATTATTTACCAGATTACGGTTCGTAATTTTCATTTTATCTGAATTAAATGTTCTATCGTTCTTATTGGAAAACCCTGTGTAATTCACTTCGTGAAATTATATAATGTTGATATTATGATTTCGTGTTCGGTTGTTATTTTGGTTATAATTTCACCGAATTATTCCGAGTGATGCAAGCAACAGAGCACACGAATCACCATCTGTGTATTTGCTCTATTTTACCAGACGAAATGATTAATCGAATGTTTGATTGATCAATACGACGATAATTGGGACTCCATTGTAATCGACTCCGACGCAAAGTAAACTGGAAAATGGTATTATACATACGTACTATAGTTTTTTCGAGATCAAGTTCGAATACTTTCTCAGAAAATCCTTGGTTCGCCTTTGCGAAACCATGTCTCGATGTACATCGATATATCGTGCTTTACTCGATTTCTTTCGTTACGTGTCGAACATGCCAAATAGAATCGCGGCCAAGCCCCTGTTAATTAACTAGCAAGTCCATTCGATTCATAATGGAATTGCACAATATTCTGTATCCACCAGGTCGACGACAATATAACAAAAAATAAAAAATAATTCAGAAAATTATTTTTGTGTACAACAATCAGCCATCTTTGTCAGAAAATATGTATTTTCTATTCGTTTTTAAATTACAGTTTAAGTATATAAATCTGCAATTTTATTATCGATCGAATAGTCTTGCTAGTAAACCAAAGATAATTCATTTTTTGTAAAGTATGCCTTCTTTATGATCAGAAACAGTTTACTATTAAACGAACTATCCTTTCTCGCGTACGTCGGTGAAATATGTTGGCGAGAGTCGTGCAATGCCGCAGCAGGAACAAAATAAGAATGAATGAAGAGAAACGAACAAAGTGGAACAGCTGTTCGTTGTGTGTTAGCCGTTTAATAAATTTATCGTCGGTACGTGACCATGTTCGCGTGTATAATGCGCTTTTAATGAGAAAAATTAACGCTGTATCGTGCGGAGGTTCGCGCGAAATTAGGTGTATATATATTTCCGTGTAACGAAATACGTTCGTATCTTGTGATCTGAATTAATATACTTCTCTTTAAACGCATACGTGATCAAAAGTGTGAGACTCGAAGTTGAAACGAATTTTAATAATAAACACTACTATACCATTTCGAAAACAAGGACTTCCATGAAACCACTATTAACATACATTTTTTATTCATTCTTCTATGTAAATCATTTATAACATATAAAAGATAGTTAGATAGATTATAAAAAAAATTATACAAACGGTGGCGCGAATATTTATCTCAAAAAGTGAAGTTGTCTTCGATCGCTAATATTTAATTAGTTTTCTCTGGACGAGAGATGATCGAAAGTCTGATCTGCATAAACGAACTTCGAATAACGAGTAAACGACCAATTTTCGAACTGTTATTTTTTCATTAAAAGTCAGAATTTAAATTATCAAATCAAAATAAGCTTCACATCGAACGAATAATAACTGATTAACTATACGATCGAATAAATTTCCATTCTGCGAATATAATGCTGTCTATCTCCGATCTGGAAGAGACCTGTCGTTCGATTTTTAAAGTTTACTTCGATCCACGTTGATTTAGTTTTCTTCGAGTTTGACTTCGAATGCATTTGTTTCAGTTTGGTAAAGTTTGATTAATTTATTTCAATTTGCTTCAAATTATGAATCTATTGTACAGTTCAGGCGTCGACTCGATGAGTTTTATTCTATTCTCGTTTTTTAGCTGATGCATTTGTCTCGGTTTGCCTTGATTTATGAATGTTTTGTACAGTTTGCACATCAAATTCGAGTTTTGTTCCATCTAAGGACATATGTACAACTGACCCCAATACAAGTCGAAAGTATTTAGCTTGCCTCGAGCTATTTATATAACAAGTTTTGACAATTTGAGTCTACCCACTTCCATCTGGTACCATTTAGTCGCACTCGTTACACTTGGACTGTTCCTAAATCCGTTAAAACCTATCCAGAATATCCACCTATCTTGATTCACGTCCATAGGGAGCCCATTCAATTTAACACGATTCAATTCCTAGTTACTTTGAAAACGTTCGTCTCGATTTCCTTCGATTCAAAAACGCTCGATTCGATTTGCTACAAATCCGCGCCACTTAATTCCGTTCCCCTCGATTCTCCTCGACGCGGAAACGATCGTTGCGACTTCCGTCTTCGTTCGAAGAACGCTCGGATTCAAGCAAACTCGCGGAGGACTCCGGAGGCACGAAATTCGCAAGAAAACGAACGCTCGTGAACCGAGAAGTCGATGGACAATGCGTGTCGTTGCGTTGTTTCTCGATTCGCCGACCAGAGATTTACGAGTTCCGTGACTTTAAGTATACGAAATCCGTCAAACTGATCCTTAAATCCGGCGTTAAATAATCGTACGACGCTCGAAATCGCCGGAAAATGTTCGCCCATCGCGGCGTCCTTACTCAATTTCAACAACGATTCCCGGAAGATTTAGTAAATCCATTTCCCCCCCTTCTCTGAATCTGTTATTCCGACGTGCCCTTGATCTTCTCGCGGAGAAATTACTTTCTTTCGGGGAGAGATCAACGATTTACCAACCCCCGAAATCCCTTTACAGTTTTATTTCTCTCGCTGCGCGCTAAAATACCACGGCTCGACGACGGGCTCACGCTAAGTCCAGTCATCAGGATTCCTCGTAAATCTCTCGCCGTCCGAATAAATACGCCGCGCGAGTGTCAGTAACGTACCGAATAATATTTCGTCTCCCCGAGTATCTGGGTCTCTTTCAACCGCGAAGCCAGTAACGGTCGTAACGTGTTTCAAAAAGTATTCCGCCGACGAGTATCTTGGTAATTTATATTCCGTTTGTTATCGAACGTTTGAAAGCATTTGCGTGTTGCAGATATTTTCTAATTTCCCTGGTCGGTGAACATCGACGAACATCGACATTCGGGGGGTGTTTAAATTTTGGAATTTAAACCGATTTAAACCTTGTTACGAAATAACAATTACGATTTATTTCGTGTTGCAACGTAACAGTAAATTCATAAAGCCAGCGGATGTCAGACCTTGCATACAATCAAGTTTTGCCTACAATCGAGTGCCATTAAGGCGGCTGTTTAATTATTAAATTTAATCAAATCTGCATGACCCTCCAAATCCAGGCATTCTATGACGTTACTATGTTTTATGGCGAGTTAGGTATCGTAGGCCACATCTGGGCATTAAGTGACCTGGGCTCGTAGTCGCCTCGTGGAAAAGCCCAGACGAGGAAAAATGATTAAAAATAACCGTTACATGCCGCCTCCAAACTGATTGACCAGTATATTGGCAATTTTTCACCAATCTAAAACCGATGCTGCCTCCCATAACCTTGGGTACGCCCATGGCGAGGTTAGCTTCTTGGGCAACCTTGGCCCAGACAGCAGATCAAAATTGACTCTTAAACACCACTCATCAATAATATATTCAAGAATTTATAATTTGTGATTGTGATTCAAGTATTTACCTTCCGTATCCCACAAATATTCACTCATCATTAACGTCGACGCGTGAAGTTGAGCAGAAAGTTTCTTTCATAAAATTTAAATTATTTTCCCCAACCCCTCAACAAACCTTGACTTCACCAGCAACGTCTCAAGGGGCCAAGTCGCGTTTCCAAATATAAATATTTCATTCCGCGAGAACGTTTTTCCCAGGAAAAGCTAGTACTTTGAATTTCAAGCACCGACAGTCGATACCGTGAAATTCACTGACAAAGGCCGGAACGAACCAAAGGAATAGAATCAACGATGTATATTTCCCCCCCAAAAACGTCTCATTTCGGGTACACTCGATACCGTGGGCGTCAGTCTGTGATACATTATCGAGGATAGGTCAAACGTCTTGGAAACGGTGGCGAACGATCACTTTCGAAGCGTGAAAACTTCACGAATCGGCAATAACTTTGAGTACATTCGGCGGTACGAATGAAAAGGATGAGAGGTGGGGGTGTGGGGGAGGCGGCGTTGGAGGAAATAAAAGTTCGGAAGCGTCGATAAGCGATTTCCTCGGACGTGGCTCCGAGGTTTTCGTTCCGAGGGAACATCTTTATCGTCGCTGCAACGTAGAACAGCTGCGGGGGGTGACGGGGGGGCGGACCCGACATGTACATAGTTCACGAACGTGGGAATCACATCAGGGTGAAATGTATCGGGAAATGGATCGGGAATAATCGTCGTATGAGAGATCGATAGACCTGCAGGAGGATCGACGGTGATTGGTGGCGCTTTTAGGAAGCGAAGAAACACACCATTGGTTGACTGCCCCACCAAACCCCTCGAATTGTCCACGAAAACGAAACTTTGCTTTTACGCAATTGGAAACTACCCACAATTTCTCATAAAAGTAAGAAGAATGGTTGAAATTCAAGAGTCCTAGATTTATTTTCTTTAACATCTAATCTTGAGAATTTTTTTTAGTTCCTTAGTGAACGATCACCCATATGTGGCTGACGTAGCAGTCAATGTGGTTTTCTAACGCACTTTAATTATTTTAAACGATGCGAGAAAACGTTACAGGAAGTTGTAAAAATTAAGAAAGTACATAATATGGTACAAAAGGTGTATTCTCACAAGTGGAGGCACAGAGGAGATGTAGAGGTAAAATTTTGTTTTTAATTCTTTTATGCTCGATTTCGACAGATTGGAGTATTCTGAGTATAAAAGTACTGAAGTAAGTTTGGCCTAAAACTTACCATTTCTGAGATATTTGACTGTTTTCGTGAAGCATATTCAACATGGCGACGTTACGTTCTAGTCTTTGAATCAGAACTCACAAATGGCGGATTGAAAAGAATAATAGAATGCATCGATAAAATATTAAATTGTGCCTAACGATCATGCTCCGATTTTGATGAAATTTAGTATACTAACAGAGTATTGGAAAATATTAGACATTCCACCCCCAAAGTTCTACCTCAGAAACATTATGGTTACCTTCGTCTTACATTGTCTTCGGAATGTATAATAAATTTGATTGGATAATTCGAGAAATGGAGGATTCTATTACCGAGAAATTATTCGAACGCGCTTGTTTGATACGCAATTCCATCACAAGTAATTGGAGTTAACGAAAGACCCCGTCGAGCAAGTTAAATTTCTGCGACTGCACTTTTAATCGGAATAATTAACCAGTTAACGAGAATTTTCACTTTACCTACAGGGGTCAGCCAATTTCTAAAATCTACCTCTGCAATTTCATGCTCGACGGGACATATATTTGAGAATTCATTTATAATCCGTCAAACCTCAACCGCGGTTCCTTTTTTTTTTTGCTACAAACATCCGTTACAGTCTCTTTCACGAGGAGCCTTTTGCATACAAAATATAATCTCTTTTAAGCACAAAGAAAGGAGGTCGAGTGTGTAACAGGATTAAAATATGTATTACGAAAGCAATTTATCAAGGAAATAAAATCAGGAAGATACTAACGAGAAGGCACACGCTGAAGCGGCGTGTAATTTTCAAGAATACAGAACGCTCGCGTTAAAACGGGGGAAGTGCTTCGTTTAGGGTTTCGAAAGTACACTTTTAAACAGCAAAATTTAAATTAACGATGAAACACCAGAATGATAAGCTAAATTCTAACTAGACAAAAACTTTGTAATAACCGAGCATAAGTTGAATAAAAATAAAAATTTAGGTTAGAAAATGAAATATTTCGTCACGAACGAACATCGTGACTTTGGAATTTTGCGAAAATTAATTGGACGTCTGGGAAAGCCATCTTGTCAGGACCATGGTAATTCGCCCATCGAGGGTTAATTTTCAAATCTAATTTCTTGCGGCCATCGAGCGACCGCTTCTCGACAAACGCGAAATCGCTTCCGATCATCGGGGAAATCAAGATCCATGCCCTGGATATTATCGCGACGACAAGGTCGACGGTTCTGTTGGAAATGAACTATGCAAGGGATGGTTCGCGAACGTGCGTGTATAAGTGCAGCCAGATGGCGAGGAAATTGCGCCCGGGAAGTGGAATAGCATCCGCGAAGGCGCTTTCGTCGGGCGCATCTTCAAATAAGCCACGAGAATGTGCGTTTGATGCAACCGAGGCTGGTAATTGAAAGCACCGCTGCTCTTCGACCGCAGTTTTCCGAACAACGCCAGCTCGTTTCTGTTCCACGGAGCTTCCCCAGGAAAATTATTGCCAGACTTTTAGGTAGCTTGAGAACTGACCGATGTTTGGAAATTTTTTTCTTCGTCGAGACAAGTACGCGAAAAGAAGATTATTCGAGAACTGTCGATAGTTGTGAAACATTAACTTGCCCATAAATTCTATCAGACGCATCGATACGATAATTCTTTCTTCGTAACTTGACCTTTTCTTTAAATTTCTCTTCGTGTCCAGGGCAGGATGAACTGTTGGAATTATTTAGAATTCTATACAATTTATTGGGAAATTTTATTTGTTCATGTGAAATTAATTATTGAGATCTATCGAATTATACAGGGTGTTCGACCAACCCTGGGGGAAATTGTAATGGGAGATTCTAGAGGCCAAAATAGGACGAAAATCAAGAATACCAATTTGTTGATGGAGGCTTTGCTAAAAAGTTATTGACATTTAAAGTTCTGCCTGTGCTGAATTTTTTTCTCGAAAATGTGTAGGATTTCGGGGGTATGCCTATTCACCAAAAATGGTTGTTATTGACCCTCGCAGTTGAAAATAATTTTTCCAGAACGATTTGAAATTTTTTTTTTTCGTCGAAAAATTTCAACACCTGTTGATTTTTCTTAAAAAATCGGTTTACATTTTTAGTAATTTTGTTTGATGCCCTACAGAAAAGTTATTTAATACTTTTTTGTAGGTACCCATAAGCTCTAATTCAGAAAAAAGTTTCATTGAAATATATTCACTATTGTAGGAGTTATAGCTGTTTGAAAATTGGACCATTTTTATGGAGTTTTTCTCACTTTACGGGATTAAGGACCAACTTTTCGAATAGTCTTGGAATTTCTACATATTCTCCACTAAAATACGCGTTATTTGCATGTTTGAAAATGAAAATCGGCAAATCCGTTCAGAAGTTATGACGTTTTAAAAATTTGCTTGAAATTTCAGTGAAACATCTCAATGGTATGGTCAGACATGAAATTTTCGGTAATGAATTTTTTTCTCGAAACTGCGTAGGATTTCGGGGGTATGTCTATTGACCAAAATTGATTGTAATTGACCCCTGTAACTAAATATAATTTTTTTAAAAGGATTTGAAATTGTTTAATTTTGTCAAATAATTTTACACCTTCTCCAATTTTTTTCTCGAAAGTAGGTAGGATTTCGAGGGTATGTCTAATGATAAATAATGATTGTAATTGACCCCTGTAACTAAATATAATTTTTTTAAAAGGATTTGAAATTGTTTAATTTTGTCAAATAATTTCACACCTTCTCCAATTTTTTTCTCGAAAGTAGGTAGGATTTCGTGGGTATGTCTAATGATAAAAAATGATTGTAATTGACCCCTGTAACTAAGTATAATTTTTTTAGTATGATCTGAAATGTTTTAATTTCGTCTAAAAATTTCAGTACCTACTCGAATTTTTTTCTCGAAAGGGGGTAGGATTTCAGGGGTATGTGTATTCACCAAAAATGATTGTAATCGAGCCTCGCGACCGAAAATAATTTTTTGGCCGAACACCCTGTACATTTCGAATATTTTGAAAAAAAACTGGACAAAATTTAATATGTAATTCTGATTAGCTTTCGATGTAAATAAGAAATATATAATAGAGATGAAAGTTTAACAACGCGTATTAAATATAGTTAAAGTTTACATCCGTGCAGTTCCGAAGCTAACAGTGTTTTTCCCATAATTGAGCTACTGTTAGAAGCGGAAAAGGCTCGTTTTGGAGATATCGTAATTTAAATGAAGGGGTAATTTTTTTAATTCGACTATCACTGTCTCCGTCTAACGCGTTGGACCTCTCTCTTTCTCGCACGTGAGTCGTGAACAAGTGACCAGGAAGTCTTAGTATTTCCCATGCGTAGAATTTACTACGCATTGTTTACTATTCACATGCGAGGTCAATGACCTCGCGACGTCAACAATGAAAAGTAAACAAACGCTTCGAACCCTTATATCTCCTAACCCAGACCTAACACCACGTATTTAAAGAAGTTTCAGCTATTTCTGTTGATTATATTATGATTTGTAAACATTCCGTAAAAATTTTAAGTATCGAATTTAAAAATGGGAGTCGAGTGGGCTGGAAAGTTTTCGTTTGTTTCTTTATACTGAAACTCTGTTTCAAGTTTGGCCATTATCTAATTACACAATAGTCATAATTCACGTTACCAACGATGGAAATGTTTTATCCGTCAACGACAAACGAATGTTTATTCGAACAAATCCTTGTACGTCATTCCAATAATTATTTCTCAATACAATAACAGTCGAACGAATTTTTCAAACCAACGACAAAGATATTTCTATTATGACGATTACTTCTTGGATATATTGGTTCTCCGGAGAAAATTGTCTACAGCTCGCGTCTTTATCCCCCACATTAAACGTAAGTCCTACAAATTGCATCGCGCTTTACCGCCCAGATCTTAAAGAGAACCATAAAGACGTAAGGCTGAAAGTGGGGCTAAATCAGTCTGCCCCGATCTATGACGTTTCGACCGGCTGTTAAATCCAAACTGGAAGGAGAGGTTCCGAGAAACGCTTGATGAAAAGCATCGGTAACAAACCGGATCGGACGATCTATTTATTTGAGCGACGTCTTCGATCAGTCACTCGTCAAACAGTACAAAACGCAGACGCATCCGCATGCTGAAACGTCAGTTCTTGACACGCAATAAAACGAGGTATGAGCAAAGATCTTATACGAGAATTCGTCGAAACTGTCGCTGCACGTTAGCCACGTCGATGCATCACCGGTTAAAATGGCTCCTTACAGTCATTTGATGACTCACAAAGGAACATCGCAAAACGTCAGACGTCAATTATGATGAAATTTCGCGTAATTAATTTTCTGATCCAAAAACAGCACCTGTATTTCGTTTCTGCTACGTTTGGACTTCGTTTGGACTACAATTGAACCATCGTCCAAATTGACAATCTCGAATTTTTACGAAACTCGACAGACACTGTACAAGAGAAATTGAAAATCTATTTAATTAAATTGTATTTTTGAATATTCATTTTTCCTCTCGCTAGCTTTTAAAAATTTTGAAAGCAGTGTACTACTATTTGGCAATTTCTGCCAGGATTGATTCATTTTCTCTGCAATATACTCCTTTATGAAAATTAAAAAGAATTTGTTCTAAAAAGGGTTTCTTTTCGCAGAATCATAAAGAACGAAGATACTCAGGCGTTTCGATGTGGTTCTTAGGAGTGGACTGATGTGAACATTTGCGTACAGTTTCGTCAAAATCGGCGCCCGACGGATCGGAGTGCACCCTTGTCAGTCATTCGGTTGGGTCTAATCCGGGCGAGGTCTCTCGGTAACGTAACTACTCTCGCGATAAAAACGGAACAGGAAATGGGTCGATGCAAGTCTTACGGCGACTACAAAGGTCGTTCATTATCGCTGGGAGATTTTAATTCGATCGTCGAGCTCGCATTGACCTATTTCCATCGCGCACCACCCTTTCATGCAGGTTAACTGCGTTAAGAAACGGCTGCGAGTTTTCCAACGCGAATTATGGATGATCAACGACGAGCCGAACGCGTCAGGCTAACCTAAACTTCCCCGGTTCCGTGGATCAACTTCGCAGAAACTACCAGCAGAGCGCGAAGCGAGCATGGAAAACGAGTAAATAGATTAGAGCGAAATCAGAGCGAAACTAAAGTGCTACCGAGTGGGACAGACGCTGTGGAAACAGTAGCTACTCTTAGATACAGGAAGAGACGTCTCCTAGAATCGCAAAAAAATCAAAATAAACATATTTTTAGAGTCCTCTAACTAATATATTTCTACTCAAGTTCCACTATCTATTTGTTTTACACCCTACAAAAGCTCCATATAATCCAATTCGAGTTTCTCATAATTGTACCCCGTATGGACATGCTTGAATTCTGTTTAAAATAATTTTTGTATTCTCTTTCCTAGACACCAACCAATTACATTGTATTATTGTAACAGATATTTTTATTTGAATAAATAAAGCAAAATTGAATGCTCGCGAATCGAACGGAACGGCTCTAATCGTTTCCAATCGGAAGCAAACCGACGTAAATGTTCTCGAATCGACGCGAATCAAATCCAAACGCTTCGAAATCGGTTTGAGGGGAGGGGGTTCGAAACTAATAGCGTGGCATGCAAAATGAGGAAACAGATTAGAGCGAAACCAGAGAGATACTAACCTATTACCGGGGGACGAGTTGGATGAAAACAGCGGTACTTCGTCTTGGCTGGACGAGGAGAGGCGAGAGCAACGCTTCAGATCGGACCGTTTTAATAAATTCGCGTCACATGCGCGACCCGTGGATCCCGTATATAACGTCAGCCTTGAATCCCGAAGGAAACTAACGTCTCGCGCTAATGATGCTGCTTTAGAACTGTCGACTGTAACGATCCCGACTGAAACCTCGCTTCGGGAGCCCCGGCTTCTACGAGTCGGCGAATTGTCTTCATGGGAAATTTGCGACAGGCCGTACAGTCAGTCACTCGCGCTGAGTTTCGCGCGACGATGGAACGGCACAGATAAATGGATTCCATGCAAAACGAAGGGGGAATCGAAGCTGGCCAACAGAGGTACTCTGAAATCGAGCGTCGCGACTCGGTTTCAACGGCGGACGACGCGACATTAGCTTGACTAATAAGTTCATTCGAATTTTTCAGCGACCCGTCGACTCCCATTATCCGCGATCCTGTCCCCGGAGCCTTTGTCTCATTTTCGCCTGACATCCCTACGTTTCATTAACGCGAAAATTTCACGATAACGCGAGCACGTTTAATCACCTTGTCGCCGCGAATGGTAATTCTTACCCCGCTATCCCGTGGTCCATCTGTTCCTATAAATATCCTATAACAACGAAAATGAACGTTGCTTGTCCGGATGAAATCTGCTTTAAATTTAAATTGGAAGAGAATTCGATGAAGAGCGTATACCGGTAGCCATTTTGCAGCGATCCAAATTCTAATAAACGAACTTTGATGCGGTATGTACATGAAATACAAAATAAAAAATATATTTTCAAAGAATCCTAATGACGAAATAATTAGTTTTCTTTTATGAAAACATAATGATAATATACCTCACTTGATCCCAATTGTTTTGATCAAATATCTCAGCATCGACTAATTTTTATTTAATATCAATTTTATTAATAATATTTAAGTCACAGAAGAAGTTGAACCAAACATTCTGTACTTTTCACTAAATCTTTACAATGGCGTCTGAAAATCGAGGTTCAACTTTCGAATATAATCAAAGTTAATTTGTCGTCGATGAAGTTTTAGCAAACTGAATTTAATAATAAAGTCGTTTACGTAAAATTCACGAAACGTTGCCACGCCTTACAGTAATGATTCTTAAAATGAACATTGCTCTTGAGTTGGCATTGTTCATCTTTCGTATAGTGGAGGCGAAATTTGACACCAACAGATATTTATATACAGAGGTATACGCTGAAGATCCCTGCAGTTGGAAGAGATAGAAATGTTCAATTTACGAATCACGTCTGGAGTTCATTTTAAGAATCATTATACTTTTAATATAGGTATCAAATGTTCGTTTGTTAACTCTCGTTAGTAGACTGTGAATCTCAAAGAGAAAATAATTTAATAAAATCGATTTCAAGCTTTTGTTTGACTGCTTTAGAATACATTTAGAGACCAAATTAGAAAAAGAATTGCATATTATATGTCTACGTAACCTCAAAGTTTCACAATTTTCTGAACGTCCACTTGCAATTTACGAATCACGTCGTTCATTTTAAGAATCATCGCTGTAGAAGGTGAAAACCGTGGCCCTAAGTGGAACAAGGTCTCGAAGCGATAAGAGATGAAGTCAGATGAATAGATCTCGCTCTCCTTTTGAACCCTCGCGAAAGTCCCTCGAGTGCTCTCGCTTGTATTATTTACATTGTTCGGTGCCAAGTCGGAAGTTTTCATCGCGAGTTCCTCGCCGTCCAGAGCGCGGTGGAGTTACATCGATGGGAAATCCGTTCGACGGAGTTCCATCGTCCATTATCGGCCCCGGGAACTTTATTTTTAATTCACCGTCACCGTAAATCGTATCTTAATTAAAGATCTTCGCGCCCTCGAGGCAGCGAGTTTCTTTCCGGACGTTCGAAATAACCCGTCAGGTAAAATAGGACGATACGCAGAACGTCTGTACCAGCCGCCATTTTAACTTGGCAAGAACGAGGAAAAGATCTAGCCCCATCTTCAGCCAGTTTCCCATCAGCGACCACGGAACCCCACGCGCCTCTAGCATCTGCCTGGTCCCCCCGCCCCTGCAGCCACCCGTTCGCCGAACTTTCAGACAAATTAGCAATTTGCCAGCATCAGACTAGGTCTCAGGGAGCGGATTGGCCGGGGAGGTAATGGCCTGACGACCGAAAATTACGGACCGCCTATTCCGTGTCGCGCACATCCCGATAAATATATAGTTGCACCTTGTATAAATCCATCGCGTTATCATTTCCAAGTTTCAACATCGCGGGGCCTGGAATCTGCTTCCTCGACGTCCGCGACACGCCAACCCCTTCCATCCCGAATATATTTTCCCTTTTCCGCTCTGATCCGAGACGTACCTCCAGATCGGGCACGAAGATGGGCAACATTTCGCTCGAGTTACAGATAACCAATAAGACTAACGACCTGTATCGCCCCAATTCCTCATCACTTTGGTACGGAGATCTCGTGCAAGTTTGAAATTTATATGCAAAATTTGATAGTACGCAGGCGACTCGTGCTTTGGTAGAATATCGAATCGATTTAGCGTTCTCGTGCATTATTTTCGAAGAGTAATGTTGAATTAAATTTAAATTTAAGAGTGTAAAATAAGTTATTTTAATTAGAACTGCTGTAAAATAACAGGTATCTTTGACACTATTCTTCTTTTACATGAGCCACATATTCACTGTTTCTTACTTTTTTTAATGTTTTCAAACTCTTTCTAGGATCTAGAAAACATTTATATCGTGGAATCTACCTCCATTTTACCAGCTGATCCAGAATGGTTTATAGCATCACAGACGAAGTATACGAGCAGACCTTACATCCAATATATTTTTTGGACCATTTTTAGTAGATATTACATCCGATATATTTTTTGGGACCATTTTTATGGAATTTCTCTCACTTTACGGATTTAAAGAACAAGTTTACGAACATTCTTAGAATTTCTAAATATTCCTCGCCAAAATACGCGTTGTTTGCATTTTAAAACATTAACATTCGCCAATTCGTTCAGAAGTTATGATTTTCTATACATATGCATGGAATTTCAAGTAAATAATTTTTTTCTTGAAAGTGCGTAGAATCTCTAGGGTAGTCTATTCACCAAAAATACTTGTACATGACCACCAGACATGAAAATAATTTTTTTAGAACGATTAAAAATTTTTTTTTTCGCCAAAAAATTCAGCACGTCGATTTTTCTTAAAAATTCGTTTTTCTTTTTTAATAATCTTGTTTGCCGCCCTATAGAAAAGTTGTCTAATACTTTTTTTGTAGGTACCCATGAGCCCTACTTCAAAAAAAAGTTTCACTGAAATATATTCACTATTGCGGGAGTTATGGCTGTTTGAAAATTGGACCATTTTTATGGGGTTTTTCTAACTTTACGGCGTCAAGGAACAACTTTCTCAATATTGTTAGAATTTCTACATATTCCTGACCAAAATACGCGTAGTTTGCCGTTTGAAACATTAAAATCCTCCAATCTGTTCAGAAGTTATGACGTTTTAACGATACTCAAGAAATTTTGAAGTGACATTTCTGGCCTGAAATTATATTTTCGGCAAGTAATTTTTTTCTCGGAACTGAGTCGGATTTCGGGAGTGTGTCTATTAACCAAAAATGATTGTAGTTGACCCCTGCAACTAAAAATATTTTTTCCAGAACGATTTGAAATTTTTTTTTTCGCTGACAATTTTGGCAGCTCGAATTTTTTTCTCGGAACTGCGTAGAATTTCGAGGGTATGTCTGTCGATCAAAAATGATTGTAATTGACTCCTGTAACTAAAAATATTTTTTCCAGAACGATTTGAAAAAATTTTTTTTCGCTGAAAAATTTCAATAGTTTTTTCTGAAAAAAATTCGTTTTTCTTTTTTAAATAAGTTTAATACTATTTTGCAGGTACCTATGAGCTCTACTTTAGAAAAAAATTTAAGTGAAATACATTTACTATTGTAGACCAAGTTGGAGGAGCAGTTTCCTTCTGTCACCGGAATAATCAGGTCGGTATGGCAGTCAGATTGGGCCACAAAGGTCCATAAAGTGTAAAGTATACTCGTACACCTCGTCTGGGATAGCACACGATCCTTGATAAGTTTCAAACCATTGCAACAAGTATCCTGGTTCGCTTTTTTTTTAATTTTCCAATATGTATTATACGCATCATGTTACTTTTAATTTATGAGAAAATAATAAATTGATTTTTGGATCTGTTGTATGAGAATGCCCCCTTAATTCGACGCTATCGTATGAATATTGATCAAACACCGAAAGCTTCGTTACCGTTTCTACGTTCGAACTAACAGTCGTGTCTGAAAGCGCTACGAGTCCGTAGGATTAATTAAATCGTCCAGGAGCTCGATTAAATACAGAAAACGGGCAACTTCGCGTGGAATGCGAGGACGGAAGCTATGTTTTCCACTTCTTATCTGCCGCGGCACGTTCGTCGCGTTTACCAGGAAAACGGACGTATAAACTCGACGCGGTTCCCGGTGCTACGGAGCCATCTGGCTGGCCTGATATCAGCTTCATGAAGACGTCCAGCCAGTAATTGAGCATTAGGGTCGGCACAGAGGGGCCCGGGGGTGTGAACGCAAACCCAGGTAGTAAACGATCCAATTACTGAAAAATATATCTGAGATTACCTAACGCGTCGAAGGGTCGTTGCAGCGAACATTGTCGTCGCCAGGATACACCGACAACGACCACGCCGGTTAACGAACGACGAAATTACGTGAGACGTAAAAATCATTCGATGATCCTATCGTTTCGCGTCGGATCGCCGCGAGAAACTTGCCACTAAACGTGATGGAACGATGAAGACTGATATTGGAAATTTTTCCGTAGCAGAGGCAAGATTCTTGTTGTATTTGCTCCAAGAAAATGTTACTTTATTGGACATATCAGAAAAAAGCTGTGAACCACTGATGTAAATTGCACCAGGTGGACCCAAGAAAATTTTATTTTATTTCATGTGACCCATTAAAAAAAGGAGTACATGACTGCTGTAAAGTTCATCAGATGGCTTCAAGAGAATGTTATTTTATTTTATTGAACATATCAGAAAAAAAGCTGTGCACCACTGATGTAAATTACACCAAATGGACCCAAGAAAATTTTATTTTATGTGATCCATTAGAAAAAGCAGTACACGACTGCTGTAAAGTTCATCAGATGGCTTCAAGAAAATGTTATTTTATTTTATTGGACATATCAGAAAAAAAGCTGTGAACCACTGATGTAAATTGCACCAGGTGGACCCAAGAAAATTTTATTTTATGTGATCCATTAAAAAAAGTAGTACACGACTGCTGTAAAGTTCATCAGATGGCTTCAAGAGAATGATATTTTATTTTATTGAACATATCAGAAAAAAGCTGTGCACCACTGATGTAAATTACACCAAATGGACCCAAGAAAATTTTATTTTATGTGATCCATTAAAAAAAGTAGTACACGACTGCTGTAAAGTTTATCAGATGGCTACAAGAAAATGTTATTTTATTTTATTGAACATATCAGAAAAAAGCTGTGCACCACTGATGTAAATTACACCAAATGTACCCAAGAAAATTTTATTTTATGTGATCCATTAAAAAAAGTAGTACTCGACTGCTGTAAAGTTTATCAGATGGCTTCAAGAAAATGTTATTTTATTTTATTGGACATATCAGAAAAAAGCTGTGCACCACTGATGTAAATTACACCAAATGGACCCAAGAAAATTTTACTTTATGTGATCCATTAGAAAAAGCAGTACACGACTGCTGTAAAGTTCATCAGATGGCTTCAAGAGAATGTTATTTTATTTTATTGAACATATCAGAAAAAAAGCTGTGCACCACTGATGTAAATTACACCAAATGGACCCAAGAAAATTTTATTTTATGTGATCCATTAAAAAAAGTAGTCCACGACTGCTGTAAAGTTTATCAGATGGCTACAAGAAAATGTTATTTTATTTTATTGAACATATCAGAAAAAAAGCTGTGCACCACTGATGTAAATTACACCAAATGGACCCAAGAAAATTTTATTTTATGTGATCCATTAGAAAAAGCAGTACACGACTGCTGTAAAGTTCATCAGATGGCTTCAAGAAAATGTTATTTTATTTTATTGGACATATCAGAAAAAAAGCTGTGAACCACTGATGTAAATTGCACCAGGTGGACCCAAGAAAATTTTATTTTATGTGATCCATTAAAAAAAGTAGTACACGACTGCTGTAAAGTTCATCAGATGGCTTCAAGAGAATGATATTTTATTTTATTGAACATATCAGAAAAAAGCTGTGCACCACTGATGTAAATTACACCAAATGGACCCAAGAAAATTTTATTTTATGTGATCCATTAAAAAAAGTAGTACACGACTGCTGTAAAGTTTATCAGATGGCTTCAAGAAAATGTTATTTTATTTTATTGGACATATCAGAAAAAAGCTGTGCACCACTGATGTAAATTACACCAAATGGACCCAAGAAAATTTTATTTTATGTGATCCATTAAAAAAAGTAGTACTCGACTGCTGTAAAGTTTATCAGATGGCTTCAAGAAAATGTTATTTTATTTTATTGGACATATCAGAAAAAAGCTGTGCACCACTGATGTAAATTACACCAAATGGACCCAAGAAAATTTTACTTTATGTGATCCATTAGAAAAAGCAGTACACGACTGCTGTAAAGTTCATCAGATGGCTTCAAGAGAATGTTATTTTATTTTATTGAACATATCAGAAAAAAAGCTGTGCACCACTGATGTAAATTACACCAAATGGACCCAAGAAAATTTTATTTTATGTGATCCATTAAAAAAAGTAGTCCACGACTGCTGTAAAGTTTATCAGATGGCTACAAGAAAATGTTATTTTATTTTATTGAACATATCAGAAAAAAAGCTGTGCACCACTGATGTAAATTACACCAAATGGACCCAAGAAAATTTTATTTTATGTGATCCATTAAAAAAAGTAGTACACGACTGCTGTAAAGTTCATCAGATGGCTTCAAGAGAATGTTATTTTATTTTATTGAACATATCAGAAAAAAGCTGTGCACCACTGATGTAAATTACACCAAATGGACCCAAGAAAATTTTATTTTATGTGATCCATTAAAAAAAGTAGTACACGACTGCTGTAAAGTTTATCAGATGGCTTCAAGAAAATGTTATTTTATTTTATTGGACATATCAGAAAAAAGCTGTGCACCACTGATGTAAATTACACCAAATGGACCCAAGAAAATTTTATTTTATGTGATCTATTAAAAAAAGTAGTACACGACTGCTGTAAAGTTTATCAGATGGCTTCAAGAAAATGTTATTTTATTTTATTGGACATATCAGAAAAAAGCTGTGCACCACTGATGTAAATTACACCAAATGGACCCAAGAAAATTTTATTTTATGTGACCCATTAAAAAAAGCAGTACACGACTGCTATAAAGTTCATCAGATGGCTTCAAGAGAATGTTATTTTATTTTATTGAACATATCAGAAAAAAGCTGTGCACCACTGATGTAAATTACACCAAATGGACCCAAGAAAATTTTATTTTATGTGATCCATTAAAAAAAGTAGTCCACGACTGCTGTAAAGTTTATCAGATGGCTACAAGAAAATGTTATTTTATTTTATTGAACATATCAGAAAAAAAGCTGTGCACCACTGATGTAAATTACACCAAATGGACCCAAGAAAATTTTATTTTATGTGATCCATTAAAAAAAGTAGTACACGACTGCTGTAAAGTTCATCAGATGGCTTCAAGAGAATGTTATTTTATTTTATTGAACATATCAGAAAAAAGCTGTGCACCACTGATGTAAATTACACCAAATGGACCCAAGAAAATTTTATTTTATGTGATCCATTAAAAAAAGTAGTACACGACTGCTGTAAAGTTTATCAGATGGCTTCAAGAAAATGTTATTTTATTTTATTGGACATATCAGAAAAAAGCTGTGCACCACTGATGTAAATTACACCAAATGGACCCAAGAAAATTTTATTTTATGTGATCTATTAAAAAAAGTAGTACACGACTGCTGTAAAGTTTATCAGATGGCTTCAAGAAAATGTTATTTTATTTTATTGGACATATCAGAAAAAAGCTGTGCACCACTGATGTAAATTACACCAAATGGACCCAAGAAAATTTTATTTTATGTGACCCATTAAAAAAAGCAGTACACGACTGCTATAAAGTTCATCAGATGGCTTCAAGAGAATGTTATTTTATTTTATTGAACATATCAGAAAAAAGCTGTGCACCACTGATGTAAATTACACCAAATGGACCCAAGAAAATTTTATTTTATGTGATCCATTAAAAAAAGTAGTCCACGACTGCTGTAAAGTTCATCAGATGGCTTCGAAAAAATGTTATTTTATTTTACTCGACACTGAAAAAAAAAGCTGTACACCACTGTTTTAAGTTCACCGGTATGTAGAGCCTGAGAAACAATTTTGTACCTCGAGAGTATAAAAAAAGGTATTAAAGTAATCCTATAAAAAGTAATTTTTACAACGAGTGTGTATCATGTCACTTATCTGATGTTAAAAGCGTAACGAAGCTATTTTGGCGAGCAGCGAATTTTCCAGTGGAAAGTATAAAAAATGCAGAATGAAAACGATAATAGCAAGAGGACTTAGGACGACGAAAGTCGGGAGTTGCCCCAGAAAGACTCGGAGGAAGATTTCTTTAAAGTGGTACCACGTAACTGAAATTTTGCACACGTTACATAAACACCCCTTTATTTATAGCTAAATTTGTATTTATTCTTAAATATTTTGTTCTACAATACGCACTATAATTCGTCTTCAAAGAGTAAATAAAGACTTATCTTTTTAGGTTCTATGCCACCATTTTGTGATATCCATTTCTTTCACAAATAATTGAGCTTTAGCTGTGTATGCAAATTTATATTTTTATTAATAGAATTAATGAAATGAGAGCTGTGTAGAAGGCTGTTTCAATTTTTAAATATAATAATTCGTATCTTACTTTAAATATTTCTTATATTTTTGCATATTACGTGCATCTGTTGAAAATTTTAGTTTTACATAAATATCCGCAGTCTACTTATTAAGTCTTTGTATCACATAATATAAATTTTAAATAAAATCGATTTCAAGCTTTTCAGAATCTTTCGCGTCGTGTGTGTTGCACCACTGCTTCATAGCACATTTGGGGATCAAAAAAGAATTGCATATCACGTATCTACATACCCTCAAAGTTTTACAATTTTCTGAATTTCATGTTTCGAGATCTCTTTCGAGTTCAACCCATTCCCAACATGTAAATTTCGAGTACCAGTTCTTAAATTTAAAAAAACTCATGTAACTCGTACAAAAGTAAAAGTCGACGTTTCCTAGAAAATCGAACGAGAAAGAAAATTTTTGAATTCGACGCGAAACAAACGTACAAGAATTGATAGGTTGCACTCGAGCTTCAAAGTTTCGTCGAACAGTGTAATTTAATTATAACGTACGCTCTTGCAACGGTAAAAAAAAAAACACGGAAACTTCGCCTTTTTTCGCGTCCCATAGCGACGTGACCCGTTAAAAGAGTTGCCGAGTGGAAATTCATTAAAATCTTCTTCTCTCCCGACGCGAACTGTTTTGTTCTCGGGGCTCGCGCGCCTGGTAAACTTCTGGAGACTAACGAGCGAACGTCGACGTCCCTCCAATCTCGTTCTCTTTACGTGACTGAGATTCCGCCGGCGGATCCTAATCTTTCGAACGAGTTTGATAACAAATTCAACGCGGGAACTGTTGCTCCGCTGGTGGCGTACGAAAATCGGCCGCGAAAGCCCGTTGCTGTTTTACGAGCGAGCGGGAGAAACGTTATGTTTTATCGCGCTCGCCCGCCGCCGCCGCCCCCGTCGCGCTTTTTACCACCGTGATCGCCGTTCTCAAAGAGCAAAGAACGCGCGTGGCAACGAAAACAAACGTGGAAAAATTGCGGAATTTCCATCTCTAAATCCCCGGCTCGTTTGAAACTGGACACGTTGACACGGCCCCGGCTCGTTTCCCGAAGGATTCTTCGCTGACTCGTTATTGATTTGCTTGCAAACGGGTATTTCAATAATTTGTTCCGCGTATTCAAACATTTTACCGACGGCTTTGAATTTGATCCGGGACCACGGTTAGCAAACGAACGATGTAACGATGGCGGGGGCCGTTTCTCGCTCCGACGCTGACGTTTCAAAGATGCTTTATTCTTTCACGGTTATCGTGCAGATTGGGGCGGGCCCTTGTGCGGGAAACGTTAAGTCCTGCTCGACCAGTAAAGGGATTCTTTCTTTTTTTCTTACGATTCGTTCGAATTGAACGCGGTAAAGTCGGGGTAAACGGTTTAGAATCTGTGGCGAAATAAATTCGTATTAAATACTTGCAGCACTGGGAACTGATAAAATGAACATTCTTTGGTCCAAGTCAGAGTTTCTCAATTTACGTCGTGATCTCGTTTTATAATAATAATAGCAATTTATTGTACGAGTAACTTCATTAGGGTAAACAAACGATATTGTACAGAAAATTAAATCAATGAGAATTACAAATAATAATATATGTACAGGGTGTTCTGCCAACCCTGGGAAAAATTTTAATGGGAGGCCAAAATAGAACGAAAATCACGAATAACAATTTGTTGATTGAGGCTTCGTTAAAAAGTTATTAACGTTTAAAGTTCCATCCGTACTGAATTTTTTTCTCGAAATTGGGTAGGATTTCGGAGATATGTCTATTCACCAAAAATTATTGTAATTGACCCCCACAACCGAAAATAATTTTTCCAAAACAATTAGTAATTTTTCCCCCGTCGAAAAATTTCACACCTTCTCGAATTTTTTTCTAGAAAGTGGGTAGAATTTTGGGAGTATGTCTATTCACCCAAAATAATTATAATTGACCGCAGCAACTAAAAATAATTTTTTTAGAACGATTTGAAGTTCTTTAATTTAGTTGAAAAATTTCACACCTTCTCGAATTTTTTTCTAGAAAATGGGTAGAATTTTGGGGGTATGTCTATTCACCAAAAATGATTGTTATTGACTCCCGCAGTTGAAAATAATTTTTCCAGTACGATTTGAAATTTTTTAGTTTCGCCGAAAAATTTAGTCACCTACCCCCTGTTGATTTTTCATAAAAATTCGTTTTTGATTTTTAGTAATTTTGTTTGACGCCCTATAGGAAAGTTGTCTAATACTTTTTTGTAAGTACCCATGAACTCTACCGCAGAAAAAAGTTTCATTGAAATATATTCACTATTATAGGAGTTATGGCTGTTTGAAAATTGGACCAGTTTTATGGTGTTTTCCTCATTTTGCGAGATCAAGGATCAACTTTTCGATTATTTTTGGAATTTCTACATATTCTCCACTAAAATACGCGTTGTTTGCATTTTTGTAAATGAAAATCGGCCAATCCGTTCAGAAGTTATGACGTTTTAAAAATTTGCTTGAAATTTCAGTGAATCATCTCAATGGTATGGTCAGACATGAAATTTTCGATAATGAAATTTTTTCTCGAAACTGCGTAGGATTTCGGGGGTATGTCTATTGACCAAAAATGATTGTAATTGACCTCTGCAACTAACTGTAATTTTTTTAGTATGATTTGAAACAAGTAAAATTTCAGGGGAATCATCCATTCATGATCAGACATTATATTTTTGGTAACGAATTTTTTTCTCGAAACTGGATAGGATTTCGGGGGTATATCTATTCACCAATAATGATTGCAATTGACCCCCGCAACCAAAAATAATTTTTTCAGAATGATTTGAATTTGTTTAATTTAATTTTTTAATAACTTTTTAACGAAGCCTTAGTCCAGAAATTAAAAATAGGTATTTCAGGATATAATTTTAACACTACCTGTAATATTTTTTAAATATTCCCTCCTTCCATTTAGCAAAAATCAGTGTTTCCTTGAAATATTATAAATAAGTGCCGAAAAACTTTGAAATTTTCTTGTAAAAATAATACAGTAGAAAAGTTTGACAATACTTTCGAAAAGTGGCTACTTCGATACTTCGTCAAGTCGGTTCAACTAGAATAAAAGTTAAAGCAAAATAGTTTGCACACAGTGGGTGGTACTATTCATTACGAATCCGATTTTCTCGCGGAAAATCCGTTCATCCAATTCAAATAGCGACATCAATCGTCGGGACTTTCTCTTTATCACCGCCCACGTTATCTAACAGGAAATGAGCGTTGATGGTACACGTTTTATCGTCGTCCTGTTGAGCGATAAAAGCATCCAGGATTCCCAAATAGGAGTCTAGCCTTCGAGCAACAACGCACAACGGAATGGAAAATCCAGAACATTCTTAGCATTTGCGCGCAGAGGAACAAAAGTATCAAACAATAGCATTCCTCGAACCTCCAAATTCAACGTTTCGTCGAGAATAGATACTCGCGTATCTTCCTTTGATGAATCCAATAAATCTTCCCTCGTTTGTCCGTCAAGGAATATGCCTGGGGGGGATCGAAAAAGATGATTCCAGAGTTAAGAGAAACGTAGTATAATAGCTCGACCCTCAAGAAACAAAATCGGGGCCATCAATTTGCTCCAAAGCAGAGTTGCAATATCAATCTTGAGCCGAGACCAACAAATATCGTGTTTGTCTGTGGTACTAGCACTGAACGACCATAAACAGTGGGGAGGATGATTCAGTACAATCATGTAATTGGACAGATGTATAAGTTTATATAACCGTGCAAGCAATCGTTAAACGAACGCTTATGTACTGTTCAGAGACATCTGTTCATCAATTACTAAATACTTTCACTGACGGTGCAAATTGCGTGAATACTACTTGATTGTGCAGAAAGTCCTTTTTCAGTTTGGAGAAAGTTGTAATCATCAAAGTACAGTGAATATATTTTAATCATTTTTGTTTCTCAAAACTTTGACTACCACGTCACGTACATATAGATTACAGGATTTTTCACTATGGAACTGAAAAAATTAATTTCCAAGTTCAGGTGTGGAAAGAAATAAATTCGGGTAGGATTCGTGTATTTTAGCAAGATTGCAAAAATAAGCACTGAAATAAATTTTAGGTTACGTAGTTTACAATAGCCTAAAATCAAAATTTTAGTCTTACGAAAAATTTTACGGTTTTTAATAATGAATAATTTTTCTCGTAAATAGTAGGGATACTCTATATTGGATTGGTTAATTTCTGATACTGAATTCCTGCAATAATCGAGGTACGAGAAAACGAGATACTGGGAAGTTGGAGGAAGATTTAAAAATTCTTTACGCGATTCAGCCAGCCACGATTCTCTCTCCAGCGCCCTTTTCTCGACTCCGCTAATCTTCTCCCTCGCTTTCAACCGTGGCGCACATTTACGAGCAGAAACGCACAGCCACACACAGCCTATAATGCGGACGAGCGTGAGTGACTGGACGGGTTGCTGCAAATCTTCCGCGAAGTCCGCTCTCTCCGTCGACGGAATCCTAATTCGACATAGCGGGAACGAAATTCGCTAAACGTGGCCAAATTGTGTAATTATGAAATTCCGAAAATAAATTCGGTCATCGCTACGCGGCCGTTTCGCGTTTCGATCGAAGATCGACGTTGGTATTCTCAGCGATCTTATTATTTCATCAACCGTCTTTATAAATTCAAACCCCACTTTGGGTTTAACAAACTTTTCACGGTCCAAAGTTGAAGGTGAAAAGGCGTAGAAATATTTCGAGATACGAGTATAAAGGATCGAGCAGGGATAACTTTATGAAAGAAGAGTAAATAATTAAAAAAGTAATTAAAACGATATCTTTTATAATAAGATATAATTACTGTGAAAGTTTGGTACAATGCCAGCGTTGAAAAACCAGTGGTTTAATGTATGAACAATATCGTAAAGAAAACTCTGGCTTCAAGACGAAATAGGAAGGGGTATATACATCCATTTTTTAAGCTTTTTGTCTGAAAAATGTTTAGCGAACGAGGAGATAAACTTAACGAAGGTGAAGCTAATTACGACAGTGATTCGATAATTCCAGCTTCTTTTACATTATCGAATACGCGTAATTGCATTCCGTTGGTCAGCAATTAATTATGCTCGCGTACGGAATATTGATAAACCTCGACTAAATTGGCGACCACATTTTCAGGCCAGAGGAAACTTATTCTAACGCCGAAAATACCTGTTCCCCCCGGTTGCGTTTCGCGCGCGAAGCCACCCGGCGCTTAGTTCCGACCCGACGAATTAATTAATCGCTCGCGAGACAAGCCTCGGGGAAAAAGAAACTTCGCCGGGGACACCTGTTGCCACTGTTCGGCCGTCAGACTTGAGAAATGGTTTTTGAAAATGTTCGATGCAGTGTGGGAACGGGAATGAATAATGCCCGTCGTGACGGTGCATCCAGGATATTGTGTCAAACTAGGACGCCCGCGGTAAATGGATTGTGGCTGATTCGGTCGACGATTGGACGTTAACTATGTTTCTTGCGTATCAATCTGGCCCGTTGATGTTTGGAAACTATACCTTGCGTCTAACTTCGTTTAAAATTTCATTATACATAGCACCATTCAACCGCAGCATCTCTGCTATGGTATCTGTTTTAATTTGGAACATTTTTTGACTCGTACATTGGGAAGTTCGAGGATATGAAACGACGTTGGGAATATATTATTCACGTTGGAGTTTGCTCGACTATTTTCACGTGATGTGTAAGGTAATGTCTGTGACAACATGTAAAATAAGACGAAAATTAAGAATATCAATTTCTTGACTAAGGCTTCGTTAAAAAGTTTTTAAAAAATTAAATTAAACAAATTCAAATCATTCTGAAAAAATTATTTTTGGTTACGCGGGTCAATTACAATCATTTTTGGTGAATATACATACCCCCGAAATCCTACCCAATTTCGAGAAAAAAATTCGTTACCGAAAATATAATGTCTGATCATGAATGAATGATTCCTCTGAAATTTCATATATTTAAAATTGTTTTGAAAAAATTATTTTCGGTTGCAGTGGTCAAACACAATCATTTTTGGTGAATGGAAATACCCGCAAAATTCTACCCATTTTCTAGAAAAAAATTCGAGAAGGTGTGAAATTTTTCAATTAAATTAAAGAACTTCAAATCGTTCTAAAAAAATTATTTTTAGTTGCTGCGGTCAATTATAATTATTTTGGGTGAATAGACATACTCCCAAAATTCTACCCACTTTCTAGAAAAAAATTCGAGAAGGTGTGAAATTTTTCGACGGGGGAAAAATTACTAATTGTTTTGGAAAAATTATTATCGGTTGTGGGGGTCAATTACAATAATTTTTGGTGAATAGACATATCTCCGAAATCCTACCCAATTTCGAGAAAAAAATTCAGTACGGGTGGAACTTTAAACGTTAATAAGTTTTTAACGATGCCTCCATCAACAAATTGATATTCTTGAATTTCATCCTATTTTGGCCTCTAGAATTCCCCATTAAAATTTTTTTCAGGGGTAGCAACAACCCGTATATGTTTTAAAATGAAATCGATCTGTAAAATAATTGATGTGAAAAAGGAAGACAGTCGAAGAGAGGAGAGATCGATAACGTTGTCGAAATAAAGAGTAATTATTATTCTTACTCAAGAGTTGAGTATTTGTTAATTAGGTAAATACTCTCACAGACGTTTCAGGGTTAAATAAGTATACTAAAACAAATGTGTTGAAACAGTAAAAAAAGTAGTAATTAATATCGACTCTCAACCCTTTCATTCCTACTGTTTTTACGATAAAAATGTTAACTACATTTTCAAATCTGTGAATTTGTTCCTTTCAATTTTGAATGAACGATAGTAGCATATATTTAAAAACTATGCGATAAAGCAGAATATTATAAAGCAGTAATGATTCTTAAGATGAACTCTGGGATTGGAATGGACAGAGATGTTCAACTAACGAATCACGTCTATAGTTTATTTTAAGAATCATTACTGTAGATGCAATTACTTTACAGTGATGAGTGTTACAATATATTTACATGAAAACAAATTTCTGGTTAAACTGCTACAAACTAATGATTCGTAAAATGAACGTCGCTTCGGGGCTGCTGTGTTCATCTTTCGTAACAAAAAAGACAAAATTCAACGCTACTAGATGTTTGCACCCAATGTTCGAAATGTTCAATTTACGAATCACGACTACGATTTCAAGAATCCTCACTGTAATTTTTCTTTTTGTTTTATGAAAAGTAAAAAATCAAATAAAAAGAACATTTACTGCTCTAATTTTGTTGATCTCGTGGACCCAATCTTTTTCGTATATCGAATTCAAATGTGAAAAACATTGTTCGTGGTGGAAATACACATTTTCCTCCCCGCGATTCGAGCGTTAACGTTATGTATGAAACCCCCGAGACGAAAACTAGGAACTAAGCACTGATTCCCAAACGGTGGCGTTAGAATGCAGTAAAAGACGAGCGACACGTGTTGTTATGACTGACTGTTCGTCCGAGTATATATTTGCATGCCAAATAGTCAGAGGAGAAACCCTCTTAAATTGTAAAGCCGCGGTATGCGCGTTGTCACCGTTGCAATGATTCCCGCTTTAGAGCAACGAGTCTTCCTAATCCCCATTGTGAATCCAAACGTACGTTCGCGTAAACAAAACAAAAGAAATAGAAAGGAAATTGTTACATCTACAAATTCGATTTTGAAAAACAAATCAAGGGTGGATTCCACTTGAGAACGTTGGAGAAATCGATTTCCTTTTTATTGGACTTTCTGAAAGTATCTACTCCTGATAAATTGTTCCATGCATTTTACGTAACCATATGGAAAATAATAGAATCTTTTGTGCAATTAAAATTCTAGAATTTTCAATTCTATGCAAGTAAATTTATATAATTTTTTCCACGTATCTGCAAACAAAATATTTGTAAAGTATCAATATCTGTATTATTACTTTGCAATCTTACTGTATATTTTCCTTTCTTAGACTAAAACTAATATTTTCATTCTCGTTATTTTTAGATGTTCTCTTTAATAACATTTCTATTTGTAATACTAAAAGAAACTCGAACATTGAGTCAAAGTGTATAAAAAGTAAATTTGTATAAGAGTAATACTATTTGCAACGACCAATAATTTTGATAAATCGTAGCTACAAAACCGGGAGTTCCTAAGTGTCTACACTGGGGGAAGATTATGGCCATCTGTTGATGGTTCATACAATAGTCGAATTGTTCATTAGACCATTAGAAATTACGCGAAACTATAAATGTAGACAAATATCGTGCGTGTCATGAAATTCAAATAAGGTATGAATAATTACGCATCAAACACGAGATACGATGTTATACTGTTTCATGATAATGTTTGGTCGCATGTTACGCATCCATCGGTCCAGGAAATGAAATAGCTTTCCCGTATCTACATTATTCGTCGGGCCTGTCAACCATCAATTATCATTCCCCCAAATAGTTCGGTCCATATTTCACGGACGAAAACTTCGAGGAACTCGACACTCTCGAAAAATCAGATTTACTCGTAAACTTCTATTTGCGTTTCATTTGCAAAGACATCCTCAAATTAGAATCCATGAATGTTTCAAACTGACATTTCAGACGAACGCTGAATCTAGTTTTACAACTAAAAATTTGATCAGTTAATCGCTAATAGCTAGCCTCCCATCTCGTTTATTCTCCTCCGGCAACAGCAAGTCGCCGCGAACTTGTCGCGACGGAATATCAAAAGGAGAAAACCACCGGATGGAACGAGTTAAGAGCGAGCAATAAACTTTGTTCGTAAAGATAACTCGAAAACATTACGCAATTAATTGCACGGGGTACTCGACCGGCGATTTACGAAAAAGTTTCGATGTTCCTCGAAGCAGAAATTCCCTCGGTTATCAGCGATATAGCCAGGGCTACTTTGAAGAACAGCCCTCGAGTTCCGGCGGAACCAACATGGCCGCCGCGGCCAATCCGTAACCCGGCGAAAACGTCTTCACGGAGATACGTGTAGCATCGCGAGGCAAATCCACGACCAGTGGAACAAGCTCTACCTTCGACCGAGTATAATCGATAGTTTATTAACCCGCGACGACCTCCGTGGATTCGATTTTACCACGCGCACAGCCACGGCCGCGTACGTGTACCTATCTGCTCGCGAATCTGAAATAAAATGCCGCAAGCTGGCTCGCGCGGCGTATCGGTTCCCAGTTAACCAAAGCTGGGAATCTCTTTCGCCGGGTACCCGCTTCGATTTTTCGCGTCATTTATCTCGGGAATTCCAGCCGCCGGGCAACCTTCGAATCGGCGCATAAACTTTTATGCAAAAAGGATCGATCCCCCGACCCGCGTCTCCTGTCCAAGTTCATTCTCGTTTCGTTGTTCGACGGTTTCGGTGTCGCGAAACTTAAATCTCTTCCGCCACGAGCCGTCAGAGATTTACCCCGGGCCCTGCCATAACTTATGCTACAACTATTTGCCTACCCGTTCCCGGGCATCGAGTTATCATAAAAGAACGAGAAACGTTATCGTTCCACAACGAATGGCTTATTCGATTATCAAACGCGACCGCGTCCCGGTATATTTAAATCGAACGCCAGAAATCTCATGGACTTTTCAAAACAATTGCTTTAACCCTTTGCACTCCTATGTCGAGTCAAAAAGATATCATACGCTTGAAAATTATAAAATACAATAGTGTAAATAAAACAGATATTTGATTAAATTTGTTTGCTCCTATTTTTTAGTTAACGTAAATTTCAAGTAAAACATTTAAAAGCGTGAGGAGTTGCTGGTGACAAAATTTGAATATAATTTGGAGTGCAAAGGGTTAATATTGCGATTGACGCATAGTGACAGACTTAAAGATTATAGATAATGGGCGTGCGACTTTAGAGTCACGTTATAGAGTGTTAAATAAATGATAGTATAAATACTTCATCGCAGGTGAAGGATGACTACCTCTGAGTCTACTTGAAAAAAGTTTATATAATTTTTAGCTTTATCTATTACATTGAAATGCAAAAATAAATGACTGTTACGAATCCTTTTTTTGGACAGCATGCACGACTATAAAGTAGACCAAATTATAAGAAAATATTCATTTTATTCATTCTAACGGACAAATATAGGATTATATTATAATGTTTAACTGTTCTTCTTAAATTATCGAGCATCGTGGTTATGAAAGTAATTTGGCGCTTTGTTCAGGCATTAGCGGTAAACTCGTTAGTAAGATTGACCCAGTAAATCTTGTCTTAAAAGCGATTAATCGAAGTCTGATATTTCCGAGATTTTTCGAACCAATTTAACGTAGAGAAGGAGCATCCCAGGTGGCCTCAATTTTAATTAAAGGCGGTGAGTCGCAATTTATTATAACTTGGATTAGAAAATAATTAGACTAAACACAATTCTGGCACATTATTTTATCGAAACATCCTTCTCCGTGAAAAGTGCTTCTCTCAAATATTCTTGAAAGAATAATTACACCAAGATACAGTGTTCCCTCGTTAACGTTCGCTAGTTCGAGCCCAAGCGAACGTTATCGAGGGATGTACTCACAAGTAAACCTACCCAACTGATACTCACTGATTTTAATGAAATTTGACGTACTTATTAAACACCGAAAAATATTAAATACGTGTTTTTTTGTTTCGGCTAAATACGCTTTTTAGGGGTAGAAAGTACCCCGCAACCTCTGGAGATGGAAACGTTTGTGGCTAATTATTTCTTAAAGGTTACAGTTTCTGTAAAAAGTACTAGATCCAGAGTTGTACAGTTTAAAGTGATGCACTTGATGGCGTCCTTGAAATCGACCTTGAGGTCGATTTTCAAGGTCATTTGAAAATCATTTCGTTTATCAAAGGGAGTATTTTGCTTTTCACCCCGAGAATCGATAGAGCGTAAAATTTTACATTCATTGCCAGAGGGTTGGTGGTTTGTAAATGAAACAAGCTTCTGTAATTTAAAATTGTTTATTGATTCAACCAATTAAGGCAAGAGTAGTAATAATTCGATCAATAAAGAAATTAAAAGTTGATTATTCATTCAAATAAGGTAAGATGTGTGATCGAGATCCAGCCAGTGAAGGCGATTTCATAATTTCTTTTCACATATGTCTATGAATATAAATTCCATGGTAATTGGCATTATTCTTTATATTCATGACAATAATGAGGAATAGCTGTATCTTCTATGGCAAAAAAATGCTCCATACACAGAGAGTTAGTACACCACGCACATTTTATTACTGCAATGTTATTGCAGATTTTGCAGACTGTACCGCAATTCTTTAAACAGAAATCGACAGGCGCTTCACATCTATCTGGTTTTTCTTGAATATATCCACTTTTCCACCAGGCATATTTAATCATGTTTTGGAATCGGGGTGACGAAAATTGAGTGTGGATTAATGATTGAATTTTGAGGATGTTATTCCTCAAATGTAGGTTAATATTATAATTGTATAAGAGAATTAAGTCCGATAATTGTTTCAGGAAGTTTTTCCACGGTCTGAATACGTAGACATCCAATGGTTGAATGAAGCCAGTTGTTCCCGCAGGAATTGTAAGGATTTTTACTTCTTTATTATCCTTGTCTATATTTTCAAATTATATTTTCATTCTGGAAAAATTATTTTCGGTTGCGGGGATCAATTACAATAATTTTTGGTGAATGGACATATCCCCGAAATCTTGCGCATTTTCGAGAAAAAAATTCAGTACGAGCGGAACTATAAACGTTAATAACTTTTTAACGAAGCCTCCATAAACAAATTGGTATTCTTGATTTTCGTCTTATGTTGGCCTCTACTATCGCTCATTAAAATTTTTACTATAGGTAGCCGAACACCCTGTATAGTAACCTCCCCCTTTTCGAAATCTGTTAAAAAAAAATGAAAATTTCTAATATAGCATGAATGTAACGTTCAATTTACAATTAGAGTGACATTTCATGTTTTCTTATCTTTACTTCTATTCCGAAGTTACTTACAAAACTTTTTTTCTCCTTTCCCATACCGTCTGATTGTTCCTTTTTTGGGAAAATAACGCAACAAATCAATTCTGAAGACAGATTAGAGTCATCGCATAAAATTACTGATTATAAATACAGGATGCGTTCAAGATCCGGCAACTGCTAAATCCGGTCAGTCCGACTTATTATTTCCAAATTTAATTGACCTTGAAAATCGACTTGAAGGTCAATTTCAAGGACACCATCAAGTGCATCACTCTGAACTATACAACTCTGGATCTAGTACTTGTTTCAGAAACTGTATCCTTCAAGAAATAATTAGCCACAAACGTTTCCATCTCCAGAGGTTGAGGGGTGCTTTCTACCCCTAAAAAGCGTATTTAGCCGAAACAAAAAAACACGTATTTAATATTTTTCGGAGTTTAATAAGTATGTTAAATTTTATTCAAATCGGTGAGTATCGGTTGGGTAGTGTTACTTGTCAGAGTAGTGAAACAGAAAGAAATGTTCAAGACTAAAATCCGTTCAGAAATCAAAGTACACACGTACACTCCCGTCCATAAGTCACCGGACACTTACTCGTTTTCAGCAAAAGAATGATTAAAACACAGATACAACTCTCTAGCTTGATTTTATTGTTAATCTTGTAATATTTAGGTATTTTACGATAAAGAAGTAGTGGAGAAATGTCAAATATCTTACCGAAATGTCTTATATTTTCTTTTCGTCAATATATCCGCCGCGTGCGGCTATCACTGCTTGGACTAGTCGTGGCATCCTGTCGAGTAATTTTTTTAATTTTTCTGGATTTATTGTTGTCCAACTTTTTTGTAATAGTTCCCATAAATGCTTTTTTGATTTTGGACACACTTTGCGTACGTTTCTGTCTATTTCTTCCCATAATTTCTCTATTGGATTAAGATCGGGTGATTGCGGAGGCCATACCATAATTTTCAATTCATGATTATTTTCTAGGTCTTTTAAATAATTTGCACAAATTTTTGCGGTGTGTTTGGGATCATTGTCCTGCATAAATATAAAGTTTCGTCCTATTAAGCGTTTTCCAGACGGCACTGCATGGTCATGTAAAATTTGCAAATATTGTTCTTTCTTTAATATTCCCTCGATTTGCACTAAATCGCCAGTTTGATTTGCCCCAAAACAACCCCATACCATTCCAGACTGACCCCCATGCTTAACGGTTGGTACAATACAATCGGGAATTAATTTTTCACTTTGTTTCCTACGCACATGGATTCGTCGTTTTGTACCAAACACCTCAAACTTCGACTCATCGGTCCACAACACCTTTTCCCAATCTTCAGCAGTGTAATCTTTATGTAATTTTGCCCACTGCAGCCTTTTTCTCTTATTTTGAGTCCTTAATAACGGTTTTTTAACTGCAACACACCCGCGAAGCCCTGCTTGCAAAAGACGCCGCTTACTGTTGTCGTACCAATTGGATCCTCTCGATCTTTGTTAACTTCTGCCGCAATTTCTGTTGATGTCATCCTCCTGTTTCGTTTACTTAACGTTTGTATATAGCGGTCTTCATTTTCTGTTGTTTTTTTGGGCCGTCCAGTTCGTTTTTTATATTCAAAAGTATTAGTCTCTGTTAATTTTTTCACTGTATCATGCACTGTTGATTTCGGAATTTTAGTTTTTATTGCAATTTCCCGCACAGAATAGCCTTCTTTAGCAAGAGTAATAATACTCGAACGCTTTTGAATGGATAATTCTTTTCTAGAACTGCTCATACTGATCACATGCACTGTCAAACTTGAAATGAAGAAGAAACAGCGACTTCGCCTTCGCAGCTCCATGCTTATCTCTGTTTAGTCTAGAACTCCTCTCAAAGTGTTTATAAACTCTTTACAATGTTCCCAATATAGTCCTTTGATGGTTTTGAACGTCCAAAGCGAACAATTTATCCCAACATGTACCGAATGGAAATGTAACGAAATAAGTGTTTATGCATGCAGTTCCTTTTTTAAACTTTTATTTAAATAACTAATATTTATTTTTATTTTTATATACCGAAATTATCGTAAAATACCTAAATATTACAAGATTAACAATAAAATCAAGCTAGAGAGTTATATCTGTGTTTTAATCATTCTTTTGCTGAAAACGAGTAAGTGTCCGGTGACTTATGGACGGTAGTGTATGTAGCTTTTTTGCAAATTGCATAATTTTCGTACGGTTGCTCAACTTAAAAATAGCGAAGGTTGATTTGTTAATAACACTTTTCAACACATTCACTGGCCAATCGTCTATCTATTCTTTCGTGTCGCGTTTTTAATCGCTTCACATCTGTTTTTTAGTGACTTCAACATTTGATCCTTATTTTTAAATTTTGTTTTTCACGTTTTCAAAGCATGGTTAGTCTTACGTATGAACATTTAATAATTATGCTTGCAACGTTCCAGGAATTGGTGGGGATGACTTCACGAACAATATTGAATAAGAAAGTAGCGGTCATATAGCGAGGGACTACTGTAGGTCGTTAAAAAGTCCTATGTTTTTCGTTCCCTAAAAATTTATAATTAGAAGACATAAGCAACGAATTACTAGGGACACTGAACAATGATGATCTCACAGATAACGAGTGCCAGATGATATTGTTTAGGGAAAGTATGGGTTTGAGAAAGATGGCGGAGTCATTGTTGTACCGTTAAAGAATAGGGTCGTGTTCCTGAAGGATCCTGCCATGGAATGGCGAACGC
Organism: Colletes gigas; assembly: GCF_013123115.1. Lineage (NCBI taxonomy): Eukaryota > Metazoa > Arthropoda > Insecta > Hymenoptera > Colletidae > Colletes > Colletes gigas. The sequence goes on from NW_025106646.1 coordinate 2,041,114, forward strand.
AGGGATGCTTTCCGATAAGAGAACTATGAGAAACCGCATGGCACTTACTGTGGAACCATCAAAACGAGACGTATGCTCTTTGGAATAATAAAAAGTCGAACGTACAATAGCCCTGTGTACTTGGTACAGAAGTTACGGCGCAGGACTTAGGTGCATTACGAATAGTTTCTCGTAGAAACGAGGCCCCGTCGGGCAGAATTCTACTCTCTGTTCCGTTTTTATACGCCTCGAGGGCTTGCCGTCTGGCGAGTTGGCTTTGTCCGACTCCATTCGACGTTCCACGCCCGTTCAGCGACATTTATGCCGACAGTCTCGCGAAAAACATCACCGTGACAGTCGATTTTTACGAAACTCCGCGCGCGGATACAACGTCGAAAATTATTTCGCGTGTTATTTTTTATCCGTCGACGATCGATGTTCCGCGATTTCGAGGAATGAGAGAAACTGCCCCCAAAACTTCAATATTTCAATAATTTAATTTTCTGCTTCGCAAATTTTTAAAAATCTATCGTAACGATAATATGGAGTAAATTACATTTTGTTTGAATTAAATTTGTAAAAAATACAAAAGATAATGGATTGAATGTAAAGAAGCGGAGATCTTCGTCGAGTATTTATAAAAATTGTTCGTGGTATAGGATGTATAATAAATTTAAATAGATTACAAAACTAAGTGGCTTCTCGTCCAGGTTATGCTAATGGCCTCACCGGTGGGGGCTGACCTAGCAAACCTTCCATTAGAACTTGCTGGGTCAGCCTTACCGACGAATCCGCCAGCGTAACGTGGACGAAACACCACTTAGTTCTGTAATGTTTTCTGAATTTATGTTCCAAACTTGGGACGACTAAAAATATATCCGTAGGGCTTTCTGCCTGGTTGATACCTTCGAAGTGTACTCTTTATTGGAGAAAGGACAAATAAAAATTAATAGAAAATTTCTTTCTGTTATTTTCAAAAATTTAAAATTTGCTCTATCATCCATTATTATTTTACTTCTATGGTGTCGTACTGAAAAGGTTACATGTAAAATAAATTTTGTGTTCAACATTGTTTTTACATTTAATTTGTAAAAAATATTAGAAAAATTGTTTTATTGCTTCAGTCCAATCGACATATATTTTTCCGTAGGATCGTTTTGTCCGAATATTCTGTGCACCCTTTTTGTAAAATTCGTTTGTTCCAGGGTAGTTTTCACCCCCGGGAGCATCGTCGGAAAATAAAATGTGTTACAATAAATTTTGTCGACGATCCGTGTGCAAAGTTTCATAAAACTCGCCGTGTTACAGTTTGGGTGGTGTTTCTTGTCGGACGAGGCGAACGAACGCGGGCCAATGGACGCCTCGCATTGTCACAGGACGGTGCCAAACTGAAATACCGGATCGACCGGTGGACCCGGTGGCTACGTGACGACGGAAAATTGGAACTAACGCGATCGAGAGATTAACTAGCCTCGTTAAAAGCCGCTATTCTTGGAGAATAGCCGCGCGCGTATCAACGTGACGCTTCGTTTCTTAAGGGATTGCGTTCGAAACGGCGAGACGAATGACGCGGATCTGACGCCGGACGAAACGAGGATTTAGTGCCTCGATTACCAGACATTAGAACCCAGGAAGAGGCTCGAGGTGTCTCCACGACATTACGCGTTGTTTGGATCGCATACGAGAATGCAAACAATCAATTTACTAAAATATTCTCAACACAAATATAACTGAATACTAAGAAATACATTAGACGTAAGAATCTTCTCAGGACAGTCTTTGAATTTAATTTTTTCCGTTTCTAAAACCCACAAATTATTCTTTATTTTGAATTACAATTATCGAAGAGTACAGAAATATTGGGTTCATTTTTATTTTATTTTCTTCGAGAAACCAGGGAGAATTTGTATTCCATAATTTTAAAAGAATATTAAGAAATACATTAAACATTATACTCTAAAATGGAACACCAGAGTTTCATATTTATGTTCACTGTAACTCATAATAACATCCACAAGTTAAATTATTACCCAGTGTTTTGCACTTCTATCCTGAAAATTTATTTATTTATTCTGTCTAAAGTATATTTTGACTGCCTCAATGTCAACTTTTAATTTTCATGTCAACTATTTAAAATAAGAGAATGAGAATTTAAAATAAGAAATGAGAGAATATTAAAATAAAATACAAACACATCAACAGTAAAATATGCGTAAAAAATATTAATAAGTACAGCTACAGAAACTACGATAAAGTGAAACTCGACTTTGATTATCCGACCATTTAAAATTTATTTTTCTAAGAATACCCAACTCCGTATTGAAAAGATTAAAAGATCCGCAGGGAGCTCAAAGCGTATAATCGACATTCTTACAGAGCCTTTATTAAACTGCAATTACACTGCTTCTTTCGTTCGTAAATTGCTTCGACGGCTAGCAAATTGTTACGTTAAGAATTCAAAAGATAAGAAATGCACCGAGAATGATTTGCAAGCGTTCCTTTGTAGTTCATAAATTCTACCGCGCGATACAACGATAACAAAACGTTCGAAATGTAATTCAATGACGCTGCGAAAACAAAGAAACGAAAAATATCCGCGCGCGTACGACAGTTTGAGAGACTTTTATCTGTCTTCGCCGAAGGCAGGACGACGTAGTTAAATATATTCAAGCTCGTGACAAATGGTTCTAAAGCACTTTCTCTATTTATATTCCGCGTTTACCTGCTAGACATTTACACGTGAACAATCTACAACCGAGGCTCGAAATTGTCAGACACGTGTCCCGCATCCGAACTGTATTTCTGTGTTCCTTTATTTCCGTAGACAAACGGAAACGAGCAATGTATACAAAATGCAGACTGCAAATATTAATAAATTGGCCTCCTCAAAGCATATAACTTGATCGACTCAGTTATGAGTTAACTTTAATCAAACGATGAATATCTATAACGATAAGAAGAATACTAATATTTGTAATTTATTTTTAAATTATGCATATAAATCGTTTTTGGACTTGAAGTTCGAGTCTTTTTCTTACGAACAAAGATATTAATAAAGTAACATTCTTTCATTTTTAATCTTTCACCCTAACGAAGAGTTTTCGATCTTCTTATTGAATTAATTTCTGTAGTTTATAGTTAATTTCTTTAGAATCTTTGTTAGTATTGTTTAGAAAAATAACTGCCTCGGTTCGTCTTCCCTTTCTCCGTGGAACGAGAATTATAATACAATTTTCAGTTCAAATATTTGTGCACACGTGGTTGACTTTGCAGCCAGCCAATTCAATTTCAATATTTTCGAAGGAACAATAATAATTGTCGTCGGTGGAAGTGCGATCCGACACGGATTCTGTAGATCTTTAGTAAATATTTGCCCAAATATTTGATCGGGCGCCTGGCGCTCGAAATTGATATTTAGTCACCGAGGGATCTCGAAACAATAGTCCTTAGTCTAGATTTCTCTCAAGACAGAATGCAGGCCTGGAAGTCATAAATTCTCTACTGCCTCCAGTAATTGTACAACCTAGAAAATCTAGAGCAATATTATAGTTCCATACCATGTTGATCTTACAATTACATTCATCAGCAAAATTGTAGCGTCTATATTCTAGCATTTTCATACAAGTCAATATCCACCAGAGGTCCTTTTACAGAGAATACGAATTTCATTATTTATACAGGGTGGTTCGGCCACCCCTGGGGGAAATTTACATGAGCGATTCTAGAGGCCAAAATAAGACGAAAATCAAGAATATCAATTTCTTGACTGAGGCTTCATCAAAAAGTTATTAACAATTAAATTCAAAAATTTCAAATCGTTCTGGAAAAATTATTTTCGGTTGCGGGTGTCAATTACACTCATTTTTGGTCATTACACATACCCCCGAAATCCGAGGCACTTTCGAGAAAAAAATTCGAGAATATGTAAAATTTTTCGACAAAAAGAAAAATTACAAATTATTTTGGAAAAATTATTTTCGGTTGTGGGCGTCAATTACAATTATTTTTGGTGAACAGACATATCCCCGAAATCCTACTCAGTTCCGAGAAAAAAATTCGTTACCGAAAATATAACGTCTGATCATGAATGAATGATTCCCCTGATATTTCACGTGTTTCAAATCGTTCTGAAAAAATTATTTTCGGTTGAAGGGGTCAATTACAATAATCTTTGGTGAATAGACATATCCCCAAAATCTTGCGCATTTCCGAAAAAAAAATTCAGTACGAGAGGAACTTTAGACGTTAATAACTTTTTAACAAAGCCTCAGTCAATAAATTGGGATTCTTGATTTTCGTCTTATTTTGGCCTCTAGAATCCCCCATTAAAATTTTTCACAGGCCGAACACCCTGTATAAACGTTACGTTAAATATAAAATACAAATAAATCGTGTCCTTAGTAGATACACAGTTTCTATTCCTGAACCATACAATTAAGCGAACTCTATCTATTTAATTGGGGAATCAGCGACACAGTATGAAATTTATGGTCCAATATCTGTCTCCGTACGATACGTAAACAACATGGGATACCTAACTAACGATACTGGTGCAGTATATTTATTAATTTCAGCCTCTCAGCCAAGAAATGGACTTTGTTTACATTAATTTCCTTTCATATCTCGTATCTAGACATTTTAATTTGTTCAAATTCTCACTAGCCTTATTGCATTTGCCTTCATTAGGCAAACATTGATTACTCTATTAGAATTACTCTAAAATTGTCTTTTATACTACAGTTTTTTATTTCCAAAACGTTTTTTTCTAATTTGGTCAACCCAATACTCATTTGTTTGTAAATCGTAAATAAATTCGTCAATAATTTCTGATCACGAATATTTGGCTACGAATTTTTATGTTTCATTAATTTTTAAATTATTATAGTTTTAAATATTGTATAATGTATATAAATTACTTCTCTCTATTTTTATATGATATTTTCCCGGAAGAGGCATTTTTTCAAATTTCTTTTGCTGTATTTACATAGTCGATGAAAATATTAATCTTTGAGATTTAATTTATGTAACATAATATATAGAAAATGAAATTGCAATGGATACATCCCGCCTGCCTCTGAGACTTAAAAAAAAAAACGAGTATCATTATACTACCAAAGCTGAAAGAAATTATGCATGCATTTGCCATAACAGTTTATGCAAAACGAGGAATAAATTCGAACGACGTAAAGGAACAGTGTATCCCAAATGAATGGGATAAAGAAATAATTCCTTAGAATGTTATCACCGTCGTTAAAAAGTGATAATAAAATTAATTTGATTGATTTTTATTGGACTTGGTAAGATTTCTTAAAAATTCTGTTCGGTTTCTCCTTTTTAAACAAGACAAATTTCGTTTCGTACCGGTTAGAAACTTTGCAGATATTTTTCTCGTTACTAAACCTGACACTTATCTCGAGAAATTTTCTTTTTCCTTTCTTATGGGATCGTTTTGCAAAAAGATGTAGAAACGTATAAATGAGTTCGCGTCGTGGGGAGACATAAACCGATCGGAACGGGGGGACTAATGCCCAGCAATTACCGTGAAAAGCTACCCGGGGAACTCGAAGTCGTTTCTTTCGACGAAATGAAGGTGGCCGCGAGGCTCGAGCCTCCGAATCTAATGAAACTTTCATCTCCCTCATCTAGATGCGAGGAAAAGGTTGGAAGTGCAGCAGCCGACCTGACCTACCTTCGACTTAATTGGTCTAGTGATCTCCTCGTCGGCCCACTCGAAAAGGTTACCTCGCGAATCGCGGCGAGTTACGAAAAATTAGCACCTTTAAGCTCTTTCGAATAACGAGATTCAAATTGCACGCGCCCCGATGCTCCCTAAACGCTCGAACTTACTCACCAGAACGATTTGGGGTCAAGTTTCGAGCACCTTTTCACAATGCAAGCGGCGCATCGCGATGCAATTTCGCGCGGAGAGAGAAAGAAATTCCTCAGACGGTACCTTCTTTTTTGAAATTTAAAAAAAATACCACGGTAATGGCTTGGGGAAGAAAAATCGATTCCTTTCCTAGAATTTCTGCAAGATCGCTATTTTGAAAATAATCTAATTTTATTTAACAGTAGAACTATCGAAGTGGTCGAATTGAGTAAAATGAATGTTCGTAATTTTTAATAAAAATTGTGAAAAATTTACTCGACTGGATTTCTGAAAATTTAGCCAAGTCTTCTAGAAGAGAATGAGTAAACATTTATTTTCATTAGATTGTACATTTTGTCAAGTATCTGTTTTAATTTGGTACAAATAAATACACTATAATTATTGGTAGTTCTAGTGTTGAATTGGCAAGAAATCGATGAATCTACACAAGGTTTCATGCTTAAAAAAAATCGACTCCTTTCTTAGAATTTTTGTAAAATGGAAATTTTGAAAATAATCTGCAGTTTCATTTAACAATAGAACTATCGAAGTGCTCGAAGTAAGCAAAATGAATACTCGCAATTTCCAATAAAAGTTGTGAAAAATTTACTCGACTGGATTTCTGAAAATTTAGCCAAGTCTTCTAGAAGAGAATGAGTAAACATTTATTTCCATTATATTGCAAATTTCTTCAAGTATCTATTGATTTAATTTCTTTGGTATAAAATAAATACACTATAATTATTGGTAGTTCTAGTGTTAAATTGTTCAGAAAACGATGAATCTATACAAGGATTCATGGCTTTAAAAAATTGATTCTTTCTTACAATTTCTGCAAGACTGAAATTTTGAAAATAATCTATAATTTTATTTAAATTTGTCAGAAATCGACGAACCTACAGAAAATATCACGAATCAAGTCAGTAAAGAAAATGGTTAAAAAAAAATCGATTTCTTCGCTACAATTATTGAAAGACTGAAATTTTGAAACTGATCTATAATTTTATTTAAATCAGTCAGAAATCGACGAACCTACAGAAAATATCACGAATCAAGTCAGTAAAGAAAATGGTTAAAAAAAAATCGATTTCTTCGCTACAATTATTGAAAGACTGAAATTTTGAAAATGATCTATAATTTTATTTAAATCAGTCAGAAATCGACAAATCTACAGGAAGTATCATGAATCAAGTCAGCAAAGAAAATGGTTTTAAAAAAATCGATTCCTTCGTTACAATTATTGGAAGACTGAAATTTTGAAAATGATCTACGATTGTATTCAAATCAGTCAGAAATCGACGAATCTATTTAAATACGTAGCCATGTGGTTACAGTGGGAACGAAAGGGTTAACGTAGGAATGGAATTAAAATTCCCTGGCAGGCTTCGAGGCGAGAATAATTGTCCCGTTGGGTTTTGCTTTTAGTTGAGTATTTAGATGTAGTACACGACTGAAGAATTTCGCTCGTAGAGTGCAAAAATACGATGGGCCAATTTCGCTGCCAACAGTTCTAAGATAATTGTAGTCGAATTGCTAAATCTGTGGAAGTTTCGACTGATCTATCAGAAATGAACTATTTCGCGAAAGATTCGTTAATATAGGAATTCCATTTCGTTTCCAATCTTCTGACATAACTAAAATATTTGTACCACAACTGCTTGTATCCCCTCTTAAGTCCATTGTGGTAATTATAGCGTGCCACTGAACTTGCCTCGTTAATTTTCATTGTTCATTAACTCGTTGACCGTAGCATCGTGCATATATGCATTATGCTAATATTTCGGTAACTCTGACGACTTTCTTTCAGCCATGAAATTCAAATACGAGATAATGTTATGTGAAAATCCAATGCTACGAAAGTTGTGACTACAGTTTGATCGTAATTGTGTTTTGTTTAAGACTTTGATCTATAAATCGAAGAATGGTAAATATATGATTTTTATCTGGGCAGTTAAAAAGTGTAAATTACGAAGAAACGCATTAATCTATTTAGAGTCGACGGTAACATATGTGTACACGATGTTCTAAAGGCAATAATTTCGTGATGTGTAATATATGAGGCCATGAGAGCTAAATCGGACTAATCCCACAAGCCTTTGCTTTGAACGATGGCATGATTCTTTTGAAATAATGATCGCATTACAGAATTAGTTCCACATAGTTGCACCGGTGTTAACTGTAAAGGTTTACAAGTATGTCAAATTTACATTGATCTTCTTATGTGAACTTGATTATTCTAAAACTGTGCTAAATTATATATTATTTACAGAAATTATGAGTCTAAAACGTTATACACTGGTTGACGAAACCGAATGATCGAGGATTTGCTTACTGTTAGCATAAAAAAATTTAATTATATATTCTTCATTTTTTAAAATAGTGTCCTATAATTTTATCCTACAAATTGGAAAATTTGAGAAATCTTACAATTTGTTGTTTGTTTCTACTATATTAAAAATATCAAATAAATCAGAATCCGAGATCCTACGGTTAAGTTTAAATAAAATTGTTTGAAATACGCCGAAACATTGCGTGATCAACGATTGCAAGGCAACTGAGAAATACAATTCTTGAATGCCGGTAGGCGTTTCTGTAGCCAGTTATCTCGAGCCAATTAAACGTATAAATTTGAATCGTTTCGGTCGCGGAATTCTCCTGTACAAGAGCCCCACTTTAACGAAGACTTCGAAGGTACGTCGAAGGTGCTATTTTAATACCGATGCACGCGAAATATTATCGAACCCCGGAACTTTAGTAGCCGGCACGAGAAGCCGAATATCAGCCACTGCGAACCAGCCACGTATTAAAAGTTTCTTTTTCCCTCGAAGCTGGTCGAAGCTTTTAAGGGCCAGCGTAATAGATTCCGCAACTTTCCCTATAATCTGCTGAAAAACTTGGAAAGAATCGCGGCTGCACAGCCAACGAACCGCGATCTCGATACTCGAATACCCGAAGATCGTCGATCTACGAATTTTTTAGACGGAAAATGAAAAGCACTCTATCGCATAAATATTCACCATCAAATCTTAACGTCACGAATTACTTAAAAAAATATTAATAATAATTAAGACATAAATACATCTTCAGGAAATAATTATCCGAAGATGGTCGATCTACGAATTTTTAAACTTTAACGTCACGAATGGAATCGCAAATAATTAACCGATACCTTCTGCGTCAATTAGTATACTCTCGTAGAACTTGCATTTTGTCGTGAAAATTGTAATAATACACGAATTATTAAAAATCGTAGACGAAATAAAAAAACCAAGTCACTATTCTATACAGGGTGTTCGGCCAACCCTGGGAAAAATTTTAAGGGAAGATTCTAGAGGCCAAAATAAGACGAAAATCAAGAATACTAATTTGTTGATGGAGGCTTCGTTAAAAAGTTATTAACGTTTAAAGTTTCGCTCGAATTGAATTTTTTTCTAGAAAATGGGCAGGATTTCGGAGGTATGTGTATTCACCAAAAATAATTGTAATTGATTCCCGCAACCGAAAATAATTTTTCCAAAACAATTTGTAATATTTTTTTCCATCGAAAAATTTCACACCTTTTCGAATTTTTTTCTAGAAAATGGGTAGGATTTTATGAGTATGTCTATTTACCAAAAATGATTATAATTAACCGCAGCAACTAAAAATAATTTTTTTAGAACGATTTGAAGTTTTTTAATTTAGTCGAAAAATTTCACACCTTCTCGAATTTTTTTCTAGAAAATGGGTAGGATTTCAGAAATATCTCTATTCACCAAAAATTATTGTAGTAGACCCCTTCAACCGAAAATAATTTTTTCAGAACGATTTAAAACACATGAAATATTAGGGGAATCATTCATTCATGATCAGACATTATATTTTCGGTAAGGAATTTTTTTCTCGAAACTGGGTAGGATTTCGGGGGTATGTGTATGCATAAAAAATGTTTGTAATTGAGCCCCACGACCGAAAATAATTTTTCCAGAACGATTTGAAATTTTTTAATTTAATTGTTAATAACTTTTTAATGAACCCTCAGTCAAGAAATTGATATTCTTGATTTTCGTCTTATTTTGGCCTCCAGAATCTCCCATTCATATTTGCCCCAGGAATGGCGGAACACCCTGTATAGAAGATGTTCAGAAGCTCGTGAATCGTCAAAATGGCGGCGAGCTTGGAAGAGATAAATCAGGTTTTGCTACGTGTAGCGGCGCTAATTACCGAGAAAATTCGTTTTCGAGAGCAACGGTTCGAGATTTCGTGTATTCGAAAGCTCCTCGACGATGGGCTATGAGTGACGCGACGTCAGGTCGCGTGTAATTGGACCGAATTCCTAGGATTCCGTGCCCGGTTGTCGTTTACGGAGTCGCTCATCCCGGTTGCTCGCACCTCGCGCGCGATTCGCGAGATCGTTCCACGGTTCCCGCGGTGTTTGTTAGACATTTAATTGCTTTGAATCGTTTAACTTCGAGAAACCGCGTGCACTTGAATTAATTTCGTCCGTTGCCCGGGCACCAGAGACAGGTTGCAAACCCGACTAAATGACTGAGAACGCGGTCGAATTAACGCGTGTTCGCTCGAGCGCGAGCCCTAACGACGGTCGTTCGATCTTTAAGGAATTCTGTTGCATAATGCTCTTGTTGCGGAAACTGTTTAGTATTAATTTAATGAAGATTGAAGAACAAGTTTACCACTCCATGTGCAACACATGCGTTCCACGCTGCGCAGAATGACAATTATTTGTTCGTCATCTTTCACGCAATACTTGCACTTCTATTTATTTGTATCGAAGTATCCAGGAAGATTTCTCGTGGAAATATAAATCCAAAATGTAGAATAAAATTTCTTTATACGACACTACCATTTCTGAGATAATTGTATTTGAAAATTTATTGAATACTAATTCAGTGCACTGAAACTTTTACAAAAAACGATACTGTCAATTATGGGCATTCAAATACAAACTTCAACCACTCCTTTAGAAATTAATTAACATACTTAACGTTCAAGAAATTTTTTGTACAAACAATAACGTAAGAATCGTAAATTAAACAACAAAATCGTTTGAATAAAACATTTTCAAACGTTCTCATAAATATAGATCGAAAAATTGTGCACACATGTACAGGTATTTGTAGACTACAAATCATGAAATTTTCGGTTACAAAGGACGATAAAAAGAAAGAATATTCCACCAAGCAAGCTGTTTTACCGTTTAGTAAATTCTGTTTTCGAATATTCTAGCAAAGAACGCTGTGTACTGGATTTTAATGACCGCATCTTGTCCGACAGCCGAGTATTACCGAGTACAAAGAGCGATAATCATACTTACGTACACGCAAACACAAACGTTACTCTACAGCGTGGCAATTGTGGAATATCGCATTACGAAATTCGGTGACAAAATTCTCTGCATGTGGGTAATTGTATTTTCAAACGTTCTCGCGCAGAATTGTTCGCGAAAGTTTCGTAGGATAGAGAGTTGTATGGATTACTGATCGTGAAACTACTGTAACGTTTGGACGACAAGAATAATAAGATGATTATGGCTATTCGAACGCGTGTATTGCGCCGCAGCGTAATCATTTGTTGAATACCTCGTTATGAGAGTTTCAAGGCAGTTCTGTAATCTTGTTCCGTTCTTCCTGAATTTTGGAAACGCGTTGCATTGCAAATTAATGGGGGACTGTCGTCAACTTGAAACCTGAAATGTTTATTTCAAGATTCTTGAACGCGACAGTAACTAAACTATGCATTTTGTCATTCGAATCAGAGCGTTCTATTGATTTATTTATTATTCGTTATTAATGGAATATATTTTATATTAGGATATATTGCTACCAGAAGTTATCTTACGTTTCATAGTATCAAAAAATTGCAATAAATGACTCTGCGACTGTAGACGTTGGCAAGATCCAATAATCTTGTTACAAAGTCAGCAAGTTTTAAGTCTACGAGAAAATGAAAATTGAATTTCGAAACCACCATTTATCTCTTCAGGGTCGAATTATTTTTCGTCTTCTTCCTACGTCAAATTTTGATATTTTATTTTTAATATGTGTGTTCTTGGTAAAATTATCGAGCGTTGGATTTCTACTAATAAACAATAAATCAGCTTTTGCTTCGAAGCTAACTTTTAACGATTATACCCAGTAATTAACATAACTGCAATACTAAACTGAAACGCGTATAAAACACAAATAACAATCTATTTCTTTGGATGAATTAATTATTAGCCTTATCATAGTATATTCTCGAACTCAATCAATACAAATCATATAAGCCATCACTATCTGTTGCGACGTAATTCAAATATTAATGATTCTAAATTATAATTTTAGACTCTCGACGATTCTGTTCGTTTCTAGGGAATTGATTTCGAACCCCGTTAGAAACGCGCGCTAATTACAATCTCTTCGAGGCAAGGATTAATTCAAGTTATGAGCAAGCATTCATAGAAGCTTATGCTAAATTCGTTCTAGCGAAACACAATGCTCGGAATGATACGCAAGGCCAGATTATTGAAGAACGCTCAAGCACGAGCTAGGAATACAATATCTTCGGATCGTGAGAGACCCTGAAGTTAGTCCTATCTACATAACTGTCTTAATTATCTTCTGATACAGTATTGTTAGACTCGCACCCTTCCACCTGTTACGCAAGGACGAATCTACTTCGCCCTACATGCGTATTACACACGCCTTACAACAATGTACTACGAAGCTTACACCATTTAATTAAACGAATCGATAAAGCTTGATTCTTGGAATAATTTCATTTCCATATAATAATTTTTCCACGTTACACAAGTTTTTTGTCAAGTGGAAGATGACTCGATTTAGAGTCGAAATTTTCGTTTTGAAATAAATTCAATATTAATGTTACAGTGTCATAGATGTAAACTAATAATGTGTGGACAATCGTAATACCAGAATGTCACAGATGTAAGCAAACAACGCGTGAACAGTGCTTGTTTACATCTGTGACCTTCGTGAACAGTGTTTGTTTACAACAGTGACCTTCGTGAACAGTGTTTGTTTACAACAGTGACCTTCGTGAACAGTGTTTGTTTACATATGTGACCTTCGTGAACAGTGTTTGTTTACATCTGTGACCTTCGTGAACAGTGTTTGCTGTTTACAAATACATTTTTAAATACGAAATTTTCGTTTCTTTTCTATTACTTTGAACTCTGAACTTTTCTAAACGAGAATGTTATTTCTACGTACGATGAAGTACTACATTAACATAGTTTGTGCAGGCAGATATCTCCAAGAAATTGATCGTGCAAATATATTTTCGAGCCACCATAGATATCCAAATTGTATTCGTGTTCGAAAAGTCGCAGAGTCATGTTCCAGCGAAGTAAACTAAAATAAAAATCGCTATCGTTCGAACGTAACGAGCGTGAACAGTCGCGTGCAGCTTCGATTCCGCAGGAATTCAGTTTCAAAACTGGGATTCGCTTCTGCCCCGAAGCAGAACGTTCGCCGGCCGCGTGCGGAATTCGAACTGGGCCAAAGAAAATTCTCGCGCGCGGGAACGTTAATTCGCGCGGCCGTCGTAACGCGGTTCCGCCGCTCGAAAACAAAAAAGAGAGGGGAGAAAAAAAGAAAGTAATAATATCGCACGAACTGCCATCAAAAACGCCTTTAACGTTCGCTGGAATGGATCGCGAGCGTCGATAGAACGCGTAATTTTTGTCGAGCACGATGTAATCGGCGAAGCGTGGATCTGCCTGTGTAGCTTGGCGACCAAGCGCGACACAGAGACGACCAGATTGATTTTCATTCGAGTAATAGACAATGAATGCACGACTCCCTATACCGATTTATTCGCAACGTTTACTCGATTGTACAGCCGTTCGAGGAGGCTGTTGTTCGATCAACGCGAATCGTAATTCAAATTGTTGTTTTTCTTCGCTAACGTTTGTTTACTTTGTATATTTATTATTCGAAATTTAATAATTTTTGTGAAAACTAGTATATTCGACGATTCGTTCATCTTAGAAGTATGTTCTAATTTTAGATATGTTGAAGTCCATGTAATACTAAGGGGAGTTTAGGTCATTTTGTTGGCTTTGTAATTGTTAGAAAAGTACGTAATCTCTTCATACGAGTAATTTGATAATTTTGGTGGGAACTGATATATTCGACGATTCGTTCATCTTAGAAGTATATTTTAATTTAGATATGTTGAAGTCCATGTAATACTAAGGGGAGTTTAAGTCATTTTGTTGGCTTTGTAGTTGTTAGAAAAGTACGTAATCTCTTCATACGAGTAATTTGATAATTTTGGTGGGAACTGATATATTCGACGATTCGTTCATCTTAGAAGTATATTTTAATTTAGATATATTGAAGTCCATGTAATACTAAGGGGAGTTTAAGTCATTTTGTTGGCTTTGTAATTGTTAGAAAAGTACATAATCTCTTCCTTAAAAGTACGTTCATATTGGAATATGATGTAATTCATGGGATATTAGTGGAAGTTTGAATCATTATCAAGTAGTTTTCGAAATTGTTTAAAAAATACGAATCTTCAAAGTTGATAATTTTCCCTGATTTTTACGAATTTTTATCTCTGTAACCGTTCGAGGTACGACCTTTTCATTTTTTTAGTTGTAATCGTAAAAGATTGCCCTTTTTGATCATTTTTTTTACTCGTAAAGTTATTTTTACAGTACAGGAACACCAACATTTTTGTATCTTCATGTTTAAAATATTTTTAGTACAAAAATATCCTCGTATTGCAAAAATGACTTTATGAATAAAAGAAGAAATTAATTTGAAGGAACAATCTGTTATAATTAAAACTAAAAAAAATAAAAAGGTCGTATTTCGAACTTTTGCGAAGATAGTTTTTGTAAAAATTGGTGAAAACTGTCAACTTTGAAAGTCTGTATTTCTTTAATAATTTCAAAAACAGCAAAATGATGACTTAGACCCCAGTATTCCATATACGACAACATATTTCAATTTGAACTTATTTTTAAGGGATAGATTATCTGTTTTTTTAACAATTTCAAAAACAGCAAAGTGATGACTTAAACCCTCTCTAATATCATATGAACTATTATAAAATATTTCAATTTTAACGAAATCTCTGACAGCGAACAGGTACAAAAGCGATCAACTTGGCATGGAATGATCAAGTATATAATATAGAAAATTTTCCACGTCCCTTATCATAATTATTTTGTAAATAAGATGGAGAAGAAGAAGCTGTAACGATCCTTCGATGGAACCAATCGACGTGGCTCTAAACAAGAAAAAAACAAGCCTGCATTGTAAAGACCGTGACGCGATAAATTTGATAAAAACGTTGGAATTGTCGAAGCGGTGATCGAAACTTTTGTTAAAATTTTAGATAGTCTTCTTCTATCGAAGCAACGGTTTGTCAAATATTTTCCTAGGCGCGGTCCTCGCCGATACCAGTCGGTTTTATTTCTGTCGTGCCACGGGAACGTATTCTGGGCCACTGTGCGGTGTCTCGTTTGCGTGAATTGTTTGGTTCGTTGGTTGAATGTATCGCGGGACGAATCGATGGGAGTACCGACGCGCGAGAATGATTCGCGTCGACGCATCGGAATCGTTCCCGTCCGTTCGGGAACGGAGAAGGAGGAACGCGACGAAAGGGAGCCCGATTGGAAAATAATTCGAAAAATAAAATTGTCGCGACGCTCAAAGGACACGGGCGCCCGTTGAATCGCGACCAGGGCTCGTATTTAGGACGTTTTCGCGCGGCATTGTGCGACATCGGGAACGCGAATCGAACTACACACTATGGACCAACGATCCCAGTGTTCGCGTTTCTCTTTAGAACTCTCGACGTTCCCACGTCCGATTACTCTGCAATTGCCACGACAACCAGAAGAAATAAATGTCAATCTCCGTGTGATTCGAGAAGAGACTTGTTACATTTGTTTGCAGTGGGAAATTTATTCGAACTTGAACACTTTCAACCATGCGTTTCGTTTGGTTGAGTAACAAAATATATTTCCGTGTGGAAAGCTCAATGTTTACTCGACAAAGACAGGCAACTTTTCTTTCGAATTTTTTATTTGTTCGTTGTTAAATACTTCTTTTTACTTATGACTTAAACACTTTCAACCACGCGTTTGGTTTGGTTAAACAAGAAAATATATTTTTGCGTCGAAAACTCAATGTTTACTCGACAGAAACAGGCAACTTTTCTTTCAAATCTTGTATTTGTTCGTTGTTAAATACTTCTTTCTACTTATGATAAAAGTTGTCATTTTTACTTAACGAGAAATGGATAGATGTTTATCTTCGAAATTTCTATTTAAAGAATTTTGCTCGTCGCCGTCACGCGAATTGCTAGCAAATTCTTCATGCAACTTTGTGGATGGAGAACCAGAGAATATTAGATGCTTAAATGTTTCAAAATTTTGAACGTATCATTATATATTGTTATATGTAATGTTTAAACGAAGAAACAAGTTCTACATGTTTCCATTGCAATTTTTTATTTTTATATTATCAATATACAAATATACAAGGTGTTCGGTTACCTCTGGGAAAAATTTGAATGGGAGATTCTAGAGGCCAAAATAGGACAAAAATCAAGAATACAAATTTTTTAATTGAGGCTTCCTTACAAATTTATTAACGTTTAAAGTTCTACATCGATCAGAAATTTTTTTGGCGAAATTAAAAAATTTCAAATCATTCTGAAAAAATTATTTTCGGTCGCGAGGCTCGATTACAATCATTTTTGGTGAATACACATACCCCTGAAATCCTACCCCCTTTCGAAAAAAAATTCGATAGGTACTGAAATTTCTAGACGAAATTAAAAAATTTCAAATCATATTAAAAAAATTACAATTAGTTGCAGGGGTCAATTACAATCATTTTTGGTCGACAGACATACCCCCGAAATCCTACGCAGTTTCGAGAAAAAAATTCATTACCGAAAATTTCATGTCTGACCATACGATTGAGATGTTTCACTGAAATTTCAAGCAAATTTTTAAAACGTCATAACTTCTGAACGGATTGGCCGATTTTCATTTTCAAAAATGCAAACAACGCGTATTTTAATGAAGAATCTGAAGAAATTCCAAAAATATTCGAAAAGTTCTTCCTTAACACCGTGAAGTGGGGGAAAACACCATAAAAATGGCCCAATCTTCAAACGTCCATAACTTCTACAATAGTGAATATATTTTAATGAAACTTTTTTCTGAACTAGAGCTCATGGGTACCTACAAAAAAGTATTAGACAAAATTTTCGTAGCGAGTCAAACAAAATGACTAAAAATGAAAAACGAATTTTTAAGAAAAATGTACAGGAGGTAGGTGTCTAAATTTTTCGACAAAACAAAATTTGTTCAAATCGTTCTGAAAAAATTATTTACGGTTCCGGGGGTCAATTACAAGCATTTTTGGTGAATAAATATACCCCCGAAATCCTACCCACTTTCTAGAAAAAAATTCAAGAAGGTGTCCAAATTTTTCGACGAAAAAAATTTTTCAAATCGTTCTGGAAAAATTATTTACAGTTCCGGGGGTAAATTGCAAGCATTTTTGGTGAATAGACATATCCCCGAAATCCTACCCAGTTTCGAGAAAAAAATTCGTTACCGAAAATATAACGTCTGATCATGAATGAATGATTCCTCTGATATTTCACGTGTTTCAAATCGTTCTGAAACAATTATTTTTCAGTTAAAGGGGTCAACTACAATAATTTTTGGTGAATAGACATATCCCCAAAATCTTGCGCATTTTCGAGAAAAAAATTCAGTACAGACGGAACTTTGAACGTTAATAACTTTTTAACGAAGCCTCCATCAACAAATTGGTATTCTTGATTTTCGTCTTATTTTGGCCTCTAGAATCGCTTATCAAAAATTTTCCCAGGGTTGGCCGAACACCCTGTATACTAATAACGCAATATATGTATTACTAAACACTTTATGTGAGTGCATTAGGAACAGACTTTATATACAGGCTGCATTCTATGACGTACCGAGACTTATAGTTGAAGTTCGAAATAAGTTGTGAGTGCAAGAAGCGACGCATTACCTATTAAATACCATTTATTGAATTTTGAGAGCGACTGTCAACAAATGTAGCGAACACCTTGCGTGTTTTATTTAGTGGATGTACGCAAAAATATATTACACATATTTCGTACACAGTAGTTTGCAGAACAAAATGCGCGGAGTATGCAGTCTGCACTCTACATATTATGCATATTCCGATGGCATTTCGTTGCGATTTATGTGACTCGTCGTATACAGATGCGCGTACCGATGTTCGTTCTCGAAAGGCAATGAAATATATTTCACGAATACTAGTCAAAAGAGAACGAAACGTTATTCAAATGTTTTAAAAGCTCAAATTTCATACGCTGTAACGCCACCGACTTTGTCGATCAAAATTTAAATAAAACGTGAATCTAATGATTTTTTATTCTTCATCCGTTTCTGAAAGCTCCGCTAAAATTAATGTGTAACAGTTTGAACGGTTCTTTTATCAGTAATTATGCAAAATGTAAATACTAGTCGAAAGGGAACGAAACGTTATTCAAATATTTTAAAAGCTCAAACTTCATACGCTGTAACGCCACCGACTTTGTCGATTAAATTTTAAATAAAACGTGAATCTAATGATTTTTGATTCTTCATCCGTTTCTGAAAGTTTCGCTAAAATTAATGTGTAACAGTTTGTACTCATGTAATAAGTAAATTTCAGGTACTTGGTACGAATTCTCAAATACGTTTGAACGAGTACTCGATACCAATATAATTATCTATTGCAAATGTATTAAATGCAAGAATAATTTTGCAAAAGCATTGGAACGATGTTTGGTACTTGTAAATTGTCGTGTATAGTGTTTTCGTATACTGTTTCTTATTATACTGCAGTCGCCAATAACTTTCGATGATCAACGCGACGTCGAACGTTGTTTGGAAAGAAGGAAAAGAAATCGAACTTTCAAAGAATTACAGAATGTAATCGACGGTATCGATGGCAGCTCCCCGTCGCTACTTCTCAGAGTAAATTTCACGCGTCTATTTTTCTTAAGCTCCGCTCTACTCGTCAGAGTAAATTTCACGGCCGTCTACTTTTTCACGAGCTTCGCCACTCGTCGGAGTAAATTTCGCGCCGTCTAATTTTCATCGGCGTCGCTGCTTTGCCCGGGCGTTAATTTTCGCGAGTCTATTTTTCTTTGAACGTTGAAAGGATACACGACGTCCCGGCGCGCCCAATTGCTCTCGCGCGACAACGCGAAGAAATAGCGCGTTCGTAGTATAAATAAAAAAAAAAAAAAAAAAAAGAGGAAAAAAGAAAAGAGAAACAATAGAGACCCGCGGAACGTTTGAAATTTACGCGAGGCGAATTCTTATTCCGATCGTTTCCACGTTTAAATGACATCAGAAATTCAAATGGAGCCACGTTCCGTGGCTGGTACGTGTGTTAAGCTCGTCGCGTCCATTTTTCTGGAATTTTAAAACGATCCTCGTCGCGGCTCGATCGACGCTCCCGACGTTTCCGCGCGCGTACGCGGGCTTAACGAGGGACGCGTTTTACGGAAACCCTCCAAGCCCGCGTACGGACTACGTTTTATCCAATTAACGTCCTCCTCCGGTGGCTAAGAAGACGAAGAAAGGGAAAAGAGGCCGCTCGAAATGCCGTGAAATTAGGAGGAACGTCCACGTTCGCGAGACGGAAACGGCGCCTCGGATGCGTCGAGCAGAGTTGGGCGAAATTTTATACGCCCCCGAACAGAACAACCAGTAAAACAGACTCAGAATTCTCAAAGTTTGTCGAATGCAAGATAAACGATACTACACTATTATTGAAATTGCAATTCATAATTTTCAAATCGACCGCCATGTTGCGAGGTCACTTTGGACGAAACGGCGCCAAAATTAAAACTGAACATTGAAAATGTACACGGGGTGTTCGGCCATCCCTGGGAAAAATTTTAATGGGGGATAAGACGAAAATCAAGAATATCAATTCCTTGGCGGAGGCTTCATTAAAAAATTAAATTAAAAAATTTCAAATCATTTTGAAAAAATTATTTTTGGTTGCGGGATTCAATTACAATCATTTTTGGTGAATACATATACCCCCGAAATCCTACCTACTTTCGAGGAAAAAATTCGAGTAGGTACTGAAATTTTTAGACGAAATTAAAAAATTTCAAATCATAATAAAAAAATTATATTTAGTTACAGGGGTCAATTATAAGCATTTTTGGTGAATAGATATACTATCAAATTTCTACGTGCTTTCTAGAAAAAAATTCCTTACCGAAAATATAATTTCTGGCCAGAAAAGTCCGCCCCAATTTTCATGTAAGTCTTCAAAACTTCATAACTTCTGAACGGATTGAAGGATTTTAATGTTTCGAAAGGCAAACGACGCGTATTTTGATGGAGAATACTACCTTGATCAAAAAGTTTTAGGACTTTATTTATAAAATCGAAAATACAAGTTTATTCGTCCAAATCGATATGGTCCCCTTCAAAGTACTCCCCATCGACTGCAATGCACTTGCGCCAACGCTTTATCCAATCCTCGAAACACCGCTGGTACTCAATTTTCGGTATGTCCATCAGAGCCGTCTTCGATTTTGTCATGACCTCATCTCGGGTACTGTAACGCGTTCCGCGAAGCGGTTTTTTAAGTCGGTTGAACAGGAAAAAGTCGCAGGGAGCCAGATCTGGTGAATTTGAAGGCTGCTGGATAGTATTCGTGTTGTTTTTGGTCAAAAACTCACGGATAAGGATCGCATTGTGCGCCGGTGCGTTATCGTGGTGCAAAATCCACGAGTTGTTTGCCCACAAATTCGGTCTTTTTTGACGAATTGCTTCGCGCAAACGTCTCATAACGCCCAAATAATATTCTTTGTTGACTCCCTGTTTTTCTGGCAAGAATTCTTGATGCACAACACCATAGTAATCCATGAAAATCGTGAGCATCGCCTTCTTTCTTGATTGAAAACGACGTGGTTTTTTCGGTCTCGGCTCTTTCGGTGCACGCCATTCACTCGCTTGATGTCTGGATTGTGTATCATATTCATAAATCCACGTCTCGTCTCCAGTGATGATACGTTTAATAAATGTTAGGTCGGATTCGGCCTTGGAAATCATGCCTTTCGCGATTTCAACGCGGTCCTTTCTTTGCATGAAATTGAGGTCTTTCGGCACCAGTTTTGCAGCGACACGTCTGAGGCCCAAATCACTAACCAAAACGTCTTGAACGGATCCATAAGCGATGTTCAAGTCCTCTGCCAGCTCTCTGATGGTCAATTTGCGGTTTTCGGACAACATTTCTCTAATTTTATCGATGTTTTCATCGGTTTTCGACGTCGACGGCCTGCCACTGCGTTTGTCATCCTCGACCGACTCACGACCACTTCTGAAGCGTTCGTGCCATCGAAAAACGTTTGATCTCGAAAGAGTATCGTTGCCAAAACACTTCTCCAACATATCTAAGGTCTGCGGGCCGTTAAATCCGTTTTTTACACAAAATTTAATGCAAACTCGTTGATGCTCAAATGATGCCATTTTAAAATCGAAAACACGAACAAAGGAGATGTACTCAGCACAGCGTAACTTTTACAAATATCAAGCTATGACGCTGAAATTGGAAGGAAGTGTTAATGATAGATATGGTAACCTAACAGCAATCGGGTGATTGACAGCGACACACGGTGGACAGTCCTAGAACTTTTTGATCAAGGTAGTATGTAGAAATTCTGACAATACTGAAAAACTTGTTCCTTGACCCGCGTAAAGTGAAAAAACCCCCAT
Organism: Colletes gigas; assembly: GCF_013123115.1. NCBI lineage: Eukaryota > Metazoa > Arthropoda > Insecta > Hymenoptera > Colletidae > Colletes > Colletes gigas. The sequence goes on from NW_025106646.1 coordinate 2,062,743, forward strand.
AAAAATAGTTCGATTTTCAAACAGCCATAACTCCTACGATACTGAATATATTTAATTGAAACTTTTTTTTTGAAATAGAGCTCGTAGGTACCTACATAAAAGTATTAGACAACTTTTCTGCAGGGCGTCAAATAAAATGATTAAAAATGAAAAACGAATTTTTAAGAAAAATGTAGTCTAAATTTTTCGTCGCAAAAAAATTTGTTGAAAACGTTCTAAAAAAATTATTTACGGTTCCGGGGGTCAATTACAAGCTTTTTTGGTAAATAGACATACCCCCGAAATCCTACGCACTTTTGAGAAAAAAATTCGCATAGGTGTTGAAATTTTTAGGTGAAAAAAAAAGAATTTCGAATCGTCTTCGAAAAATTATTTTTAGTTACAGGGGTTAATTACAAGCATTTCTGGTAAATAGACATACCCCCGAAATCCTACGCAGTTTCGAGAAAAAAATTCAAGTAAGTGCTGAAGGTTTTGGGTGAAAAAAAAAGAATTTCGAATTGACTTGGAAAAATTATTTTTAGTTGCAGGGGTCAATTACAAGCATATTTGGTAAATAGACATACCCCCAAAAACCTACGCATTTGTGAGAAAAAAATTCGTGTAGGTGGACAAGTTTTGTTAATAACTTGTTAACGAAGCCTCCATCAACAAATTAGTATTCTTGATTTTCATCTTATTTTGGCCTCTAGAATCTCCCATTAAAATTTTTTCCACGGATGGCCGAACACCCTGTATATTTTTATATATTCGTGCGTGATGCATTTTTAAATTGTTATCTGGGTAGTTATTTCGCCCATCCCTGACGTTGAGCAAGATTTATGCGAGCGCGTACGCGTCGTGGTGTATAGTATTCCAGATGTGACGCGAATGTAACGTTGATGTGAAGAACGAAAAAAAAAATAAAGAAAAATAGATAAATGAGAAATGAAGAGATAGAAAAGGGTAAGAAACAAGGGAGGAAACTCACCGAGCGTCGGCGTCGTGTAGTCCCAGCTTTCTGCGTCGTTCTTGTAAACGTTCAGCTTTGTAGGCTGGAAAAAGAACAGAAAGATCAATTTATTTCGGCAGGACAAAGGACCTAATTAAAATCATCGTTTCACGTCCAGTATAAACGAAACGAAAATTATAAATGACTATTATTCAAAATATAGGTCACATTTATATTATCGATATTTTTGATACCTCCAAAAATGTATTATCGAATGTTCTAAAATTTTATAAACATGTAGGTATTTTTCTAATCTGGAGAATAGACTTTATATCGAGCTTAACCAAACTTGAAGCGTTCCTATATAAATTTTATTAAAATGTACGAAGTTCTTTGATTTTTCTTACATTAAAAATGTATTTACGTTACGTGTTACTTTGACAATATTAATCAAAACATTAATTTAAAAGAAACTACACAAATAAATTATTGAAATTAACTACGTATAAAAACTACTTATATAGTACATTTTTCTTTATGCCCTGTTTATATTTTTTATTATTTGTTTATTATACTATTTCCGAAGAAAAGTAAAATAAAAAGATTGAAATTTGTTTAGACGAAGTGGTTTATACATTAATAAAACTACAGGTACAATATGATAACATAATAATACATTAACTCCCAAGAAAGTGCAACTAACAAGTAAATAAAAGTATTAAAAAGAAAACAGAATCTGTCAAAAATGTCATTTAAATAATTTCGATCTCACTTAATAGAAGAAAAAAGTTGAATATACAGAATTTTCTACTATAATTTATATATATTTACATTCAATAACCTAACAAACATTGAAATAACAAATACCATATGTGCCTATTTAAAATTGATGTCTAGGCTTAGTTACAACTGAAATTTAGTATCTAGTATTTGTTATAACCTTTAAACTTTATAAATCTGTTCGACAGTTATATGTGCAAATCCACGTACACGAAACGAAAAATATTGGACCGTGAAACGGCAAAATTTTTTTTTATTGCATCGTACCAGACAGCGCAACAGTATTTTCCAACTGTGTATTTGTTCACAAGTTTCGACTCTCTGACATTTTTTTAACAATAAACGTAGATCAATAAAACGAAAGCTGTAATCGTGAAACGATCGCGAAAAGCGTAGTCGAAATCGATCCGTGAAAATTTCATAAAAATTCACAAATAATATTCGCGATTAGAATTACGCAAGCCTCCTTCATAATTATAAATAGCAAAAGTATTCTGTGTTTAGACGAGCTATTTGTAATTGTTTCTATATTTCTGAAAGGTTCAGTTGCGACTCTTGCTCTAATAAAGCCAACAATGAATTCCATCGATAGGGAAATAGATTGACCTTATGCTGGCTGTCATTTAAAATTAGCTATGTATGTCATTTAGAGTTTTCCGTTCGCTTGTAAGCATCGACAAAGGCTATTGTGCATCAACCATTGAATTATTTCCGCGTTTCGATATGATTTCTATATTAACGCTCGCCTAGGATTAGCCTAAACCGAAATAGTAATAATTCCAGGTCGAACGTCGTTGAAATTTAACACATTGTATGTAGTCCCTATCGACGATCGTGTATAGAATTATTAGCACGAGAATTCAACGTGTACAGTCTATTTACCCGTGCTCTAAATTCTCGATTAGCCACAATCGTAAACTTCATAGCGTTTATTATCACATTTTTGCGAATATTAAGTCGAAAATAAACATTCAAATTATCAAGTTATAGGTATTTTTCTGCTTGCTTAGCCTCGATCCTTTTCAGTTTTGGACACAATTAACCTCTTCGATGCTAGTTTGGGGAAAATCTCAAATTTTTCTAAGCCCATGGACTTTCTAGATTTGTTTTATTTCATATTAATTCATTTTTTAACGCCAAAAACGATATATTTTTCATATGTTATTTTTGGTAAATTTTTTTTATGTCTAAAATATAGTGTATGAAAGGATGCTGAGTAATGTATCTTGCAAAGTGCACATAAAATCCGTTAAAAGGTTTGTTATCGTTTAGTTGACAAGTGTTTCGTACAGAAATTACCCAGGGAAAAGTATAAAAAGCAATTCGTTAATTAAGTAACAAAGTACATCTGCTCGATTATATACGCAACCATAAAGCTAATTGTACAGATTAAAATATTTATAATTCCAATGGGACAAGCTGCAGCTTGTCCAACTCGACCATCCACGATGCATTTTATTTATTATATTCGTATTTTCTCTATGTGACGTTTATTCGATACTGCAAAGCAAATTCGAGTGATTGGATGTGCTTCATGAAAAATGATGCATTTTTATTATTCTTCAGATTCTCTGATTTAGAATTACTTTATTATTCATATTTATTTTAACAGTGTCCTTAAAATATCACAAATTGTCAGATGTCAATTTTTATGAATATTAACAAAATCTGAAAACTATGTGTACTTCGTTGATGTTATTTTTCGACTTTAAGGGGCTATACCAGTGTAGTACATTTGAAAAATGGATTTTTTTTTTTTTTGAATTTTTTCAAAGTTTATACTCTCTAGAATGTCGTATTAAAATTCCAAGGTCGAATCTCAAATAGTTTAAAAATGGCAGCCTTCTAAAGAGTAGTTGCTGGCGTATCAGAAACGCGCTTATCGTCGCGAGAAAGAAACTTAGTCAACGCGTATTTACGAGGACTGTATACGTTTAGATTGTCATTATCTCCCTTGTTTAGTTCACTTGTAGCCACACCAGAAACCATATTGCAGCGTACTTATATCTCGTTTCGGCGTTACAACTCTTGCAGGTAAATACTGCAAAAAGATTATTGATACAGTTGTGAAATCATCCTACTGTAAGAGTTGTGAAGTATGGAAGAAGAAAAAAGAAAATAATCCCGAAGAATACGAAGAATGGCTCGCAGAGCACAATAATTGTGATCTAAATCACTCAGGGTCAGCTGCAAAAATGGAGGTTGATAGCGTAAAAGAAATGTTCAATCACTCGATTGATAAATATGGAATACAATATACGCGGTATATTGGCGATGGCGATAGTGCCACGTATAAAGGCATATTAAATTTAGACCCATACGATATCCCAGTGGAAAAACTAGAGTGCTACTTACACGTACGCTCCCGTCCATAAGTCACCGGACACTTACTCGTTTTCAGCAAAAGAATGATTAAAACACAGATACAACTCTCTAGCTTGATTTTATTGTTAATCTTGTAATATTTAGGTATTTTACGATAAAGAAGTAGTGGAGAAATGTCAAATATCTTACCGAAATGTCTTATATTTTCTTTTCGTCAATATATCCGCCGCGTGCGGCTATCACTGCTTGGACTAGTCGTGGCATCCTGTCGAGTAATTTTTTTAATTTTTCTGGATTTATTGTTGTCCAACTTTTTTGTAATAGTTCCCATAAATGCTTTTTTGATTTTGGACACACTTTGCGTACGTTTCTGTCTATTTCTTCCCATAATTTCTCTATTGGATTAAGATCGGGTGATTGCGGAGGCCATACCATAATTTTCAATTCATGATTATTTTCTAGGTCTTTTAAATAATTTGCACAAATTTTTGCGGTGTGTTTGGGATCATTGTCCTGCATAAATATAAAGTTTCGTCCTATTAAGCGTTTTCCAGACGGCACTGCATGGTCATGTAAAATTTGCAAATATTGTTCTTTCTTTAATATTCCCTCGATTTGCACTAAATCGCCAGTTTGATTTGCCCCAAAACAACCCCATACCATTACAGACTGACCCCCATGCTTAACGGTTGGTACAATACAATCGGGAATTAATTTTTCACTTTGTTTCCTACGCACATGGATTCGTCGTTTTGTACCAAACACCTCAAACTTCGACTCATCGGTCCACAACACCTTTTCCCAATCTTCAGCAGTGTAATCTTTATGTAATTTTGCCCACTGCAGCCTTTTTCTCTTATTTTGAGTCCTTAATAACGGTTTTTTAACTGCAACACACCCGCGAAGCCCTGCTTGCAAAAGACGCCGCTTAACTGTTGTCGTACCAATTGGATCCTCTCGATCTTTGTTAACTTCTGCCGCAATTTCTGTTGATGTCATCCTCCTGTTTCGTTTACTTAACGTTTGTATATAGCGGTCTTCATTTTCTGTTGTTTTTTTGGGCCGTCCAGTTCGTTTTTTATATTCAAAAGTATTAGTCTCTGTTAATTTTTTCACTGTATCATGCACTGTTGATTTCGGAATTTTAGTTTTTATTGCAATTTCCCGCACAGAATAGCCTTCTTTAGCAAGAGTAATAATACTCGAACGCTTTTGAATGGATAATTCTTTTCTAGAACTGCTCATACTGATCACATGCACTGTCAAACTTGAAATGAAGAAGAAACAGCGACTTCGCCTTCGCAGCTCCATGCTTATCTCTGTTTAGTCTAGAACTCCTCTCAAAGTGTTTATAAACTCTTTACAATGTTCCCAATATAGTCCTTTGATGGTTTTGAACGTCCAAAGCGAACAATTTATCCCAACATGTACCGAATGGAAATGTAACGAAATAAGTGTTTATGCATGCAGTTCCTTTTTTAAACTTTTATTTAAATAACTAATATTTATTTTTATTTTTATATACCGAAATTATCGTAAAATACCTAAATATTACAAGATTAACAATAAAATCAAGCTAGAGAGTTATATCTGTGTTTTAATCATTCTTTTGCTGAAAACGAGTAAGTGTCCGGTGACTTATGGACGGGAGTGTACAAAAAAGAATGGGAACGCGATGCCGCAATTTAAAAAAGCAAACCAAGGGCTTAGGAGGAAAAAGTAAGAGTACGGTGAAACTAACCGAAAAATTAATTAATAAATTACAAAAATACTATGGATTGGCGATTACCAGACACCAAGATAATGTTGACGAAATGTATAAGGAAATTTGGGCCACATTTTTTCATTTGTGTTCGACTGACAAGAATCCAAACCATGGAAACTGCCCAGCAGGCGCGGAGAGCTGGTGCACATATCGCAGAGCAGAGGCTCAAGGATTAGACATGTCGATATTCCAACACAACTATCGTCCTTTAGACCCACAGGTTGAAGAAGCTCTGAAGCCAATTTATACGGACCTAAGTAGACGTGATTTATTAGACAGGTGCAAGGGTCGAAACACCCAAAATAACAATGAAAGTTACAATGCCTTGCTTTGGCACTTTGCTCCAAAGCACCTCCACAATGGTTTAAAAACCATTGAACTTGCCAATTTTCTGGCTGTTGGAATCTTTAATGATGGTTTTCAATCTATATTGAAAATTTTACAAATAATGAAAGTTATTATTGGTCCCATTGCAAAGGAGTATGCCGACAAGAGAGATAGGAATAGAATTTACCGAGCGCAGTTACGACATCAGGCTGCTTCAAAAGAGAGTCGAGCAGCTCGAAGGAAAGCTACAGCGGCCCAGCAGGTACTGTTTGAGGAAGTGGGTTCATTATATGGATACGGAATAGCAGATTAACTTTTACTATGGTAAATATCGTTTTGTCACAATGAAATCAGTAACTTTAACTTTATACGCGTTTTTCTCCAAACGGTATATTTCAAATTTGCTGCAGCTCTAACTTGAATACAAATTATTGTATCGACTCGAAACTTTTTGCAGTGTATTCAGTATATGTTTTGTCATACCATGAACTAGGATTTTTTTGATTGGATGAAAAATATCAATTTGGCATTAAAAAAACCATTATTTTTTTAGGTTAAATTCACAATTTTTTTTAAAACTTCGCCAATTTGTCAAATTTTGATATTTTTCAAAAATCCTAGTTCATGGTACGGAGAATACTTTCTAGTTTAACAGCGTTTTTGTTATTTTTCATTTTAGTCACTCAGGCGGCGGCAATCACTGTAGCTGCGGAGCTACTTTTTTTTTTGAACCTCTGGGAGATAGCGCACAAGTCGCTTGTTTTTTATTATTTTTGTACCAAAAAATTATTCTAAATATTTGATTTGTTACTAAACACATACCTAAAGTTTAAAAACATTGACTGTAATATTTCTTTTAAAAAAAATTCCCGAAAATCATCTAATTTTAGAGCGATCACACTGGTATAGCCCCTTAAGGGAGGGATTTAAACCATCCCTCATCAAGCCACTTATTTTATTTACATTTGTATCATTCTTCAATTTTAGATAATATTGAAAATTATTTCGAGTAAAAGTAGTAGAGGCTCGTAAATCAATAAGAAAATAAACAAAAATTATTATATTAATAGTCGAACCAACGAAGATCAAAAATTTCGATTATTTGAAATCTTCTCTTAATTTCTCGAGTCTCGACAAATGTGCAGAGGTTTTGAATTTTGTAAAGCAGCTTAACATTTTTACCACGACAAAGTTACATAGTCACTTTCGAATTTCCGTTTTCTTATTGATCCCTCGTTCCGTTTGCATTCCCATTCATAACTGATGAACCGCGATCGGGAAATCGAAGTCGTAATAATTATAGATCGAACGTCATCGACGTTTAACATATTCTACGCAGTTCCCATTCGACGATCGTGCACGGAATTATTAACACGGCTATTTAACGTGCACGGTCTACTTGCTCTTTCCATAAATCCCTCGTTTAGCTATGCGTGCTATGTTGCAAAATAAATTATACAAATACGCCAGTCATCGTAGCACGATTCGAATCCCAGAAACGTCGCTGTTCGCATGCTCCTGCCAGTCGTACGACGAACGTTTTAATAGTAAAGCAATTATTAAACTGTTTATTCGGCGCATCCTGAGATCCTCCGGTATCATTTCGCGAGCGCTCCATTAAATTTCAATCGACCCAACGGCGTTATTATACGTCACTCTCGGGCCCCTTTGACGCGATTACGCACTCCGTATCGCGAGGTTTCGTAAGTTTTGTTTTTCGTTTTCCCTCGTTCCATCCACGACGAACACAGGCGGTCTCTTTGTTCTTCGGGGGAGAAATTTAATTCTTCGGGCGGAGCTCGACGAAGCTCCTCTGGAATAATCTCCGGAGCTTCCCACAGAGTGCACACTTTTTTTCGTCTCTTTCGAACAACGAGGAAACTTTACTTTCATCAACCGATCGCGTTCGCAATCCCCGATCTCTCCGCGTTGAAAACGAAAATCCCTCTTTTTACGCACTTGTCGTGATTCTGCGTTCCCATGGCGACCGAAGCGAAAAATTGTCGGTCGCTTTTGTTGCTCGAACGTTCCTCGCGAAATCCAATACGCGGATGAAACGTTCCGTCTTCCGGAAATTAATCAAACGAAACGTTTCTGCCTTTGAGTTTTTTATTTTTGCTTGAAAGTGCTGTTAACTACCTTGTTAGTGTATCCTTTGAAAAACGTTATAAGGGAAAATATTATGTAATATAATGAACAGTTTTATTTTAGCTTATTTAAATATAACAAATAATTGTGTATTTTTTATTTTAAATTAAACTTAAATTTAATCGAAATATTTTCATCTGTATATTTTGTCGTATAATGATTTTCGTGTAATTATCCTTGCAAACCACTGTTATTTTTTCCTATTCAGAAGTCTTTCTTTTACCTTCCTTTTGTATCAGAGGTTACACACACTCAAATTTCTTGTCCCATAAAAAATGAAGGGGTTAATCCAACTCGATGGTGAGAAAACCAGCGAGTCTTTACGAATTTTTTATAACGATACTATACGTCCGACTGAAATGGATTTTTTACTACTAATAAAGTCTATCATAAACTTCGAAATGAAACCTTTTACGCGCACATTGGAACAAACAAACAATGGCGTTAGTTTTGTTTACGGTTTACCGCTCTAACTATAAGTTAGGTGCTCAGAGGCCAAATAAATTAATTTTTTTATCCGAATGAAGCAATATAAAAATATTTAATCTAAAATGTTAGAATTTCAATTTAAGCAAACAGTTTAAATCGTTCAATTAAATTGATATGTGAGAAACTAAAATCCATATTATTTAAAAGATGATGAATATACAGGGTGTTCGACCACCCCTGGGAAAAATTTTAATGGGTGATTCTAGAGGCCAAAATAAGACGAAAATCAAGAATACCAATTTGTTGATGGAGGCTCCGTTAAAAAGTTATTAACAATTAAATTCAAAAATTTCAAATCGTTTTGGAAAAATTATTTTCGGTTGCAGGAGTCGATTACAATCATTTTTGGTGAATAGACATACCCCCGAAATCTTACCCGCTTTCTAGAAAAAAATTCGAGAAGGTGTGAAATTTTTCGACAGAAAAAAAAAATTTCAAATCGTTCTGGAAAAATTATTTTCAGTTGTGTGGGTCAATTACAATCATTTTTGGCCATTACACATACCCCCGAAATCCTACACCACTTTCCAGAAAAAAATTCCTTACCGAAAATCTAATTAGGTGCCTAAATCAATGAAAAAAAGAAATTTCAAATCGATCTAGAAAAATTATTTTCGGTTGCAGGGGTCAATTACAATAATTTTTGGTGAATAGACATACCCCCGAAATCCTGCGCATTTTCGAGAAAAAAACTCAGTACGAGCGGAACTTTAAACGTTAATAACTTTTTAACAAAGCCTCCATCAACAAATTGGTATTCTTGATTTTTGTCTTATTTTGGCCTCTAGAATCCTCCATTAAAATTTTTCCAAGGGGTGGCCAAACACCCTCTGTATATCTTTGTAATATCGAAAATATTAAAAAAAAAAGAACACAAATATCCAATGACGATTCACTAGTTACATCACATAACAATAATAATATACTTTACACTAAAAAAAATATTGTTTCCCCGATTTTAAAGACACTTTGTAAATAAGTTCTCCAGTCACTGATACTATTATCCAGTTTCCAAGTAGGTCCATTGCATCTGTTAACTTATGTTAACCACATGTTTCTTGTTAACTTTGAATTGTATCCTAAGGGGGGTCCAAGTGTATTTACTTCGATCGTTAAATTACGTCTAGCTTGTGTCTCTTGAAAAGTTTCGTCCCCGAATTGTGTTCTCCACGGGTTCGACACTGAATCTGGTTCGATTATTCGCTCGCGTATTTGTGCAAATTTGTGAATCTCTCGAGTCCAAGTTCGCCACTAATTCGAGTACCAATTCTTGTTCCATTAGACCACCCTCTCTTGTGTTCTACGCGTACAAACGCCGAGTTTGTATCTATCGTGAATGTTAATCTATGATTTCTATCAGAATATAAACCTTTTGTTTTGTTTGCAACGTCATTAATTTTATTTTGACGATATTTAATAGAATACGTAAGATACTATGTTTATGAATTTATTCAGTTTCGATGTATTTCTCTCTTGAAGTTTCCAAAACGTTAACAGACGCTTTTTAAAAGAATATTTAACCATATTTGGGGAGTGAAAACAACCCTCAACGTTGGAGATGAAAGATATATTTTCCTCGCGATATCTTGCACACTATACCATATAAAAAAGAGTCGTATTATACATATAGAGATCTACAAGTTCGGGATTATCATTACAAAGGTCACGATCCAAAATACTTGGCTCAATAGCTCAAACTCTCCATGAAGACCCTTGGCATTCTATTCATCGCGGACACCATTCAGGAAAGAAGTAATAAATATTATCTGAAATTAAATTCTCACGCAAAAATTCCTTTGTACAGTCGTGGACCAGGATGTCGAAGACTGAAAAGACTTCGAGCGATCTCAAACGATGTTTAAGAGGGTTCCAAATCGTCAAATTATTTTAAAGAAACTCCCCTTTTGATTGCTGATGTCATTTCCAATAAAAGAAAAAATATATGTATCTCCTTGTATTTCTTTTGAATTTAGTCAAGTTTCCAATGCGTTGAAATATTTTAAACATTCTGAAAAAACTAACATTTCGAGTATTTACGTAATGCAAGTAAAAGATGAACTTTTGTTTAAAGTGAAATAGTTTCAATAGTTTAGCGTGACTTGAACTAAGGGACCTTGAACGGCCGCCATCTTTTATTCGTTCTAATAAAAATGGGGAAGAAACGAAGGAGGAGAGATATACAACCCCGTGCTTGATTTGCTGCTGAATTCATCAGCGAGGAATCCGAGAGATCCAAGTTTCCGGGCATAGAAACATTCGATGCGAGGGATCTGCTCGAAGCAATCAATGACCGAAGAGCATTCGGGGATAGGGATTGATGAAAAGTCCTCTGACCAAGCGATCGCTATCACGGACAAAGGAACGAGGCGCCAGAAGTAAATGCAGTCAGCAAAAACCGGAGGCTTTTTGCTGATAAATCAACTTCCTGGACCTTGGCTTTCCGATTGGCTGAAGACGCACCGAGTGGTCCGATTCTCTTAACGTTTCCGAATCAAACTAATTTATTTACTTGCAATTTCCAGTCCTCGCCGGTACTGCAAAAAGACATGCTTCGAAGGAAAGTTTCTTGCAAAAGTATTTCTAGCATTACCGATACTTGGTTTGTTCGGCGATACGAAATATTTCAATTTTTTCTTTCATTCCTATGATCATCAAAATCATAATGTAGCATATAACATGCTTCATGTATACGCATTCGCAATGACTAGTGTTTCTTTTTCTCTCTTACGAGGCAACGTACTTCTAATTTTTGCATTATATGTATAGAAAGTTGTGTTTTGATGTTTATTCGTAAGATATTCTTCTCTTTTATGTTAACAATCTTTTTAATTTTCGTTGGATGGAAGATAAAACGCCCTTGAAAACGAATTTTGTTTTAAGTCAATACCTTGGTTAGTTCTAGAGAAAACAACTATTTAAGAAAAAGTGCTGGCTAGTAATTACGCAAACATCCTGTATTTATATACTTTCAATTAAATAAACAATTTATGGTCCAGTTTTATCGTACACTAGTCTTACGATCAGTAGGAACTACTAAAACTATTTTGGGCATGTAGAGTCAAAGTAAATGTCAAAATAAACATAGAAGACAGCATAAATAATAATAGTTGTTAGGCTCATCGGATAGGGGATGAAATGCCCTTTAAAATGAGCGTTTGTACAAGTCGATAGCTTCATTAGTTCCGGAGATATAGCGATTTTAGTTTCAAGTCGATGCGGTGGCTAGTTTCTTAGATAGGGTTTGTTTACATTTCGTTGTTGCACTCGCGAGTTCATTGACCTCAGCGCCACGTACGTAAGACAAAGAGCTCCAACTCCGCTAGACGAAGACAGAGCTAGTCGAATTAAAAAAATTACCTTTTACATAAATTACGATATCTCGAAAACGAAAAGTCGGATCGACAAAATCCAAAAGCCATTTTAAAGGGAAGGCTTTGCCGCTTCTAACAATGGCTCAATAATTAATAAAACGATAATAGTTTAGAAACTGCACGCGTCCAAAGTTTTAGTATTTTCAATACGTTTTTAAGGCGGCGAGAGCGTGGATAGCGGAATACTTCTTTATATAAATTACGATATCTCGAGAACGAAAAGTCGCATCGACAAAAACCAAAAACCATATTGAAGGGGAAGCCTTGCCACTTCTAACAGTAGCTCAGTTACGAAGGAAACACTAGTAGTTTCAGAACTGCACGCGTGTAAAGTTTAACTAATTTTAATACGCGTTGTTAAACTGTTCTAAGGCAGAGAAAACTGAAGATTCTCTCCTTTTATCTTTGCTATATGTACATTTCCTATTTACATCAGAAGCTAATTAGAATTTGATACAAAATTTTGTCCGGTTTTTTTTACAAAAAAATATAAATCGTTCAACCGATTAGATGATAGATCAAAACAATTAACTCTCAAACTGAAATGTTAGAATAAATAAATTTGATTCATAAATTTTAGTTAAGTGATGAAAATAATTATTAAGATAAATCTTAAGTTATGCAGTTTATTATTGTCAAAAAAATAAAAGCTTCAGTCTGCCAATCTACGTGTTAAACAAATTACGAGTAGCTTCTTTACTCGAAAAATTAGAAGCATACAAAACTGTTGTACACTACAGGGTGGCGCTGAATGACCGATATGGTTTGAATGTTTAATAACTTTTTTATTTAATGAATTATTATTATTATTTTTTTGGTGTTATAAAGTATATTAATGGGGAATATTTTTGGCTTAAGTATGAAAAATTATATCCCGCAAATGATGGCCGTTTTCGGCTTCGCACATTCGTGCTCTTTCCAGTACATTTTGCATAACTTTTCGTAAAATTTCCGGTGTTATGGCTTGAATTTCATTGCGAATGTTTTCTTTTAGCTGTGGTATGGTGGCTGGCTTATTAATGTATACCCTTTCTTTCAAATAACCCCAAAGAAAACAGTCTGGCGCTGTCAAATCGGGTGAACGTGGGGGCCAATTGAAATCGCTTCTGCGCGAAATAATGCGTTCGCCAAAGAGGTCCCGTAACAGAGCCATTGTGTCCATTGCTGTGTGGGCTGTGGCTCCATCTTGTTGGAACCACAACTGTGGATGGTTTTGTACAGCTGGCCTCAAAAAATTGTCCAGCATCGTTCGATAATCAGCACCATTAACCGTAACTGAGGCGCCATGTGCATTTTCAAAAAAATATGGACCAATAATCCTTTCAGACGATACACCGCACCAAACAGTACACTTAAGTGGATGCAACTGTCGCTGATGAACTGTTCTTGGATTCTCCGTAGCCCATATCCTGCAATTTTGCTTGTTTACGAAGCCATTCAATTGGAAATGGGCTTCATCGCTCATTATCAAATTGTTAATGAAATCGCGATTTTCTTCTGCTTTTTGTCGGAATGAAATGGCATAATCAAGGCGTTGTTGGTAGTCTATCGGCTTCAATTGTTGCACAAGCTGAACCTTATACGGGAACATGTGCAATGTGGCCAAAATCCTCTGAACAGACCTCCGTGATAGCCCCAGTTGTGCCGAGCGTCTTCTTTTTGATGTTTGTGGACTGTCCTGCACACTATCCGCAACACTTTGGATATTTTCTTCCGTATGGACCGTACGTGGTCTCCCGGTACGTGGAAGGTGTCTTACTGTACCGTGTTGTCGAAAATTTGCAACAAGGCGGTTTATTGTTGATGCTGAAGGTCCAGTACGCACATTTAAAAAACGACGATAAGCACGCTGCGTCAAAACAATTGACCGTTGATTTTCAAAATAAAATTCAACAATTGCTGATCGCTGTTCTGTTGTGTAGTATTCCATTTTAAATTCCCCATGTGTTCTTCACAAAATTCTGAAATAAAAATAAAAAAAAATAAAAAATTTAAAAAGTTATTAAACATTCAAACCATATCGGTCATTAAGCGCCACACTGTATTATGTTGACCATAAAAAACAATGAAATTCTTTTTTCTTTCATTTTCACGATACTCCTCCTTTTCTTTTTTAAAAATCTCTGAAATCTACGTTTGTCTAATTACAACAACTTGTCTCTGTTAATGGAACGAGCTTCGTGTTGATTGTATAATGTTTCTTTCCTAACTATGCTCGAAGATATCAAGAAGAAAGGAATGACAGCCATCCTTTACCCAGCACCATATATCCCGAACGTTTTCTTCGGGATGACAGTGGCGTACGTGTCGTAAACTCCAGCGTGACTTGACGGGACGAAGTTCGATGGGGACGTTAGAGTCGCATAAACGCGGTCAACTTAGGCGATCGTAATTAATCGTTCGGCCGTAAAATTTATCGGATTACGTCGCGGTCGGCGCGAACCTCGCCGTAAATTTGAAAGTCTTCTCCGCGCTGCGCTCTCGAGGATCGTAAAAACGTCCGAGCGCGTTCTCCGCTTAACGAATGCTCCTCTACCGGGGCTACTCGGTGTTTCTCATAAGAATAATTTCGCGCAGAAGGTGAAACGATGGCGGGGCGTTCATCAGCTACGGCAAAACAGGAGAGAGATCAACGCGTTCGACGATAAAACGTTCGAACGCGCGGTCGTTTTGGCGACCTAGCAACTAAACCAAACAGAGCGGAGACAAATCTTGCCGAACGTTTACTGCCCGTTTCGTCTACGGGGTCTACCGGGCCAATAAAATCTTCGAAAACGCACGATTGATTGCGCGATAAATTCGCGGCGGCGCGAAACGCGACCGAAAACGGTCGACGCGAAAATGGCGGGAAAATAGATTGTTGCCTACGGGTCAACGCTCCGACGTGATACCTTGAGGGTGTATTCTGGTAATTCCGTCTCAAAATATTGCCTATAACTAATGTGTACTTGTTTCTAAATCTTCTCAAAATCAAATCAATATTGAAAGATGAAGAACCATCGTGTGGTTTGTTCAAATTGCTTCTTCTATTAAGGGGGCAGTGTACGTTGCAAAATTTAACCATCTTTAGTAATTTTTTTAAACTAAATGTTACATCTAACGCTATAATTTATTTTTGCAATTTACTTAACTATCCTTTGAGAGTACAAAATAAATTTTTTAATCATTTTTAGTGACTTTTCGCGTTTTTATTACGCCCACAGTGAACATGTGTTTAAACACTGGCGTAGGTGATTGCAGCTCTCAAGGTTGACTAAATCAAAAAAATCAAACAGATTTTTATTCGGTAGGTGAAAATAATTTATGTTGAAAATTGGTGAAAATGAAGACTTCGTTCATTCTTCGAATTCGAACAAATACTCACAAAAATGTGACAAAAAAAATGGAGAGTCTAAATGCTGAATCGATGGATGTATCATATAATAAATCCTCCTGAACTTTCTCTCTCTGAAATGATTGTTTTTTGATAACGCACCGAACAACCTAATACCATTATCCTTTCGTATTAAAACTTCTCACCAGTCGTGCCAAGAGTAATATCTCATTCTCTAAAACGTCCCGTACGTCGAAGCGTCCGTAAGAAAGCGACGCGAAGAAGTACGGCGTCGTATCAGTTTGTCGCGCAGCTGGGCGCGCCTCGACGCCACAATAACTGTAATTGCACTCGCGTAGGAGAGTTGATACGTCCTGGCGGGACTATGCATTATTTTCGCCGCGGTGTTTCGCGTGATTTATCGCGGCGACGGCTGCCGGGAAAGGCGAAACGGGGAAAAAAGGGGAAAAAGAACGCGGCAGTCCCCGTGTGTCGGTACGTTTTTTTTTTTTCGCCGCGGAGAAAAATTTCGGTCCGCTGTCAGAAAATGACCAGGGAGCGAAAAAAAAGAAGAAGAAAGAAGAGGAGACGAGAGAAAAAGGAAAATATTGGGTAAAAATATAGTTGGCGCGATAGCACGATGAAAGTTTCGGGAAAGATTCCGAGCCACGATGTATCAAGGTTCCTCTATTTTTACCCAACTTTCAGCCCGGCTCTTCGAACGCGGTGATTTGTGAAGGATGAAAAGCCAACGGACCGGGTACTTTCGTATGAATTAAACGCATTTTTCGCGTCCGGGGGTCGACGACTCTTCGACGATGCTCGAATCGAACGAAATAACAAGGAATTCGGTAAGAATTTCTCGACTGGCAGTTTCAGCGAAATAAACGAACCAAGAATCTTCTTGTTTTTTGTTTGCTCTCTTGACGTTTGTTGAAAACTAAACGGTAGAGTGACTTTCAGAGAAAAATGAATTTATCGAGTTCGGCGCTTCGGATTCGTTTACGATCATCTTGAGGGGCGAACGCTATAAATAAGAAAATACGAAAAATTCGAGAAAAAAAAGAGATATCTAATATTTTTCTTACGCGTCTCTGGCTATTTGATATATTTTTATTATGTTTATATTTTCTCGTTTATAGTGTTTACCATCGAAGTGGATCATAAATTACTTGAATCTTCGAGCTCGATAAATTCACTTTCATCTTAAAGCGAATAACCCAAAAAAATAAAAAAGTAAAAAAATTCACGCGTTGTTTATTTACATGCCAAAAGCTGTAGTAAAAACTACTCGTCAAGAAATTCCAACAGTGTTTGGTAATTTTATTTTCGATTATATATTCCAACACATTTCGTGCAAATATTCCAATAATCGTTTGCGAATCTAAAGCAGTCAAATAAAAAATCATTCTATTTAGCGAGAATACAGTCATGATCAGAACTAAAAAAAAAAAAATAAAAAAGTTTCAGATTCAAAAGAATGGCAACACTCCTTAAGATTGTCGTTCAAATTTAAAAGAAAAGACAAAAAACTAATTAGTAAAACAAATCGAATTTTATTTTTCTTAGTTTCGTCGATAACTGTATCCTTACTAAACAGAATGATTTCTGATTTATCGGTTTTAAATTCACATGTGTGGCACAATCACCTAGACACGCCAAACATATTTGTTAAAACACCTTATGTTACTACTTTTCATTGAAAAAACTTGTGAGCGTTTTCAGAACATGTATCAATATGTGATAAAATTGACGCATTAAAAAGTCCCACAGTCTTCGGGGGAAAAATGACTCGAAAAGTGTGTTTTTTTTTCCATCCCCCAAAATCAGAAGACTAATTGTATTTTTAATATAATACGAGCAAAGTGAATTGCAAAAATGGTTCTGAATATCGAAGTCTCGTTGAACGTACGCATTCGTTTCTCGGTCGGAAAGGGAATATCTGCGAGCACAACGAATGGATTTACGCGGTATTGCGTTTCGGAATTGCGAGCTCCAAGGCGAAATTATTAAAACAGGGGGGATGTAAGGCTCGCCCGGGCACGACGGAATTATTCAAGCACTCGAAAACGCTAATTTCGCCCCGGAAGAACAGAACGTGTCCCGGTGCAGCGAGGACACGCCCCCGCAGCGCCTAATTTCGCCGCCGACGAGCCAGCCTCTTATTGGATTTTCAGACGAAAGTTGAATTAAGGATTCGGGATTACGTGTGCATTAAGGAGACGGCGGAAGATGGAGGGAGATGCGAAATAAGGCGAACGAGAAAACACGCGAGATACAAAGTGGCGGGACTAGGGGAGGAGGAAACGGAGAAAATGAAAAATATTGGGCTCGTACCAAACGGAAGGGAAGCAGAAAATACGACTAAATGCATGCTTTTCCATCGTTTGCTTCTTCTTTGTGACTCTAATATTAGCGAAGGAAATATCACGTCCCGGTAATAATAACGATACAGCTCGAAAAATGTCGACTTCGCGGCGGAGAGAAAAAGAAATTGCAATTTGTCGATCTCTTAACAGGAGGAGTAATTTCTGCTCGCGCGAAAGCAACTCTTTTCACGACGGGGAATTCCTTTTCTCGCGATGGGAAATCATTGTACCACGCCTGCGGTGGAAAACAGTTTTCACCGTTCGGTTATTTATTTTAACAGAATATTTTTTAAAAACTTTTGCTCGTACATAGAGTTAAAATGCATTTCATATGTATGTACATGTATGTCCATCATTTTTGCATATTTTGATACAATTATTGTTCACGGAACATGCGTTTGAAAATAAATAACTTTCAACACGTTTACTCGTAATGTATAAATAAATTGCAGATTTAACCCAAGTCTTATGAGTTGGGAAAAACTGTGTTTCAATTCGTTTGCAATAGAAAATTTATTAAAAATTATTTCAATATTTAAAAATAGAAATGAATTCTTCTATTTAGTAATACTTTTACGAGTACGAAACCAATAATAATTTAACTGTATAAATAAATTATTCAAACCATACCAAATGCTGTGTGTTAAGAAAAACTTACTTTAAATTAATTTACAATAAAAAATCTTTAATTTGAATGATTGCCTGCAATATTCTGAATATTGTTTAAATTCTTCCTGACATCTGCCCCAAAACCACCCTGTTCCCTTCGTGCTCCAAAATGTCCCATCGTAAACGATTAAGAGCCTCGATGAAAGCTAACGTGTTTCGCGGGTTTCAAAAAGGAAGACGCAAAAATGGATACAAGGGTGCATGCGAGCCACAGAGGAACAGGGAACAAAAATGCAACAAGACACGCAAGATTGCATTCTGCTGACAGTTGCAGGTCAGTTTGCGTTACCTCGAATCGAGAAAGCTTTTCCGAGTTTCTGCACGCGTTACCAGAGAAGCGAGATGGTGCATTGTGCAGTTCGCGTCGAAGCAACGAACGCGAAACGTGCAAGTCGTGTTTCGCGTCGCGTCAAGAAACAACCTTATCGCGCAGCCTCGAACGAACTTTGAATTATTTGAATATTACTTTGAATTAATGAATTCCCGTTTGTTCACCCCTTTCAGCCTCCCTTACGCTCGAATCCAAGCTTTACATTCACGTTTCGCAAAACATCCCTTTAGAGCTCATGCAAGAAAAACCAACGTAACAATTTTTAAACAAATAAATTGAAATAAATTGAAGCAATATTCTTCTTCGTTCGACCAACTCTACGTAACAAAAATTTTTAATTTCGAGCATAATTCATTAGAATAGATTCATAGATTCATCACAGTATTAAAGTAGTGTTGTTACATGTTGAAAACGTAACAATTTTTAAACGAGGCAACATAAATTGCAGGAATGTTCTTTGTTCGACCAACTCTACGTAACAAAAATTTTTAATTTCGAGCATAATTCATTCGATTAGATTCATAGATTCATCAAAGTATTAAAGTTGCATATACGACAAAAATAAAGGGGTGAATCTATAGAAGATAATGTTACAGGAAATTGAATATGAAAAATATTATACAATTGGAATATTTGTGAAAATTTAAAAGTAAGTTGGTCTTCCAGGAGGCTGTACAAAATGTTTGTTATGCGAGTGGGATAGTAGAGGAACTATGAATTAATTCCGGATGAATAAATCCTGAAAAATATATTTACCATCGCTACGGTATCAAATGGGGCATAATAATACATTTTTGAGGCAATGGATAAATTCAGACCAGGGTTTCGATAATGTAAAATAATGATAATAGCGTCTTCATGCTACAAAACACTCGATTATACAGCGATTCAATTCCTTAACGATATTTTTTAAACTCCAAAACGTACAATCTTTTTCTTGCATGCACATCCAGTGGATGTCGTAACATTTTACGTATGTATTTATATTTAAATATTTCAGCCAGGATACAGAAGATTGTGCAAAAGAGTTTCTCGCGGAACACGTTTTTTCATTTCATGTACGAAGAACAGTATTAAAAGAAAATAATGTATCCGTTTTAGCAGGAGATATTGTTTTTTGTCCGTGAATATCCCGAACGTCGACGAGTTAATAAATAATTAACTTTTCTGGCTGATAGTTGACGCAATAAAGAGAAAAAGTTTGCTTCTCGTTCGCTCGTATTCGAAACATTTGGAGCAGGATTTGAGCTTAGCGATATTATTTCTGGCGGACCCGTCCGACGACAATTAAATGGCGACTGTTTCAACCTATCATCCGGCGTATTTCGAGCGAACGATTATAATGAACCGACGCAGCGATACAGAACGCCGTCCAATCGGGAAATTAATTTTGTCTGTTCTTTTACGCAGCGCGGAACGCTGACTCGCGGAGCGGAACAACCGTGCAAAGAGAACTCGAAATTCGCCGGAAGGCTACGAGACGCGTCGTAAGCTTTTCCACGAAGACCTACAGGTATAATCTTCCGGAGTTGCGCCGCTCTGGAGGGCATAAAACCACGCGGATCTTTTTCATTCGTTTTGAGCAAATATTGCTTTTCTCCCCCAACCCGTCTCCTCCGACGTAAAACGCTCATGTTTTTTTTCCGTTTCCACGACCTGGTTTATAGGTTTCCTCGCGATCCTCTTACTACAACTTTCACGAACATCGTTTCATCGCCTCCTTTTTTCCCCCACCACCGCCGGATGAACGATCAGAATTCGTCCAGACCTCGCGAATAAGTAAACCGTTGCTACGTTTCGCGCGGTCATTCTGTCTGACACTTCTATTTGGTAAAATTCTTTTTTCTAATTACCATTCCGCATGTTGGTTCTCGGTGGCTCAAATATTTCTAATTCCAGCATCTATATTTCTACATTTATTAATTTATTATGAGTTTTTGTGCTTCTATTAACATTTCTTTTCGTTTAATTTGAGTATTTGCGTGGCTGGACACTACCGCCGCCAGCGGAGGAGCGATAGAGGTTCGAGCGTTGCCATGTGCGCAAGGTAGGTGCGCAGAAGATCGTTCGCCATTCACCCTTGCACGATGCACGATATTTTTTATCAAATTATTAGGTTAGAGGGAAATGATCGGGGACTTGCCCGATTTTATCACGATATTTAGGACAATGGTTGTTATATTTTTCAATTGTTTTTATGCAATGATAAACTCTAGTCTTCGTAGAATAGTTACACACACTTCCAAAATTTAAAGTTAGCCAAAACTCAACAGGAACTATTCGAAATTTATAAAAACCTTAAGGAAATTTCATTTGCGAGGTACAAATCTCAAATATTGTTAAATTAACAGTGAATAGAGATGTTTCAAGAGAATATTTGAAGGGAACTCGAAAATATGCATCATAATGTAGTGTGAACAGAGAAAGTAAAAGAATTTGAGCAACAAAATGGAGGATCTCTTCGATTTTAATCGTTCTATAATAATTTAAATTTGATCTTCACCTAAGCAAAGTGGATTTATAATCCAAACGGTAAAATAATTGCCTACAAACTCGTGGATGGACCTAGTTAACTGGAAACCTGGCAGAAAGAAGAAAACTTGTAGAAAATCAACAGAGCTTAATATGCTTGATCGTTAATAGTATTTACCGTTTACTCCCGCTTTAAGAACGTATTCAAATAGGCTGCATACTTATGAGATAATCTAATACATACTTCTTTGTTAATACCGAGTAATTATGATAAATACCTGTGATGAAATATTTCTTTAGAAAGTAGCTACAGATTGGACTATGTGACTTACCTGAAACAAAAAAGAAAAATCGAGTTAATGATGAAAAATAATTTTTGGTTTCAATTGAATCTGGGTGGTGGATATTTTCATTATTAAAAATTACAATATCAATGTTAATTAAATTCTATATTCTCATACTAATGATGAATATTTTTTTATTCATTATTTCTTCCACTTTTAAAGTACATTTTAAATAAATCTCAAAGAGAAATTGATTTCACTTAAAATAAATAAATAAATATTTTCTCTATATTCCTAGTGAAAGAATTACACGAAATCGTAATTAATCATTGCATATTGAAACTACGCTAATAACGCACACCATAAATGTTTTGACTACTAAATTTACGAAAGTAAAAAGAGGAAAATTATTTTCTGTTTTGAGATTCTCAATTCGTGTTTCAAGTTTGGCCAGTATATTTGGATTTTACATCATTTTCGAGCCATTCTCACATATTTTGCATCCGTATATAGATTTTTGTGGCCGAGTGTGGGTACAATTTTACACAAATACACGACGACACGAGTCCAGGTTCGGTTCGTCGTTATTTGGGCACGATAACGCGTTATCAGCGTTTATCAGAACCGATCGAAATGTGTACCTCCCTATCGGAATAATCCTTGCTATCTAGTCTGTTGTATCGCGGTCAATATTCGTTGCGTAGCCAACGATTTTCTCTTGTATTTGCTTCACTATAAAACGCTCGAGCAAGTTGGCGGTCAGCTCTTACCAATTCACTTTTATCTCGCCTTTTACAAACGACAAGGACCAATGGAAAGCGACAAGACCTGCTAGAGAACGTGCTATTGTTCCAAAAAGGAATTTTCTCGCGGATTTTCTCGCGTCCAAAAATGTGAAAACGTTTGAAAAAGTCGTCGCGCTGATCCTTCGAACGTCTACCATAAATGGGTAAAATTCTATTCGAACGATAAAAAACACCAACGTGTGGCAATTTATACGCGACGTTTATTTGATCGAATAGTTTTCGTGAAATATTTCGAGTCCAGAGCAGTTGAATTTCCATAACAATTGGTATAACAATGCACGAAAACTGATTAAATAAAAAATTGTACAATATCAATGCAACTTTCGCTCAGAAAATATTAGAAATTCGAAGTACAGTGTTGTACTGGGAAAAGTTATTAAATTATAAGAAAATTTCAAATTTGTAATTTTATTCGATTAGATTTGCACTTGTAAATTTGAATGGGAACTTTCTTTCTTTATCTTATAAAATAGCTGTACCTTATAAATTATGCAAACTGCAATAAGAGATTAAAAAAATTTTGATGCACATCATTTTCTTATTAATTTATGTTTGCTTGCTAGAAAATTGCGTTAATAAATAAAACTTTTAAGTTGCTGATGGTTTAT
The DNA here is from genome assembly GCF_013123115.1 of Colletes gigas. Lineage (NCBI taxonomy): Eukaryota > Metazoa > Arthropoda > Insecta > Hymenoptera > Colletidae > Colletes > Colletes gigas. The sequence continues at coordinate 2,085,731 of NW_025106646.1, forward strand.
CGTTTGATTAAATCATATCTCAGACTTCATTTAAATTTGGTGTTATTCTGATGGAAGCTTTCAACAGAGTCCTGAACGCTGGCGTAAAATAAATACTTTTACCTCTATTACTTTTAAGGGTAGTTCATAAATTATATAAGGCTTTGCAAAAAGGGGAAGAGTTAAAATTAATTTCATGCGATGTTTTTGAAAGGTCACGGTGAGTCTAATTCTAAAAAGAAATTATTTTTTCACTACTTTTCCATTGTTACTTACAATGTGCATAACTTTTAACAGAATAGAGTATTATTTCAATAATTTAAATACTGTGTTATTTTTTACGTATTCCTTAATCTCATATCACTCACTTACTAATTGTTATGCTGTAAAAAAAATTTTTGTGACAAGAGGAAGGAGTTAAAAATCACGGAAAAATTACGTAAAAATACGTATTTTTTTAACAAATATTTTTCTTTCGTCATTGAGAAATAAGTTTAGGCTTTCTTTATCGACAGCCACAGCCATAACGAACATTTTCATTCGAATGACGTAATTTTCTTAAAGCCCAAGTGAAATTGCCTGCAACTACCGACAAATTGCAGTGCAAAGAGTCCCGAATTTACGCAAGGAAAAATCAACAATCCCGCCAGGCACGCTATTCTTTTTTTCCATTGACTGTGTCCGCTACCCTGTCGCCGCAAACCGATGTAGCAGTCGATTCGATACAAAAATTCAAGGGAGAATCGAACCGTGACACGAGTATTTACTCGCAAGCGTCCCTCGTTAATTCGTGTCAAACATTTTCCCCCGAAAACGACGCCACGCGTCGGTCCACCGATTCACCATTAATTTGTAATTTTTTTTTGTTTGACCCAACGAAATTGAAACCGCGACCCGTGGCGTCATTTACCCGCCCCAACGAAAGAAAACGAGAAACGGGAAATTAATACGACGAAGAACCGAAGTCCCGTAATTTCGACGATCATCGCGCCAATTCCGGTTTCATTAATTTTAATTAAACGCCGAACATATTTCCGGGACGCGTTCGATTAACGAAACCGTCCGATGTATTATATATCTGGCGATGTTTCCCTTGATCGACAACGAAACCAAACGGCGACACGACAAATACGAAACGAGCGGTATCGCGAAATTCCACGGCAGACGATGTAGAATGTCGGATTAGGAGGGAAGATTAAAGGATTTGTTCTCTATAGAAGTTTAGATCAGTTTTCTTCGGCAACTCTTTTTCTGATCAGCCTGGAACTACAACTGCCGAGGGGATTTTACTTTCTCGGCTGTTATTAACGGAGGGAAAGCAATTGCTATCGAACAACGGTTCACTTCCACGGTTTTCTCCATTTTTTGTTAACGTTTTCTAGTGCTTTGAGCTGGGAATTACAAAAAAATCAATTAACAAGCTTACATGTTATAGTGCACTTTCTTAGTCATAATACAAATAAAAAGAGTCAGATGAGTATCCATTTGTGCTCCATTTCAATCTTCGATCGACTTATGATAGAGGAACAGCAGTTGCTTTGAGTCGGAAATTACAAAAAATCAATTATAAAATCCTGCATGTAGAATATGTATCTTGGTTTCTTTATTTACGTTTCGAGAGTGGTTTAAGTGATTTTCGCGAAGTTATAGTGCACTTACTGAGTTATAATACAAATAAAAGAGTCAGATGAGTATCCACTTGTGCTCGATTTCACTCTTCGATCGACTTATAACAGAGAAACAACAGTTGGTTTGAGTTGGGAATTACAAAAAATCAATTATAAAATCCTCCACGTACAATATGGATCTTGTTTTCGTTATTTACGTTTTGAGAGTGGTTTAAGTGGTTTTCGCGAAGTTATAATGCACTATACTGAGTTATAATACAAATAAAAGAGTCAGATGAGTATCCATTTGTGCTCCATTTCATCTTCGATCGACTTATAACAGAGGAACAACAGTTGCTTTGAGTTGGGAATTACAAAAAATCAATTATAAAATCCTCCATGTACAATATGCATGTTGGTTTCTTTATTTACGTTTCGAGAGTGGTTTAAGTGATTTTCGCGAAGTTATAATGCACTTACCGAGTCATAGTATAAATACAGGAGTCAGATGAGTTCCCATTTGTGCTCGATTTCAATCTTCGATCGAATTATGATAGAGAAACAACAGTTGGTTTGAGTTTGAAATTACAAAAAATTAACTATAAAATCCTCCATGTACAATATGCATGTTGGTTTCTTTATTTACGTTTCGAGAGTGGTTTAAGTGGTTTTCGCGAAGTTATAATGCACTTACTGAGTCATAGTGTAAATAAAAGAGTCAGATTAGTACCCATTTGTGCTCCATTTCAATCTTCGATCGACTTATAACAGTGGAACAACAGTTGCTTTGAGTTGGGAATTACAAAAAATCAATTATAAAATCCTCCATGTACAATATGCATGTTGGTTTCTTTATTTACGTTTCGAGAGTGGTTTAAGTGATTTTCGCGAAGTTATAATGCACTTACCGAGTCATAGTATAAATACAGGAGTCAGATGTGTTCCCATTTGTGCTCGATTTCAATCTTCGATCGAATTATGATAGAGAAACAACAGTTGCTTTGAGTTGGAAATTACAAAAAATTAATTATAAACTCCTGCACGTACAATATGTCTGTTACTTTCTTTATTTACGTTTCGAGGGTGGTTTAACACTAGATTTACGGTGCATTGATCGCACGTATATTTATTGATACCTTTCATATTGACGATTACCTTACAATATGATTTTTCTTTTAATTAGAATATGTATTCATGCCAGTGCATCAATCAAATTCAACATAAGTTGTTAAAAAATAATATTTACGCGTTCTGCAATTTTAAATATCGAATCAGACACTCGTAAATCTAGTGTTAAGTGATTTTCGCGAAGTCATAGTACACTTACTGAGTCATACTATAAATAAAAGAGTTATATGAGTTCCCATTTGTGCTCGATTTCAATCTTCGATCGACTTATAATAGAGGAACAGTAGTTGCTTTCTCGATTAAAATTTTTTAGTTATAAATGATAATTACAACTGACGGAAATTGCCTTCCGGTTGCTAATAACCATCGTCTATGGGACGCCCTCGTGTAGAATTCCAATATTCATAAACGTTATGGACTTTCACGATAACTATGAACATTTTGTAGTTCTACAATAACTATAAAGATAATGTAATTCGATAATGTCCTTAATCATTATGTACTTCGATAATATCGAACTAACTCGAACTTCGTTTTATGGAGTCCAAGGCATGGACTTGCTGAAGAGAATTTCAAGTGTATTATGTGGAGGTTTATTAGTTCAGTATCATTCACGAGTTGCTTTCTCGATTAAAATTTTTAGTTATAAATGATAAATATAACTTCCGGTTACTAATAACCACCGCTTATGAGACACCCTCGTATAGAATTCCAATATTCATAAACGTTATGGACTTTCACGATAACTATGAACATTTTGTAGTTCTACAATAACTATAAAGATAATGTACTTCGATAATGTAGTTCAATAATAGCCTTAAACATTATGTACTTCGATAATATCGAACTAACTCAAACTTCGTTTTATGTTGTCCAAAACATGGACTCACAGAAGAGAATTTCAAGTGTATTATCGTGTAGGTTTATTAGTTCAGTATCATCAGCCTTGCATTCCCAAATTATTGAACATTCACACATTCTTCTCTATTTTCTGTCGAATCGATTTATGAAAACAATTTCACAATATCTTCCGGACTTTCCAACGCCAATTTGTTTAAATCAACTCAACTGTAAAAATGTATTATTGATACGAGAATGTATTTAAATGATCGATAACAAGGTCCATGTGCCTGTCAAATATTTTATAGTCTTTGTTATATTATCAATGAAAATTCTTGACTACGTCATTTTTATCATATCAATATAAATTTGTACAATTTTGAAACTGTCTCTTCAAACATATGTCTTTTTATTATTTTATACGTTTCCTTAACACTAGAACTACCGACAATTATAGTGTGTTTATTTGTATCAAGGAAATTGAAACGATAGGTGCGTGAAGAAATGTATAATGCAATGGAAGTAAGTGTTTATTCATTCTTCTATAGAAAATTACGATAAATTACCAAAAATTCAGTCGAGTCAATTTTTTACAGGTTTTATTAGAAATTACGAATCGGTCACTTTGACTGGTTTGGTAGTTCTAGTGTTAATGTATCCATTTATAGTAAATCACTATTATAGTCTACGAATACGAATGGAAATAACTGTATACATGCATCTGAATTAAAAATTTCAAATTTTCAAACACTTACAATTACAATTAAAAATTGAAATTCAAACCAGAGGTCGAAAATAAAATATCAATACCAGTTCTTAAGTATAATAAAAAATTCATGATTTTTCAACACAACGTCGCACAGCACATATGATAAAAAATGTTCAAAAACAATAATTTGGTCAAGCCTACTTTATTCTTCATACATTGCCCCTATTATCGCTTATTTAGTCAATTGCACTGCTGTTTAGTGGGTAAACAGTTTGATAATGTCAACGTACTAAAGAACAGTATCGAACAACCTTTTAATGAATAATTAAAAATTTTTTATTGCGACGACATAATGGTTTACTGCTTACCATAAAATTCCGTGGTATGTTTGATATACTGTTTCAAGTTCCGTCACAAATCTCGTTACGAATTTATGGGATGACGATTAACCATTGTGAAATTTGTAATTGGAATAACAAGGGATAGATTGCGTAATCAATTCGAAACGTAATTGATCGATGCCCGACTCTGACACGTCTCGTATGTTGGACCGTTTAAACGTTTGCCAAACGCGATATAGTCGCGTGGGAGACGCTGTTGCATCTACGATGCACCTGTGCAACGCGCGATGATACTTCTGAGCGGTCAGGCCAAACGCCGATGAATCAGCAGTGAATCAACCGTCGCTAAGATGAACGCGCGTATTCGCGAAAATTAAATCGCCCACGCGTTGAGACGTGTCGTAATCTTGGGCGGATTTATTTCGAAGCACGTTTCATCGCCAACTATCGCGTATTTATTCGATGAATGAAACCGTAGATCAACCGATTCCGTATTAACTCCTTTCGACCCAAGGTTAGGCCAGTTATGGAACTTTTTCAATACGTAGCTTTCGTCGAAACAGTCGAAGCCGGAACTTTCACAATCAAAGTTCTCGCGTTACAACTCCTATAAGAGCGGACAAAAGGAAGTTCTTGTAAATGAAAACTTCAGTTCAAATGCAATTTACTAAATATAAAAATAACGTTTCTTGCGTAACACGAAAACGCAATATTTTACATTTCACGTTGGGATATTAATTTGCTTATCAATTGTGCAAATATAGTAGATTGAAAATTTGTATACTGAATTTTTTATATTTTTCATTATATGATTTTTCATTATATTCTATTTAATTTATAATAGTTTATAATTATTTTCATTTTAAAAACAAATTAATATAAAAGACAAATGCTGGTGAATGTTATACCAAGCAAAATTATACCAATTTTTATATTATTATATTTAATTTCTAAATTATATTCGATGCTTTCCTCCTTGGAATAGAGACGATATTTCTTGCACGTTAGACTTTCAGTGATAATAGAACCAAGATATTTGACCTAATCAGAATTCGACATAGATTCTTTAAAAGAACAGAATGCAAATTAATTTGGCTATTCCTCTTAAAATCAAATTTAATCTTTCATAGGTGCTGTGTTTTTTAATATTTGAGTTATTTATTTTGTGACGTTACGATCTAGATATTACTTTATTCTAATTATTTATAAATATTCTAAAAATTCTAAAATTTATTAATTTATCTATATTATTTATTTCTTTATACAGGGTGTCCGGCCACCCCTGGGGGAAATTTTAGTAGAAGATTCTAGAGGACAAAATAAGACGAAAATCAAGAATACCAATTTGTTGATGGAAGCTTCATTAAAAAGTTATTAACAATTAAATTCAAAAATTTCAAATCGTTCTGCAAAAATTATTTTCGGTTGCGGTGGTCAATTACCATCATTTTTTATGAATACACATACCTCCGAAATCCTACCCACTTTCGAGAAAAAAAATCGAGTAGGTGCAGAAATTTTTCGGCGAAACAAAAATTTTTCAAATCGTTCTGAAAAAATTATTTTCAGTTGCAGAGGTCAATCACAATTATTTTTAGTCATTACACATACCCCCGAAATCCTACACACTTTCGAGAAAAAAATTCCCTACCGAAAATCTAATTAGGTGCCTTATTTAAAATTTTTCGACGAAAAAAAAAAATTTTAATCGTTCTGGAAAAATTATTTTCAGTCCCGGGGGTCAATTACAAGCATTTTTGGTGAATAGACATATCCCCGAAATCCTACCCAGTTACGAGAAAAAAATTCGTTACTGAAAATATAATGTCTGATCACGAATGAATGATTCCCCTGATATTTCACGTGTTTCAAATCGTTCTGAAAAAATTATTTTCGGTGGAAAGGGTCAATTGCAATAATATTTGGTGAATAGACACACTCCCGAAATTCTGCGCATTTTCGAGAAAAAAATTTGTTACCGAAAATATAATGTCTGATCATGAATGAATGATTCCCCTGATATTTCACGTGTTTCAAATCGTTCTAAAAAAATTATTTTCGGTTAAAGGAATCAATTACAATAATATTTGGTGAATAGACATATCCCCGAAATCTTGCGCATTTTCGAGAAAAAAATTCAGTACCGGCGGAACTTTAAACGTTAATAACTTTTTAACAAAGCCTCCATCAACAAATTGGTATTCTTGATTTTCGTCTTATTTTGGCCTCTAGAATTCCCCATTAAAATTTTTCCCAGCCTTTTCAATGCTTGAACAAACTTGAAACGCAATGAAAACACACGGAGTATTTGCCATTTGGAAAACCATTGCTAATCCAAGACTTGTCATCATCTTAATTATATTTTGGTCTCTGCTCGGCGTTAAACTGTACCAAATACAGTCGACTCGTATCGTCTAATCTGTTCTGCAAATTGGGTGTGCCATTATCATACGCGAAGTACAAGCATAGAATTGCCGTTCCATGGGACGTGAAAGTTGCTCGTCCTACTTCCAGCCGTTTTGTTCTACGTTCTACATTCGTGTTTAAACGCACCACTTAGTAGAATCTTTGATGGTAACATTCTCGAAGTTTGAAATAGAGTAAAACGTTAGTGGAACATTTTCGAACTATTACGCGTGCATTCGAACACGGATAATCTTTACAACGAAATGTAATTTATTTCTTATTACGATTGGAAATAACTGTGTAATTCTAAAATATATAACTTTTAAAAATGTACCAGCAGAAAACGTTGGTAATGCATTCAATTATACCATCTTCGTTGTTATTCGAAATGTAAAAATAATGAATAATGAATGAACCGATAACAAAGACAGGTGATTTGTAAAATGTATTATTAAGAATTATTTACAATTCGATTAGCGAGAATATTGCGTAAATTTCTTCTAAAATATTATTTAATACACTTTTTGTAATGTTAAAGCATTCTACTTTTTGCTCTTCGAAAAAGTTGGAAATCCAGTCGTGGGTTTCGTAATAAATGGTAGATACGAAGAAACAACCTAGAATCTCATTAATTTTACTCCCATTCCCGCGAATGAAATTCGCGAAATTTACCCAAAAGTTTCGCCATTGTGCAAATACGTGGGGAATTCTCCTAATCGAGCAACGAATATTAATGCAATAATTGCTTTTCGTAATATCGGGATGAAACGCCTGGAAACCTGAACTCTCGATTTCCACAATATTCAATCGCGCGTTTCAATCTCGACAATTATGGCGGTAATAGGATCTGGCAACCCGATCAAAAGGAAAGAGTATCGATGTAGTCTGTCTAATAAAAACGTAACCGAGGAAACGTTCGTTTAAAAACCATTAGAGAACTTTTAAACGAGCAGGAAGAATGGCAATCTAGATAATTGAGCATAAAAGCGTATGCCTCAACGATTTCGATGATTTCGAGATATATTCAGACTAGATGATCTCACATGGCATACCATATAATAGATAAAAAAATTAATCTGAATTTAATATCTCCCTTAATACTTCGCTTGCACAAGAGTCTATTTATATAATGGTCTCCTTTATACGAAACAATTTTTTTATCGTAATACCTAGATATTTGTATTAATATGCAATTTTTCATTTAATTAATATATATCATAATCATATTATGTTTATATTTATCATAAATTGCTAACTGTTGGGTCGCCTTCCATGCTCGCCACCAGAGGGATCGCGCTCTCACAAGCGCTCGACCGACTCCTCGGTTGCTATATATGTATACAATCCTCCTTTCCTTTTCTGCCCTCCTACGAAATTCTCATGAGATACTAACCTCAGCGCCACACTAACAAATAATATTTATAAGTTCTGAAACCCCCGAAATCGACTCGTTTTGTTGACCCAGTCTTTGAGAAGACACTCTATGCAATTACTGAAATTATTTCTAAACTCGACAAATTGGGCACAAGGCAGTATAACCGATAAATGTACAATAAATTTGTGACACGGGGTCATTTTCGATTTATTAGTAGGCACACCAGGTGCAAGTTTCTTCCAATAACCGAAAGAAGAAATTCACCGACGAATAATTAGCTTCTGACAACCAGAGGTTGATCGCGAGCCCCGTAATTTACAACGTGATTCCACTTTCCAAGGCGTCAGCCGCGTTCGCATAATTGCACGGTTAACCGTTCGTGCATTAGCCGTTGATATATTAATTTCAGCGATTACCAGCTGTTTAACACCGTCGACGTATCCAGCGAACGTAACAGATTACGTAGCGATGTTACGTCAGCTGTACGCGTGACGTATTTCAACAAAATCGCCTCGTCTGGCCGCTGCTCCATCTGGACGGTCGTTTCGATGATCGCGATCGTTCTTGTTTGCACTTTAGAGCTTTGCCACACGAGCTTCGACGTCGACGTCATTGGAACATCGATAATATGTCCACGGACGTGGATCGCGATGGTTGGGTTTCGTAGCGAGCGAGAAATACAATTAACAATAACATTCGATTGTCGATAGTAATTTTGACGTCGACGTTTGCTACCGATATCGCGGTGGTCAATCTCGTTCGTTTCCCTGGACAAAATCGGAATATCGGTTTTCTGGAAATTACAGAAATATAATGCATGTCATTCTTAGAATCGACACGACGTATCTTCCGCGCTATCGTTCGCGAGTTTCGCTACGACTCGATAATCGAACTGACGTTCGTGAATTTTCCCGCGAGAGAGTAAAACTACCCGTAGATCGGTAGGCCCATTATTGTTTACGGAACGTTCATTTCTGGTGTAATTTTTAACATTTAATTGGCGATGTTACTCCATTCATGTTAAGATTCCCACAAATGTCATGATTTCTAGCGATTTATTTGTTATATTATCGTAAATTATTAGCAGTTAGGACCTTTCTTTCGAATGACTATCGATAACATTTCGATATTATCGATATTTATCGATAACTTCATCGATAGTCACACCTGTTTTATAGTTCTTGACCGATTAACACGTTGACTGCCACACCAAAACCGTACAATTTTTCACGAGACCAAACTTCGATTTTAGACCTAACCTCGCTAAAGTTCGTCCTATTCAAATTTATTTAACATCTCAATTTCAATTTTAGAATGAATTGTTTTAGTTCCATACTGGGAAAGTCTAGTCAACCCTGGGAAATATTTTAATGGGAGATTCTAGGGGCTAAAATAAGACGAAAATGAAGAATACCAATTTGTTGATTGAGGCTTCGTTAAAAAGTTATTAACGTTTACAGTTCCGCCTGTAGAACGGCAAACTGTGAATTTTTTTCTCGAAAATGCATAGGATTCTGGGGGCATGTGTATTCACCAAAAATGCTTGTAATTGACCCATGCAACTAAATATAATTTTTTTAGTATGATTTGAAATTTTTTAATTTCGTCTAAAAATTTCAGTACCTACTCGAATTTTTTTCTCGAAAGGGGGTAGGATTTCGGAGGCATGTCTATTTACAAAAAATGCTTGTAATTGATCCCTGCAACTAAAAATAATTTTTCGAAGACGATTCGAAATTCTTTTTTTTCACCTAAAAACTTCAACACCTATTCAAATTTTTTTCTCAAAAGTGCGTAGGATTACGGGGGTATATATATTCACCAAAAATGCTTGTAATTGATCCTCGGAATCATAAATAATTTTTTCAGAGCGATTTGAACAAATTTTTTTTCGTCGAAAAATTTAACACCTACCCCCTGTCGATTTTTCATAAAAATTCGTCCTTGATTTTTAGTAATTTTGTTTGACGTCCTACAGAAAAGCTGTTTAATACTTTTTTGTAGGTACCTATAAGCTCTACCCCAGAAAAAAGTTTCATTAAAATATATTCACTATTGTAGAAGTTATGGACGTTTGAAGATTGGGCCATTTTTATGGTGTTTTTCCCCACTTCACGGTGTTAAGGAAGAACTTTTCGAATATTTTTGGAATTTCTTCATATTCTTCATTAAAATACGCGTTGTTTGCATTTTTGAAAATGAAAATCGGCCAATCCGTTCAGAAGTTATGACGTTTTAAAAATTGGCTTGAAATTTCAGTGAAACATCTCAATGGTATGGTCAGACATGAAATTTTCGGTGATGAATTTTTTTCTCGAAACTGCGTAGGATTTCGGGGGTATGTCTATTGACCAAAAATGATTATAATTGGCCCCTGCAACTAATTGTAATTTTTTTAGTATGATTTGAAATTTTTTAATTTCGTCTAAAAATTTCAGTACCTACTCGAATTTTTTTCTCGAAAGGGGGTAGGATTTCAGGGGTATGTGTATTTACCATAAATGATTGTAATCGAGCCTCGCGACCGAAAATAATTTTTCAAGAATGATTTGAAATTTTTTAATTTAATTCCTTAATAACTTTTTAACGAAGCCTCAATCAAGAAATTGATATTCTTGATTTTCTCCTTATTTTGGCCTCTAGAATCTCCCATTGAAATATTTTCCAGCGGTGGCTGAACACCCTGTATATGGGTGACGTGACAGTCAAAGTGTTAAAGGTATAATTCTAGTCGTTAAACCAGGGATATTAAATACACGCATAATAAAAATTGCAGTTGTATTTCTAAACTTTCCAAATATATAAAAATTAAAATCTGAATCAGAAGCCAATGGACTGTTAAAGGGTTAGTTACAAAACAGTGTATCTGTAATCTCCATCACGAGCAAAACATAGGTCAAAACACAACCTAGTTGCGTTAAATGGTCAAGAAACTTTGGAAACACTACACCGTTGGAATCACGCTGTAGAAACGATCAGCTAAACGAGCAGCGACACTAACGGAACCACTAAGCTTCCCTCGTAAAGCAAACGTTAAACGGATGCTTTGCCCGCCATAGAAAAGTCATCCTGTGGCCGTAAAAATGGTCATCTGCCTGCTATAAAAAGCGACAATATATGTTAAACAATGTCATACTTTTGGCTGGCGGTATGCATCGAAACAGATGTTAGATCGGTACGGTCGCGTCGCGATAATTTGGACGTTGACACAGTGCCAAACGTCGCTGGAGAATAATCGTAAAACTTTCGTTGCCGACCCCGCGAGCAACGTAATTCGCCAGGATCCCAAATCTGCGATCGTGAAACCAGATTTTCGCGTGCACGCGTGCTTCGCGCGCCGTGCAATCGCGGCTGGTTCGTTTTAAAACCATCAGAGTCGTTCTTCTCCATCGTTAGAGCAATGATTTATGGCCGCGCTAACTGGACCCTGCGGTGTCTTGCGAATTTACGTCGCGGGACGTTTCAGCGACGTTTACGAGATCTAAATGAATTTAAACTTGCATCAGTTCGGCCGCGAATGGTACGCGACAGTAAAACTGTGAATAATCGAAGGCGTTTCTGCATACTTCAACGAGACGCCTGTTTCATTATCCATTCCCTCCCCGATTGCGATACGAGCGCTTACGCGAACGGTCCAACTTCTGTTATTAACTCATAAACGCCACTGGAAAGAACCGCAAGAATTATGGAAGCCCACGCTGACGCTCAAAAGTCTGTGGACACCTGTTGTTCCGAACGAAAACTCTGACACAGCCTTTTCTAACGATTTTGTGAATTTTGTACGCGTGGATCTTGCTATTTAATATTTCTATCGAGCGGTGGAACCTTTTAATATTTAGGTAACGAAGATTATACTGTCCTGGAGACAGAATTTAAATATTGCGGTCTAGAATTTTGAAAAAATCAATCGCTTTTTATTTAATTTTCTTTAACCACTTTTATTACGATTTATTTTCAAGCAAACGTGCACGATTATTATAAGTAAAATTAACATAGTCCAATTTTTATTAAACTTTCCAATCCCCAAATATGGCATCCAAATATTTTAAATATTTTTACGAGTGTATCTTGTTAAAGTTGATTTTGCAAAAGTGGTCATTTTCACTCGGAGTTATACAAGAGGCTATAAGAATCACAGTTTTCAATATTTTTGAATGAAAAAATAATAAGACGAAAGAACATATCTGGAAAATCTTGTTAAAGTTGACTTTGCAAAAGTGGTCATTTTCACTCAGAGTTAAACAAGAGTCTATAACAATCACCGTTTTCAATGTTTTTGAATAAAAAAATAAGACGAAAGAACACATCTGAAAAATCTCGATACAAAATGACCCATGTTGGTAAAAAAATCGCAAAATAAAGTGAAAAAATGACCGTCTAAATACCTTCTAATACCGTCTAATACCTTCTTAGGGTAAAATATGTTTTGAGCGAACGATGTTCGCCAAGAGTCCCGTGCAAACTGTTGCCACCCACGCGGCCAGTGGGTCCATTAGAATTTCGTCACCAGTCTCTTTTTCTTCGTTTAGGTGTTCGCAGTTCATAAACTCGACGTGTAAACACGCGTCGCTAAATGGAAGGTCGAAAATAAGAGTGACAGGAACAACAAAAGAGACGCGACGTTGGGTAGTCGAGTCGTTAGCCAAAGTTGAGTAAAGTGGATGTACCGCATTTAACCGTGTCCCGCGTACAATGTTCCCGCGTTGCAACTTCACCGTCGTTATGCACGCGCACGGTGTAGCAAAATGCACGAAATCAGAAACTTTTGCTGCACCAGCCAGGGATTTAATACCGGCATTATGCAAGCGAAACTATACAGAAATCGATACATCACCGAAAACCGAAATAAATCCTTTTCCAAAATTTCTATCATGAAAATGAAAAGCTAAAGTTTAAGTACCAGTAATAATATATTTACATTTACAGCTAAACCTTACTTTCAAACATCTATTACGAAAATATATAAATCTGAATTGTCTGTTGGCTGATATAAAATTGTTTAATATCTTAATTTTTATCTGAATTGTGCACGAATAAAAGGCTATTTTCATGTAAAAAAATGAACTTCAAAAATTTATGATTCTTTGCTATGTTTGTGTCTAAAGAAAAATGTTTAAAAAGTATGTGTACTCTTTTACAGATTGGGTCAGTTGGGACCCCAAGCTTAGAGGGATTTCAAATCTATATGAAGAAGATAAGAAATTGGTACGCTCTTATAATCAGTTTTGATTTAACAGTACTAATAATTTCGATATAGAGATCAATTATTGTTGAGTTTGGTACCGGATCTAGTAGCTCGATTTGTCATTAAGAATGTCAAGTCCTGGCTGTGACGTGACGTTATTAGTCGTTTGAACAATTTGCACGAATTAATTACGCACTAATAATCTATCGAGTAATTGGAAATTGTTCGACCGATTAATAGCGTCATGTCTAAGGCAGGATCTGCCAGGTAAGCCTTAATGATGAGTTAAACTAACAGATCTCTAGATGACAAGTGACCCAGGCCTCTAAGAAGCCCTGCATACGACGTGCATTTCCCTGATCGTGTTCAGTGTTGCCTCATAATTCTACTAGGATTTGGCAATGGACTGAATCTGCTCTAATTTTAAGATATCAATTATTCACCAACAATTCAGATCGTCATTAGATCCTGTTGCAACATGAAATTTATAATAGAGTAAAATATCGAACAAGAATATAGGTATATTAAAAATCTACAAACCTAATACTTATTCGTTAATATTGAATAATTATGTTAAATACCTGGGATGAGATACTTCTCTAGAAATTAGCTCCAGATTCGACTACGTTAAATTTTGCGTGACTCACCTGAAACAAAAAGGGAAAATCGAGTTAGTGACAAAGGACAACAATTTTAGTTGCAGTTGGATGAAAAGAGATATTTTGGAAATGCCATAGTTCACTTACTAACAATTTAATAATTAAAGAAAAGACATAAAGTTTGTTCAAATTTCAACTGTTTTGGACTGTTTTGAAAACTATTCAAGATTTCTCTGAGTGGAGTTTGACGATGATTATTTGGGAGTTGGTCGAGATCCGGGTCGTTCAATTTTTATGAAAAGGAAGATTGACGTTTCTTCCAGAATAAAGAGTACGGCTGAACGTTTTCGCCATTTTCACCGATTCTTAGAACTAACCACTCCGGTTGTCAGGGTTGATTCACCAAAGTGACGTTTTACGATTGTACTATTCCGCGAGGCAAAAAGTACAAAAGTGCATCGAAAATAACGTTCGTACTCCGGTGGGACCTCGTAAACGTCTTGACTGCGGAACAATATGCGAGTTCTTCCCAACAGTTTCGATTCGTCACGGCGCACAAAACACAATACAAAAAGAAACCCAAGGATTTGTTCATTTGCATACAAAATGCTTCGAAAAATTTTTGTAAAATGCTATAATATTTTTCCCCCACTTTTATGCATCTAACGTTATTATTTTCTATACATTAATTCTAAATAAATTCTCAAAAAACTAAACTAAACTCTTCTGTGTGAGACGATAACGCATATATGAGCAAGATATTTTAAAATGATTTTATAATGTACAATTTAGCACGTGCCACGTATAAATATATATGAGACTGAAATTTTGCCAATATATTTTGCATAGCACATTTGCAATTTATATTAAACTGTTTAATAATGAATTGGTTGTCGAAATTCAATCGAAAATCGTGATTAGAGTTCAACAATTATGGTTCAAGGCACCCTCTATCAAAAATACTATTCTCTTAACGACTACACGAATATCTCAACACGAAAAATAGAAATACTCGATAGTTCAATGGTTTGTAACGACAGTAGAATTATTTATAATTTTACAAGTATTATTTATAATTTTACAAGTGACCACCAAGTGACCAGTGGCAGCCGAGTTAAATTTGCACACACAAAAAAAAGAAAGGTTCAGAAATAGTATTCGTTGTTTGGTAATTAATGGCTTAAATTGCACAAACAACTCTCTATCTTTCTCTCTCTGTGAAACGGTTCTTTCGCGGAAATGATAAAAACGCGTAAACATTTTTAATGAACTACGGGGGTTAATCGATTCGTGTCGGATGCGCCACCGGGCCAATTATAAACTCAATTTCTGACCGACGTCGCGAAAATTGGATTCCCATTTGCTCATCCGCAAATGACATTCCGCTTCTTATTCAGATTGCCCAATTCCGGGGGCGACGCGCGAACGTTTTGGCGAACGGTTCCTCCGATAAAGAACGGAGACGCGACCGAACCGTGAACTCACCCCGCCTCGACAGAAACTGTTTCGTCTCGCGTTCGGAATTCTTGTTGTTCCGTCTTTACCCCTAATTTAGTCAAGTACCGCAATGGGACTATTTTCTGCGCGGCTGTAATTAAGTCGTAAAACCCGGCTGAAACACGTGTCGTTGGTTTTCATGCTTTGTAACGGCACGCGACGACTTTGCTTACACGCATCGAGCCACCCGGATCTTTAAAAAGTTTAATTCAAAGTCAACAGAAAAAAAAATTCATTGTTCCTTCGTCGCGTTTAAAGTTTTAAAGTCTCGAAAATAAATTCACCCATGGTATTTAGTATACACACCTTGTTCAATGTATAATTGGAAACAGACAAATTAATTTGGCAATGAAGAAGGATGTAAAGGTATTGAAAAAATGTGTTTTAATATTTATGTGCACATTTGAACCTATTTAATAATTACACATAAAATAGTAGTATATGTTTTTCGTAACTTATAATTTTGTAACTTATAATTAGCTCATGCTTATCAATTATTATTTTTGGCATTTTTCAAATTTTATAGTTGCTGGTTCTTGTTTTAAAATAGAATTATTTTTATAGTTAATATTCTGGTTTTTATAATTATCAGTATCTTTCAGTTGTGGTATCAAGCTTTTTTTCTGACTCCTTTTCACAATTTTCTCTTTTATTTAATATTTTTCTTTGTTCTTTTTCTACTCCTCCAATCTTCTTATCTCCTCAATTTTCTCAGCTATTTTCTTTTTCTTTACATTGTCCAACATCTTTGTTTCCCCCAGATTTCTTTATACTTCCCCTTGACAGAGTTTCTATTCTTCCTTTAACTTTCATTGAATAGAGGAAAACCTCTTAAACACTTAAATAAACACAACTGAATGTAACAATGTTCTGTAACAGGGACAAGACCATTGTCATTCAATGCAATTTATGTGACTCTGCTACTGGTCACCGTATTTTTATTCATTTAAACAAATGCAAACATTTTTATTATTCCCTTTATAAATTAGTCTCAGAGTTACACGTAATATTTAATATTTTTGAATGAAAAAAATACTGTATGTACTTACAAGGCGAATAAACATATCTGGAAAATCTCAATACAAAATAGCCTACCTACTGTTAAAAAAAAAATCACAAAATAAGCTGAAAATATGACAGTCTAAATAGCAATACCTTCTTAAGTTAGAATATGCTTTAAAAACAGTGGAAAAGAATGTACTGCAAATTAATAATTGCATCTAAAGCAAATACAAGAAATTTGGATATATCTTCGATAATGAGTTCTTTCTTAAAATTTTTTCATTTTTAAAATAGGGGTGGTAGGTAACCAACTACATTTACCCTTACTAAAAGTTTAGAAGGGAGGTTGAGACGAGTACTTCGTTAAGATAGGGGCGCAAGGCATTAATATTTTTGAATGAAAAAAATACTGTATGTACTTACAAGACGAATAAACATATCCGGAAAATCTCGATACAAAATAGTCTAGCTATTGTTAAAAAAAAATCATAAAACAAACTGAAAATATGACAGTCTAAATAGCAATACCTTCTTAAGTTAGAATATGCTTTACAAGCAGTGCAAAAGAATGTACTGCAAATTAATAATTGCATCTAAAGCAAATACAAGAAATTTGGATATATCTACAGATGTTATAAAATGTTGTTTATTAAAATTTGTTCATTTTTAAAATAGTAATGGTAAGTAGCCAACTACATTTACCCCTACTAAAAGTTTAGAATAGAGGTTGAGACGAGTACTTCGCTCAGATAGGGGCACAAGGGTTAATCGCGATCGATCTTCAACAGGTCGAATATACGGACAATGTCACGCGGTAATATACAGTGAAAATCACTTGTGACCGTTCGTGGGTGGGCCAGGGAGCTTCGATTCTTCGTTTTCAGACCGACGTGGTCAGGACGGACGATTCTGTCGAGGAACAGTCCTCCCAGAGGCGACAAACGTCCCAGGAAGCATTACCCCGTCGAATATATCGGCCCCGGGACCAGGAGAACGACTGCGAAGTCAATTTAACGGAACGGAACCGACACGCCACGGAAATCGAGCAGAAACGTGTCCCGCGGAGGGATTAAAGCGATTTTATTGCTCGTCCCAATTGGAACGGTCTTCCCGCGCGAAGAGCTGAAAATCGTGACTCGTGACGCGCGCGTGAAATTTGTCACGAGAAGCTAGAGGGAAATAGAAGAAAAAGTACAATCGTGGTGGGGGAAAAAAAAAAAGGTGAACGCGAAACGACAGAAGCAGACAGAGACGACTCGATCGCTCGTCGAGTCCGTTTGACTGGCTCGAATTCGATTCGACCAGCAACTGGTGGGCCAAAGTTCCACGGACGAAAACGTGGCCGAGAAATGGCTGCGAAGTTCGGCGAACGGTGATTAACCCACATGCTGAGGAACAATGGGGCTAACGAAGATTTGCAGAAAAGCTTCCCCGACCTCGTTCGCAGCCGATGATAATTGATTTACGGCCTACGTGCGTTACTAGCTTCGTTAGACTGCGAGGCCGAAAGAACTTCGAAACAAAGAGTCGAACGAAAGTATTGTCGGGGCTTTACAGCGATTGTATTTTAATCGACGGCTAATCCTGAATTTCTTCGATCGCGTAATTTGCAGTTTAATCGACGACGAACTGGCAATTACGCGATAAACGCGGAGTACCAATTCATTAATTTGAGAGGGAAAAATCCTACTGCTGGGGAGATGGAAACTACGTGTACGTGGGGTTGTTCGATAAAAAGAGACAATAAGAGTTGATTTAAAATATCTGTTTGACAATTGCTTTGCTTCGCGTTTAAAAATTGCAGTTTTGGGGAACAGCATTAAACGATCAGATTTGTGGTTACTGACGGTGTAAAACCATCTGAAGTAAATTGTGCTAATTTTTGTGAGCGAGTAGATTGGTTTAGAAGTATTGAATGTTTCAAGTTTGTAACTTTTTGGAAGAACAGTGTACCATAATTGATACTTGTAGAATTTATATTTGAACACAGTAGATTAGTTATTGTAGAAGTTGTTATTAATAAGCATCTCCTATGTTTACTTATGTTACCTTTCTTATCTTCATATGCCCTCAGTCTACAACATTAATTAGGATCATAAGTATGGTGGAAAGAATATTAATACAACGCGTGGTTTCGTATAGTAAAACAATGAACAGGCTAAAATTTATTTCTTTAATAGCACGATGGCGATAAAAATAAACACTACAGTGCTACGGAGACATGCTTGAAAATAAAATGAATATTCCTTTGAAACGAAGCTCGCTGAAACATTGTGAAATAAACGCTTAGCCAACATTTGCGAACCAAGAACAAAAAGAGCTTTTATTTGCGTCTGTTGGAAAAAGAAAAATTCTTATACACTTCGTCGCGAAAAAAGCAAACTGTAAAACATTTGTGCGATAAGACTGTTCACGTCGACGGCGGTAGTTTAATACTTTATTATAAACTTTTACCGCACAACCATTAATAGCGGAATATACTCGTTCGCGACTGGACAAATTAATAACAACCGTACAAAAGTAACGGCCATTACTCATATTTAGAAAAGGAGTTGTTTTACGAGTTCTATATTTAACGACGGAACAAAAATTACTGCAACTTGAAGGAATGTTTTATTCCCAGCCATCGATTTTTACTTGTTTCGTGCATCGAAGAATTCTCACGATGGAAAATAGTTCAGAGATACTATTTTAAGAAATAATGCGATGAGTATTGTTGCAAAGAAATATTTAAATTAATATACAATTGGCAGTGTTTGATATTCTTATTAAAAAACACGAACAGACTTATTAGACAATCTAATATAAATTGTAGCCTTTTCTAAGAAACTACTATTGGAACAAAATATTTGACAGAACGTCTAGATCCCTAGATTTATCCCTCTAAATATTATAAAGATCTCCGGAGGGGGCCCTGAAGCTATTGTGAACGTCTATCAACGTTCAGGGCATGAAAAACGAGTGCAGTCTAAAGGTTAATGACGGTACGTCAAGAAAGTAATTAGAAAACTTGTCAAGTTTGCACCATGCTGAACGTTCACGGGTTTCAACATCTTTCATAAATGAAATTCGTTTCACAAGACATTTATCATCGCTGTGGAAGGATTTGCATTCGGACGTACGCTCATAGACCGTGTAACGACATGCATGTTACGAAATAATACGTCACGATTAAAGATAAAGATTATTAAATAAATGAAAAAATAATGAAAAAAATCCGTTTCTCAACCTCCTTTCCGCTTTGCGTGTTTGCTGGTCGCTTAAGGCGAAATTAAGACCACGAACGCGCCGCCTTCGATCGAGAACTTTATTCAAAAAATAAACCTTCGATTCCCCCGTAGGACCGTATATTGCATACAAACTCGATCGAACGGACATAAAATTTCCAGGGTGGCGAACGTCGTCGTGAGTTATCGACTACCCCACCGTTTTCTTACATCATGGTTTAATAAACGAGCCAGGCTCGATGTTAAGGATTCAATAATTTCGTTGCTCCTAAAGGGACACGAGAATTTTCATCGGGTACGGTAAAGAGAATTTACGTAACTCCAGCGCGGAGACAAGAGAATAGAGAATGTTACAACCCCGCAGGCCATCGTGGATCGCCGGAGGGCAAAAATTTATCGCTCGATATGCGTGTGTCTAAAGTGGTTTCACCAGGGGGAAGATCGACCTCGTAAATTTCATTGGTCAACAAAATAGATGCTGTCGTTCGTATCGACGGCGTCGGCCAAGACACGCCGCGAACGATGGCGTCAACGAGCAACAACCTTCGTAAAATATTCTCTTCAGGTCCAGGTTGCAAAAAAAAAAAATGTTACAGTTTTCGTCGATAAAGGTTCTTCCATTTCTTTTTTAACCGACGCCATCAATAGAGAAACCCTCGAACTGTTTTTCGCTGATAAAACGAATCTCGTCAATTTACAATTGAATACATTTTGGTATTCAATTCGTAAAGAAATAAACTGACCAAGAAAATAAATTTATTCCTTTTTACTCTGTTTCAATGATATATCAATTTTTATGTCCCTTTAGGTACCAAAATGGCGTCCCTTGGAAAGCAGAAAATAGTCAAAATCTGGTGAATCAGGGGGTTGGTGAACCCTTTACTGTAGAATGACGAGTTCTTGATGTCAAGTTTCACAATCAAGAAGCTACTCGTCATCAAATCTTATACAGAGTGTTCAGCCACCCCTGGGAAAAAATTTAATGGGAAATTCTAGAGGCCAAAATAAGACGAAAATCAAGAATACCAATTTGTCGATGGAGGCTTCGTTAAAAAGTTATTAACGTTTAAAGTTCCGTCTGTAGAGCTGCGTGCATGTGATAGTGGCTCTCATTCAGCATGAGAAATTCTACTACGTGACGCATCGACAGCCTTACAGTTTTATGAGCGAGAACCACTATCACGCGTGCGCAGCTGTTTACAGATTGCCGTACTACAGGCGGAACTTTACACGTTAATAACTTTTTAACGAAGCCTCGATCAACAAATTGGTATTCTTGATTTTCATCTTATTTCAGCCCCTAAAATCTCCCATTAAAATATTTCGTAAAACAAATCTACTTTTGCCGTGGCCATTACTTGTACGAATAAATATAAATAAATTCAAACAGTGTACGTTTAAAAAATGATTTAAAATTAACAAATTAGGAACAGTGACGCTTTTCTTTGAGAGAAATTCCTTAACAATGAAGGTCTAGGAATGTCCTCGCCGTTTGTTTAAATTTTATGAAATTGAACGAAAGGACGGAAACGAGCTGGCTGTCGGAGAGTTTCGTATATTACGCTCGGGAGTATTGTAATATTCCACCAGCCGTGTATGACTGTGTTTTTGTATTAGTCGAAAAAAAATACCCCCATAGACAAAAGCTGGTATTTCTTTGGCGCAATTGCTTCGTTCCGTGAAAATATCACACTGAGGGACGTCGAGGAGCAACTGCGCTTTTAATTTCGGACCGCCTACAAACCCCTCGAAAATGTTAATCGAGGACGTCGACCGAAATCGATAACGGTATTTCGAGGAAGAATTCGAAACGAACGGCGCTGATTTGAATTGTTAAGCGGCTTCGTTTGCATACGAACCGTGTTATTAAATTACTAATTATTTTCTGGGGCGCTTGATTATGCGCGAACCATAATTGAAATACTGTGTTTTTCTACTTATTGCGAACGGATGATATTATTTATACAGCCGGATCGAAATCAACCGGCCGCCTCGTTATCGTTACTCTTGGTTCGAATTTCATCCCTGAGGAAGCTATATTGGTCACTAATAGCGAGCAAACATTTTTCATTTATCACCAATTATCCTTGTTTATTTTTGCTAAAATTTATTTTGCTAAAGCCTTATAAGCGATACATCTTTTGTACTAAAGGGTTAATTCCCATTAATAAATGAATAATAATAATAATAGTACTGCATCGAGTATTATAGGGAAATTAGTACATTTATTTTTATCACGCATATCAGATTAAAAGGTTTCGTTAACGACGACAGCTATTAGACTGACAAATCTTTTTATTACGTTCCGTAAGGCTTTGTTTTCGAGAAGATCGATTTTAAAAATTGATAGGGTAACAGAGTACATATAACTCGGACGTCTGAACGAGTAGAAACGGCGTGTAATGGGCAGACGCTCCAGGCAAATTCAACCAAATGTTGAAATTCAGTTACCTGGAAAACAAAGCGCCGCGCGGAAAAATGTTCTTTCGCATTTTCGATTCAATTTTTCCTCCGTAAAATCGCTCTCGTTGCCCGAAAAAAATTCGTATTGCCGTTGGAGGAACAGCGAAGCGAATTCCATTGGTTTTAGTATGAAAAATAATCCCCGCGCGATAGTGGTAACTTACAGTTTAAAAGGAGAATTCTAGCGGAGGCGAGTCGGGAGAAATTAGACACGGAAACTCGCGATCAACTCCATTACGGGCGAAAGTATCCGTCGTTTGCGATCATGGGATCTCTCAGGATACCCAGGCCGAGCGCATTCTATCTCTGTGAAATTTCTTATCGCGAGACCTGACTTCGGCCAAAGGCGCACCTAATGTCGGCGAATCGATCGAGGAAAAGAGAAACAGCGAGAGAGAGATTGTTTTCCGCCGATCCTTGCGTAATCCGACTCCGCCCGTCTCGTATCTTAAGCCGCGATCCCGATTTGCATATTTTCGATCCCACGATAACTCGTACGGTTGCGACTTTACGCGTTTAGGGGCACTTCGGACGCGACGTAGACCGTAGGTGAAACGCTACCAAATAAATGGCTGGGATTCGGTTCCTGGGGATTCTTTCAATGTGGAACTCGAAGAGGGGAATCCGACGAACTTCATCGTTTACAGCTTTGTTGGACGATTCTGACTGAATGATCGTAGTTGACGTTATCGGTCCCAGGAAACGATCGAAATTCGTCCTCGTGGTTGAGATTGGAAAGGACAACGAGATATACAGGGTAACCTCTGGGGAAAATTTTATTGGGAGATTCTAGAGGCCAAAATAAGACGAAAATCAAGGATACTAATTTGTTGATTGGGGCTTCGTTAAAAAGTTATAGAAATATTTCCGGTCACACGGTATATTTTCGGTAAATAATTGTTTCTCGAAAGCACGTATGACTTCGGGGGTTTGTGTATTAACCAAGAATGATTGTAATTGACCCTTGAAACTGAAAATAATTTTTCCAGAACGATTTGAAATTTTTTAATTTTGTCGACTTTGTCCAACTACTCGAATTTTTTTCTCGAAAGTGCGTAGGATTTCGGGGATATGTGTATTGACCAAAAATGATTGTAATTGACCCTTGAAACTGAAAATAATTTTTCCAGAACGATTTGAAATTTTTTAATTTTGTCGACTTTGTCCAACTACTCGAATTTTTTTCTCGAAAGTGCGTAGGATTTCGGGGATATGTGTATTGACCAAAAATGATTGTAATTGACCCTTGCAACTGAAAATAATTTTTCCAGAACGATTTGAAATTTTTTAATTTTATCGACTTTGTCCAACTACTCGAATTTTTTTCTCGAAAGTGCGTAGGATTTCGGGGATATGTGTATTGACTAAAAATGATTGTAATTGACCCCTGCAAGTGAAAATAATTTTTCCAGGATGATTTGAAATTTTTTAATTTTGTCGTCTTTGTCCACCTACTCGAATTTTTTTCTTGAAAGTGCGTAGGATTTCGGGGGTATGTGTATTGATCAAACATGATTGGAATTAACCCTTGCAATCGAAAATAATTTTTTCCAGATTGATTTGGAATTTTTTTTTTCGCCGAAAAATTCAGGACCAACCCTGTCGATTTTTCTTAGAAATTAGTTTTTCATTTTTAATAAATTTGTTTGACGCGCTACGGAAATTTTGTCTAATACTTTTTTGTATGTACCCATGAGCTCTAGTTCAGAACAAAATTTCATTGAAATATATTCACTATTATAGGACCTATGACTATTTGAAAATTGGACCATTTTTATGGGGTTGTTCTGACTTTATGGGGTTAAGGATCAACTTTTCGAATATTCTTGGAACTTTTACATATTCTCCGCCAAAATACGCGTCGTTTGCATTTTGAAACATTAAAATCCTTCAATCCGTTCAGAAGTTATGATGTTATAAAGATTCGCATTAAAATTCAGACAGACATTTCTGGCCAGAAATTATATTTTCGGTGAGGAATTTTTTTCTCGAAACTGAGTAGGAATTCAAGGATATGTGTATTAACCAAAAATGATTGTAATTTACCACTGCAACCAGAAATAATTTTTTTAGAACGATTTGAAATTTTTTATTTTCGCTGAAAAATTGTCCGATCAGTATGGAACTTTAAGCGTTAATAACTTTTCAACGAAACCTCAATCAACAAATTGGTATTCTCGATTTTCGTCTTATTTTGGCCTCTAAAATCCCCTGTATATTAATTTTCTAACTAACAATTATTAAGATTTTTCTACAATAAAATGTGTAATTGATTTATTTATTATGAAGGAAACGGGTTGTATTTGACGATATTTGTGAATTTCATGAGGTAATATATTATTAGTAATTCCATGCTTGCTTCCAGCCTGTTTCCAAGCATCCAAA
Source organism: Colletes gigas (assembly GCF_013123115.1). NCBI lineage: Eukaryota > Metazoa > Arthropoda > Insecta > Hymenoptera > Colletidae > Colletes > Colletes gigas. The sequence goes on from NW_025106646.1 coordinate 2,110,474, forward strand.
ATTAGACTACAATGCAAAAATGATTCTTCTTATTTAACACATTGACTGCTATACCAGTCTTCTCTGTCTATAGTACAACAAATAGAAATGTTCAATAGTTCGATGGGTTACTTGTTATTTTGTACTATCCCTAATAGCAATGACATTATCAAAAAAATATATAAGTATTAAGGATCATTTACTCTAAGCGTTTTAAAAACACGTTGTAGGATTGAAGCGCCGGTCACCAGTGACCACCATGCCAGTCAACGTGTCAATTTTACTATATCGGTACAGAGTGAATTTCATAAGTATTTAAAACGTACAATAAACTCTAGGACAATAATTGAAGACGATCTGCAATTATGATCTCCATAATACATTTGTACACTTGAAACTCTTCGAGAATTTATGAAACCGCCCGAACACGGCGCAACGAGTGGCCATAAACCGTCGAGAGTTACAGTGAAAACGATTTTATAAATAAACCCCGTGCACGAGGAACGACTAACTAAGAAATAATAGCTTTATAACCAATTAGCAGCACCGACGAAGAATATTTAGACGCGACGTCCGCGGCAAAGCCGAGAAAGCGTTACTCAAACAATCCCATTATCTTTGTTTCCTTTGATGTCTACCTTGGAAGACGAATCCCGGACGCTTTTCGTATCGGGAAGCTCGAATTCGCCTGGCTTTAGGCCAGTCTAAGCTTGCTGCGAGGTGTTGGTCGGAGGAAATCGTTCGACGGATATAGGTCATACTGGAAATAGCGAAATACCACCGATGAGGACTCATTGTGCAGGTCGATTAACATGCTGTCGGTCAGCGTTCAGTGTTTTCGAGCTGCTCTAAACGGAGCCCATCCAAGATGTCACCCTTGTATTCCGCGGTCCTTGTTTTGGGGGAAGCTGGAGCGGAAAAGGAAGCGTGAAAATCGGAAAGATCTCGTCAGCGAGGACTCTTCGAGTCTCCGTCGAATGGCATGGTTCGAACATCGAAACGAGGGTTGTTAATTAATCCGCGCAGTTCACGTCAGCAGGATCGAAAGGCAATTTTCATACTATCTGGTTTATCGTAAACGATTTCTCTGGTCAGGCAATCCATTCTGGGCCGGAAGCCAGACTTTGTTTAAATGTTGCGTTCCTTTTTAAGAAAGAGGGCATTCATGGAGCTCGACGTGGGTGGCGAAGTCGGTACGAATTAACCGATTGCTCGAGGTTGTTTTCTTCGCTGTAAACCAAGACTGACCAGATCTTCTAAAGAGTCATTGTGACAGCTTCAAAAATTGAATATTTTCTTCCATTTTTCGAAAGTGTTTATAGAATGCACGGTTAAACTTTTTGAAGAACTATTTCAAGTATCGTTCAAGTAATGTTTTCAAAAACTTAGTAGTTAAACGTAACATATGGTCGATTACTCTCAAATTTAATTTCAAAATTATATTTTTGTGTCGAGTATATCATAGTTTTTTTTTGTATTAAAAAATTGCTGGAAAAGATACAAAATTTTTGAATTTTCCAGCATCCGTCATTTTGCCAATTTTCGACGATAACAATGAATATAATGAATAAGAATTTTTTTAATTTTTTGGTTTTAGATTATCCTGAAAGCTCCAATCATCTACTCCAGCGAGATGTGATTTTTAAATATAATTATTCCTACTTGTATTCGTACTCTGTTACGGTGATTCGCTATAAATGAAAAGATATGTGTTATTTATCTTCATTTGTTCATATATTGAGATTAAGATGAATTTGAATAAATTATAAAGAAAACTTGTCAACGGTTCATGGCACCGCTTGAGAAAACACCATGTGTTGCTGATTTGTTTACTATTGACAGTATTGTATACTGTTTAATATTAGACATCTCAATCGGTTTTGTAATTGTTAATATTTAAAAAAAACTAGTGACACAGTGTAATAAAAACAAAGTTTGGGAAAAATAAATGGAAAGAGAATTCAATGAGAAAACAAGTTTCACATTTATAGCAAATCACCATTACCCCATGGCCTCCATGTCCCCTCTCAATTCGAAAGGAATATTGCAAACTCAGAAAAGAACCCTTCATCCACCAAAAACTGAATATTATAAGTATTCTATCTCATCCAAGGAGCCTAATTCGAGAAAGACTGATCCAAAGGACACTCGCGAGAGATCGTACCCCCAAATCCATGTCATCTTCCACAAATATTAACACTTTGACTGTCACATCACCCATACGTGGGTGACAGGATTTAGCATTATGATACTAGAGAATAACTAATTCTCAAGTTAAGACATTAAGGGGCCATTCTACCTTGTAGGCATGAAAAATACGTGTTTCTTTGTGATTTTTTTTTGCGGGTTATTAAAGAGCGATTAATTCCGGATTTTGTAGATACATTTATTATATATTTAGCTATATTTACGAATTTTTGCAACGCATAATATCTATTGATTACGCTGTTTTTGTTGATCATCAAACAACAGTTTTTACGAACGGCACCCGACTGCGTACGTGATATCTTGCGAACAAGTTATTCGTAATCCTAAAACCAACGATATTCTTAATATAGATGAGTGTGGTTATAGCATGAAGTAGGATCTTTTCAAAAAAACAAAAAATGGCAAAATGGCAGCTATTTTACGAAAAAATACTGAATATTTTCATATATTTGGTTGCTTTTTTGTTAATAAAAGAAAAAGTATTGCATATATCGCAATTATCCTAGTTCATGCTATAGGAAGACCAGTTCTGAAGATACTGTATCAATTTGATGTTGATATCTTGAATAGTTTTTTAGTTATCACGCACGCAGTGCCGAAAAATGTAGTTTCGAGAAAAACAGCTTTAAAGTTTTACGTCCAGTTATTATACCTGCGTGTGGTACATTTCAGCAGGCTATAACTTCGTTAGTTTTCCGAATTTCAATTTAATATTTGGTAGACATATTTTCGAGACTACATACTAAAGGAAAATGCAAAAAAAAAAATATCGATTTTTTTAATCCCACAAGGTAGAAAGGCCCCTTAAGGGAAATAAATTTGAATAGAATTTGTGGATTTTAACAAGTTTACATAACTAAGTACCGAAACAAATTTTAGGTCAATTAGCTTACAATGGCTTACAATACAAATTTTACTTTTGCATAATATCATACCGTTTTGATTTGGCAGTGAACGCGTTAATAAACAACAGACGTGAAGAAGTAGGGAGAGCACAATAGGGAAGATTTCAAAGTCCTTGACTCCATCGAGGGATTTTCTTAATGCTTGTTAGGGGCAACGAACAATCCCCGCGGTTGGCAAAACGCGCTCCACCGGTGGAGTATATACCAACACACGCCCGTTGGCGTGTATTTCCAAGCTAAACACGGGAGGGAAAATCGTCCAAGGGAGAACGAGAATTCCCTGTAACTCGAAAGTCCCCGGGATCGTCTTAAGTGCACGGCCAGCGTTCTGCATAAATATCTCGAATTAATTGGTAGCCGATGCGCTGTATAAACACACCGAGCAACAAGCCCCGGCCCCGGCCCTGTCACATCAACGTCACGTTTCTGAAATACTCTGGCTATATCCGTCACCCACTAACACGGACGAACCCAAATCAAGTATGCACGACCGAGCCCCGGTTTAGCAGGTTATACGTCTTCGAGAGCATGCTCCTGTATTCATCTTACTCCCTTGTAGGTGGGACGGTAGTATGGGTAATTTCTCGAGAGCCAACAAACGAACGTTACACACCGATGCTCGATTCCCCGGCGCTACAGTATCAACCTTACACGGCTCTTACCACACAGCTAATAACCGGCGAATCTTTGCTCGCGTAATCCAGAGAATCGCCGGAATTCGTGGCTCGAAAAGACCCATGGTAGAGGGAGCGTCCTCTCTACGCGGGTAATCAACCACTGGAACTCCAATCCAAAGCAAAAATGCTTCGAGTAAATATTGTTCAGTAGGTTGACTGGTGGACCAAAGCTTTGATTCGAGACAATTGCAAAATTTGTCTCGGTACTTATTTTAATCGTGAAAAGTAAAAGTGTTAAAAGATCTACATGGATCCCCGTTTCTTCCTCCTGATAGTTGCCTCAGTTTCATCGTAAACCAAGTAGCCCGTTAAGGGTTTACATTGAGCCTTAGATATCAAACATCTGGTCGCTCCCTCTGCGTTCGAGACCCAAATTCACCAAGCAAAGCCATAAATCAGCACTCCTGGACGATGAGCCAAGGATAGCTCACGGTTACGGAGTTTCCCTCTGACACATCCCCCTCTCTTACTGTTTCCGCCAATCGCAGTTAAAAACCTTGTAGAACCGGAGTTTCGTATTCACTTTGCGCGTTCGAGCCATAGCTACGGTAAACAGTCTAAGGCAATTTTCAAGACTCCATTATTTTTAGCCACGCGTAAGTCGCCACACGCGTCTCTATTATAGTAACATATAGTAGAGCAAGTGTATTCGTGATCGTATACACGAAACACTTCAGCGTTTCTCAACAAATTAGGTGATAAGATCAGTCTCCATCACCCTCGACCATTCAGTTTAACACGTTGATTGCCAGAAAACTTTGATTTTAGACAATTGTAAACTTAAAATTTGTCCTAGTTCTTATTTTCTGTTGGTTGGCGAAATAATTGACGAGATCACAATTGTATATTTACAACACTTTATGTACAAAGAAAGACGTGTTCGCTTTATAAAGCCAATACAATGTCTATTATATGATAACAGATGTAGCGATTAGCTCCATCTTCCGCTCGAATTTCCATATTTCAACATTTTCGTGACCCATTAATTGTTTCTTTTAATATTTGAACTTGTGAATTGTTTTAGTTCCATACTGAATAGTCCTGACACTCATGTATGAATAATATGGAAGTCAAAGTGTTAAAAAAAATATGAAATCGATATCTTCATTAGTTTCTGAGAAACCAGCTTGTTTACTTTGTTTGGACCACATGGTACGTGATATTTAATATCGAATCGACCACGTATTGTTGTGTACAAATGTTCAAGCTAGTATCATGGAATCTCAGCCAGGAAGCGATCGGATCAAGACCTCCTATAGCGCGCTATAAGTAAGGGAATTTCATCTTTGACCTCGGTTACCAATCCCAGGGGTGGCCTTCACGGAAAAAGGCGATACGAAGGAGCACAGTTTCGCGCAAGGTTACAACGTCGAATGTGAAAAGTACTCGCCACCATCCTTCAATGGAATTTACGATCGTGGTAGGGGGACGTCTTCGGACCTGTCGCGTTGAAGACTGCGATAGAAATAGCAAATACGCTATAAGAAAACTGTCAGAAATGCGAAACGAGCGACAGGAAGTGGATCTTCGAAAGACGATAGAAAAACCTGGTTAACCGCGGTTAGATTCGATCGATCTTGTTTCAACCTCGATTCGATGCTCACAAAATAAGAACAGATACATTATATTATATTAAAATTAATTTTCGTAAGAAAATTTCGATCTCTAATTTAAAAAAAAAAAAAAGTAAATTATGACACGTTAAAGTAGATTAATATTCTTTTGATTCAGAGAGCAAATGCACCTTTGCACGCCTTATCACGGTCCTCGCACAGTGATGCACGGTAACACAAAGCAAGTGATCGATTAATTGGCTAGACAGCGAACAGCGTGTCTAAAGCTATACGTCCGGATATAATTATTATACGTGACTCGTCAAAGATGTATTCCCCCAAGAATGATATTTTACAAGTATAATATGTTGATACGATTATGAATACATGCATCGTATTATAAGCGTTGCTATATCGTGTGCCTACGGGTTAAATGGTCAAACTTGAAATACGAAGCCAAAACTTTGTTCGGGAGATATTGACTTCGAAAGTTATAATAGCGTAGGAACGAAGAGACTGCCAATTACCATAGCAAAATTAGAAACGAAAGTACTTCTACCGCACGAATCGGTAAAATTAGTTCCTAATATCGCCGAAGAGCTGGAAAAAATAATTAGAAATTAATGGAAGATCTTAAGGGTTTGATTTTTTATCAAAATTTAGTAAACTCCCTTTAAAATGGTTCTTGGTCTATGTTGATTCGACTTTCAATAATTTTTAAAATTCCACTATTTCACTCTTCTCATCTTACAAAAGAATATTAACGCATATTAAAAGTAGCAAAACTTTAAGGGGCCTTTCTACCTTGTGGGATTAAAAAAATCGATATTTTTTTTTTTGCATTTTCCTTTAGTATGTAGTATCGAAAATATGTCTACCAAATATTAAATTGAAATTCGGAAAACTAACGAAGTTATAGCCTGCTGAAATGTACCACACGCAGGTATAATAACTGGACGTAAAACTTTAAAGCTGTTTTTCTCGAAACTACATTTTTCGGCACTGCGTGCGTGATAACTAAAAAACTATTCAAGATATCAACATCAAATTTATACAGTATCTTCAGAACTGGTCTTCCTATAGCATGAACTAGGATAATTGCGATATATGCAATACTTTTTCTTTTATTAACAAAAAAGCAACCAAATATATGAAAATATTCAGTATTTTTTCGTAAAATAGCTGCCATTTTGCCATTTTTTGTTTTTTTGAAAAGATCCTACTTCATGCTATAACCACACTCATCTATATTAAGAATATCGTTGGTTTTAGGATTTCGAATAACTTGTTCGCAAGATATCACGTAAGTACGCAGTCGGGTGCCGTTCGTAAAACCTGTTGTTTGATGATCAACAAAAACAGCGTAATCAATAGATATTATGCGTTGCAAAAATTCGTAAATATAGCTAAATATATAATAAATGTATCTACAAAATCCGGAATTAATCGCTCTTTAATAACCCGCAAAAAAAAATCACAAAGAAACACGTATTTTTCATGCCTACAAGGTAGAATGGCCCCTTAAACGCGTGCAGTTCTAAAACTATGAATGTTTTATCAATAGTTGACACGTTGTTAGAAGCGGTAAATCTTCCTCTTTGGAATGGTTTTTGGTTTATGTCAATTTGACTTCTTTGGAGATACTTTAAATGAAGCTGTCTCGCTGTCTCGTGATGTAGTATTTACTATTTACTACGAGCACGTGCGGTCAATGACCTTACAAAGGCCGTAGTATTTTTAAGAAGTTCAAAGACTTATATCTCCGGAACTAATTACGCTATCGACTTGAAACAAGTTTCATTTTAAAGGGTGTTTTACCTACTATCCAATGAATATACCAACTATTATAATTTATGCTACCTTCTATGTTTATTTTGAAATTTACTTCAATACTACCTACTCAAGCAGTTTCAGCAATTCCTATTGATTATATAATAATTCGTAAACATTCCGTAATAACTTTAAGCACTGAATTTAAGGATTGAAGTTGAGTAGAGTGAAACATTTCGTCTGTTTCGTGATCCCGAAACTCTATTTCAAGTTTGGCCATTTAACCCGGGAGCACCTTGTATAACGGATCAAATTACCCGTACGAAACGAAGATTTATCGGTGAAAATTTGAAAGAAATCCCTTCCCGCGTGCCGGATGCTGTAATCCCCAAAGCACCGGCACAAATTTTTAAGGGATTTTCATCGTTCCGCAGCATCGTAATCCCTAACAGTACACGTGCACGTTCGAATGTTTGCAAAAGAAGAACCAACGACGCGTGGAAAACTCGACCACCGTTCGTGCTCCTCTGGCACGATAAATAATGGAATTTCATCTCGTCGGCGATCCGATAAATCTGCTTGTTGCGGCGCTGTTTACAGCGTCGGTGGCCCCGGACGAAAAAGATGGAGGGTCTCGAGATTCGATACGGTGTTTAAGGGGAATAAGGGCGTTTAAAGGGTAAGGTTGAGTCGGGCGTTCCCTCGGGAGGCGCCGGAAAGGGTCGGGGTATCGGGGGCAATTCGTCACTTTGCAGCGAGTTTTTTTGGCGGGCTTTTTTTCACCGTGAGCCGGCCGACGTCGTCGATCAACCGGAAGATTACCCGTAAGCCGCTCTAAAAATCTTGAAACGACGCCCCGAACGGTTCCAGCGTGAGAAAAACCGAGCGGCGGATTTTTCTAATTTACTCGATTACTCGTTTACGTGACAGGCGATAAGGATCGCGCTAGATTTCCGACCTGGTGGCCACCCACGCCTCCGTCGGGGCTCGAGATCGCGTCGAACGGGGTCCATTGAATTTGTCCGTCGCAGAAATGGCCGAACTTCTTCTCGAGAAGATTTCGACCTACGAACGGGAGGAAATCGCTTTGTTGGAAACTTGTTGAGGCAAAATTGGAATTCGAGTCGTGAAATTAAATTACGTACACTACCGTCCCGTAACTTTCAATCCACTTTTGGCTCATTTACGGTTATCCATGTACGAAATGCATATACTCGAACGATGAGTTTCATAATTGTGGAGATTATTGGCAATTCGATCCTCACGTTGCAGTTATCTTTCAAATTTGAAACATTTACCTCGACAGTATTTGTAATCTCGATAGTAGAGACCACAGTTGTGGCGAGATAACTCATGGTTCCTTCACCATGACAATGTGCCTGCCTACTCAGCCTTGTTAATTCGCCAGTTTTGTGCCAAATATCAGATGACTGTCCTCCCCCAACCTCCCTATTCCCCAGACCTTGCTGAAAGGACGCCGTTTTGACTCAATTGAGGACATTAAGAAAAATTCGTCACAGGCATTGAAGGATGTTCCAAAAGAAGCTTTCCAGGAATGCACCGTAAAATGGAACCATCGTTGGAACAAGTGTGTGAATAGAGAAGGGGAGTACTTTGAAGGAGACAAAGAGCAATAAGTTGTACATTAAATAAAAAAAATTTTTTAAAAATAGTTCGGTTATTTTTTTAACAGACCTCGTATATAGATTAATTTTACAGTGATACGACAAATAATTTAGAGAAATATTTCGAACGCGTTCTCGTTGGATCGTAACGCCGCGCGAGTGTTAAATTGATTAACTCGCGATTCCATGGAGAACGCCTAACAATTAAATCCAGGCGGTTAACGCGAGAATCGATGTAACGCGTGCACCGGAAACAACGAGCAGCAGGAACCCGTGAGTACCGATTCGACTCGTTTAACAGACTGCTAACGACCTATCGATTTCGGTGTGTAGGTGGTACACGCTGCCAGGCCAATCGTCGAAACAGCAAAAGCAACGAAGAATGCAGAGAGAAGCTCCGCAAGCGCGGAGAAAAACAGACCGAGCAAATCACGCTGCGTAATGTCCGCGGAACAAGCACCACGAGGTCCGTTCGTTATTTCAATTGGTTGACGTCAGCCCCCGTCAGAAGCACGTGCGCGTTTCCGCGGCGGAAACGGTGGTTTCGGGAGCAAATCGTGTACACAGAGAATGGCCGCGGACCGCGTCTCCCACTCGGAATTCGAAGGCAAATTGAATGTAAAATTTAGCCACGCTGACGCGGACGTCGGGTCCGTTGTCGATACCCGAAACTGCCCTTTCGCGCGAAACCTCCTCCGCGGTGGTTTCCAATATTTTTATCGGAAAACTATCCGTGTGGCCAAACGCACCACCGCGATCGAAATTAACTTTTTGCGAGCTCTGGAAAATTTCCATTCGAACACGATTTTATCAGCAATACTGACTGTTTTAACGATTTATCCCTGTTTCGAGTAACCTTGTTTACATTTTTTTTGTTTCAAAATTGTATCTCGAATTAAGTCCATAGTACAAGTTATTACGAAAGTGGTCAAAAAAAGGTGAGAGTTCTATTCTGAATGGTAAACAAAAATCGAATTTCCATTTAATTTGCGTTTTCACGACATTCTGTCTCTGAAAAATATATTTTTAAACAGATTAAAAGTTTGAAAATTAGTGTGTAATGATAGGTCAGTGATGTTGATTTTTTTGTTTCAAAATTGTATCCTGAATTAAGTCCATAGTACAGGTTATTACGAAAGTGGTCAAAAAAAGGTGAGAGTTCTATTCTGAATGGTAAACAAAAATCGAATTTCCATTTAATTTGCGTTTTCACGACGTTCTGTCTCTGAAAAATATATTTTTAAACAGATTAAAAATTTGAAAATTAGTGTGTAATGATAGGTCAGCGATGTTAAATTAAACGTTGAATTTTTAATCGATTCAATAAATATGTACAAAAATAATTCACAGAAAGCGTTTGTATAAATATTTTCCCTAACGCTATCCTCCTATAATAGCCATTAGTGTTTCAATTATTCCCGTTTTGAAATGAGCATAAATGATTTAATTATGTATTACGTTAGAACAGTTATAATCAAGAATTTTTACAAGCTGAATTCACTTCGAGAAAGGAGAAACAGAGATAGATTTGTAAATGGACTTTTATGTGTATCGAAAAAAGATACGTAAAAAATTAGCCAGAATTCTATGCAGATATCTTTGTCTTCGATCACCTATCCAAGTCGTTCTCGTTACGACACGTTATATTCTCGGATAATGCATACCATAATGACAGACATAAATGATCGTAAAACAGTCAACACATGCACTAAATTATATTTTCGTACCGACTCTATTGTCTGGCTTCGCGTCGGTGAATTTAGAATATTATTCTTACGTGACATCGAGCGTGGCACGAGAAATCCAAATAATTTATTATTCGATACGAAGGATATTGAAAATACATTCAATTAATGGATGCGTGTCAAATTCCTCTTCGACTGTCGCGAAATCGATAAAACGGCGCATAGAAAATGGAATTATAAAATATCTTAATAAGTTTAATCAGGTTTAACGAATGTTTTAATAATAAACGAAAAGTGATAAATCTATTCCGTATAAAAGAGTTTTAGATCTCCGCTTCTTTTCGGTGGAAACTGATTTCTGACGCAATATTTTGCGCGATACCGATACGATTGTTTCTCCGCGCGCAAGATAAATGTGTATAAATTTATTAACCGCGGGGAGTGTGAATCATGATTACATTCGAGAGTGGAGAATTATAAGGATAGAGCCCCATTGAACGATCGAAACGAATAAATCAGGGATTCAATGGTCGCTTTCTTTAGCTGGCAATATATTACCGAATTATCCGCCGCTAGTGTGTACCTGTCGGACGATAAACGAAAAATCTCCAGGGTATCCGGGGCGGGCAGAGAACATTTGCGATTATACGCGACACGTCACGTGACCCTTGATTTTATCGCCACCCGACGTTTCTCAATGCGTACAGTTGCATCGACGTGTCGCCTATTTTCAGCCTCCGACCGGGGGGAAACCGCCATTAACCCTTTCACTCCCATTGTAGCCAACGAGCTATATAATCGGAGTTATTGAATAAAACATTACCGTCGTCTAGATTTTCAAATCTGTATTTAATTACGCAATTCTTTAGCGAGTGATTTGCGGAACACAAAAAGTGAAACAATTCAAAAACTTTTTTATATATTTACAGATACTGAATGAAACATTACTATCGTCCCGATTTTCAAACCTGTAAACGCACAGAATATTTTGTTATGAATAAGCAATTCTTTGACGAGTTAGGAGACAAAATAAAATGTAAACAAATAGTGAGAAAATTGAATGTAAAACTTTTTTAGAAACACATTTTAAGCTCGTGTTTCGACTGTATGAAACATTAATATTTTTTAACAGCGTGTACATACATCGTACTCTTATTGTCCAATGTAGAAAAAATTTGTTTTTAGTTTTAGAATGCAAAAGAATAAACATTGAGGTACATATAAAAATGAAACGTTCTTGTTTTTTCATCTTGCTTACTTCACTCGTGTACTTGTATTTTCAGTTTCTCTTTCGATATAACGAACGACGTCGTCGAGGAAACGTAAATGAAACAACAAAGTAAATAATAAATATGGAAATCACCGTGTAACACTGTTCCCTTCGACGCAACCAACGTTAAACGGCTAAACGAGGAGGAAAATGATTAATCGCCGAATAGACGCACGTGTATCGTCGCAGTCCTCTCGTTCGGCGGGGCTCCGTTCCCAGAAACCATAAAACACGCGAAAGAAAACGAACGAAACAACGAGCGTGCCTTAAGACGATGTAATTAGCATAGGAAAACGTTGCCTTCTGGCTCGAGAACAGCGACAACTTGAGCAAAGGTAATTGCGTGTAATTTACTCGGATAACTCGTCAAGATGTCACGGCGCGCGATTTTGAATGCGCGCCACGGGTCGCGTGAAACTAGAACCCGTCAGCATGCGTTATTTGCCACAGAAATTATTCCATCTTTCGGCTCGAAACCCACGGAAAATGCATTCACGTCCGCGTATGCTAACACGATTACCGTTTAGAACCATTCTCTGTTACTCGTTCGGCTCGTTTTTCTCCCAAAAGTTACACGCTAGTGACAGTGGACGAGGTGTCAAACGTGCAGGAATCTACAGGAACTATTTTGTAAATAGAAAGTTTATCTAACTTCTTCGATAATAAAAGTTACATAACAATTATGAATCTGGAAGCTTTAAAAAATTCTATTCTTTTTATTTTGCATATTTTTAAACGTCATATGTGTAGGGAGGGGAGTGTAGAAAGGGGAGAAGCAGGGTGCATCGGCGAGTACCTGTGTACGTGGCTTGACCGGGCCGAAGCTCGTCGCGGAGCAAGTTGATGAGATGTTTATCATCGCAACGGGCCAAGCGATGATAAACATCGATAGTCAGTCGAATGGCGAAGGTTGAAACGCAAAGACATACATTTAAGAATACCGACGTGTAACATTAATGGCTGTTTAGTTTAAAGTGTTAAAGTTTGGTTTAGTTATATTCCGTTTAATTTGTTAATATTTATCACTTTCCTGATCCTACATATGTGCAATATCCAGTGTGGAAGAATTGATAATTAAACTTCAGAATGTTGTCACTTTGTCCTTCCATTTTAGTAAATAGCTAAACTTATCTACTTTTATTTTCCATTTCGAACGAGTCAAATGGCTGAAAATTGATGTTCTTTCTTACTATGCTTTAAAATATGCAGAATAATATTAACACATATGTTACAATTAGACAGTATAATGGAACTTTGCTACTTTTAACTTCAAATACTAATTTTAAGATTTTCTTTTTGGCTATTCTTGTGAACACATCCAGAGATTTCCTTTTCCTCATTACAGGTGAATGTCAAAGTAATTTTTTCCTACAAAATCGGTGTATTTAAAGCTCTCTGCATGATTACATTAAACCACAAGAATAATAACAACGCTACTCCACCCTGTATTTAATTATACAGAGTGTTCGGCCTCCCTTGGGAAAAATTTTAATGGGGGATTCTAGAGGCCAAAATAAGACGAAAATCAAGAATACCAATTTGTTGATGGAGGCTTTGTTAAAAAGTTATTAACGTTTAAAGTTCCGCCAGTACTGAATTTTTTTCTCGAAAATACGCAGGATTTCGGGGGTATGTCTCTCCACCAAAAATGATTGTAACTGACCCCCGCAAACGAAAATAATTTTTCCAGAACGATTCGAAATTTTTTTTTTCCGTCGAAGAATTTAATTAGATTTTCGGTAAGGAATTTTTTTCTCGAAAGTGCCTAGAATTTCGGGGGTATGTGTAATGACAAAAAGTGATTGTAATTGACCCCCACAACCGTAAATAATTTTTTCAGAACGATTTGAACAAATTCTTTTTCGTCCAAAAATTTAAACACACCCCCTGTACATTTTTCTTAAAAATTCGTTCTTGATTTTTAGTAATTTTGTTCGACGCCCAACAGAAAAGTTGTGTAATACTTTTTTGTAGGTACCCATAAGCCCTACTCCAGAAAAAAGTTTCATTGAAATATATTCACTATTGTAGGAGTTATGGCTGTTTGAAAATTTGACCACTTTTATGGGTTTTTTTTCACTTTACGGGGTTAAGGACCAACTTTTCGAATAGTCTTGGAATTTCTACACATTCTCCACTAAAATACGCGTTGTTTACATTTTTGAAAATGAAAATCGGCCAATCCGTTCAGAAGTTATGACGTTTTAAAAATTTGCTTGAAATTTCAGTGAAACATCTCAATGGTATGGTCAGACATGAAATTTTCGGTAATGAATTTTTTTCTCGAAACTGCGTAGGATTTCGGGGGTATGTCTATTGACCAAAAATGATTGTAATTGACCCCTGCAACTAATTGTAATTTTTTTAGTATGATTTGAAATTTTTTAATTTCGTCTAAAAATTTTAGTACCTATTCCAATTTTTTTCTCGAAAGGGGGTAGGATTTCAGGGGTATGTGTATTCACAAAAAATGATTGTAATCGAGCCTCGCGACCGAAAATAATTTTTCAAGAATGATTTGAAATTTTTTAATTTAATTCCTTAATAACTTTTTAACGAAGCCTCAATCAACAAATTGATATTCTTGATTTTCTCCTTATTTTGGCCTCAAGAATCTCCCATTAAAATCTTTCCCAGGGGTGGCCTATCACCCTGTAGAGAGATATTCCCACTCGTATTCGTGCACTATAATGGTAATTCACTATAAATAAATAGGAACTTGTTTCTTATGAATTCTACAACAAATGTTGTTGTTACTACACTGTGTTACTTCTATTTATGAAGTAATAGTATAATACAAATAGTATACTATTTACACTATTCCAGCCAGTATTTAATTATACATATAGAGATACTCCCGCTCGTATTCGTGCACTATAATGGTAATTCACTGTAAATAGGAACTTGTTTCTTATGAATTCAACAACAAATGTTGTTGTTTACTACACTGTAATACTTCTATTTACGAAATAGTATTTTGGTGTAATATTAACGGGAAAAGTGTAATGCCCAGTTACAAAATCGATAGAGAGGTATAATACAAACAGTATACAATATCGTTAACAACAAACAAATCAACAATACGTGGTGTTTTTTTCTAGACAGTCACCCATTCTTATTTTGGTCGGGACGAACGCAGCTTCACTCTTATGATCGGACAAGACTGTGTCTTCAACGTGCCATAACCGTTGATAAGTTTTCTTTATAATTTAATCAAACTCTTAACCTCAATGCATGGCAAAAACTCATTATAGCTTATGAACACGAATGAGAGTAACTGCGCCATTTTGAATAAAAAGAAAAGTGTTCCAAAGTGTAGCAATTGAAAATAGTATCGATAGAATAATTAGCCGTGATTCACCAGTTTTTCCTCGCTCGTTGCTTGGAAAAATTTAATTTTGACCAGGCTTTCGACGCTCCAAAAGACCGCACGACCTCGCCTAAATGGAAAGTCCCGACCGATATGGCGTTTAACTTGTTCGAGTCCGTTCGTGCACACGTTTAACAGCCGGTTGAACGTTCGCACGGCCAGCGGAGAATTCGCGCGTTTCCCAATCGCCTCCTCTGTCGGGGCAACGAGGAGAACAAAGGTACACGCGAGCTTTCTCCCGCATCTTTGCGTGCGCAAGTCGGAGCAAAAAGGACCCAAACAACGCGAGAGGCACCGGTTTTCTCCGGCGGTTCTGGCTTCGAAACGCTTGACCTCGGGTTACACTTCAGACACGACCTATTTGCATAACGGTGAAACGAGGAACCAGCAAACCGGAAGCTCGTTAACTTCGATCCTTAATGTTTCTTCGTTAAATCGGTCGGTGGTTGCTTTCTTCCCCACGGCGTCTTTGAAGCAATTTCGACGACTCGTCGCATTTCCACGGCCGCCCCTGTAGCCCGGAAAATCATACACTTTCGTCCACACGAAGCTAACGGGGTCTCGATCGCGTGTTCAACATTGATCGTCGCCGACTCACCGTCATTATCGCGTCGCGCGTTTCGTATTTTATTGTGGATCCCTCTTGCTTTCACGGGCCAATCGTTCCTCGAGCTCTACTGCTTTGCGTAATAAGGAATCCTTTCTCGTTCCGGGTACAATCGGATTCGTTTGCAACAAACGAGACCGAGATAAATACACGTTGGTAATCAAAAGCTTATGCCCTACACGCCCGGATGAATTATACCGACGGCGACCAGTCTATTCGAATTCGTCGAGGTCTTGCGTGTCAAAGCTCGTGCTAATTACCTGCACTCTGCAAATTATTTTATTCGAAATTGATGTAAAAGGGCGCTGATACTCCGTAATACTATTTGCAAGATTCTTCACGTATGCATCGGTGCAAAGTGCAATTGCACTTTTCGTTTTAAAATCGAATATACTGACTTTTTTACATAAATGGAGAACTCGATACTTTGGGAGATATTGCATGATAGAATATTAAATATCTAGGTATGATTCTGGACCTTAG
The DNA here is from genome assembly GCF_013123115.1 of Colletes gigas. Classification (NCBI taxonomy): domain Eukaryota; kingdom Metazoa; phylum Arthropoda; class Insecta; order Hymenoptera; family Colletidae; genus Colletes; species Colletes gigas. The sequence continues at coordinate 2,126,606 of NW_025106646.1, forward strand.
ATTAACAAAACAATTTTATTTAAGTTTATTTATAATAGAGAATTTATTCAATATTAAATGTTTTAGTTTCTTGAAAAAATATATTTAATACGACTATTTAGCTGTTTCACTCCATTGTGATTATTCATAATTCTCATAGGAATTGATTGTAACTGACACTAAATAATAATAAAAAATTGTAGTTTTGCATGATATTATTCGTATATAAAAGTTAACAGATTTTCTACAGAGCTAGAGTAGAAACGTGTTTCAGTAATTTTTTAAATGAACACGTACAGAAGAATAACTAGAAACCATTCTTCTTGCAGTATTCTTTTACACAATACATCCTTGTATTTGACTGTAATAAAAAATTTATTGCGCTTCGTCGTTGGAAGAAAAAGTGAAAAAATCATTTGCCCGGAAACATTCGTACTCAGCTGTGCATATATCGCCCATATTTCATTTGGTTCCATGCGATCTGTTGAACCTTTATTGAGTCTCCGGAATTTTCTCATCAATATTGTAAAAATTTGTTGAATGGTATCGAAGAGTTCACATTTCAACGTTTAAACTCTAGTGCAGAGTGTAATATGTAAATTTCATAGGAAAAAGCCACTATAGTGGACGTGTTAACTATGAAACGATACTTGAACCTTTCCCGTTTGACATCTTTGTTGCTCTTTGTGTTTGAAAATATTCTCGAGTGTGTACGTATGCAAATGATACGCAAACTCGAGACTGCTATTTGCAAACATGAACCCGATGCCATCAAGCTTTACTTTTACAAGTTGAAATTACACAGGCATTAGATGGACATTTTAATGGTGTCGTAAATGTTCCTTCGAAAAAGACGAGAACAGTACAAAATGTTGTTCCGCGGGGAAACACGAATTTGTTCGACACGTTTGGACTTTGTAAATACATGACAGTAAATTTATTATACATTCCCGGGGGTAAAAATGGCGAATGTCAAACATTTACGTATGGAATGCAGTAAACGTAATAGTACAGACAGTTTAAACAATAGAAATAGGTCAAGGAGACCAAAAGTGACCAGCGAAGAAAATAAATATATAAAAGTAGCGACAAACGTAATAAAAATTTAACTGCACTGCAAATTCGGTCACGCGTTGGTCAAAGTTGGAACAATAAAATGGTGCTTAATAGAAGTCGGCCTTCACGGTCGAATTGTCAAGAAGAAGACATTCCTAGGAAAAGAAAATCAATTGTAACGTTTCCAGTGGGTTAAACTGTACGAGCAGTGGTCGTTAAATGAACGAAATGAAACTTTTTGGACCGACGAGTCCAAGTTTCAAGTTCTTGCAAGTAACTGCCCAATTTACGTATGACGAAGAAAAATGCTTCCAAAGTGCATTACATCGACATTGGAAGTAAACACCAAGACTTAGAATAGATATTTACCTAAGATTGTAGACTATTTACCTAAGACTAGATCGTAAGAGAAAATAATTTTAATAATCGTTCCAAGTTATCTGCACCTTAATAAAATCGTTACTTCTTTTCTTCTCATTATTACCCAGGATTTGAAACGTAAAAATTTATTAATTTTCTTATGATATCACGCAATTCTGTTCCTATCCAGTTCATTGAACTGGTGTAGTGTATGCTGCAATTCCTCTACACAGTAATGATTCTTAAAACGAAACGTGATTCGTAAGTTGAACATTTCTATTCGTCCCAACGGCTCGAATTTTCGGATCGACGTGTTATTTATTCGTTTTTCGACTACAAAAATAGTTTTTAGAATGAATCCCAGGCGTGATTCGTAAGTTGAACATTTCCATTCGTCCCAATGGCTCAAACTCTCGAATCGACGTGTTCTTCGACTACAAAAATGATTTTTAGAATGAATCCCAGGCGTGATTCGTAAGTTGAACATTTCCATTCGTCCCAACTGCTCAAACTCTCGAATCGACGTGTTATTTAATCGTTCTTCGACTACAAAATGATTCTTAGAATGAATCCCATGCGTGATTCGTAAGTTGAACGTGGTTATTCCTTAAAACTGAAAGGGGGGATTCCCCCTAGAGCCAGTGAAGCGGGAAGGATATTTAAAAAACGATACAAGCTGTACAGAAGATGAGTATACCAACCCCTGAGCAATGTTCATTTTACGAATCATTACCGTATTCCCTCGTAAACGAGTGAAATTTGCAAAAAATTAATTTACGAAGCGCGTGCAAGCGTACCAACGTCCCGTAGGTTACATTTATCGCAGTTTCCCGGTGTATCCGGCTTTCAGCAGCTGCACGGGGACGAAAACCTGCTTGAAATCACGGCTACCTGTTACGATCATCTTGCACGTACGCCGCTAGTTCGATTACAGGTTCCCCGTGCGTGATGCACAAGTCGATGAAGGTTCTCGCGTGCCGGATGGAAAGGAGATTTTCTTGCTTTCGGGATTGAAGAACCGTCTCGAACGAAAACGAATTTCCATACCTTTGCCAACGGTCCCCCCGCCTCTGCTGCTTTCCTTAACCGTGCACCGAACACTATCGTGGATTTCAATCGTTACACGGCGCGGTAGACAGTTTTCGCGCGCGCACGCCTAGCTTTCAATTTTCGTGGCTTAATTTCGCGACTGTCAGCGCTCGAGGACGCCGAACGACAAACTGTAAACCCGGGAATATTATTTTAAATACTGTAATTTCGCGAATATCTCGGGCGCTCCGGGCGGGTTGTCTGCGCGTTCCCCCGAGCGGCGAACACGTCGCCAGGCAACAGGTATTTAAATTAACTGCCACTTTTCTCGAATTCAGCCGGGACGAACGGGGTCACCGCGAATTGGAAGAGCAACGGCGCAAAGGGCGCTCGGGATAGAGAGGTTGCACGGAAGACGGCGCCTTTCGACGCCGGTCGATACCTACGTGATCGGTTTCGGAATGAACGACGTACCGGAACTACGGGGCTCTCTGGCTCGGGGGTCGCTAACCTATGGCCCGCGAGCCAGATTTGCCCAATACACTATCCTACACAATGCTTTTTAACCCCTTGCCTTACGATTTAATTTCCAACTGTGCAACACCAAGGTTTGACCCGGTAGACTTATCACGTCTCTGAGACGTCATTGTAAGCTAAGGGGTTAAGGAGGCATTCCAGCGTCAAATGTGCTTTTTCTTCATTTTCTTGAGGAATTTTTTGCAAATAAACTGTAACCCTGATGGAGGACAACGATATCCGAATGAGTGACTGTTTTGTGTCTGTGTGATAGAGGCACGGGGAGTGACATGACGTAATTATCGATCTGCGACATTCCGTTTCACAGATTTTTGTTTTCTTCCATTTTTGCCTTTTCTCCCAGTTCGTTGCGCTCGAGTCGTAAAGCATCATCGTGTCGAGTCACAGTTTTATTATAAAGAAAGTTCAACACAAACACCTTTTGTAGTCGAATGCGCAAGGTTTATTTTAAATTTTTTGAACGAAAGGAAGTTAAAATTGACGGCACTGCACACTCTCAAACAGAAAACCTATCGCGAGCAATATCGCGTACGTTGTCTTTCGTACAAAGTCCACGAATTCTAACCTTAGCAAGCAGAGCATCGCTGCTTCTCTCAACCCGTACAGTTGTTATCTTTCGATCCGTCTGTTTGGAAGAGTCAAATTTGGGACGACAAAGTTGAGGGCAAGGGTTGTCGCGAACGCAACGTCGAGGCACGAAGAAAAATTACTGTTTCAAAATTTTGTACCACCGAAACGAGCGTGTTTTGCTCTATAGATGGCTTGAAGTGCGTCGCACGCGACACGTTAATGGGTCGGATAGCAGGGTCCTTCCGTATAATGAGCCGTAGGGGACGTTTAATTACGGACAGTTATTAAGCCCGCGTATTTATACGCGGCTAGCCCTACCATCGTACGTTTCAAGAGCAACGCGTTGCGCAGAGTCGCTTGGCTGTGCTCGTTGTAACAGTATTTTCGTGTCAAATATTCAAACACCTTGATTACTGTCTCGGGCGCACGGCGCGTCCTTTGAGGCTGCCGTTATTTTTACAACGATCCCTCCTTTAATGACTTTCCCTCTGTGAGCAAGCACACCCGAGCCAACCAACCCCCTTTTTCCCTGCGTTGATCTTGCGACCCGACGTTACCCACGCTCGACGTGCGCTCGTCGATCGATACTACCGATTTCGCGCTACAGGATATTAGATCGTTGCGTAAGCTCTGTCTGCTGCCTTCTAGAAACCAATTGTGTTCAAAGTTTTTGAGAAACACTGTCGTAAAAAATGAAAAAAACTAACCCTCGAACGCTGGAGATCTTTCAAAAGGTTTATTTTATGAAGTCACTCTGTAAGAAATACAGTAACGATTCTTAAAATGAACTCTAGACGAGATTCGTAAGTTCAATACTCTCAACTGGAGGGATCCTCATTGAAGTCTGTGAAAGACGATATTTAAAAAACGATACAAGCTGAGTATAAATATCTGCTAGTGTCGAATTTTGCTTCGCTGCACAAAAGATGAATATGTCGATGAGCGATGTTCATTTTAAGAATCATTATTGTACTTAGTACTAATAAAAGATCTACTGAAATTTTATGTTTTTATTCATTGTTTATGCGTGCAATAAAGTACGACATACCCAGAGTCACATTCTATTGCATTCCCATCCGAAGAATTTTTGAATTCAATTATCTCGAAAACAACGGTGGAAGCAAAAAAGTTACACTAACAAAATGTGGAAAAATTGTTAGGTTGATTCTAAACAATTATGCAAAATTTAGTAAAAATTACAGATAGTCCCTTGTAAGTTGAAGAGAGCAAGAAATTATATAAACATAAAACTGCAACGATTGATACACTAAGAAGAGTAATTATAGTAAATAATTTCCTTTTAACAGCATGGCCAACAAATACAGTAAAATTAGAACTAAAATTAGAAATAATTTACTTGTTACTAGAAAATCAAATATACCGGATAATAGGGCTATATTTGCATATGAAGTGATAAAAACGAGGAATTGGACCATTTTTATTGGGGTTTTCTCATTTTACGAAGTTAAGGAACAATCTTTCGAACATTCTTAGAATTTCTACATATTCTTCACCAAAATACGCGTTGGTTTCATCTTGCAACATTGAAATCCTTCAATCCGTTCAGGAGTTATGATGTTTTATAGATACGCATGTAACTTTGTTAAACGTTTTCTGGCCACACATGATATTTTGGAAAGAGAATTTTTTTCTCGAAAATGCGTAGGATTTCGGGGATATGTGTATTCACCAAAAATGATTGTAATTGACCCTTGTAACCAAAAATAATTTTTCCAAAATGATTTGAAATTTGTCAATTTCGCCGAAAAATTTCTGCACCTACTCGAATTTTTTTCTCGAAAATGCAAAGGAATTCGAGGGTACGTGTATTCACCAAAAATGATTGTAATTGACTCTTGCAACCAAAAATAATTTTTTTAGAACGATTTGAAATTTTATAATTTCGCCAAAAAATTTCTGCACCTACTCGAATTTTTTTCTCAAAAGTGCATAGGATTTCGGGGATATGTATATTCACCAAAAATGATTGAAATGGACCCCTGCAACCAAAAATAATTTTTCCAGATTAATTTGAAATTTTTTAATTTCGCCGAAAAATGTCCGCACTTACTGCATTTTTTCTCGAAAGTGCGTAGGATTTCAGGGGTTAGTCTATTCACCAAGAATGATTGTAATTGACCCCCGCAACCGAAAATAATTTTTCCAGAATGATTTGAAACTTTTCAATTTTCAGGGTAATAGACAGTTATGGTCAGACATCGCATTTTCGGTAAGGAATTTTTTTCTCGAAAATGCGCAGGATTTCGGAGGTACGCGTATTCACCAAAAATGGTTGTAATTAACCCCCGCAACTAAAGATAATTTTTTCAGAATGATTTGAATTTTTTTTATTTCGCCGAATACTCCACTTACCCCCATCGATTTTTCTTTAAAATTTGTCTTTGATTTCTAATAAACATAACCATGGGTGTGTAGTAATGCAATTTATTAATGAAAAATAAAATATACAAAATTCCTACGCTTTATTCGTCAACTGCTGGATGCATGTGGCTGTGACTTCTTTGTGTGAAATATACTCGTTATCCTCGAAAATCAAATTTGTAGAGAATATAATCCCAGCGGACAAAACTTACGCGGCAACCTAACATGTATTAGTCGAACATGGACCGGCTCTGATATCGAATATCGTAGATTAAAATTCCCGCCCGCGGCCATCGGGAATTGAAGATCCTGACGGACAGCCGGTGCCCCTCGTGAATATCGAGGCAAAGGAGAAACGTATTGCGCGGCTGGAATATATTTAAGTTCTGGAGACAAAATGAGTGCTGGTTATATAAACTTTCCACGGGAAGCGATATATCCCGATAAGGGTGTTTCGATTTACGGTCGCCTTTCGCGTGTTCCGAGCTATCCCTTTGCGAACGGGGAAACGAATTGTTTTATGAAAATTCGAGTAGATCGTGTACAGAGTGATTTTTCGTCGACGGGTCTCCTTTCAGAAAAGATTGAGAAAGCTGAGCCGGGAAATAAAAGCGATAGAGGAAATTCTACGGGGAATATAGGATCTCGTTAAAACATTCTTTCGTCAATTTTTCCCGATCTCTGTGGACTTCGAATTAAGAAGCTAAGTTCTCCGTTCCATTTTACTTGTTAGATGTATCTTCCTTATTATTTTAAATTATAAGTTTGATGCAATTTGACCGAAGAATGCCAGTAGTTTGTTTACTATATACTCTGGAACAGTTAATTTTACTATATAAATTTATATCTTAGTTATTTCTTTCGCATCATAAATGGAACTTAAAATTATGAAACATACTGACGGTTACTCAAAGGATACATTTTTTTTCTTTTAATTAGTTCGTAGAAATTCTATTTACATTTTCAATAATTTCGTTTTAATTGCAGAGTGAGATCATATTTTATTTAAAATGTATCCAAACTAATAAATAAAACACAGAGTCTATATGGCCCAGAATAAAATTTAATCGTAATTGCTGGTAACCAGAATAATTAAAAATAAATACATTCTGTAAACTTCTCGAGTTTCTGTAACATCTTCGCTTCAATGCGAAATTTAATTTTCGCTCGACGATATTCTTTTTAAATATCGAGAATAACCGTTATCGCGAGCGTCCAATTATAAGTTATCGATTCGAGGTTTTCTAAGGGCAGGATGACCGGGAGAGGAGAGTTTTCTCACGGAAAACGATGACGTTCGATTGATCTTGCGAGTTCCGTCGTCGCCAGCAGGCGGTTCCCCGATCCCTGACTCCAAGATTCTTTAAGCGGAAAAAGTAAATCGGTCGAAAGTAACCCGAGCCAGTGAACAATCCACGTTTCAAAATCGTTGAACTAAGAGAGGCCAGAGCGCAGAGACTGGTCGCGGAGTCGTCTCGTAACGAACTTCTCCCGATCGCTTTCACAATTTTCCTCCCGAGTTGAGCCCGCCGCTAATTAAAACATCAGGATCGGCCAGTTAAACGCGGACCCGGTCGACTGTCGTGTTTACCTGCCACTGCACCTAGCGGCCCTGTCCGAGCCAGGATATCGCGGACGTTTACCTAATGTTTGCCCGAGTTCGTCCAACCAGCGTGAGATTGCCGTGCGACTGAGGTCAAGCTGGTCACGGCAAAGTAAACCGACCGTCCATGATCGGAACCTGCAAACCGTCTCCGAGGACCAAAGCGGCCCACCGAGTTTGCCATGCACTCGAATACGACCAGCTGACCAACAGAATCCTCACCTTCGTTCCGCGAACTTTACGACGCGATCGCTTCTTCCACCGAAGAAACGATATCGACAACGACGACGAGTCGTGTTTGCACGCTAACTGGACAAATACATTCTCCGTGAGCAATCAAGGCCCGCTAATCCGAAAACAAAGTCCACCCAACGTGTTTATCGACGAATTAAATTTTACCTGCTGGAACTCTCGACTTGTCGCGTTGTTTTGTCGTTCAATTACAGTGATGATTCGTAAATTGAATGTTTCTATCCCAAATGGAGGGGATCCCCCTTGGAGTCTGTTGGGAATTCCTACATTTTATTAACGGACACATCTTTTAGTTTAATATTAGTTTAAATTACTTGATTGGTAATTTGGCAAGTACTTTATGTTACAAAGGAAATTAACCTACCATTAAGCCATTAAGCACACCGTACTTTGGGACCATACCTGCCCCTTGTTGATTTGACTGGCTAAATAGAATCTCCACCTATTTTGAAATAGGTATATAATTGCGGGGCATAACATTGAACAGTTAGAACAAAGTGTTGTAACTAGTATTGGAATTATCTATTACAAAATAAAACAGCTCCACGAATCTTGTGGGAGCCTACAGAGTCAATGAGGTGTGAAATACTACCTTACCTTTCCTTCGGTTGTCGACTACTGTACGAAAGATGAACATTTGGACAGTTGGCTCAAACGGTAGGCGTCAACGCGCGGTGAACAGACCAAACTGACGCTAAACTGCTTTGTAACAGAGATTATAAGAATCGCGACCGACTGTTGTGGCGTACTGATAGGAACTGAAACTCAATCACAATCGTGATTTGTTGTCTGCGAGCCTAGCTCGTGATGTTTACGTTTTGGGCCGACCTTCTGTTCGCGAGTCTGGCTCGTGATATTCGTGTTTGGGCCAAAATCCTCGTCACGAGTCAGACTCACCTCTCTTAAGCTAGCAGGACCAAAGCAGCAGAATCACATCGGACCTAGTGGAATATTTAGTACTTATTTTGTACTAATTTGTACCACAAATAATAATTTTGTACCTCCTGCCGTTTTCAAAAAAATCGTGACGCTGCTAGCTTAATATTAAGCTGGCAGGACCAAAAGTTAAAATTAATGAAAATGAATAAATCAATGCGGATACATTTAGTGCTGAATTTGTACTAATTTGTACCATCAAAAGAAATTTTGTATCTGGTACCGTTGTCAAGGAAATCGGAACGATGCGAGTTTAACGTTATGCTGGCAGGACCAAAAGTTAAAATTAATGAAAATGAATAAATCAAAGCGGATACATTTAGTGCTGAATTTGTACTAATTTGTACCATCAAACTGCTTGTTCAAAACTCGTTTCCATTTTTCTTACTTTGAAATAACATATCAATTTTTGAACCGATTCTGTCAAAGATTTAATTTCCTCCTGTTTTTGAACGCAGAGAAGAAATTTTAAATGAAGATTTCTCTCAACCGTCGACTGGTAGAACGTCGAGTCCGCCGAGAAGGAGAAAGGGTGAAATTGATAAATGTGCAAACCCCATCGAGGAACGTAAAATTGGTCCACGGAGCCCGCAGTCGTCGGGTCAATAAATACGTAATTGAATTGGAAGCATCGCTAGGTCGAAGCGAGCGGTCCGCGCGAGAAAGCACGCGGAAAACGAGCTCGTAAAATGGTGCGTGGCAGCTGAGCGTGAGCGTCGTAAATTATTGCACGGGGCGAGAACGATTCGTTTGGAGGTTCGCCGTCCGGTTTCGCCGAGTGGTGGAGAAATATAAATACAGCGTTCCGTCGTGATCGAGCGGGGGAATGCATCGAACGAGTTCGCGAATTCTTCGTCGAAGGAAAACCAGCGGTACGCGACGGTGGGAAAAGCAACCGCGCCGTGGTTGGTCGGCTTCGATCGTTGTTTCGCGGAGGAGTCGATACGCCGAATAGAAACGTGAGATACGAAAAGAAAAAAGAAGAAAAAAAAAAAGAAACACGGAAAAATAGTGAAACACTGTTGCACAACGTCTGCGTTCGATGAAACCCACCGGGTGCATTCGACGCGCGTACGGATAGGCGACCATTCTGGAATCAACCGTTCACTTTTATTATGGACGACCGTTCGACACGCTCGAACGAGCCGCTGCACAGACGCGAGCGACCCGCGTTAATTTCCTGCTCGTGAATCGCGGCGTTATTCGAGAACCGCTCGATTACGAAACCGCGCGCGGTATAAACAAACCCCTCGACCAGACTCGCGTGTACGCGACCGATATCGTAAAATTTCGCGGATCCTCGAAACGATCGAATTATACAGGTCGCGAGACAGGGGACCGCAGCGGTCGCAGCGGTGCCCGAAAATTCCCGATATCCTACGGCAACTCACGGATTTATTCGGATTATCTTGTTCGATTGGACCGTGTCATCTTTGATCCGTTAGAATTTGCAACCCGTTTGACGTTCGCGTTTTGGTCCGGGCTTAGATTCCTGGTTTATGGGAGCTACGCGTGAGTTGACAACGCTCACGTGGAACCACTGTGACGGCTGAAAATTAAAGCAATTTTCAAGAATTTTTTGTGTGTGGGGCGAAATTCGATGTCCTCTTTAGTCGACCATAACTCGAAAAGTAAGGATGTAGGACACTGTTTAATTATTTTAGTGTGCAACTGCTTAAGTATTTGCATGTATTTCTGAAACACCCTGTACGGACGAGCAAAAATCATTATTTCTCTTTGTTCGCTCATATTATGCAAAAGGACAAGCGTAAGAACTTATTAGTTTCTTGAGCAAATTTTATTTTTGGGTTTTTTGTTTTAATTAAATTAAATTTTTCAATTGTTGAGGACTGCTAACATTTTTGCAATGAAACATCGCATTAATTTTTTGTTTGTTACTACAGCAAAGAATTTAAGGGAGGAAATCACTCTGACGACTGAAAATAAAAGCAGTTTTCAAGAATATTTTGGGGGTAACTTTGAAACTATTTCTAATAAATGTTGAATATTTTCGAAAGAACATTTCTTGGACCACTTCTTGTAAAAATTTCGTATAAAAATATTAACTATTACAGACATAATAGGAACCAGAGTGAGAGGCCACCATTATTATTATTATAAAATGGTGGAAGTTTGAAGAAAAGATCTCAAAAATCTGTGAAAATGTCAATATTTGTTTTAACACCACGTAGGAACTAATTATTCGATCAAAAATTCCGTAGGTATAACTGAAGATAATAGTATTAGGAATCACTATGCAAAATTTTGAGTAAATCGGATGGAAATTGACTGAATTATGGAACCGTTCAGTTAGAAAAAGTTGTGTGGCGTCGCCTCCCATGCTCGCCACCAGAGGGATTGCGCTCTCACAAGCGCTCGACCGACCCCTCGGTTGCCTCGAAAGGCTTCCCAATATCCCTGTCGTCTAAGGCAGGGCCTACTAGGGAGCCTTACTGATTGAGTCCACTAGTAGCCCCAAACGAAACGCGCCCCCTTCTTTCTTTTTCTGTCCTCCTACGAATTTCCCCGAGATCCTAACCGCAGCGCCACAGTTAGTTTTCAGAAAAATGCGTTCACGTCTTTAACACTAGAAAGACTGAAACTTAGTATATACCTATATTGCCCAAAAGCAGCCAAATTGACTGCATTGTGAAAGAATAACTAAGAAGAAGGGAGGAGGTAACTACAATTATTAATAAACGCATTTATATGTTGTACAAAAAGTCACAAAATTCTAAGAAATTGTTAACAGTCTAGTGTTAACAGACTGTATATAGAGTCTACGAATTAATTTTATGATAATGGCCTCTTTATGACAATTTTATTTATGATCCACGACAGGGTACGAGTGCCTCACAATAGGTGGTGAGTGACCCACGAGATACGTTTCAAATGATCTATGGTAAAATCCTAGTAATTTACGATTGCGACTGATCCATATTAAGTTATAAGGAATCATTCTTCTGTGACACCTTATTGCAACATAGTTGATACATCATAATGCTAAACAAAAATCTCAATTTTTTGATTTCGTGCCTTAAATCTACAGCTGGATATACGTTTAGTTCTCGATACGTAGCGAATATCAGTATCTATATTCGTTCTACACCTGTGATAAGGTAAATCGATAAGTAGAATGACGAGTAGTTTTTTTTTGGTCAATGACCTTACGAACATGCTAATTCGAGCATCCGATCCAACGCGACTCGCAATCCCTTTCAAGACTTTCTTTTTCCTTCGACACATCGAGGCCAACATTACCTAAAAATGGATGACTCCTTCCTCTTGGGACCGTGTCGCTCCAAAATAAGCGACGCGGATAAAGTGTCAAGAGAAACTCGATTGGCGTCCGAAAATTCAATTTTTTAGCCCTACGAAATTAGCAGCAAGGATAAAATTCTTCGGTGAATTTTGGACCACGAGGCTCCGATAAGCTGCGAGAATTTGTTGAACATTTTACTAAAACAGACTTCTTTTCGACGAACAGAATATCGACATTACGAAAATGGCATCAGAGTCGTTAGCAGCGAGTAAATACCAGCTTGAATCGCGAATAACTTTCCCACCCTGAAACCTGGCGCGACGTTACGAAATGCTTGGTTCGTTAATAACCGTTTCTTCGAATCGAGACAAACGAGCGCATTTGGTATTTAATTGATTCCAGAATTAACTGCTCGACGAAGAGCAGTAACGCAAGCTGAATAGCGGATTACGCGTTTTGTCAAGCATCGTCAATCCTCTTCCAATCAAACCAAACCCCGAATATCTTTATCTGCGTAAAATACCTGATACGAAATTCAAATATCATTGAACAATCATAATTTCAAAATATCCTGCATAATGCACCCTCCAAGGACTACCCCGAGCGGAAGAAATCCAATTTATATTCCGTAACTATTCGCAGAGTAGACAATACGAGTTCTCAAGAATGCTGAAACATACTGCAAGAAGATATAACTTAGCAGTAGCAAAACTTTGTCACGATAGGAGCCATATATCGCTTATCAGAAACACTCGAGAGTCGCATTCTCCATTGCAATGGTTCCCAACTATGTGGAAGAATTTTCGTAAATATTATTTCTACTTATTTTTACAGAAAATTTAACACTTATCTTAACGTAATACCAATTTTTGCTAAAGCTAACAGTTTATCGTTGATCAGTTATTTAACGATTGGTTCAAACTTACACAAACTTCAAATACAACAAACAACGGTTGGACTTTTCAGTAAGAAACTGTTTTGCAGTTCCCAATCGGAACATTTCACTAAATAAAGTTTTCTTTCCTACAATTTTTCTTCCCGCAAAGCAGCGCGTATGGATCAGTTCGACGTCGGTTAACTTTCGAAACTTAGGTTGCACGGTAACTATATTGCAGAGAGAAAACAAGATCGATCCTGGTAATAATTGCGAGTCGGACGTTCCATTCCGTCTGCACCGGCCGTGCAATTAACAATTTCAGCAACAAAAAATTCCCCGACACCGAGCTTGTGTTCCCCTTGTTCGTGGTATCTCGTTAATCTTAATCGGGGGCCGATCATTCTTTCGCCAAACTTGTTTGTACAATCGGCTCACGCGGCATTCAACTTATGCGGAACAAATTAACCAGCGTCCAGGACTGGCCGTGCTCTAATTATATCACGGCGTCAAGAATTCCGCCACTTTTGCTGCGCAAAACTTTCGCAAGGACGAGGGCGGCGTTCGACAGGCCGGAGCAAATGCTATCTATTTGCAGCGACTCGATAAAACTTTCATAAAAACACAGCCGGTTGAACTATCGAGTTTCTTCTTATAGCGGCCGCCACTTTTATCCAGCATCTTTAATTAGTGCATTGCACCGTAGCCGGGAACAAAGTGCAACGAAACGGAGCCGGAGCTCCGTTGCATCGCCTTTCAATTCGCATACGAAATAACAACCGCAAAACTATTAATTATTAGATCATTTAAGAGGAATTTTTCGTACACATCTGGATTGATTTTTCCCCAAATCAAATCATTTTTCTTCGTCTTGTGTGTCAATTTCTATCTTCTTCGTTTTATTTTCTGGTATTTTCATCACGAATATTGGAACTAATATTTCTCTATCCTAGAGTTCATTTAAGTTAGACTCAACAACGGTTTTTTTTATCGTACTTCGAGAACTAATTAAAAAAGAAGAATCAAATTAAATTTTAAAATCTAAACGATGAACTCTGACAATATTTCATTGGTTTCTTTTATTTAACAAAAATATAAATGTTTCTTCGTATTTGTGGTTGTGCAATATTTTTAATTAAATGAAAAAGATAGTATTGATTCTCAAAATTTTATTTTTGTTCGTAAATTCAATAATTTAAGAATGTTTAACAAACAAATACTTATTCGTTATTCGTGAATATCTATCTCTCTAATACTGATCGATCGCTACTGACCGTAGTTTGTTTTCCTCGTTCGCTATTCCCCATCGATCTTTACAAATAGGTAAATGAAACGAATTCCAGGTCATCGACCTCGCAAAGAATAAGCAAAGTATCGACAAGTAATAAAACGAGACATCGAATTACTCTCAAAAGACATACGTGTGTACAGGTAACCCTCCTATAACACGGTAGATAGGTCCCTAGAAAATGTCTTGTTGTGTGAAACTGTGTTATCTGAGGCCCAGAGCCAGTACAAAAAGGGAAAATTTATTAAAAACAGATGTTTTTTTTCAATTCTACATAAGCAATTTAATTGTTATGAAAAATATAAATGTATGTATAACACAAAACAAAAAAAATGTTATTCTAATTTAAAGCAATCTTAATTTAATAAATTATAATTTGTTTATATTTTTTCACGTAAAGCCACTATAGTTCATTATTTTAGTATAATTTAGTTTTGTTATTTTAAATAATGTTAAATTAATGTTAAATTAAATGTTATTTTAATTTAACGCAACCTTAATTTAATAAATTATAATTTGTTTATATTTTTTCACGTAAAACCACTATAGTTCATTATTTTAGGGTAATTTAGTTTTTAAACATGTTAAGCAAAAATCATGTTATCCAATGCTGTAGAAGTATAGTGTTGCACAAAGGTTTTCAAAATTTTCTTATCGCGTTAAAGCGAAACCGTGTAATAAGATGCTGTGTTGTAGGAGGGTTCTCGCAATTTATGAATCGTGTTATAGCGAACCCGTGTTGTAGGAGGGCTACCTGTATTTATAAACCGGTTCCCCAAATCGAATTATTCCTCTGAAAAAAAATAACGAACATTGATCTGTTTTCTACACTTCTAAAGGAGGATGTTAAAAAAGTGCCAAATTTGTACCCCGCCATCATTTTACAGATTCTGCACTTCGAATTGTGCACAATTGTTTATAGCAAATGTGATGGGAAAGTCGTGAAAAATGTGGTTGAAGTTGACGATGCTACGAAAGACGAATCATAACTTTCTGACTTCAAATAACTATAACTTCGAAGTGAATGCATGAAACGTAACAATTCCGATGCTATTTTGTAAAGAAAAGTCAAACAAGAATTACATTAGGCTACAAAGTACACTACACGAGCACACTACAAAAATCGTGATACAAAAAGTCTTCGAAATAAAATAAAATCTGAAATCTAAAAAAATCTAGGAATCGCTTAGTTTGCACTAGATAGCATCTCATATAAGACTGTGGTCCAATTCCAGACGAAAGAAAAAGTATCGTGGAAACCCATAACGGTGTTATCTTCTCCAGATAAACACCTCTACAAGAATGTAACGAACCAGCAAAACCATCTGAAATATAAGCACTTCAGATCGCACAAAATTATGATCCAAAGAAGAAGGGCATGAAATATAATAACTAGACTGCGGATATTTATGCATTTATGGGAAATTTAGATTGTCAAAAAACTATAGAATGCATTTAATATGCAAAAATATAACAAAAACTCAAGTAAGATAAGAATTATTGTATTTAGGGGTTGAAAGAACCCTCTACGAAGCTCTTATTTTATTAATTTTATTAATAAATATATGAATTTGCATAAAAATCCGCAGTCTAATAATAACAAGTTTTAATATTGAATGCATTTAATTCCATTCTAGGAAAGAGTTTATTAACACATATTTTGAGGAATATTTGAGAATTATTTTAATCTCTTGCGTTTCAACAATCTGGGCAACATTTCCTTGCATAATATATATATATTGACTTTTCCTTGCAAAATAGCGTCGGAATTGTTACGTTTCATGCATTCACTTCGAAGTTATAGTCATTTGAAGTTAGAAAGTTATGATTCGTCTTTCGTAACATCCTCAACCATATTTTTCACTACTTTTCCATCACATTTGCTATAAACAATTGTGCACAATTCGAAGTGCAGAATCTGTAGAATAATGCCTGATGCGGGGTACAAATTTAGCATTTTTTTAACATCCTCCTTTGCGCACTCCCCCATTAGCAGTCGATTTTCGTGTTTCGATGGAACAACGCGGGAAAAGTCTGCCCAAGGAAATTGGTTCCAGCGACGTAATGGCGAGGATAATGAGTTCCCACGAAAAAACGAGGGCCAGAGTCTACGGAGTAATTGAACAATTACTAACAGCGATATAATCGCCCGTGAAAATCTGGCGACGAAACACTTTACGCGGGATAATCTACGTTCCGTTGAATCGCTAATGAAAGTACAACCTCCGCCGTCGCGGATCTTTTGGCGCAAACGTCTAATTACAAGGCGAACCGTCCCGGGCCTGCCAAGTTCTAACAGCCTCGCGGAAAAGCCTCGTCCACTCCTAGACTCCCCGGCGGAATCGTTCATCCCCCATTTGCAATTCAAACGAGGGTTGGGGGATTTCCCGCGCGCACAGCGAGTACCTGACTGGCAGATGCCAGAGAAACGTCAGAAATTCAGCAACGAAAACTCGCGTACTCGGTTCACCTTTGTATAGCAACCGAAATTATGCAGAGCAGATGCAATAGGGGGAAAAAGTAAAAATCGTGGAGCTGTTTTACCCAGACGTATATACAATGGACGCGTCAAACGCGCGGCCTCGCGTAGCCATTCTACTATTTCACATTTTTTTTTTTATATTTCTTTTACAACCGACGCGCGTGGATCCAAATTAATATTTCTCGGTTCCACCTTTGTCAACGTACGAAAAAACTCTTGCTTTAATTTTATCCCCGCAACCGAAAATTACAATTCAAGGCACGAAACGGAATTATATTTTACGCCGAACGAATATTTTATTCATCGTCGATCGCTCGAACGTACTTGCGTTTAATATTGAGACAATATTGCGGAACGTTGGAGCTTGCATTGACTTCGTTGTTTTAATTAGACGTGTAGTCTGCTCTAATTTCGTGTATATAAGAATATTATGCTAATAAAATAATACTGCCAGGAGCTTCGCCTTGTCTTTATTAGAGCGTACCTACCGCAAAACCAAACTTTTAATCTAGCGACCTTCCTCGCGTACCGCCGCTAACGGTCTGCGTTAAGGCGGAATATTTTTACAGAATATTATCCAAACGCGATGCAGCAATACACCGTGCGTACGTTCAATTTTCCCGCGTCTTTCTCTAGAAATTATTTATTTAAATCAATGTAATCGAGTGCCTCGGTATCGCAAATTAAAACCTTCGAAATATTAAGAAAATCTCGAGTAAGATATTAAAATACGTCGAGTAAAATATTGGAATACCCAAACTAATCAAAATTCTGTCGTGTTTAAGGAATCGAGGACGATCTTTTCTTTGGGATATAAGTTGTGCGGAAAAGTTTTAAAGCAAAAGACGCGGCAAAGCTTTCATACTTATATCTAACGAGCTTGGATCACTTGTCGGCATCCTTCGACCTAAGCAAGGATAAAAATCACCAAAAGCCTCTGAAATCTCTTTTGGTAATCTCGAGGACGGAGAAAATCCAACAGGAAATAGCCACGAAACAGGATCTTCAAAATTTTACGGTTTCCTCGATATAAATCTCTCAATCATAAATATAAATTACTTCTACTATTTTTCTCATAGTTTCAAAATCTTTTATTTTAATTTTCTACCAATTCCAAACTAGAAGAACCAAAATTTTTTTTTCACGGGCAACCAAATATTAACTCTTTGTTATACAATTTTTTTATTAGCGTTATGTTCATCTTCTTGTAATATTATATTTCGATCCCAACATTCGACAATTGTTTCTACAAAAATATGTAGAATGTTTCAATCAATACTGTACAATTTCTAATTTTAAATTATAAATAAAAGGTAAAATAAGTGTTCATAAGTTATTGCTTCATTCAAATGAAACATATTACAGTAAATTGTGTTTTATTACTATAATACAGAAATGCATGTAAGAGTTAGGGTATAAGTAGAAACAGCTAAATTGCGTGTGAACCTGTTGGAACATTTTCAACCCTTAACATTTAATATTATAATAAAGTAACGTAAGAAAATAATTTATTCAATTATCAACCTACTAGTACAGAGGGAAATGAAAGATTGTAAGAACTTTTCTTTATAAATTCACGCTTCAAACTATTTTTTTTAATTCGAATATAAACCTACTGCTCTTCAAGCAATAACAATTAATATTATAGTAAAGTAACGTGAGAAAATAATTTATTCAATTATCAACCTACTAGTACAAAGGAAAATGAAAGATTGTAAGAACTTTTCTTTATAAATTCACGCCTCAAACTATTTTTTTAAATTCGAATAGAAACCTACTACTCTTCAAGCAATAACAATTAATATATTATAGTAAAGTAACGTGAGAAAATAATTTATTCAATTATCAGCCTGCTAGTACAAAGGAAAATGAAAGATTGTAAGAACTTTTCTTTATAAATTCACGCCTCGAACCATCTTTTTAAATTAGAATATAAACCTACTACTCTTCAAGCAATAACAATTAATATTATAGTAAAGTAACGTAAGAAAATAATTTATTCAATTATCAGCCTGCTAGTACAAAGGAAAATGAAAGATTGTAAGAACTTTTCTTTATGAATTCACGCCTCGAACCATCTTTTTAAATTATAATGTAAACTTTTTGCTCTCCAATTTGAGAATCAAAAACAAGTGTATAATTGAATTCGCGTCGTTCGATGGGCGACTCTATTTTTAATGGGAAAAAGAGTTCCGGGTTTGCGTCGCAAGCAGTCAGAGTTCAAGGCCAATTTCTAGAACGTCGATTCTCCGCTGTTTCGAATTATTAACGCCGCGATTTATCACGGTGCAATTTTACGGGCGTCGAAGATAGGTTGTACGCCACACTTGGATATAATTAACGGCATTAACGAGTCGCATCGCATAAATTTCGGCCAACGATATCCAATTAGCGCGCGCCGTCAAAGTGTACGAATCCCGGCCGCCACAATATTTTCCCTGTTACCGGGCTAACGAATTCAATTAATGAGAACAAACGAAAAGCGTGGCTAGCGATCGGCCGTTACGAGAGAAAAAAAAAAAAACTCCCATGACTCCGAACGATTTTGGATCTCGATCGGTCGTGATTCGCGCTCATAATCCGATTTAGGATCCGGGGCTCGTGATAGCGTCGTTTTGCGCAATTATGCCACCGCTAAACGCTTCGTTTAATCGAACGAAACGATGATTCGGTCGAACAGCGACTCTGCGTTATGATAACGAAGCATTGTTCGCTCGTCGAACTCGCGTTTAGTCGACGCTAGAAAGTTCCACAGCGAAAATCCAACCTTCGTCGTCTCTTTTTCGCGTTTTTTGTCGATAAGCTTAATATTTTAATATTTTTTGAGATTTTTTAGATCAAAGTTTTGTCACTCGTTGAATGGCAATGATGTCTAACTATATATACTTTTTATGTTTACATAAAACAGTGATTTTAGAGGCAAAGACGTATGAAATTTCTTTATTTACTGTATTAAATTTTATTTCGCAAATTGAAACAATACATATCGTGAATTGAAATCGGTACACGACGAAAGTTACAATGTACACTGAAAAGAAAATGAGTTATCGTTTACAATAATTCACATTTACATACAATGTGCCATGCTTTGCTTTTATGATAAATACCACTCTTGTACGTAACGATAAATGTTACTTATGTGTTTAGATAAATATTGCATAGAGACATTTTTCCAAATGTAATTGTTCGGATAGCAAATAAGATATATATAAAGATATTTTAGAAATTTATTTATCATTCGTCTTTCACTCTAAAATCACATTATTTTATACACACAAATACACAGTGGTCTATGCAATTGCATTAAATCATAACTTCGTTATTAATGTATGTACGAAAAAATTCCAAAGGAGAAAGATAAATGGCTCAAAGAGCACTACATCTGTATGCCTTCAGATATTTTTTAAACGCAACAGTGCATGTGCAATTAACAATCGCAACATTTCTTTAAATGAACAATTTAAATGGCTTCCTACCTGCCTTCGAAGTGAAACTTTATTCATAAATATCACGAAAAATATTAATGAGAGATTCTAGAGGCCAAAATAAGACGAAAATCAAGAATTCCAATTTGTTGATTGAGGTTTCGTTAAAAAGTTATTAAGAAAATTATTAATAAAATTTGTCCATCTACACGAATTTTTTTCTCGAAAGTGTGTAGGATTTCGAGGTTATGTCCATTCACCAAAACTGATTACAATTGACCCTTGCAACCGAAAATAATTTTTCCAAAACGATTTGAAATTTTTTTTTCCGTCGAAAAATTTCACGCCTTCTCGAATTTTTTTCTAGAAAGTGGGTAGGATTTCAGGGATTAGTCTATTCACCAAGAATCATTGTAATTGACCCCCGCAACCGAAAATAATTTTTCCAGAATGATTTGAAACTTTTCAATTTTCAGGGTAATAGACAGTTATGGCCAGACATTATATTTTCAGTAATGAATTTTTTTCTCGAAACTGCGTAGGAATTCGAGAATATGTGTATTCACCAAAAATGATTGTAATTGACCCCTGCGCCTAGAAATAATTTTTTTAGAACGATTTGAAATTTTATAGTTTCGCCGAAAAATTTCTGACCCTACCCGAATTTATTTCTCAAAAGTGTGTAGGATTTCGGGGATATGTGTATTCACCAAAAATGATTGAAGTGGACCCCTGCAACAAAAAATAATTTTTCCAGAATGATTTGAAACTTCTCAATTTCGCCGAAAAATTTTCCAGCCAGTATGGAACTTTAAACGTTAATAACTTTTTAACGAAGCCTCAATGAACAAATTGTTATTCTTGATTTTTGTCGTATTTTGGCCTCTAGAATCCCATTAAAATTTTTCCCAGAGGTGACCAAACACGCTGTATAAATGGTGTAGCAAAATCTATCTCGAAAATCTCAATTAAATCAGAGCTCCGAAGGTCCGCGATTCTCGTAACAAATTTCATCCTCGCCGGAGAAGAACGAACGGCAAAAACTTATGGGACGACCCCGATGGTAAGAAAACGAAACGTGCGGAGACCGACCTAATACCTTTTCGTTTCGCTGCTGGAGACTCCGGGATCGGCCATCCGCGTCTTCGTTTCTTTTCCCCTTTCGAAACGTACGAGGCATGGCTAACCGCGACGGACGATCCGTATTGCCGTAACCGCGGGCTCGTTACGGGGGAACGCGAACTAAAAAGAGAACAGCCAGGAGAAAGGGTCACGGAACTAATGAAACATCGCTCGGAACAGAGTCCCAAACTAATTTCCCGTTTAATTCGCGCCGTCTCCCTTTAATCTCCGATGCTCCGTCGCGCAACGGGACCCCCGGTCTGTTCAGAATTTTTCGTCCGCGCGAATCCGAACCGTACCGGGAACGTCACAGATAACGGCGCACTAATTAGCCGGTAATCAAGTCGGCGGTACGCTTAATTTTCCCTCGACGCTATCGGGACGTAAAAGGAGTTTTCCAGCACCGGGTGGAAAGCAATAAACGTTGACTCGCCTGGACCAGGCGGAAAGAGGGAGGTAGCGCGAAACGAATGTCGCGATAAAACGATCAACGTAACGTGAATGAGTGGAGGGGTAGGGGATAGAAAATAATTGCCAGATCGTTTTTCATTGTCAGCGTTCGGTTAATGCGAATATTGGGTACAAAGTGAGGTATAATTATAGAGACGGCCCGGACCGAGGTAACTCGATCGTTAGCTACGTACTGCCAAAGTGGCTACCCTGATCGACATACCAGCGGCCCGAAGAACCAGCTGCAGAGGCGTTAATGTTCGTAATCAGTTTGCACAACTAGCCGGCAGATTCGTTTGCGATCGATAGACAGAGACCTGCGTGGGCTGTTCTTGTAACGTTGTTACGCGGTACACGGATCGAGTTCGACCAACTACAGTAGTCCCTCGATGTATACTGGTTCTCCACGACCCTTGTAAGTCGTTAGTTAGATATTCTTCGACGATGTATTAAAATTGGGGCAATATGTGGAAGAATCGTCATCGTATAAAAATATTTTGGAAGAAATGCAAATAGGGTATAAATATAGATCGATTAATGAAAAACTTTCTACTTATAAAGTTAACTAGCTATAGTTATCCCTTGAAATTGTAGTTTTTTCGTCAGTACAAACGATGATTTTTTACAATTTTTTTTTTACATCCTTCGACGATGTATTAAAATTGAAACAATATGTGAAAAGATCGACATCGTATAAAAATATATTGGAAGAAATGCAACAAGAGTATAAATGTAGATCGATTAATGAAAAAAACTCTACTAATAAAGTTAACTAGCTATAGATGTCCCTTGAAATCTTAGTCTTTTTGTCAGTACAAACGATGAATTTTTCATCCTTCAACGTTACGTGTATTAAAACTAAAAAAAAAAAAATGTGAAAGGATTGACACCATACAAAAGTATTTTAAAAGAAATGCGTGAAACTAACAATAAGATTACCATATATTTTCACAAAATATAATAAATATCTGTAATGTACACCTTGTCCTGTAACTGTCTCATTTGAATGCAGTGAGAAACGAGGTAAAGTAAAATTATAATACAATGAATGCTCGACGTTTAAAGCCACAGAAATTAGAGACATTTATACATTTCTGCTTCACGCTGTGGTCTATATTTTGCCCGATAGTAAAACATTCAACTCGAATTATCGATGGACCACTATCAACTACCTAACACGAATCAATAAATAGCTTTCGAATGGTTTGAAATTTTGTAACGCTTCGTTTAGAACAAAAAGACATTTTAGTCGAGAAGATTGTTGTTAACAGATAATTTTCTGTAAAAGTTAGGGTTCCTGGCTCGAAGTTTTTCGACCAAATTACCCCCATAATCATTCTTAGAAAGCTTTAAGCTGTCGTTCGTACTTTGTTCAGTCGTTTCTCAGGGCGATATCAAAGCGATCGAGTCGATTAACGCGGACAATTTTTCATCGGTTTAATCGGCCTTCCCGCGGCCGCATAATTTTCGTCGTCTGTCGCGAAAAAATGCGCGTCTCCGCGAAATAAAAAAAGAGCAAACGCGCGAAAATACCGCGAGGAACGATGACAGGTTGACAAAGCATTGCTATGTGCTTGCTTATCGTTCGGTCTCGTGCAAATTTATTGGATACGAACGATGATTTCCACCTAACGTCGGAATATTTACTCCATTACGCAAACGTTATTACGGAGGATCGAGGTTTTTAAAGGGGAATACAGAGATCGATCGAACAGCTTCTATTTTCTAAATATTTGTACAAAATCTATAGTGGCATCTATTCTGAAGAAAAAACGATATTATGAGATAAAATAAACACTTTAATAAATTAATAAAAAAGTAGTTTTTATCCTTCTTTAAAGGACCTTTGATACCTTCGTTTAACTACGTGAATTTTATTTCAAAGCAAATTTCTGTAATAATTAAATAACCCGTGATTTCCATTAAAAAAAAAAAAAACATTTTTAGTAGAGTAAGGAAAACACATTAAAAATATGCATTTTAGAATATAATTCTGACTTAATATTTAATTAATTTAATGCGATGGTTGTGGCAATATCTGTGTGTGATAATGATTATTGATATTTTTTAACATATTTCCTCCCTTTCATTTAGCAAAAATCACTGTTACGAATGAGTAAATACTGAAAGACTTGGCGATGAAATTTTCTGCAGAAATAATTGCAACTGCAAATTACTTTTTCGACCCTCTGGGAACTGATGGACTAGGAGGATTAATACGGGAAGCTATTTTTTTAGAAATATTTCTTTTTTAGAAGGAGAGCCACGCTATAATACTTTATCAATATCAGAAGTAGGATTCTCTAAATCGTTAAGGGAGAATATAATTCGAATATCTCTCTTCCGTTGATATTTGTTTGAAAGTTCTCCAAGTGCGTTGTATAAATCCCCCATTTCCTATAATCGATTGCTGATGTACGATACGTATTGAGAAACAGATCAAACCTGCTACGAGCATTTCTATTCAGCTGCTTGAACGCGAACGAGAATTAAATATAATCCCACGCGTTCCTCTGACGAAACGCAGGAAATCGATCGGTTCTAATCCAAGGGATGTCGTAAAACAAAAATTAATGAACGCCTAAAAGAGGCCATCAAGAAAGGAGAGTCGATATAGTAAACGTTTCGAAGCACATTAATGTATGTAAAAGAGTAATATTAGTATTTCTTAAGTTGGTAGTTCTAGTTTTAATTTTAGGATGGCTGCATATTAGGATTTATTATATCCCATGAGAAGTGACTTATAAACCGATTTTACTTTAAAGGTAGTTATTGTTAATATGATGGAATGTTACTTTATTGTTAATTTAATAAAAATGTACTTTAAAGGGTAAAATCTGTGGGATCACTACGTTCACGAAGTAGCCACATTATATGTAGTAGATTGTATTTAATAAATTTGTAATTTATATTAATGTAAATAGTAATTGTGGTTGCTAATCACCTGTCAAGTCGAAACGTCCTTGACAAGAATCAAATAAACAAAAAAAAGACAATATAAATATTATCCAATTAACTAATAATACTGTGGAAAATATATATTTTATATACGTAAAATTGATGTAATTTCTTGAACGTTCGAATATTTTATCAAGCTCAAATAATATAAAAAAAAAAATAAAATTCATATTTTTTAAAACTAGAATAAGTGTTTTGATATATGAAAAAACTATTGTTGAAACATTTTTGAAGCTGCTGGTTGTGTTGAAAAGGACTTCAGATAAAACTCGAACGATTTAGAGGGGGTCGTTATTCGATGAAATTAATATCTTTGTATACGAACGCGTAGATGATATTTGAAGATCAAACTTGTTTTTTCAAATGAAATCGTGCAATTTTTCATACACCAATTCAGCTAGTCATTCTCTACAACAAACTGCGAAGCTATAATAAAAAATCTTAAGAAGATATTTTAATCTAAATATTGAGGAGTACTTGGTACAACAGCAACCATTTTTTTTATATTTTATTGCAATTACACACGATGGAGGCAAATCGGATTCACCCATAGTATTGTTCGCTATAACCTTTTGCAATTCAATTGAAACGTAACACACGATCTAACAGTGCGTGTGTATAGAGCCAATATTCCGAATATTAATTCGGGTTAACGTGTATCTAAGCGTCCGAATATTTTTGTGAGTCACTATAGTAAGATATGCGGACGTCCGTCGCGAAGAAGCCCGTGTTTCGCGACTGGCGTTGCGTGGAGAGGCCGAAGGTATTTGCCAAAACGATAGTTCGACTAATGAAAATAGAGCGTAAGCCACGGCCCAAAGTTCAAAATTGGATTTCGAGGCGGAGCCTGCGTGTCCCCGTAATCCCACCCTTTACGCGTCTATTGCCAATGGAAAGATGTGCCAAATAAACGAGTTCGTGTGCGGCGCTCGTGCGTTCGCCTAACGCACACGAGGTACAGTGAATCATATGACGGATTGCGGGTACGTTCCGACGTCAGACGTCGAACAGTGGTCGGAAATACTGAAACGTTAGCCAAAATCCTGGTCTCGCTATTCCTAATTCATTTCTATACCAGGTCTGTAAATATGGAACCGAAATTTCCCCATACATGGCACTAGCTGTTGATGTTGTTACCTTCGGACCGTTTCATTGACACCATTCTCTTGTTTTGACATGTGATAAGGATTTGCAACTCACAACAATACAAGTTTCATGCAATAGCATAGTTTTTAATAGCTTTGAACATGTCGAATTTTGTGCCTGGAAACTACGATTTGCGGACAGCATTGATTTTCTGTTATCGTTTGAAGAAAACCGCTGCAGAATCGCATCGAATTGGCAAATCACAGTGCTTTTGCGTGGTTTAAAAAGTTCAAAAGTGGCGATTTTCACGTGAGAAACGAAGAACCATTTTTTTAATAAAACCTTTTAACTGTATCCACCCGGTGAAAAGTTTTAACTAACTAGCAAATAAACGATTTTAAATTATATTACAAAGAAAAATTTAATTCAATTCGACAATAATGTCAGTAATTTTTTTTTATTTGGAGGATTCGTGAGAAGAAATTTGAGAAATAATAGACAATTTGAAAGAAAAGATTGACAGTTTGATTTAAGAAAAATTAGTTCTCGATGTATGTTGATAACAAATTTGATGATGGATAAAAAGTGACCCGATTTCACCTACGTTCGTGTTAATAGTTATTTAAAGTGACGCGTAAAGCAAGTAATTGTAGGTAATTAGGTGTCACACGATCGCGTCTGTGCAAGCAACGCCCGGGACGCTTAATATTAATGAGATGATAAAAAATGGAACGTTGGAAGAATGGAAGACAGTTTTTTTTATTCTCTTGCGTTGAAACGGCGAGCAAATGAAGTTGAACTCCGAAAGAAAGCAAAAATCGCACGAGTAATAGGAAAATTACCACCTTTATGAAACTGAGGATGACTTTGGCGAAGCTAATTACATTTTGCGTCTGTTTGTTTCATGGTAAAAAGCTAGTATGCGTTTTTTGTTATCAGACATATATTAAACGATTATAAATAGTAGCAAATTAGGGATCGTACCAAGATGTTAATTCGTTACTACGTTTTTGCAAGCAGTGAAAATATCAATATATATTTCTTGCGAACATTAAGAAAAACTCAAGAAAAAATTGAGGACAGCGTTGAAACGATGCCTTCAAAACTTGTACGTGTTTCGAATATAACCATGCTTGAACTAACTTCGATCGATAGTTTGTGTCATTATCTTGATGGAATATCTAAACAGGTGATATATCAGGGGTGCACAACTTAAATGTTGCCACGGGCCAAATTAACTGTAGTTATTGTCAAGATAATTATAGTTCCATAAACTTGATCCTTTTCAAGGAAAAATAAAGTCGATATACTCTATTTCCCGGATATTGGAAACTATTTATTTTTCCCAAAAATAATTTGAACCGACATCGTACCTTCCGCTGTTTAAATTTAAACGATAGCAACAATCCATTGACCAAAGTCATTAAATTACTGCATATTACACATACAAATTTAGCTGTAATTTGAATTAAACAAGTACATTCATTTTTCTTGAAACAGGTTGTAGTCGGAGCTAATATTTATTCCTTTTTGTATGCACATTGAAGAATAAATTACGTGCAATGCAAAGAAGTTCTGTACACTACGAACAGACAAGTTTAATTTTTTTTTTTTTTTTAAATACAGAAATACAACGAATATTTTTCTTCTCTGTTTTTAAGATTCTCTATAGATAATTATAAAAATATAAATTAATCTGAGTAAGGATGCTATTTTATAATACGATGTGTAAACAAACAGTTGTCTACGTCGTTTGTTAACAACAATTTTGGTTTGAAATAAAATGAAACAAAATAGAAACAGAAACCTTGGCAATGTTTATCCAAGTGCGAAACAGAATACCACGGTTGCGGATCCAGTGTAACAACACGAATCGCTCCGTTGTTAAGGTAAATAGTTTCGTTGCTGCGTGCAATATTATTCCAAAGTTGGTGAGTATCTGGTGTCCCAGTTTAACCGCGCCAAAATTATCATTATATTCTACTTTGTTCGAATCAGGCCAAAAGCTACATTAAACCTTAATCGACCGCGCCTGGGCCCATCAAGAACCCCAACCTCATTATTTCGCTAATATCTCGTTTACTTAATTGAATTAATATTTGCCATTTTGGGAAAATATTTAAGTAAGGCCAGACACACACATTCCCTGCCATGAATTTCGTTTTTTACGAGTCACACATGCTTTAGAAACTATCTTGACAAAACACGAGGTTGTTCAAGGATTAAATTAGGCAATGAAATTCATTTAAACGATTAAAAAATATATGTTTCCTCTCAAAAACATTCAATTTTGATCCTAACTATTATAGAGATAGATTAAAATTTGTATATTCGTGCATTAATCAGTGTTTCAGCTAGACGATAAATTAATAGTTTCATTTACGGGAGCTATTAAACATTCCCATAAAGAAATATCACGATCAAATCCTGTTAGATTTCCACGTTGAATTTTACGATTATTTTATACGATGGAGGGTTAGAACTCATTATTTGAATAAATATGATTTCCTGCGATCTATGTTAGGTATACAGGGTGTTCGGCCACCCCTGGGAAAAATTTACATGAGCGATACCAGACGCCAAAATAAGACGAAAATCAAGAATACCAATTTGTTAATAGAGGCTTCGTTAAAAAGTTATTAACAATTAAATTCCAAAATTTCAAATCGTTCTGGAAAAATTATATTCGGTTGCGGGGGGCAATAACAATCATTTTTTGTGAATACACATACCCCCGAAATCCTATCCACTTTCGAGAAAAAAAATTGTGTAGGTGCTGAAATTTTTCGGCGAAAAAAAAATTTTCAAATCGTTCTAAAAAAATTACTTTCGGTTGCGGGGGTTAATTACAAACATTTTTGGTCATTACATATAACCCCGAAATCCTAGGCACTTTCGAGAAAAAAATTCCTTACCGAAAATCTAATTAGGTGCCTAAATTCGACGAAAAAAAAAATTTCAAATCGTTCTGGAAAAATTATTTTCTTTTGCGGGGGCCAATTAGAATAATTTTTGGTGAATGGACACACCCCCGAAATCCTACCCACTTTCTAGAAAAAAATTCGAAAATGTGTGAAATTCTTCGACGGAAAAAAAAGATTTCAAATTGTTTTGGAAAAATTATTTTCGTTTACGGGGATCAATTACAATAATTTTTGGTGGATAGACATATCCCCAAAATCTTGCGCATTTTCGAGAAAAAAATTCAGTACGAGAAGAACTTTAAACGTTAATAACTTTTTAACAAAGCCTCCATCAACAAATTGGTATTCTTGATTTTCGTCTTATTTTGGCCTCCAGAATCCCCCATTAAAATTTTTCCCAGGTTTGGCCGAACGCCCTGTATAAAAGAAATATTCTCGATTGGATAAGAAGATAATTGATGGTTATATTCGGCAAAGTGCACGTACCAACTGCTTGGCGTTGATTGAAAAGACGCGAGAAGCAACGAGCTGAAATGAGATCTAACTCGTTAGGCGAGAAAGACGAGCTTTCGCGAGGCTTGCCATACGAATCGCTTCTCTTTTCTTGTTTCAAACGACACGAAAGACCTCATTGCCCCAGGCCTAACGTTAATGCGCGTGATTTTCTTTTCATTCCGTCTAAGGCGAGCCGTCGCTGTTTGCTCTGCGATCTTTTTCACGATAGAAGGTTGTACAGCAACGAGAGAGAAGCGTCCAGAAACAGTTGCAATCTCGCGTTGAATAATAACCGTGCCAATGGAGGCGAAATTTTATTTTTAACACGAGCCATTTTCACAATCGATACTGTTTGATCCTTCCGTGCGTGGGACGTATTATTTTGAAAATGTGTTACGGTACGAGTGAAGTGTGTTACTGAAAACTGGCCAATTAAAGAGCCCGGAACAATAATTGGGAATCGCCAATTTTCTAAATGTCACAGAGTGTGCCGGGCAACCATTACATTCTAACGTCATGTTGTCGCGTACTATAATCATTATTTGTTCTTTAAATACAAATTTTCTCGCTGAAATTAGTTTTACGCTGCATAAAAATTCTGGAAGTATTATGCCAGCAAAGCTGTACCAGTATCGATATGATGCCGCGGGTAATGTAAAAATATAAAAATAATATTGCAGCGAAGTTCTTATATCAGGTATGGGCAAAATTTTTATCTCGAGAAAGATGTCGAATAACGAAGGATAAACTTTTTATCCGTGGCTTGTTAAACGAAAATAAAAATTCCAATAATAAAATGAAATATCTCACAAATATCGAATAAATAGAAATTTAGTGGAATACGCTGGTTTTATTAGAATTAAATTTTATGTAACAGTAGACGAGAAAACTGACCAAATATTTATTACGGTATTTACTACAGTATTAATGGTAGCGAAATTACTAGAAGAAAATGTTGAAAAAAAAGTTGGTAAATAGACGTCACGAAGGGCATCAAAGGGAGTTAATTTTGCAACAGTTAAAAAGAAAAAGCTTGCTCCTTCGAAGAAAAACATCGATGCTTTTACAGAATAATATAAAAATGGAGAAAAATATTTGGTGTTAATTATAACGCCCGTGGTGTTGGTAAAGAAAAGGAAAAACGACTTGAAATATACTTGTAAAAAGTACGAAGAATTGGCTACACGCGTTGAACTATTTAAATTTTAGAATTTAATAGATTTTAATCCGCCAAAGAATGCGGGACCAAAGATATAGTATTAAATATAACAAAGACTTAGTATTAAGTATGTCAAAGCCAATTCGGGTCATTATTAAAACCAAATATTAAATTTACAAAGATGAGTTTACTGAAAATTTGTTGTGATGCAAAACAGATTGCACAAAGAAATTTTGTATTAAATAAAATAATGATAGTAATACCAATTTAACATTTTTCATGAGAAACTAGATCATTGTGCATGATGCTACATATTTTGTTTGTTTTATTCTATGCTCAAACATTGAGTAAAATTTTATTTATGCTCAAATTCCATGTATATGTATTTAATTACCTTGCTTTCTTATCAATATAGAAATATACAGGGTGTTCGGCTATCACTGGGAAAAATTTTAATAGGAGATTCTGGGGGCCAAAATAAGACGAAAATCAAGAATACCAATTTGTTGATGGAGGCTTCGTTAAAAAATTATTAACAATTAAATTCAAAAATTTCAAATCGTTCTGGAAAAATTATTTTCGGTTGCGGGGGTCAATTACAAGCATTTTTGGTGAATACACATACCTCCGAAATCCTATCCACTTTCGAGAAAAAAAATTCGAGGTGTAAAATATTCCGACGGAAAAAAAAATTTCAAATCGTTTTGGAAAAATTATTTTCGGTTGCGAGAGTCAATTACAATCATTTTTGGTGAATAGACATCACCCCGAAATCCTGCGCATTTTCGAGAAAAAAATTCGAGGAGGTGTGAAATTTTTCGTCTGGAAAAAAAATTTCAAATCGTTTTGGAAAAATTATGTTTGGTTGCGGGGGTCAATTACAATAATTTCTGGTGAATAGACATATCCCCAAAATCCTGCGCATTTTCTAAAAAAAAATTCAGTACGAGCGGAACTTTAAACGTTAATAACTTTTTAACAAAGCCTCCATCAACAAATTGGTATTTTTGATTTTCGTCTTATTTTGGCCTCTAGAATCTCCCATTAATATTTTTTCCAGGGGTGGCCGAACACCCTGTAAAAGGGATGATCACACCAAACTACACCAATGTAGCTATTAAATACACCGAAATGTATCACTTTTACTTGATTTCCTCCTACCAGAAAGCAAATAGGATATATGGATTTGCAATCATTTCGTGCCCAATAGGGATGAAAATCTATCATGCATAAGTAGCGACGTCGTTTCAAAGTTTACGTAAATCGATGGTCTGGCTGCTTATCGTGGCAAATATCAACTTCAGATTTTCCATGCAGCTTCGTCTAATGGATGGCCAGCGCGCGAGCATCCATCAAGTTCGACAAGTTAAAAGTGATCGTGTCGGGAATCCTTGAAGTTGAAATTCTTTTCGTCGAAACGTGGAATTGCATTTTCCAACAACTCCAGTTTCGTCTATTTACGAACGACTGAATTTTCTCGCGCAGAAAAGCATCATTTGGCGCAAAAGTATTCCCAATTACGCCGTGACTGAATTTGTTTCATAAATTAGTTGGTTTAGTATCCTATATAAACATAAAACCACGGTTTCATGGTCGAAGAAGGTTACGAGCCCTTAAAGGAGCAACGAAGGGCCCCAGAAATTACTTTATAGTCGATAAATATTTAACAAGCTTCCAAAAGAATACGTCTCGCGTCGAGCAGTCGTAAACAGTATGCAAGGATCTTGGCCAACTTAATCCTGAAGATTTTCACGCATTTTCATCCGATTCATATTTTTAAATATTTTTTCCTTTCTGTACGAAATAATCGATACAGTATAGAAATATTTTTAGAAAAATAAGAAGGTCAGAAGCGAGGCGAGAACGTATATTTCTGCCTTTTTCACGTAGAAGCTAGTACCGTGACAAATTTAATCGTGTGCGATAAAACGGCCATTATACAGTCACTTGATAAGTCGAAGTTGGAGGGAAAAACCGTTTTAAGTTACAGAAGTTTCGTTTTAACAAAGTTTGGACTTACGAGGGTACAGCAAGAAAATTCCGATTTAAGGAGATATCTACGAAAAAGATTAAAAGCTCGATACTTTTATTATTGTTCTCGAGATTAAAGTCGTTCCAACTGCGGAAAGCTGGTTATCAGCAACGACTTAATAGCTCGGACTATCGATTTTCTAAATTGAATCGTGGAAGTCAAAATTATCGGAAATGCCTCCACTTTGGGCGCGTCCGATTTAACCCTTGATTGGTACGATACTTCACTGTGAAATTTCACCTACACACTGTAACTGTAATATTATTGGTTAAGCTGTAATATTGGAAATACAATGAAAACTACATTCTCTTTAAAACACAAACTGGTCTGTAGAATAATTAAACACAGTAAAATTTAACTGATAAAACGATACAGCTAAATAAGTTGTAATATTGGAGATAAAATGAAACCTACGTTCCCTTTAAAACACAAGATTGTAGAAAAATAAAGTACAGTAAAATTTAACCAACAATACGAAAATTTCTCTCAATTTTCACCCACGGTACCAATTAAGGGTTAAATTTGCCCAAAGAGATTTTGCTCTATCTTTTATCATTTAAGAGCTATGCTTGGGTGAAACGTCTTGTGTAATATTCGAACAGCGATTCTTATCCTGGCGGGTAACTCGGCCAGTCGCAGGTATCACTTAGAATCCCCGTTTCCTTTTGCCCGGGGATCGTACAAAGAATATCAATGCAAAGATACGAGTGCAAATTTTACGAGTACGTGGCCACGCGGCTTGAACCGGCACCGCAAAAAGAATCCGTAGAAAAAAAGCCACGGACAAAGCGTTGCCTCGCCAGAAAGGAACACATTCGCGGGCGTATTTTTTTGGATTTGCTAATTAGACGTCGGACGAAATATTGAGAAGAACGTCGTCGTCGGGCGCGAGTAATTGGAATATGTAACGAGCACGTAAAACGAATGAAATGAGCAAATTTCCTCGAGTTTTATGGTACCGTAAGTACAGACGCCGTGACGTAAGAGAAACGTGAATTTAGACCGTTTCTATTATTTGCGGAACCGTTCCTCCGCAGGATTCTTTCTCATGAATATTAACGTTGGAACTTAAAAGGCTTATTTTCTTTTTTTCTTCTCTCTCTCTCTTTTTAACTTTCAACTCCAGATTCGTCCAGACCGCTCCGTATAATGAGCGGACCTTCGACTCGTTTCACGAGAGATACTCTTTCGACAGTGGCAACCAGGGACGAAAATCGTGGAAGAGAATCAGTTTTATGTACTCACCTTCGCGAAGTCGATTTTCAGTGTGCAGCATCCGGAGTATATGTCTGCTCCGTGAAGTGTCTCCTTCGCTCTCGTTGCCGATTCCACCGAGTCGAACGTGCTTCCGGAGGATTCGGTTAAGAATATATAGACACTGTGTGTGTGTGTTTCGCGAGCTCATCGACGAATAGAAACCTGTCGCGCGAAAGCTACCCGGGACAAACACTGCTTAAAGAGGATTTCCATCGGTTTCGCGCGCATTGTTTACTGAAAATTCGAAATCAAGAGGGCCCTCTAGCTTCTGAAAACCGATTTTTCATTGTTTATTGAACGATCTCCGACGCCGAATTTCATCGATGATTTTTGCTTATACAGGGTGTTCGGCTACCCTTGGGAAAAATTTTAATGGGGGATTCTAGAGGCCAAAATAAGACGAAAATGAAGAATACTAATTTCTTGATGGAGGCTTCGTTAAAAAGTTATTAATTTTTTTCTCGAAAATGCGCAGGATTTCGGGGTGATGTCTATTCACCAAAAATGATTGTAATTGACTCTCGCAACCGAAAATAATTTTTCCAGAACGATTTGAAATTTTTTTTTCCGTCGGAATATTTTACACCTCGAATTTTTTTTCTCGAAAGTGGATAGGATTTCGGAGGTATGTGTATTCACCAAAAATGCTTGTAATTGACCCCCGCAACCGAAAATAATTTTTCCAGAACGATTTGAAATTTTTGAATTTAATTGTTAATAATTTTTTAACGAAGCCTCCATCAACAAATTGGTATTCTTGATTTTCGTTTTATTTTGGTCTCTAGAATCCCCCATTAAAATTGTTCGCAGGGGTGGCCGAACATCCTGTATAGAATGACTCTGGTGCGTATAACGATTGCTATTTTTATTCACGTACATTCATTCGAGTGTCTTTTCTTTCGATTCAAACAATATGAACAGTTACTCGTATTCGTACATTATAATGGTGATTCACTATAAGTGAAAAGAAACTTGTTTTTCTTATGAATTCTTTCTTACATATATTGTTACCTAATTTGTTTATTACACTGTGTGTTATTTCTATTTATGAAGTAGTATTTTTTTAATACTGCCTTTCTTATGAATTCTTCCTATTTATTTTTACTAAATGTTGTTTGTTACAACTGTGTTACTTCTATTTACGAAGTAGTATTTTTTAACATTATTTCTTATGAATTCTTTCAGTTTATTTTCACCAAATATTTGCTTATTACAAGTGTGTTACTATTATTTACAAAGTAGTATTTTTTTAATATTGTCTTTCTTATCAGTTCTTTCCATTTATTTTTACTAAAATTGTTTATTACAACTGTGTTACTTTTATTTACAAAGTAGCTTTTTTTCAAACAGTAACAAGCAAATTAATCAGAAAATCGATAGAGGTATAATAGCAACAGAATAAAATACTGTTAACAATAAACAAATCAACAATAACGTGGTGTTTTCTCAACTGGCCACTCATCCTTGAACTGGTCGCGACGAACGCAGCTTCTCTTTTGTGATCGGACAAAACTCGATGTTTTTAACGTGCCACGATTGTCGACAAGTGTTCTTTATAATTTACTCAAACTTATCTTAATCCCAATATACGAAAAAATGGACTTACACCGGTTTCAAAATCTGAGTTCATACGAAACAAGCTTTTTCCCATTCATAGCGAATCATCATTGCAGTGTACGAATACGAGTGGAGCTGTATTTCTAATTGCATCGTATCGTTGAAAGTAACAGAGAGATTGCACAGTACGAGAGTACAATGCACGAAAAGTTCAATAATTTCAAGTGGTTTCGTGAAACTGGAGGGCAGGCGATTAAGTGGACTCCTCTCCAATATGAAGTATCCGATACTTAAGATAACCGACAACGAAAGATCCGGTAACCCAGTCTTGTCGGTTCCGAGTTCCGGTTATAAATCTTCATTGCATTGTAACGGTGGCGCGTGACCGACAAACTTCTGTACCGAGTCGTTTCGTAGAAGTGTGTCACGGTGGAGATCCTCCCGGGGCTTTAAGACCATCTATCGTGCTTCGAAAAGCTCGTACTCGCGGTCCATACGTAAAACGCGATCCACCGAGTGGACAAAGTATTGCAAAGGATATTCCACCATGGCTTGAACGCCGTTTTTCTTGAAGATAACGATACGCCGAACTTGCCCGCTGGGTGCACTGATCGTGTGCAAGACTTCCTGCAACAGATAATACGATACGTATATTAGAAGAACTCAAAATTATTTTGAAACATATTACTTTGGAGATCGCTTGAGATCTCCCCTCAAATTACAGCGTGTACAGAGTATATAGGGTGCTTGGCCACCCCTGGGAAAAACTTTAATGGGAGATTCTAGAGGTAAAAATAAGACGAAAATCAAGAATACTAATTTGTTGATGGAGGCTTCGTTAAAAAGTTATTAGCGTTTAAAGTTCTATCGGTACTGAATTTTTTTCTAAAAAGTGGGTAGAATTTCGGGGGTAGGTCTGTTCACCAAAAATGATTGTAATTGATCCCTGTAAACAAAAATAATTTTTTTAGAACGATTTGAAATTTTCTAATTTTGTCAAAAAATTGCACGCCTTCTTGAATTTTTTTCTCGAAAGTGGGTAGGATTTCGAGGGTATATCTAATGACCAAAAGTAATTGTAATTGATCCCCGCAACCGAAAATAATTTTTCCAAAACAATTTGAAATGTTTGAATTGTGTCGACAATTTTATCGAACTACTCGAATTTTTTTCTCAAAACCGAGTAGGATTTCGAGAGTATGTGTATTGACTAAAAATGTTTGTAATTGACCCCTGCAACCAAGAATAATTTTTCCAGCACGATTTGAAATTTTCTAATTTTGTCAAAAAATTGCACACATTCTCGAATTTTTTTCTCGAAAGTGTGTAGGAATTCGGAGATATGTCTATTCACCAAAAATGCTTGTAATTTACCCCTGTAACTAAATATAATTTTTTTAGTATGATTTGAAATGTTTTAATTTCGTCTAAAAATTTCAGTACCTACTCGAATTTTTTTCTCGAAAATGTGTAGAATTTCAAGGGTATATGTATTCACCAAAAATGATTGTAATTGCGCCCTGCAACCATCAATAATTTTTTCAGAATGATTTAAAATTTTTTAATAACTTTTTAATGAAGTCTCAGTCAAGAAATTGATATTACTGATTGTCGTCTTATTATGGCCTCCAAAATCTTCAATTAAAATTTTTTCCAAAGGTGACCAAACACCCTGTATACAGTAGTTTAATGGATTAATTATTTTGTAGTATTTTTAATGTTAATCACGTTAAGCTTTGTTTATTGCAAGCCTTTTAAAGACACGTAAATTTGAAACTTCGATTATTAAACACTATCATGATAATGAATGTGTTAAGTAAAAATTAAATTTTATTTGAATGGACGTTTTTTTGAGAAATTCCTCAATGATATTGCAAAATACTAATTTTAACACTTACAATTTTTTCCAAGCATTTCAACAATTTGCAAGTTTTTCTGAAAGTATTCAACAATTCTAATCATAGTTAAAATATATCAAAACTTTGGAGTAAATTAATTTACTTATTTGCCTAATAATTCTACAATCTTTTTTAATGCAATATTAACTTACTGAAAATTATGCTGTATGCCACTATAAAAACACGAATCAGCAAAGACAAATGATGAAAAGAGCGGGTACAGTATTTCAGTAAATTTTAAATCTGGGTAACTTGCAAAAAAAAAAAAATAATTTATTTATCTTTCATAAATCGAATCATCCAATTTTTCAATCAGGTCAAAATGTCAGATATTTTTCGTCGCTATTACCGAGAGTTTGACGTATAAAAACTTATTGCTTCCGTCACGATATCACGACGTGTTATTTGTATCCACCCTCTGCCGTAATTTTTTATTCGTTTCACGGTATTT
The DNA here is from genome assembly GCF_013123115.1 of Colletes gigas. Taxonomy (NCBI): domain Eukaryota; kingdom Metazoa; phylum Arthropoda; class Insecta; order Hymenoptera; family Colletidae; genus Colletes; species Colletes gigas. The sequence goes on from NW_025106646.1 coordinate 2,164,030, forward strand.
CAAACGTGCTACGCTTCCTCCACGAGTATCGAAAACTGATACCAAGCACCTGAAATATCGACGTCTTTCGACGACACCGAGTACTTTGGTATCGAAATATTTGAATATTATCAGTAACGTCGGTATCCAATGCATCATCGTTCGCGAACGCCGGAACAGGAAAAATCGTTTTAGAAACTGAAATAAGCTAGCGCTGTATAACAAAGTAATGGACGCCCTCTCGTCGTATCTGCGCGTTGCACGTAAAAGCGCGGGCCGCGTGAAATATTTCTCGCGTCTTATCAGGAATTCAAATCCGACGTTCCCGTACACATCTTATTCCGCGCGCGTCCAGAATAAGGCTCTAAAAAAACTTTTACGTCTAGGATCCGCGAGCGTGTTTTCCAAACGGTCGTATATCTCGGCCGAATTGGTCAGTAAATTTATAGCACCGTTTCTAGATTCGCGGAACTTGACTGTCGAAAAAGGCGTTAAAACGGGACTGGATCCGCGCGAACAAATATTCGAGAATTTATAACAGCGAAGAAGTTTATCCCCGCGTAACAGGCGCGGGGTTCTGAAAATCTTTCGCGACATTCGAGGTCGAAGTCTCGATTTACGAAAAATTCGCTCGAGTTTGCGAAAGATTCGATTTCCACAGAGACTTGAGCAGCGGGGAGGAGGGATCGGGAGGAATGTAAACCCGAGCCGTAATTATGCATCTGCTCGCCTATCTAAATGTTTATGAATTTCAATACCTGTAACTCTTCTCGTTCATCAGAAGAGCAATAAACACGGATAACCGGTTATGCTCCCGCGCGTGTGCATCCTCGATGAGTGGCGTACGCTCGAGATCGAGCACACCGAACCAAATTAGTACGACGACGCAACCAAATTAACGTGTTCATTATAGCTGTGCCGTACGACTTTATATTTGGAATTATTTTATTCCACCGTGTACCTTCTTTTTTTTAATTTCTCGCTTACGTAATTTTGTTAATTAATTTCTTTGGGACACGTTTTATATTTCCTTAACAGTAAACCTACTCGACATGTATTTCTGTTATTACCAGTCTTAAAAAAAAAATGTTTCATAATGTAGAATGCAGATAATAGTTTGATAATGACACAAAAATATAGTTTCCTTTATTTGGAAATAAATAATATATATTGTATTCCTTGTCATTTGTTGCAAATTACAAGACTTCTCGATTGCACATTTTCCATATACAGTAATGTTTCTTAAAATGAACGCGTGATTCGTAAGTTGAACGTTTCTGTTCCAACATGGAGGATCCTCCTTAGAGCCCAGTGTGATGATATTGCTGTGTGAAAGATGAACAAGCCAATCCCTGAGCCATGTTCATTTTGCGAATCATTGCTATATATATTGTTATTTATACCGGAAGCTAGCCAGAATTTGATAAAAAAAACTATAAATCGTCTAACCTATCAAATGATTACATATTTTTCTCCAGACAACAAAGAGTAAGAAAAGAATATTGAAAAATGTATTGCACGTACATTATGAGAAAAGTCGCGAAGTTAAATGGCGCTGAAATAACGTTGAAATTTTATAAACGATCGTTTGACCCAAATCGTGGTAGGTTTAGCGTGAACCGTGCAGAAAATCGTTATCGGTGTAAAAATGTGAAAAGTTATTTTTGGACGATTTTCGGACGCGATGAGCTAATGAAAGGTTCGAAGGAATCGGTGTTGGCTGCCATCGAGCGAACAAAGAACCGCCAATTGAAAACGTTCAAGCACCAGGTGTACGTTTACCTGTAGCTACACACGCTGGCATACCCGAGTCTCCACGGTACGAGTGATGACGCAGCATGGCGCCTTGCCAAACCCACTTTTAAGCTGCAACTTCTTCCGCTGGGACGCTTTGCGTCCAGATGATAGGGAGCACAAGTCGGCTTACGAATCCTAACGTTTGCTCGGGGAAAAATATGGCCGTCCGCGAATCCTTTTAACCGGAAAAACTACTTTACTTTCGATCCAGTCGCGATACGAGCCGACAAACTTGAGCTCATAGCGTCATCAATTTCAAAGAGTAACGGTACATATCTCCGTCCTACTATATTTTCCTCTGTTTTGCAGAATCACACGCTCGAGGAAATACGGCGCGAATTTATTACCCCCGTTCTGTCGCTGACTCGCACGATTTTCTGCTCGTGCCTACGATCAGCCAAAAGCTAAATAGAAACATACAGAAAAGTTCCCGCTGAAAATCTTTTATCGCCTTCGCCGTTTCAACACTTTGTTTCTTTAAATAAAAATATATTTTTTTGCTATAATACATTTATTATGAGTTTCTATTGATTCGAACCTCAGGATGCCCAAGTTTAACACTAAACCTACCACGACCGGTCAAATGACAGTTTTCTAAATTTTGTTTAAATTTTCTAACATATAATGTTATTTTAGTGCCATTTAACTTTACGACTTTTCTTATAGTACACGTCCAATGAATTTTACAATATTCACTTCTATTCTTATTGTTTGTTCTCTGAGAAAAATATGTAGTCTGTCATCTGATCGGTTGAATAATTTATATTTTTTTGTAAAAGAATTGGAAAAAATTTGGTACCAAATACTGGTTAGCTTCCGATGTAAATAGGAAATATATGTATAGCAAAGACGAATGGAGAGAATCTTCAGTTTCCACTGTCTTAAAACAGTCTAACGCGTATTAAAAATAGTTAAACTTTAGACGCGTGCAGTTCCGAAACCATTAGTGTTTTATTAATTATTGACCAACTGTTAGCGGCGGTAAACCTTCCTCTTTAAAATGGCTTTTGGTTTTTGTCGATCCGACTTTCCGTTTTCGAGATATCGTAATTTATGTAAAAGGTAATTTTAAAAATTTCACTGTCTCTCGCTTCACCGTGTTAGGAAAGGCTATTAACGCGTATTAAAAATAGTTAAACTTTAGACGCGTGCAGTTCCGAAACTACTAGTGTTTTATTAATTATTAAGCCACTGTTAGCGGCGGTAAACCTTCCTCTTTAAAATGGTTTTTGGTTTTTGTCGATCGGACTTTCCGTTTTCGAGATATCGCAATGTATGTAAAAGGGTATTTTTCTTAATTTGACTATCTCTGTCTCCGTCTGACGCGTCGCGTCGTACCTCTTTGTCGCACGTGAGTCGTGACCGAGTGACCCAGTTCCGGCGTAGTATTTCCAAGAATTTACTACGCACTGTTTACTATTGTCGCGCGCGCGAGTTCATTGATCTCAATGAAACGTAAACAAACGCTTCGGACCCTCGTATCTCCGTAACTAGCCACCGCATCGACTTCAAACTAAAATCGCTATATCTCCGGAACTAATAAAGCTATCGGCTCGTTCGAACGCTCGTTTTAAAGGGCATTTCATCCTCTACCTAATGGTCATATCACCTACTATAATTTTTTCTATCTTCTATGTTTATTTTGAAATTTACTTTGACGCTACACACCCAAAGTAGTTTCAGCGCTTCCTATTGATCATACGACTGATGTGGAATAAAACTGGACTATAAATAGTTTATTTAATTGGAAATGAATTTAAATTTGTATACAGGGTGTTTGCATAATTATTATTGCCATTTTTCGTAAATAATTGTTTTCTCTGGAATTGACTACGGTATCAACTTGAAAGAAAATTTGTTTTCAAGAGCGTTTTATCTACTAATTCACTAATACTATTAAAGTACTAATGCACGTTTAGAGTAAAAGTATTAAATATTTTTTTACTGGTTCATAGAATTCAATGCTTTAAGAAAAAAATATGCGACATAAAAGAGAAGCATATCTTACGAAGAAACTTCAAAATACAACTTTCTATGTACACAATTCAAAAATTAGAGGTACGTTGTCTCGTAAAAGAGAAAAAGAGAGACTGATAATTTGACTGATAAGTTTAGTGTTAAAATAGTGACTTCAGTAGAAGTAGAAACAGTTTAGCAATGGACAGTACACGCCAGCCAAATCGTCTGGCAATTTTCTAAAAAATTGGCAAAATTCCATTCTTTTTCCTTCGATTTATTTTTCACTAATAAATCTATCAACCCATTTGCATAATTGCCATATATATACGTCACATTGTAAATAATAGTGGCCGAGAACAAATCACTGAAACATTAAGTTTGCAATACTTCTTTAAATATTTGTACTTAAATTTAAAAAGAAGAATATTGATAACAGCATATCTTCAATTTATTTCGTACGATGCAAATGACTCAAAATCTAAAATTAATTTTTGTTCTACGAACTCTTCGTCCAGCTCTGTTTGCAAAGGTATTTGCAAAGGCGTTATCGTCTGTTTGCAAAGATATTCTTGCGCGGATGTAACGCAGCGCGCAGACGACGTGTAATGCACGATTCATCGCACAGAAAATTGCCCCGCGAATACGCGGGCCGACGCAATGTTCGCTGCTCGAGAAGAACGCATCCACGGTCCGGACTTAATTATCCGGCGTTTCCATCCGGGTCGAAGAAAGCAAAGCTCCTTTGTGCAATCCGAAACTTGAATAGGAGATCTTTTGTTGCATCTCCGTATAGTGCGGTGTAAATTCAATACCGCCGCGTCTTCCCTCCCTTTTTCTCGCCCGTCGCGCGTCTCTCGTCGATCTTAACAAAGGCACCCTATCGCTTAAACGATACGACGAGGAACCGGCCAGGAATCGCGATAAGAATGTAGGTGATCCCTCGACGTCTCTTTGTTCGACGGAAACGTATTCGCCCCGAAGACCGCCGGTATCTCGTGGACAGATACAATAATGGAATCTGCGTCTACGGAACTGCTTAATAAAATTTCGCGGGAGAGAAAAACGGTCAGAAAAAAAGTTGCTCGACAAGGGGCGGGCGACGCTCGAAGCGTTCTAATCAAAAAGATAGCCGGGGCAGAATCAAAGACGGTGACGAGGAGCAAACATCAAAAGGACGGCGTCGGCTTTAATGAAGACTCGTTTGAATGGGAGGCAAATTTAAGGAATACGTACTTTCTTTTATTACTGGGGGCCTGGTGCAAAATCACGGTGAAGGGTAAAAATATCCTCCGAGACTCCGCTGCATGGCGCAATCTTGAAAATTACTGGGAACGACGAATAAAAAAAATGTCAAACAACTCTTCGCGTAGAGTCACAACGTGCTGGAACCAGCGTTGAATTTTTTTGCTTGATTGGAAACGTCGATCACAGGTTTTTTAACTTGATTGGAATTGTTAATGGTGGATCTCTTGACTTGATGTCAAGATTTCTGTGGTCGATGTTTAGTTTGGAACTCCAGAATTCATTTTAGTTGTCGATAGTATCAGATAACCTCGACAGTTGTCTCACACTACTTGATTGGAGTTGTCGATATTTAATCCTTCGACTCGATAAGTCAACAGTGTTGGATCACTTACTACGGATGTCGACAATGCGGGACCCTTACAACTCTGATAATATCAACGTCCTCTTGAATCGAGTGCTGTCAGCCGTAGGATCCCATGTATCAGGTGTCATCAGCGTCAGATCACTAACTTGCTTCCAATCGTCAGTGTTTATTGGTTGGAATTTGTATAATCAAATTTCAGCGTTATTTATGTGGGAGCCTTTGCTTTTAATCATCAGTGTTTATTTAACAGTGTTAAATAATTGGTTACATTAACATTAGGTCTTCTTGAATCGAGTATAGCTACACTTTAGATGGATGAGTGCATCATCAGTATTGAATTTTTCAATTTTCTTTTCTTCAATGTTTTGTCAGCGTTTGGTACAGATAAATGGACTCAAATTTTAATGTCGTCAGGATGTTATTAATTGACTCGTTTTGAGTTGTTGGTATTAGGTGTTTCGACTTGATTAAAGTCCTCAGAATCAAGTTCTTAGTGCAGATTAAGGTTTACTCCCTGCTTGTCAACTCTTTTTAACTGACTTGACTTAGATTTTGTTAACATTGGGCCCCCATATTCAGATACCATCAGGACGTTAGTAATTGACTCATCTTAAGTGGTTTATGTTAGGTGTTTTAATTTGATTAAAGTCCTCCAGAATCAAGTTTTTGGATTAAAAGTATCAAATGACGCAACTCTAACGCCGTCCATGTTGGATCCTTATAGCTCGTTAGTACTGACTTTCCTTGGTCGGAGTTATCTTCCAACATACTCGTTAACGTATGACCTCCCCGATCTGCTCGAAGTTATCACTGTTCCGTCGCTCGATTAATGGCGATGATTGTCGGCAGGATTAACTCCAGTATCGTCTAAGGTTCATATCAGAGTGTTGTCATTAAACTCTGGCAACACTGATGCTACCAGTTTTACGTCCCCCAGTTTACAGATCCGTAAATCTCGAGACATCCAACTTGGTAGACAACCGAGTTTAATCCTACGATCCTAATTGATTAGATCTTCCAACTCAAGAGTAATAAACCCGACAACACGGAGATAACCAGTTAAATTACTCGTCTCAGCTATCGTTACAACTCGAACAATCGTTATCGCCTCAGATTCGTATCCAATTTGCTTCGAAAGCCCAGTGGCACCGCGATACTTCCAATCTAACATTTCACGGTACACTTAATTCTATAAACGGATCGAAACGATAAAATACGGATGCCAGGGCATAGAATGTCATGGAATGAACTTACGATTATCGTGTCTAATATGAAATGTTAATGTACTCGGAGTCACGAACTAGAGTCTGACCTCACGACGAACGATGAAAGATTCACGAACGGAGATACCGGGGAAACATATTTATCCATTGTCCCCCTCCCCCGCCTCACCCCATCACCCAAAAAACCTCGTTTGGTGTTTATCCGGTTTATAAATCACGGGGCTGTTCTCCGATATTGATCGAGTTTTATAAATGGCTCGAGATTAGCCGCGTTCAAGTCGCCTGGCACGGGATGATGAATTAAATAAGACGACGGGCTTTCGCGGCGAGTCTCCGACGATTGATGCCCCCCGGCAAGCCTTTTCTATTATTAGGTACCCGTGTTCCCTGACTCCCTGTCTGTAATCTCGTCCCGATCCCATTCAACCACAGCTGGAAGCACGTGAAAAAGTGATGAAGCGTCACAATTACGACATCAATTTGCTCGGCACGGGCCGAGAAACCTTCCGGATAGGAAGACAGTGGGCCGGGAATGCCGGGAAACGCGAGTATTTCCCTCGAGTACCATCCTACGATATTCAAGTGCACGCGGCAGCCACGGTATTCCGGCGTTGTTGCAACCTGGCCGAGGCCTCGAAGCCGGGGCGATACGCGATGTAATAAACGTTGAAGCTTGCATGCGCCGAGTCGGCGAATTGAAAGGACAAATTGAAAGCCGAGCAGACGCGGACAACCAACGTCCTACGCCTTTCTTTTATTCGATTAAAGCTCCGGGAGAGCCCGACGGCTCGAATGTTTATAGGTTTTTCTCCGCCTATTATGCGTTCGTTCGATACCGCGGAAATAAAAGAACGTGCACTCGAACGGGGAGGGAGGACGAAGCGAACCGACCACGCGCCTCCAAGACGGATTTCTCGGCTATTTTTATTCCTCGAGGGAAATTTCAGCGGAGGAAAACGTGGAAATTGCCATCGACGAATGGCTCGGAAACATCTGGTACCGTCTCGAGACTCGTGAACGGGGGGGGAGGTATTGGAATATTATGGCTTAAAATGTTCATAATTAGCGGGGAACGCTCGCGCGCATCTGCGGCCTCGTCGAGACGGATGCTCAAAACCGGAAGGGAAAAGTTCCGACGAAAGAAAACGAGCCAAGCGTCTGGAGTAACCGACGCTTTTGAGGGACGCTCGATCTCTTTTCTTTTTTTTCTCTCTCTCTCTCTCTTCATTGGATCCGCGTCTCAGTGGCTGACCTACCCCTCGTGCAACCGGCTGTTCTCGCGTTTTTCCTTCGCTTCTTTCGCGGTATAAATATCAACGACGATCTCGAGACGCCGCGGTGCTATTTTCTCGAGGGTTGCCGCAAAACGAACGCCAAAGGCGAAAGCAAACACTTTGGAAGAATTTCGACGCCGCTCGAGGGTAGAAATTGTTGCGGAAGATTCCTTTGGAAAATTCTAAAAAGTCCGCGACCACGTATAAACTGATATATGATATCAATGGAAATTCAGAAAATCGTATTTAAAATTCTACTAGTAATAGGGGCGAATTACATGTTAATTCCTTATGAACTTGTATTTTGAAATCAACACGTATTCGTAAAATAGATCTATTCTTTTTCGTGGTCATTCCTCTTACGAATAAATTTAAAGAAAGTTAAATAGTATCCATTTGGGAAAATGATTTGGAATTAAATCGTATGTCAAAGGGGGTAACGTATACAGGGTGTTCGGCCACCCCTGGGAAAAAATTTAATGGGAGATTCTAGAGGCCAAAATAAGACGAAAATCAAGAATACCAATTTGTTGATGGAGGCTTCGTTAAAAAGTTATTAAAGTTTAAAGATTCCCCCGGAAATTTTTTTCTCGGAAATGTGTAAGATTTCGGGGGTATGTCTGTTCACCAGAAATAATTGTAATTGACCATCGCAACCGAAAATAATTTTTCCAGAACGATTTGAAATTTTTTTTTCGTTGAAAAATATAGGCACCTTTCTGAATTTTTTTCTCGAAAATGCGTAAGATTTCGAAGGTATGTCTATTCACCATAAATGATTGTAATTGACCCCCGTAACAGAAAATAATTTTTTCAAAACGATTTGAAATTTTTTTTTTCGCTGAAAAATTTAAGCACTAATCAAAATGTAGAATAATTAAGATTTAATGAGTTACAATAAAATTTATATTTAAGGATAATTTATTTTAAAATAAATTTTAAAGAGGATTTAAAAGTAAATAATTTTAAATTAAAATGACTCCCATGTCGATTTTTCTTAAATATTTGATTTCCATTTTTAATAAATTTGGTTGACACTGTACAGAAAAGTTGTTTAATACTTTTTTATAGGTATCCATGAGCTCTATTTCAGAAAAAATTTTCAATCAAATTCATTTACCATTGTAGGAGTTATGGTCGTTTGAATATTGGGCCATTTTGATGAGGTTTTTGTCACTTTACGGGGTTAAGAAACAACTTTTCGAATATTTTTACAATTTCTACATATTCTTCATCAAAATACGCGTTGTTTGCCTCCTGAAACATTAAAATCCTCCAATTCGTTCAGAAGTTATTACATTTTAAAGGTTCGTATGAAATTTTTGAGGATACATTTCTTATGGCCTCACATTAGATTTTCGGTCAGGAATTTTTTTCTCGAAAACGCGTAGGATTTCGGGGGCATGTGTAATGATCAAGAATGATTGTAATCGACCTTTGCAACCGAAAATAATTTTTTCAGAATGATTTGAAATTTTTTAATTTAATTTGTTAATAACTTTTTAACGAAGCCTAAATCGACAAATTAGTATCCTTGATTTTCGTCGTATTTTGGCCTCTAGAATCTCCCATTAAAATGCTTCCCAGGTGTGGCTGAACATCCTGTATATGTTTCGTACATAAATTCGTTCATAAATAAGAATCTATTAATGAATTTTTTACACCAATATTCAGACGACACATGTTTACATTCCTGAGTTATTCGTAAAATAGATCTATTCTTTTTCGTGGTCATTCCTCTTACAAATAAATTTAAACAAAATTAAATATACATCAAAAGATTGCAACATGTATGCTTAGTTTATAAATCTATTCACGAATTTTTTGAACTATCACGCACAGGAGCAAAGTTACGGGTAAAAGCTAGTTTACGAGAGAAACATTTTTGTTCGTTGGCGAATAAAATTTGCCGTCCGCTCGGCTACCCTGATTTTTATTTCAGACGCCGCGTGCGCCCGCCTTTAAGAAACCTTTCGCAATGTCCGGTTTCAAGAATACTGAAGGGAAGTAATCGATAGAGGAGAGATCCTCGAGCTCCGTTCCTCATTTCTATTCCGCGCCACGCGGTGCTACGAGTTTGACCTACCTCACGTACCAGTCACCTTCGTCTTCAGCCTCGCCGTGACTGATATAAACGCAACTGGTAGGTTAACTTCAGAGACCGAGAGAGAAAGAGAGGATCAAAGGACGCGCATATACGCGGACCCGCAGCTGTGAAAACGACGACACTGGATCCCTCGTAACTTCTATGAAGTCTTTAATCATCGAGCCCGTCATTCTCGGAGACCGCGGATCTTTCTGGCTGCGTCAACGAGGAACCCTTAGCACGATTAAAAAGCAAACAGACTAAAACCAGCACCAGACGTAAGAAAACGCGAGGAACGCATCGGATGTTACGTAACATTTATTTACACGCGACAAATTGTTCTTAATCCTCGGTGCAGTTGAGAATCGTGATTCCTCCGGGTATGCCAAACTTTTGACGAAAGTTTGCACAATTATTTATTAGACCAACCTCAGAATATTATTTAACGTACCATACTTTATTTAAAAAAATTAATTCTCAATGCTAGGTATTCAAAAAAATAAGTTTTAATAGGATTCATGAATTCTAACGAAGTTACAAATGTATCTAAGTACTACAATTTTAGTATTGAAAATTTTTTAAAAATTAGTTTAAAAATACGTTCAAAAATATCGACAGCCTTCCTTCGACCGAAATAAATCACACAGTATTAAACTCTAGTACTCTGTTTCTTTGCTTCGCGATACGTACAGTAGTGCCTTGATTATTGCAAAAATTCAGCCCCGATTTCTTCTGGTCGTCGATATCATGCAACAAGCAAAGCTCCCGTACAATTATCGAGGTTATTCCGTTCCGTGGGAACAGATGCTACGTGTAGTCGCAAGCTGTAAAACACTGTTTATCGATTAGGATATGTCAAACACCGCCCAGGGTTACTGCAAGCACGACGATGTTTGATCGGATTATTGACTCTGTGCTCGTATCGGAGAGCAAGAAATTCCAAGGAGGAATTATAGCGCTCCGGGTAAAGTTTCCGAAGACTATGACGGAACCACTGTCGACATGGTATTTTTAACCAGATATTTTCTCACAGAGTTGCTCGTTTCAAACTTCTCCTCGATTTCCTTTCGTCGGAGCAAACTTTCGAAAGGACTTCGTCGCCCACCGAAAGCTGCAGCGATGGTCCCAGTGTCCTCTAATTCCTACGAAACTTTCGTAGTAAGATTACCTTGTGCACCGGAATTCAAAAGCGAGGCTCTGCTGTTATTTCCCGCGGAAACACAGAGACGGAACGAAACGCGGATCGTCGAGCGCGATAATCATCGAAGAAACACAACGACGATTAAAACTTACGCGCAGATTGATCCCGGGAGATTCCGAAAATGCAATGTGAATTTAATATACAGGTAGCTCTCCTACAACACGGTTTCGCTTTAACGCGATAAGAAAATTGCAAAATCTTTGTACAGCACTGGATAACATGATTTTTGCTTAACATATTTAAAAACTAAATTATATAAAATAATAAATAAATTATATAAATTATATAAAAAATAAATTATACGAATAATGAACTAGTGGCTTTACATGAAAAAATATAAACAAATTATAATTTATTAAATTAAGGTTGCGTTAAATTAAAATATTTTTTGTTTTTTTTTTTGTGTTATACATACATTTATATTTTTCATAAAAATTGAGTTGTTTATGTAGAATTAAAAAAAAAATATCTGTTTCTATAATTTAAAAATTGCTTTTCTTTGCCTTGTTTAAATTTTTTATATTTATCTTGTTAATATAAAGTGAATATCATTGTATTATTTTCCCCTCGGTTCTACGTCAACTTTGGCTTTGAAAATATTTAAAAGTGAGGGCTGATTTATCTAATTTAATATTTATAAAGAATCGAGGTATGCAGAACGTTTTTACTCGAGCTTCACGATAATTACAGATGAATCATAAAATCTACGGAACGCGAAGTCGGTTGGCACAGAAATTGCGCGGTCGTTGAATGGTTAACGTAGTTAGTATGAAAACGTGAAATAATGGGTAAAATTGCTTTCCACTCCGTTTTAGAACATTCGATGTACAAAATTTAACACGCGACGGACGATTATTTTACGTAACGTAACGTGAAAGGAACCGCTGAAATTCTGATCAAATTTTCTGATTTAAGTTTTCAATAATGTAACGAAGCAACGTCGTCGAATTAAAACACTAGTTTGTCTTGTATAGGGATATCCTCGACATAATTTCAAATTATAGTGTAACGAATAGAAATATTCGATAGTTCAATACTTATTATTCTTGTATACTTAATATACAGAATGAGTATTATTTAAATATTTCATATTATGTTATAGAAGTTTAAGTCAAGCCATTGCATTATTATTAAATGTTTTTATATTCATAAAAAAAACACTAAATAGCAAGGAAAATTTATTTTGTATTAAATATTGTGGTTGAAAACACTTAATTTTTAATAAGCTCATTACTGAAAATGAATAAAAAACGAGTTTTCCCAATACATAGGATTTGGGTTGGTTTGAATATTCAATTTATGTATACTGTTCAATTATTATTAAATCGTTTTAAATTCGTGAAGAAATTATTAAACAAAAAAAAAAATTATGTCAAACTCAGAAAATACCGTTTTATACAGCATTTATAATTTTCAAAGCAGTATTCTTGGAACACCCATTAGTAAATTAATTCCCCGCGTGAAAGCTTTTTTAATTGAAAAGCTAAATCCAAACGGGAATGTTAAAACTAGTAATTAAAAAGTCAAAAGTAATGGGAATAATCGATTGCTATTATTAATCTTAAAATTCTGCACACTATCGTATCAGCATTTCCGAATATTACACGAAGGGAATGGAAGTGGAACGCTTCGCGTAGCAAAAAATTACGCGAAAATCGTCGAATGCAAGAAGGCGTTGCTCAGATTTAAAGGACATTTTGTAAAACAAAAAGAAAACGTTTCGTGCGTTACATTATTCGCGAGTTTCCGTCTCATTAACACGACCGAAACTTCCGAGTGGCAGTGTACATTCGCGCGGGCCAAGAGAACAGCAGCTTGAATTCCCACTTCCGGTCCCATTGGCTCGCTTCGACCCAGCTCAGGCGCGCGTCATTCGTTCCAAAAAATTCGCCGGTCTTTTTCCACGGGAAAAGAAATACCCCGTCTTTCTCGCGTTCCTCATTACCATTCCAAATGGAGGCCGGGCGTCGTTTGACCCGAGCAAGGTACAAAATTTTCCCCATTGTCCTAACCAGCGGGAACGACGCGAGCGTAACCGCCGAGCTAACTTTCAGAGGAGGTCGGCCTTGCTGGCCGACCGCCGTCGAAACCGCCGCTTCCACCCTGGCTTTTCCTCTAATTCCATTGAGACCCCAGCAGGGAAAGATCGTTCCGCTTACAGGCTCGAAAACTCGTGGCTCGCGCTGACCTTAATCGTCGCTCCGTGTGTACGGACGCTCTTCCACGGAGAAGTCGAACCCCAACACCGGTGTTACCGTCAGGGAACGTGATCGAGGATCTTACAGTAGCGACTAACAATAGAGCTTCCCAAACTTCCACACGAGGCCCTAAGTATCTCAATAATAGTTTACTGGAGCCCTTGGTGCCTGATAAAGATCGCAAACCACACCTTTCTGGATGAAATCGAGTTACCGGAGTGATCTACTCTGGAACCTTCGAAAGATCTGTTGAAGGTTTTAGGATTTTATATTATTTTATAAAAAGCGTGTTAGTAGTTGTTAGACTGACAAATTTTATTTCTTTTAAGTAAGTACCACATGTTACAAGATCACAGTCGACAGAAAAACATAAGAAGTAAGGTGGAGGGGGCGTGACTCAAGGAGCATTTGACTAGCTCGCGCATGTCTATAGTTTTAAAGACAATAGGCGGTTACACTTCAACAAGATCGATTGTTTTTTATTTCATTTTCTGAAATGTATGTCCTCGAAAATATTTTTTACGGATTCGAAAGAACAATGTTTTTTCCATTTTTGATGTGCAAAACGACCGGAATCGTAGCACCCCTTTTGGAAGAACGTTTACTAAGGTTATCGTAATTTTTCAAATATTGAATATTTTTGTATGAAGAAAATTATGGATATTCTTTAAACGTAGATCTAAATATACGTCTTCAAACTTAATACAAAAATATTTCTCTGTTTCCCCCAAAAAATTCCAAAGAATCACTAAAAAATTGCATTTTAGAGTTGAATACCTTACTTTCTTAAAAATTTGCCATTTTTACGTTCGCGAAATGATTAACAATAACTAGTTTCCACGCCAAATTCTATTTGTCTCGTTAAAAGATAAAAAAAATAAACAAATTTTCGATGCTCAAACAGAAGAAATAGATAAATTGTGATTAAACTTCAAAGCTTGTACCATTTTTAGCAAAAGCATAGCAAAAGCAGCTTGCCAGGAAACGTGTTAACAATTTTTACACAGGATTTGATGCTTCATCGAAATGTAAAAAGTACTGCAAAATAATACAAAATCATGCAACTTTGTTTACAACATTTCTCTACGTAACAAATACTTTACGAAATTGTATATTGAACGAGTCTCGAATGAAAGCAAAATTAATGCAGTAGTAAAAGGTTTTGTTACGTAAAAAGAGTAAGGAATGCCTTTAATCAAAATTCACGATGAAGAATTTTTACAAAAGACCATGTGGCATGGAATGAAAGATGGAAAGTTGCGGTTTTCTCTGATGAGAAAAAGTTTAATTTAGATGGCTCGGACGGTTTCCAGTACTACTGGCACGATCTGCGTGATCAAACAGGAATAAAAGTCAGTCGAAACTATGGTGGAGGCAGTATAATAATATGGGCTGCGTTTAGGTATAATGATGAGACTCGAGTAATGTGGTTTCCGGGCAAAGTCGAATGCCAAAAAGTATCAAGAATTGCTGAAATTTATACCGGATGGATGTAACGAGGTAATTTTCATTTCAATTTCTATTTCAACGCAGATGATGAATTAAAGAGAACTATTAATAAATAATTAAAAAGACCAGCAGCTTTTACTAAAATAGTAGGTCTAAAATAGACGTGAAATGAAAAAATAAAAATCGATTTCGTATCTTGTAAAAAATGAGCAATTTTTTTGTGCACAAAGCGATAGCATAATTGTACAATAGAAAGCGACAGTATTAACCCGGAAAGGATACGAAGTGTTGCGTCAATTCAAACGACCACTTCTAGCACCTCTTGTGACGCAAGAGTTGGTTGTTTTCTTCCTTTGTTCCATGTCCATTGACTTTTTGTTATACGTCAGTGGTTCTTAACCTGAAGTAGATAGATTTCTGAGAGGTCTGCGATCTTGCGCACAGAAGTTTTCCAATTCATCCGAGTTCGATTCTTCTTTTTACGTTAAACAAACGAAACCGTTGTTAGATTAATGTATCTCTATTATTGTATGCTATAGATACCAAAATTTAAAAAAAATATTCATATAGTGCAACTTGTGATATTTTTTTTACGTAGAAGAAATTAAAACTAAAATTGTGACAGCAATTGGTTAATTTCGTCGCGTTACTTTAATGTAGACGAGGAACACGGTTACCCCGAGAAACTATCGTGACCATCGATAGAATCCAATCTGGGTATTATGATCTTAACTTCTCTGTGGCTAAAATACATGTAATAAACGATCCCAGGCTGTTATGCGAGTCATATCGATCATGTCTTGTGGCGGTGGCCTTTATTCGACACACCAAGACTGAAATTCATTAAGCAACCGAGATTACGTGGCGTATGTCTTCCGCTATCGTGCAATATGTTAGACCCACAATCGCTACCTGGAATCTATTGTTCTTGCTCTTAAAAAAATATGGATCAGTTCAGAAGCATTACTGTTGCATTATACATACAGTATAACTCAATGAGTGTACGGATAGGTCTGTTATATATTTTAAATGTTCTGCAGAATAGAATAATTTTATTACGGAGGTTGGAACTGTTTCAATACTTAAAAGAATGTGGATTGTGTTAAAAGCATTATTGTTGCATTACTGTTCGACCATTCCTGCGAAAAATTTTAATGGGAGATTCTAGATGTCAAAATAAGATGAAAATCAAGGATCTTAATTTGTTGATTGAGACTTCGTTACAAAGTTATAGAAACATTTCCAGCCACACAGTATATTTTCAGTAAATAATTCTTTTCTCGAAAGTACGTAGAATTTCGGGGGTATGTGTATTCACCAAAAATTAGTGTAATTGACCCTCGCAACCAAAAATAATTTTTCTAAAACGATTTGAAATTTTTTAACTTTGTCGAAAAATTTGTCCACCTCCTCGAATTTTTTTCTCAAAAGTGCGTAGGATTTCGGGGATAGGTGTATTGACCAAAAATGGTTGTAATTGACACCTGCAACCGAAAATAATTTTTTCAAAACGATTTGAAACTTTTTTTTTCGCCGAAAAAATTATGCACCTACTCTAATTTTTTTCTCGAAGCTGAGTAGAATTTCGAGGGTATGTGTATTGACCAAAAATGATTGTAATCGACCCCCGCAACCGAAAATAATTTTTTTAGAACGATTTGAATTAATTTAATTTTTAAGTAACTTTTTAACGAAACCTCAATCACCAAATTGATATTCTTGATTTTCGTCTTATTTTGGCCTCTAGAATCTCCCGTTAAAATTTTCCCCAGGGGTGGTCGAATATCCTATATATGTTAAATGTTCTGCAGAATAATTTTACGATGGGAGTTGAAACTGTTCCAATAGAAAGGAGAGCGTACAGTTGAATTTCACGTTTCTGGGAAACCAGATACACCGGACCGGAAATGTAATCATGGCGAAGGAAACTTTTAAATCTGTGATGCGGACACGTGATTCGAATAAACTTGAAAGACGCGCGCCCGCCCACCTTCCGTTATTTACAATAGGTCTGCGATCGCGCGGTATTGCGAGGGCCACGATCACGTTTCCGTTTTATATTGTGCGTTCCTCGTGGTTGCGGATTTACGGGCGACTAAATTTTATTCGACGCCCGAGAGGAGGATTCGCGAAGATTGAATTTTTGAATCGGCAACGAGAAAGCCAACGTCGCAATTTTGTCGACGTATCCCGTTCGGTATCGCAAGGAAAAAAGACAGATCGGTCTTCGAAGGAATGGCGGATCGTATTGGGTCGGACGTTTTAATCCTTTTACGCTCGGAGACGGACACGTTATTCGAATAACGGATGACGAATGAACATTCACTGCGGAACCGAAAGGTACCACGCTCCTAAATTAACTTTTATTCGTTGAACGTTGCAAGTTCAATTTTTTATATATTTTTAGAATACTTTTGTGATATATACGAGTTAACTGAAACGTCATTGTATTCAGTTTTATTAAAAAAAAAGAAAAAATGAGTTTATTAGCGAAACAAAGAAGGGGCGAAATGGTAGCTCAACGAAATGATTTTTTGAAAAAGATTTTTTCTACAAATTTTATACTGGTGATAAATAACACTCTCGACCTCTTCTTCTAGAATCAATTAAACAAAAAATAGTGAATTACATTACGAAATAAACTTGTGAATTGCACATAATTCATTAGACAATAAAGAAATATTTTTTTTCTAGACATAGTGCCATTTGTCAAGTATACGATTAATTAGAGTTTTAACAATCTGATACAATTTTATAGTACCATTTTAGTGTTCCCAAATAATCGTAGGGTCCTTAAATACATTTATACACTAACGATATTAAAATGAATAAAATGTTATTATCGTCATTATTAATATATAGTTCAGCTCGAAGTATTTAAATGCATTCTAATTCAAGACAGTCATCTAAAATGCTTTGATACTTTCTTAATAAACTCATGTAAGGATACGTTTGCCTCGAAAAATATTTTTATGCTTGAAAGTTGTTTATGAACGATTCTTCCCATCCATCAACTGTTTCCATAAAAGAACACGGACTTCGAATACCATAATTCACCAGTACAGAACTTTACCGAATAAATTTCAGATAATTTTATGGAGAAAAATACAGTCACCGGACCAACGTAAGAGATACGGAATTCCTTCTGTAAGTTGAATTTCACGAAACTCAGAATTGACTAATAAAATATCGTTACTATATCCTTGCAATGCTAAAATTGCAACCGTATATGACGGCGATTATAAGAGTGGTTTACAAATCCTTCTAAATTGTTTAAATTGTTCACAAAAATGATTTTAAACGATTTCATAGTATGGATACGCGATAAAAATATTTCCGTCGAATATACAGTATTTTTGCTCTCTCGGGAAGTTGATTTATCCTTCAAAAATGTTTGCAAAACGCGACGGTGTTATTTGAAAGGATATTATATTCTGAATCCGCAGCAAAAATATTCCTGTTAAATACACAGTACTCCCTCGGCTCTGGAAACATAATTCACTCTATAGGGACGTTTGCAAAACGCAACAGTAATATTTTGAATAACATTACTTGGGGCAGGTCAAACATGAGTTTTCGACTCACGAAACCCAGAATTCTCATTTCTTCCGCGTTTCTATTTCATCGTAACTAAAATCCCATTGTTCAAAAATCAATATACAGGGTGTTCGGCCACCCCTGGAAAAAATTTTAATGAGGGATTCTAGAGACCAAAATAAGACGAAAATCAAGAATACCAATTTGTTGATGGAGGCTCTGTTAAAAAGTTATCAACGTTTAAAGTTCCGCCCGTACTGAATTTTTTTCTCGAAAATGCGCAAGATTTCGGGGGTATGTCTATTCACCAAAAATTATTGTAATTGACCCCTTTAACCGAAAATAATTTTTTCAGAACGATTTGAAACACGTGAAATATCAGGGGAATCATTCATTCATGATCAGACATTATATTTTCGGTAACGAATTTTTTTCTCGAAACTGGGTAGGATTTCGGGGGTATGTCTATTCATCAAAAATGATTGTAATTGACCTCCACAACCGAAAATAATTTTTCCCGAACGATTTGAAATGTTTTTTTTTTTGTTGAAAAATTTAAGCACTTAATTAGATTTTCGGTAAGGAATTTTTTTCTCGTAAATGCGTGGGATTTCTGGAGTATGTGTAATGACCAAAAATGATTGTAATTGACCCCCGCAACCGAAAATAATTTTCTCCGAACGATTTGAAATTTTTGAATTTCAACCAGGAGTGGCCGAACAACCTGTATAGATAGAAATTAAACGTAGTGTCGAGTGTCCTGTTTCAAAATATTGCATCCCTGCAGCAAAAATATTTCTACAAAATACACGAGAGTCCACCGCGCTCTAGGGACTCGATTTACTTTTCAGAAATGTTTGCTAAAACGCGACGATACCATTTCGAACAACGTGCATCCGTGGCATTCATCATGTATAGAGTAAACGTCATTCAATTTGGCAATCAAACACATTGAGAAGACTTCAAGTCGCTAAGACTCGTTGGGACGTTCGACAATCTGGAAGTTGAGCAGAATGAGGTGGCGAGATATTTAAGGGAAAAGCATCCCCACCTTATCTGTCTCCCAGAGTTCCTTCTCCCGTTAACAATACGCATCCTGAATGGCTACGTTTCTGTATCTAACGATAATACCGAGTGTCGTGTTCGCGGTTTATACACATAGGCTTATCTGAAAGTAGTTACGTATTTCAGGCTGACATTACCTTATCGCGAATGGGTAACTCCGCGCATCGACCTCTCATCGCGGTAAATGCAACGTCGCCAACCATCGAATTTAGTCAGCCTCGACCGGGTGCCCCGCCAATTGAATCGCACTCGATTGTAATAACTGATAGCAAACACTCAGCGCCGTCGGTT
The DNA here is from genome assembly GCF_013123115.1 of Colletes gigas. NCBI lineage: Eukaryota > Metazoa > Arthropoda > Insecta > Hymenoptera > Colletidae > Colletes > Colletes gigas. Next base: position 2,183,698 of record NW_025106646.1, read on the forward strand.
GATTCAATTTTAATAAACTTCGTCGCGAAACACGAACTCGAGGCGACGGATCAACGGGACTCGACCCTCGGCCCGGAAGTAGCTACGATTCGCTCGTTCGCCGGAACGTTGTTTGGCTGTTCAACAAGTTCAACAAAAATCAATGTTTGTTCGGCTGAAAACTGGCGCAAACTACGCTCCACCGTGCGACTAAACCGCCTCGTTCGACGATGTTAAATCATTTACAAGCGGGAAAATTGCAAACGACTGGGGCGTATTAAGGGTGGACGCCCTTCCCGGACGATTAAAAATTTTTTTTTTTTCAATCCATTATCCGTCAACTTTTTTACGAAATAAACTGTATAGATTTCAATTGTACTTCGATGGATTTAATCGAACGTTTTTAAAATAATAATTATGTATGGGGTATATCCTGCAACACGATTTTTCAATTTTAGATTTACGGTCATTCGAAGAAATGCATCGATATTGAATACGGGACAATTTTTTGTCAAAGTTCGAGGTCTCAGTTTATTCTGAATCTTAATAATTAAGGGTTTGTCGAAGTCAAAGCAATAACAGATTTTACAATAATAAATATGTGTTTTGAATTCGTTTTCACGTCCATTGCAATATTATAAACAAAAAAACATATGATTCAAATTGTTCTTTCATTTTTAACCCTTCTCGTTAAAAAAAAAAACTTGAATATTTCAGGAGTTAAACATTCATTTTCGAAGGCAATTTTCTTAAAAATGGGTGAAAATTGTACACTTTGGGGGCTTGTACTTGTTGAAGAATTCCATGTGGGCATGCTTTGATGTCACTGAAATACCTGACCTGGAGGTACAATAGTAATTAAAGTGTCACGTGAGAATAGACGAAGAGTTCACGAAAGACAGTTTAGTACGTTTCCAAACTTGACAAGCCGAATATAATGCAAATCGGAGTGGAGGCATAACGTTTGCAAGGTAGAAAACTATTAAGATAAAGTAATTTACTACAGGTCCAAGAGGTCCAAAGGAGGGAGAACAGCACAGAGGGAAGAACAAACGGCACTAAATGAGGATTCTGAGAAAGAGGAAGGACCACTTTGCGGAGCTGGAATAGCAGATTAATTACGAACACTGTATCTTTTCTTTAATTACTACCTGAAACTTTACAGTAATTATTCTCGAAACCACGTTTATCACATTCGTTGGCAAAATGTCTCGTAACATACATATCTAAGTCTATGTTCCTTAATAGAATCCACCATTTTTAGGACGTAAAATACAAAGTTTTATTTTTGATAAAAAACGAAATATTTTGCACAAGACGTCGCCATTGTTCGAATTATATTTTTCAAGCATATTTCGAGCATAGAAATTTTCTTTTTCAGAGGGCTTGCCTTTGGAACAGTTCGAAGACCACTGTTCCAGAGAATAAATTTCTCGAAACAAACCACTTTAGCGAATGAGATCGCGCGTCGAAATTTTATTGAAACGCACGCAAAGCAATTCGGTAAGTGGTGGAATATACTACGCCGATATAAAACGTAGTGGCCGCCAAATATTTTCAGTGGTCAAGGCCATAACAGTTATCACGGATTACCTCCATTCTGACAGAATGTTTAAACTTGGAGAATCACTGTGAAATCTTTGTTTGCCTTTGAGTTGTCTATTTTCCTTCCTCTTTCATTTTTATCTTTATTTTCCCACTCTTCTCCCGCAGATGCTCGTTTCTATTTGTTTTCAATTCTTTTTAAAACAAACAGTACTGCGAAACAAACGCAAACAGTCGAAAAAAGCGACAATACACGTAAGTAAGATAAGTTAGAAAATCATTTATGGGAATATTTCCCGATGACCTTGAGCGGCCAAAGCATACGATAGCTACCTTAACAAATGGTCGATGTAGCTGAACTAGGAAAGTTTCCGTGATAAGAAATTATTTCTTGAATATTTATATATTCAAGAATTAATTAATATATTAATATTAATCCTTTATTATTTTCGCCCTCAACTTTACAGGAATTGTTTGTTTCGAGTTCTCGATCGGATGCATTATGCAAGAGGGTTAAATGTCGATTTACAATAGGAATGAACGAAGATAAAATAGCTAATTTAATAATAATATAAAATTGGTAATAATTTCGAGTTTAAATTTCTGAAGGTAGTTTTTAATGAATGAAAGTTAAAACTAGAGAGCAAACTTTAGGAGATTGTGTTCCAGTCTCGAATTCAGATTCGACAACGCGGATGCCAGGATGACGCAAGATTTAGATGACGTAGGATTCGGATAACGCGGGGAAAGGTCGAGTTGAAATAGAACCACGTACCTACCTCGAAAGCTTGGTACATCACCTTAATATCTTTCGCTGGTTTGTTACAACATACGCTACTACAATACATGAAATACATCCATTTATTGTTTCGACTCGAAAACCATAACGACAAAAATTAGATGCCTCCAAGAGATCAGAATGATATTGCTAAAAGTTCACTCTGTTCTCCTTTTGGCAAAATTATTAAAAATCCTTTTCGTTCGTGTTTCCTCAAACAAACTTTCCTGCTAAAAATGTTTGACGTACACGAGTGTTTACCAAAAATAATATTCTTACGTATAATGTGAGATAAATTATTTTTAGCTAGGAAGTAAATTTTAACACTTAGATAAAATTGATATTTATCTCAATTCCTATGTTTCTACTGTTGTGCTCGAGATCATACAGGAAAATAATTTTACTACTTATTATTTTCAATTATATTACAAATGACCAAAGTTTCAGATAAATTCTCCATTGTTACAAACAAACTGGTATTCCCAATATGCTTCCTCTGATATTTCTATTCTTTTATTTCGAAAACCAATTGAAAGTACCATTTCAACCCATAACCTTCCAGGATAATCGAATGTTGCAATTTCATAGTATTTTCTCGTTTAAAGCATTGTCCGCTCGAGGTTTATCGTACCGGTCCAACAAAAGACATTAAGTCGTTCCAGCTGCGCAAAGCAAAAACAATTAACGCGAACGTTCGAAAACTTTCCTTCCACCGGATAAGCATGCGCTTCCGGAACTACCCAACATTGTTCCTCAACAAGTTGCGAGGACCCGGCAACCATTACCGCGTATAAACTCATCAACGCGTTCCAAACGTGAAGGGGCCATAAAATGGCGCCCGTTTGCGCACAGAGTACCGCCGGCAAGTGGAGACCAGAGAGCGTGTCGGTGGATTTAATGTGGGTAGATCTGCAGCGCGTGTGGAAAGGTCTATCCTAAATCCGGATTTCAAACTCATCCGACCTAATCCCCGGGCTTGAGTGCTTGATGCAAAAGCGCTTAGACGATTCTGCGACAAATATCGATTGTCGACGGCCTGCTATCCCGACGACATTGTTCGATATCTTCCCGTGGTTATTCCGCCACCAATGGAAATCCGTTTGCACGGAAAATTGATCGTTACACGCGCGCAAAGAACGCGCCGCCACCCGGAGTCGGGGCAAATTTTATTCATGTTCACGAACACAAACTTTAGATCGAACAGATGCGTGTACCGGAAGGGGGGGTTAATTTCATTTAAAATGAAAATATTTTACTTTTTTGAACGAGCCATCAAGGTTAGAGATACATAGTGAGTAGTAAAATTATTAGTCTCATATATTAGGTTGTTTATTACCCGTGCATTCTGACCAATTTCAAGCTTTCTTACGTATCAAAATAAAAATAAAATATTTTAAAAGGTACTTTAAAAATATTTTGTTTTTATTTTTAGTCAGATTATTAGTTCGGCATATTGGATTGTGTATAACACAAACATACGTTCTGACCAATTTTAAGCTTACTTACGTACTAGAATGAAAATAAAATATGTAGCATGTAAAGATACTTTAAAAACATTTTTAAAATTGGTCGGAACATGTATAATACACAATCCACTGCATGGAATTAATAATTTGACTACTCACTATGTATCTGTAACTTTGATGACTCGTCGATATATTGAGTACCATTTTTAAATAATTTTGTTTTCGAAAAATTTGAAAAAGAAATTTCTAATTTTTGCTACGAAATTGGTCGTCTTTACATAGGAAACATATTCTTTTGAATGGAAAAGAAAGATAGAAAATATATGTGAGTTTGCAATTTATCTCTAGTCAACTATTCCTGCAACACACGCACAAATGTCTGTGCAGAGACGTGAGAATATTTGTGTATTTTGTCTATTGATTTTTCATGCTCGTGTAAGCGAGGAGCCTCTTTGACGTGCACACGGTGGACATCTTGGTTCTCGTATATCCACAGGCCTCTACATCAATATTAATACATATGGCCGTGAAAATGCCTAGTAATGAGGTACTTCTATCATTAACAGTACACGTGGCAATGTTTGCATCGATTTCGACGATTCTTACGCCGCATTGAACGCAAAAGAAAGCAACGAGATCCGTCATAAAGCGACATACTTTATGTGCAGTCAATTTGTCAGAATTCTATTTATAATATAAATTAGTATATTTGTAGAAATTCATAAACGATCGAGGGATTTATTATCTTGAATTTTTGTTTGCATTTTGTTCACAATTAAAACAAGAAAACAACAACGAATGGGTCGATGAGACTATTTAATTTTTAATACCGTGTTTTAAAAGTAACAACATTCTAATAGTAATTATTTAAAACACATGTAGCTTGATACCGTGTCGTTTGTGAAAGTAAAATATACTAAAAGGCAGGTACGTACACCTAAAAAAGTTGCATGTTCTTTATCTAGCCTGAACATGTTAAACGGAAGAAATAAAGAAAGAAATAACCCGTAACATAAGCGATACGAACTTGTAATTCAAACATTAACATAGTTGGCCACGAACGTATGTTCTAACCTGATAATAGAAGAATTAGTAGGAACATAGATTTTAGAAAAAAATTAATAAGATTCATTAAATAATACAATACTTTTTTCGTTAACTTTCTATAACCCAGTGTAACTTTAAAACAATAGTATGGCTTACAAAGAATCAATAAAACAGTAACTACTTTACAATACCCCATACTAAGGTACAATTAGAAATTCGTGTTTATAGGAATTTACTTCCCAATTTATATCTCACTATTTATCAATATCGTGTAATATTTTTCAGAAACCAAAATTTGGGTTATAAAGGGTTAACGATCACTAACTGTAAGAAATACCTGAGATTAGAAATTTCTTTGGAAATAAGCTGTGCATTCGTCTATGTTAAGTTGTCGTGACTTACCTGAAACAAGAAAAAATAAATAAAATTAGCGAGAAAGGACAATTTTGATATTAGTTAGGTCATTAAATATAGATCAATGTACTATTTAGATACAAATTTCGACTAACGAGTAGAAGGCAAATGACTAACAAAAATCCATATCTGCGTTATTTTCTCGACTATCCGCGCGGAATTAGGTTGAGAAATACTCTTGAAAGCTTCCATCGAAGAACAAAAAAAAAAAAAGAGAAAAGGAATATTGAAAAACGTATCTTTTCAACCTCTTACACGTGCTGGTATCGCACCTTAAAGCTCCCCATTAATATTGGCTGATATCGCAGCGCTACGAGCCGCTATCTTCCGTTCCGATGGATGGTGTAGCGAACAATCTTCGCCGAGATTGAAGTTCAACCTAAACGGCGAATACTACGGACGCATTTTCATGGAAATTCCCCATTGAAAACTTCACGGATAATTGCCGAGAGCGAGCATCGATAACAAGCGACTGCGTCGTTGTAGGAAAATTCACGGTAGAACGAAACTAGGGACAAGAAATACAGTTACTTCCCTTCGTATTCGTACACTATAATGGTAATTCGCTATAAATGAGAAGAAACTTTCTTTCTTATGAATTTTTTCCATTCATTTTTACTAAATGTTGTTTGTCACAGTGTATTACTTCTATTTACGAAGTAGTATTTTTTAATATTATTTCTTATGAATTTTTTCCGTTTATTCTTACCAAATATTTGCTTATTACAACTGTGTTACTATTATTTACAAAGTAGTATTTTTTTAATATTGGTCTTTCTTATGAATTCTTCCCATTTATTTCTACTAAATGTTGTAGCTTATTACAACTGTGTTACTTCTATTTACAAAGTAGTTTTTTTTTTAATATTAACGGACAAGTTTAATGCCCAATCACAAAACCGATGGTGTGGTATAATATAAACAATGTACAATACTGTCAATAATAAACAAATCAACAATACGTGGTGTTTTCCCCAAACGGTCACCCATCCTAGTTTGGTCGCAGCCAATGCAGCTTCATTTCTATGATTTCACGAGACCCGGTATTTTCAACATGCCATGATCGTTGACAAATTTTTTGTATGATTTATTCAAACTCATCTTAATCTCGATGCATGGAAAAATGGACTTGTAGCAGTTTCAAAAACTCAAATCACAGGAAATAAGCTTTTTCCATTTACATCGAATTACCATTATAATGTACGAATACGTGTGGGGGTAACTGTATATAAATTATTCAATGAATAATTAAAAAGGTATTTATTCGATCGAATTAACATGTATGAATTGTTGCATGTTGATTCATTATCTATTTGGTCGTGCCATAAGTTCGTGCTTAATTTTCCACCAGAACTTGAAGCAATATTTCCAACATGCGGAATTTTACGAAAATCAGTAACCCATGAAAAAAAAATAATTCAAACTATTTAGCTACTAAAAAGCCCTGGAGATCGTTGTATAAAATTCACTTTTCATCCAATGGAAGACAATAAAACAAACTTGTTTTTCTTCTAGTTATTTGCAAACTTAATCCTAATATTATTGCAATGAAATTTAACCCAATTTTGATCGAAATGCGATACTTTAGGGTACTCCTGTTATCGAAGAACCTTGAATATTTCAGGTTGCAAACACAACGGTTGAGCTTTTACGGGTAGAAACTTATTCGTCGATGGTCCCATGGTGCTGGTAATAGTACTTAACGTCGCTGAAAGAAAAATCTGCGTCCTTGCAGCGGGGAATTCCGGAGCAACGGCTCCTGAATTAATTTGACACGGGTTTCGTCGTCGTCGTCGTTGTCGTCGAAAGTTTGGTGGCGAATTAAAATTGCGCAATGTGTTATCGCGTAAAACCGGAAGGCAAATACGCCCCCTCCTCCTCTCTCTCTCTCGAAAGCATCTTCGCCGCCAGGTCGGGGGGGGGGCACTTGTGTATGGAATTAATTACACGCTGTTCATAAATCCAAGAGGAGGGCGCGTAATGTATTCATGCTTTCGTCAACACGGGCCAGAGCTACGAGACAAAAAGTGACTGGAAAGACAAAGAACCGCTCTCCTCTTGAATTACTCGCAAGACGCGAAACTCGTGGAACTTGTCAGAACTTTTACATCCCCCGCGCGAGGGAGACGCCGTTCGAATGGGAGCTCGTGTCGGATGGTTCGAGGGAAAAAGTACTGTTGGATCATTTGAAAGACAAGCAGACACCTCCGTGTCGCGTGCAGCTTTAAAACAAGACGCCCTATCCCTCCAACTTACCACGACATTGCATACTTGTTAGGGAAACGATTTTCGAATTGTATCTCAATAAAATCGTTTACGTAAATCGTGCATCCGTTCGAGTAATTTATTATTATATTAGTTACCGATCTGATGACAGCTTCTTTTTATACAGGGTGTTCGGTCACACTGGGGAAAAATTTTAATTCTAGAGGCCAAAATAAGACGAAAATCGAGAATACCTACTTGTTGGTGGAGGCTTTGTTACAAAGTTATTAACGTTTAAAGTTCCGCCAGAACTGAATTTTTTTCTCGAAAATGCACAGGATTTCGGGGGTATGTCTATGCACCAAAAATGATTGTAATTGACCCCTTTAACCGAAAATAATTTTTTCAGAACGATTTGAAACACGTGAAATATCAGGGGAATCATTCATTCATGATCAGACATTATATTTTCGGTAACGAATTTTTTTCTCGAAACTGGGTAGGATTTCGGGGGTATGTCTATGCACCAAAAATGATTGTAATTGACCCCCGCAACCGAAAATAATTTTTCCAAAACGATTTGAAATTTTTGTTTTCCGTCGAAAAATTTCACACCTCGAATTTTTTTCTAGAAAGTGGATAGGATTTCGGTGGTATGTCTATTCACCAAAAATGATTGTAATTGACCCCCGTAACCGAAAATAATTTTTCCAAAACGATTCGAAATTTTTGAATTTAATTGTTAATAACTTTTTAACGAAGCCTCCATCAACAAATTGGTATTCTTGATTTTCGTCACATTTTGGCCTCTAGAATCCCCCATTAAAATTTCCCCCCAGTGTGGCCGAACACCCTGTATATGCAAGGTGAAAAAACAAACAAATCATTCCAATGATTTTTGACCAAAATTTATGTGACATTTATGATACAATAAAAAAGAAAGTCTTCATAGAAATATTATCGTTGTTTTTCTTTTCGAGTTTGAGAACATAGCTTATTCGATCAAACTTTGTATAGCTAGTGGATAGCGATGAGTATAGAAATCGTTTGGTAAATTAACCAGAAAAAGAAATTAACCAAAAGTTGAAGAGTTCAGTAACACTGATGATCCAATTGTTTTTCTTTTCGAATTTAAGAACGTGGCTTATTAAATCGGACTTCGTGAAGCTAGAATATACAAATCGTGTCTAGTATCTAACGAAGTTGAAGCGTACGACGCCACAATCATACTGTTTGTCGTCCTTCGAATTTCCTGGAGTAGCATCCTCAGTCACCTACTTGCATCGAAATATTCAAATTGCCACCCGGTACTGCATATTCAAAGCATACTTCAAATGAATTTATAGTGTCTTGCGTCGAAAGATTAAGCCTTTAACCGGGTTGGCACAATAATTAAGCAGCGAGCGATGAAGTTTAACAGTGACCTAACCCAGGACCTCGTTACTAACTTCATGTTCCTAATACTCTACGTTTTAATATAGGAAGTAATTTGTGGGAAGTCCCATCAACTGGTAGACGAATAACATCATTTTTAACTGCACGAATATGTTTATTTAGCAATTTGAAGACAACAGAGACTATCATATAAATATAATTCGAAATCGCTGGTAGAGAATTTGATGTTAAGAATTACTGGCATTCGAAAAGATTGATGTTAAAAACTATTACTTGGACAGTTGATCGATTTTACACCGTTTTACGAAATAATTGCAGGATTTTGTATCCTGACAGTTCAAGACAAAGGACAAAATCAAAGGATTACCGTATCGACCAGGGAATTTATCGACGATAGAAAGTTGCTTATAGAAAATAGTAGGAAAACAAAGGACAAATTTCCGATAAACAAATTTTTGTATAATCGACTAATAGTGTTTTATTTAATTTGCTACAAATAAAACTATACTTTGCTTCAGAAAAGAATTATATAATATAGAAATAAGTAAAACTGTTTAACTGTACACTGGTGAGAAAAATGGTAACTAATATTGCTTCAAATCTACAAATACATATTGATTAAATAATTAAATGAAATTTAAAAAACGTAAATAATAGGTTTTATATGTACATAAAAACTATAACGATTTAACGAGTTATCATAAATACTCTAGCATAAATATTACGACATGACTAAAGAAATCGTTAGATAAATAAATAAAGAAGCAAAAAAAAATGTGGAAACGACAATGTACAAATGACGAGTTAACTTGTCTTTCCCGGTTAACGTTTTAGGAAATAGTTCCACCTAAAACCAAGCTAGAGCTTTTAAATTATTCCAGTAGGTGATCCTCTAATACAGACCTTCTCAAAGTGCAGTCTGTAAACCGCGTGGATTTCTTCGTGGCGCCGTACCCATGTAACTCGAGGGTTTTATTTGACCCTTAAACAACCACGCGGTTTTTTCTACGTCGAGTAAAACCACAGTTACGCATTAGACTCTGGAAAAATCGCTATAATTGTTTCAGGTTTTTATTTTCACGAACATGAATATGCCTGGGTGTTTAAGAAGTAATTTTACGTTGTCTTTGAGGGTCAACATGGCCGCTATAATGGCTGCTAATCTACATAATAACTTCAAGAGATACATTATACATGTTTATGCGAACTTTTTTTATTTGTTTTCACGTACCCGAGCTTTTGAAAAAGGAGCAACTCTCCAAAGGTTAAAGTAATGCTTCGTGAAACTCGAGCTCGCATCCATTCAGAATTCAGAAATGTAATGAACTTTCGAAAACGTTTCAACGCGCCATTGTGGGTCGGCATACATCGTCCTGGGAAATTCCTTTCCGTCAGGAACGAAGCTTTACAGTACTCGAACGTTACAACATCGCGGATATTGCAGGGAGAAACGAAGAACAGTCCCCGATTAACACTCGAAACAGTTACAAGCCGTACAATATGGAAGGTTTTTCAGATTTATAGTTGAAAAATAATACTTAACTAATGTATAATACAAACAATAGAAAAGCACAGAAATTTTTCAAAATAAATTTTGCTTCATTATAAAGCTCGTTATAGTAGATCGTCGATGTAACCTTTCTAATTTAAAAATCATCGAAAATTTTGAATAAAATATTTTCATAAAATGTTTTCGAAATAATTGATTTAGAAAATCCATCGAGTTTGTATGCAGTAAAGCATGGTTCTGACAAGTAGAAACGCTGAGTAATGAACAGACGCGAGGCTCGAATAACGGCGCAAGTAGAATTGGCGAGTAATATACAGACGCGTCAATTAACTGTTATTAAATAAATAGAATCGACAGGAGGCGGATTTTACGTGAAAAAATAAATCGAAAATGTGAAATAAAACTCTTTCGTAGAATGTTTTGTATTCGAATATTTGTGGTATCTGTCTGACACGTTGTGTTACATTTTCCACTTAAACTCAGTCTTAATACTCGATCTTTTTGAAAACAGAGCCTTGTAAAATTTCATACACACGTGTGGAATATGTCAATTAAAGCAGGTCTTTATTACAATGACGATAAATTTAAATTTCAAATAACATCAAATTAGTATTCGCCATCCGTCGTATCAATAAAGTTCTAAATACATTCACTCTGTTCGAACATAATAAAATGTTTTGTATACGTACCGAACAGAAGTAACAGAGTAGCGGTTATTAACAAACGTAAAGTTGGTGAACAGATTATTAATTGTTTTACAGGCTTTCGAATATACTCGACCTACGATGCATATGTTATCCGATTTTTTAAAAGATGATTTTCCTAACGAAGAAGTCAGGAACGAAATTAAAATTTTGAATAAAATTGTATTAATCAGGTAAATTTCCTCTTAATAATTCTAAATATTTAATTAATTCATTCTTAATAAATCCTCGTAATTTTTTTTTTTTTTTTTTTTTGTAGAGACGAGTCACACGAAGAGCTTTCGTTGCCAGACAAATTAAAAATCGATGAACTTCGTTGTCTTTAGTTACGCGAAGGCCGGCCATAAATCTTTTCCATTGCTTGGAAAAAAAGAATCGAAGTCGCAAGACCGGTATAGGCGTGCGCTGAATTTATCGCGGGTCTATTTAAGAAACCGCGGAGCGTAATCTCGCAAGAGGAACGCAGAGAAGCAAGAGGATGACGCACGGAGTGGCTGGGGTCGATGCCATCCGAGCGAATCGTATCGTTCAGTGAATGATTCAGCGTTGATGGTCAGAAATGAAGTCTCCGTCGGAGGTAATAATCTCTCGTGACGCGAGCATACTGCTCGTACGAATAACGGATAGCGAATAAATCGGCGGGAAAAACATTCCACGCGACGCTGTTAATAATGCCACGCGCGATAAACGCGAATCGTTTATCATTTCCAAGGAAAATTAATTGATGACGCCGTTGAGTTCGTTCTGAAGGAAACTGGACGCGTACATAATATTTACATTTCATCGACGATTTATCATGAACGTTTTACTGGCCGCGGGAAGCTTTGGAAAGATCGTTATGATGCTATCGAGTCGTAAAAATGGTAAACACTGCAAATATGGAATATGGAGGAAATAGAGAAATATAAAATATTTAAAGAAACCACGAGCAGAAAATCTAAATTTTGTTAAAAATGTTTCGATAAAGTCCATTAAAAAAATGTGGATAAAGTGTGTCTCACGAACTCTGTCCATTCTGTTTTTAAAAATGTTGAAAAAATTAAATTGTTTTAAGGGGTGTATAATCTACTGTAATTTTTTCTTTCGTGTGTAAACACGTGGAGAACAGTTATTAATACTTTTTTAAAATAAAATCATATATTTTGTAATACATCATTCGATATAACTAGTCATTTCCTGTAAAAAACTATTAAGCCATTTATGGTGAAAAACAAATAGTTAAGATGTTTCGACACAAACATTGAGGCTTGCAACTTATTCAATATTTTTTAACCTAATAGCTTTTTATCATAAATAAATGTTATATGGAGGATAATAATATTTTAATGATACAAATATTTACATATAAATAGCTTTTAAACTAATGATTTGACATCATAAGTGACTAAATAGTTTTTTATTCGAAATGACGAGCTACATCGAATAGTGGATTGAAAAATCTACGATTCTATTAAACCAAATATTACTGACATGTGTCTATAAACAAACTAATTGCATCAAATTACAATTCCCTCGAAGTCATTTAATTGTTGTGTGAAACATTTTTCAGTACCGCCAACAGTTTTGAAGATAGGGAGTTCGCGAGACACTGTATTATATGAATTGTAAAGTATTATTTTTTAAATAATAAATAATAAATAAAAAAACTACCACGAATATTGAACATGTCGGATCTAATACAGGCTAGCAAAACACATTTTATCACCTACCATAAATAGACCACTCAGCTCGAAATGATTGAGGATCAAGCTGAAGACTCTCGCAATTACCGCGAGATAAAGTGTGATAATTACTTGAGTTAGTTTATAGTGCGTACGACATTAAGTGGTTGCTGAATAATTTTCTCCCCTTAATAAACTCTGGTTCTCTAACAAACCCTTGGGGTATCGCATACTTGTTCGTGCTGTATAGTCTGCATTTCCAAAGTTTTCTCGCCCCTTTGCCAAAATAGATAGGCAAAGGAAGTTTTCAAACAACCAATTAGATAAAAGTTAACGAACACACGCTCCACTTATCCTCTGAAGAACGTCGTTGTCGATACTATTATCTATATAAATCTGTACATACTACGTTTATCATTAGAAACACTCACTCTTCAAACGCGTACTTGTAAGTACTTCGGTAAATACGATTATCTTTTTGCAAATAAACCCATAATCGATCGTTACGACGTGATTCTAAATCCGTGGATTTCAAGATCCATATAGATCCCGAGTTCATAAAAGTCCTGCGAGTTCGATCGAATCTTGATGATCACGAGATTTCAGAGGACGTCAGATATCCAAAGTTGCTTGAATACCTGAGATTTCCGGAACACCATCAACGACATTTGTAGAGCTCCCACGAACACTTTCCCGACCTCTGGGACCCGAAACCATCTGGACATACCCTCTAGATCGCACTGAATCCTTGTCATAAATCTCTGTCATCGGTATCAGCTTCCACGTGACTCTACTCGTTTATTCCAGATCCTATAAACCCGAGTTTGTCGATTCGAATGAAGTTAGACTCTCTGATATTAAGGTACAATAATCTTCAGTCGCTGCATCGACGAAGAACTATTTTTACGAAACTTTCTAGGTTTCTGGAACGTACGAAAATGAGAAACGCGAATTTTTTTAACTGAGAACATTCAAGCTCGGTTTCATCCTCTGGGCTATCATAAAAATTATTGGAGATGTTTGTCAAATAGTTTTTGAAGGAAAATAATATGTATTGGATATTGACAATTAAGCATACAAAATAAGAGATCAGAGAAAAGAGAATTTAAACTTTTCTTTATGATATAAAAAAATTATACAGAGTTTAGGTAAGTTTTAGTTAACTTTCTTGTATATCTAACAGTTTCCAAGAGACTATCAAAATAATGATGACTAATTCTTTTGACTCTGAATACCAATAGTCAGTGTAGAAATTTATTAAACGTAGAATTTGATAAATTTTGTAAATTAATAAATTCATATATGAACGATGAAATCTAACTACTTTTCGCAGCAAACAAGTGACCATAAATTTCGTTCACACATAATTATAAATTATTATTTACCGTGTAAAATTAAAATAATTATCGAGTGCAAATGATTAAATATACTATGAAATTGGACAAAACGATAAAAACGAGGGGTCGGTCGAGCGCTTGTGAGAGCGCGACCCCTCCGGTGGCGAGCATGGGAGGCGACGCCACATCGGTATGAAATTGCTGCTCTCGGTCAAACAAAGTTACGAATCTCAGTGGAATATTACTCTATCTCGTGTAACATCGATTACGAAGTTGTCTTATCGCGTTCTGCGCGGTTCGCTCGTTTTCTTCGGCAAACACGAACGTTGGATAATAGAGAAGGCAATGTTCGCGAAGAATATAAGAAAATGACCAAATGCAATTATCTGTACAAGAAAAAACGTACGAAATGAGTAGAAATCGATATCCATGTTATAAAATGAATCGTTATCGAGACGTTGGCTATCGGGTAATTGCACAAAGGCTGCAGTTGTATTATACAATATAAAGTATTTTATGACTTCTTTTGTAAAAATGAGGCGTTATTCCTCGTTCAGCGAATTTTATTTATTACTAAAGAATTTTTTGAACCGACAACCAAGCGAACGAATCTACAATTTTCGTTGGTAATTCGGGAATAAAATTTGCCCAACTTTGTACAGAAGGAAATAATTCGTTTGGAGTTGATGGAGCCGGACGATCGATACGAAAGTTCATTATCAGCAACTGAAACGATTACAGTCAGCAATGGGAAACCCCTGACTCGATTTGCATATTGAAAAACGCGCTTTTTCATTGAAATAACGCCGAGGCACGCATGGCAAATCAGTTAAAATTGATTAGAGCAGAACAACGATTCTACGAACGATCGATTATCCAAACACAAACCGAGACATATGGCAATAGACTCCCAAGCCCTACACTGACGCTGTTTACGTTCTGAAATCTGTACCCGCGATACGTAATCAATTTCATTAACCTCCACGATACGTTATGCCCCGCGATTCAAGTGTCCCAGTTTGGTGTCTTGGAAGTAGAAGATATGCACACGTAGTTATATGCCCATTTTGACTCGAACTTTGGTCTCAGATACTAATTCTTAACTAATAATACTTGCAACATATAGAAGGAAGTGTGCTGGAAAAATGGAAATACTTTTTAAATATATGTATATTTGTTCAGGTTGTGTGCACTGAAAGGCAATGAATTATTTGCAAAATTTCCAACAAAACATATTTTTTTTAAAGAAATCAACATGAAAAATTGTTACAAAATTATAAGGCATCCTTAAAACGAGCTCAATATTAATAAATTTGATAAAAATAAATGGAAAGAATTGATAAGTTTCTTTTCATTTGTAGTGAATCACCATTATAGTGTACATATAGGCAGTGAAAGGCAGTGAATCATTTAAAAATTTCCAGCAAAATATTTTTTTTTTTTTTTTTTTTTTTTAAGAAATTAACTTGACTCGAAAAATTATTACTAAATTATAAGGTATCCTTAAAACGAGCTCAATATTGATAAACAAAATTTGGGAAAATAAATGGAAAGAAGTGATGAATTTCTTTTCATTTGTAGTGAATCACGATTATAGTGTACGAAGGGGAGTGGGAGTAACTGTATTTAGACTCTGTACACGGCTAGCCAGCGGACGTTGGTTTGCTTATTTGAACGCCATGTGAAAACATCTGGTCTATGAATGGCGAATAGACTTTTTCCACGGCGAAGCATGAGCATAGATAACTCGAGAGTGATGGCGCGCTATTCGCAGATACGATCACTCACCATAAGTACCAACACCCGGTTATCATTACGCACCGAGCAGAAATCCGTTTTTTACTGGCAACTGTCAATTAACACTTTACGGTCTGCCGACAGCATCGAGCCGCCACAGCATTCTTAAGCTCAGATTGGCCGACAGCAATAACCGCACGCTGTTGCGAATAATTACAGACTCAATCATATTTCCACGTTTTTCATAACATCAACTTTCTAACTGGGTGGCTAATTCATCGAAAGCAAAATATCACAATCTGTATTTTACGCTGTTTTTAAACAGTAAAGGTCTCAAATTATACGTCATTCGATAAATAAAAAAATACAAAAGGAATACAAAGCTAATATGCAAAACTTCTTATTATACAATTATTTGTTTTTTGAAAATATTGAAGAAAAAAAGGGGAGAAAAATGAGCTTATAATTATTCACAGCACTGTAATCTATATATAAAATATCGTAAATTTATTATAAAAGAGAATGTGTCTGTTTCGGGACAAAAAGATTTACTTTCAAGAATTTACTATTTACTACGTGCGGTCAATGACCTCACGACGTCAACAATGAAAAGTAAACAAACGCTTCGAACCCTATATCTCCGGAACTAGCCACGCGATCGACTTGAAACAAAAATCGTTATATCTCTAGAACCAATTACGCTATCGACTTAAATGAACACTCATTTTAAAAGACGTTTTATCCTCTACCCGATGAATATATGAACTATTATTATATATACTGTTTTCTATGTTTATTTTAAAATCTACTTCGACTGTATGCACCTAAAGAAATTTCAGCAATTCTTATTGATTATACAACTGGTGTGCGATAAGACTATATTATAAATCGTTTATTTAATTGAAAATACATTAAAATTTGTATACAGGATGTTTGCTAGCCAGCATTTTTTTGTAAACAATTGTTTTCTTTGGAAGCAACTACGATATCGACTTGAAACAAAATTTGTTTTTAAGGGCATTTTAAAAAATTCAAGTATGCACATTTAGACTACAATTATTGAATATATTTGTACAGATTTTTAAAATGCACGCTTTAAGAAAAAATATACGGCATAAAAGAGAAAGATATCTTACGAATAAACTTCAAAATACAATCTTCTATACATATAATGCAAAAATTAGAACTACATCGTAAAAGGGAAAAAGAAAGACTAGTCATTTGACTGATCTTGGTAGGAATGATACACATAAAGTGTCGGTAGATTTAGTACTAAATAATTCGAAAACAAAAAAAAGTACAGAATTATAATTCTCTTCCATTTTCCAAACAAGAAAGCGTTTTGAAATTCAACATTCCAGAGACGTTCGTTACTGTAGAATACAACATATAATAACTAATCAATACAACCAATAAAATACTGACTGGTTTCGAGGTACGTCTAGCTAATAGTGGCGATAAAATCTTCGCATTTATTGTGGTCGTCGGTTTCGCGTTTATCCAGGGAACGTTGAAACTAATCACCCACTATAGCAAATTTAGTCGGATCCTGATAGGTCAGAGGTCGGACACTTTGCGTGTGATGGTTCAATCTGTCCGTGGGTGAATTGATCAACGTTAAACGCGACGGTGATTCGGTTGATAAAGATTTATCGCGACAGAAAATGCGCATTTCGCGTTCGCGGATTCAAACATCGCGTATGCAACGACCAGCGAGCATCCCCGTGCGTGCAATCATGCTTCTCTTACGTGCGAACGTAATCCAGACGCGAGACAGACACTCGAGCATTCTCGACGATAAAATTAGAAACGAAAGGTGTGGTGTCTGCTAAATGCGTCGTTACTCTTTTCTTTTTTTTTTACTTTTCACGGCTATTATAACGGACGGCCAGCATCGTTGTCCGTCAAAGTTTCACTCCAAGATGTCTCGAGCGCAACGATGCAAACCGATTACGGAATTCTGTACGCATGGGTGTGCATATGTTGGCCTGTTTTGCTTTGTGTCTCAAGAAAATTAGGAAATACTAATAAACGACTTCTAGAGGATGTAACTATAGAGAAAAGCGAAGCAAAACGATTTTTAAATGGGATATTAGTCCAATTAATAAATGTGCATCCACTTAAATAAATAAATTAAGACTTGTATAAAGTATGTAGACCTCGTCAGAATTTTTTAATCGATGGAAAATGAATTTACACCATTTTTAAGTATTTTCTAAATTTGTGACGTAATATTATAATTAATATAAAAACACTACTTGAAGAGAGTATAAAAAGCTGTAAGTAATTTAAAAACGTCGCGAGGTCAACCGATTAAAGAAGAATGGAGAATGTATAGCCTCTGTTGGCAGAAAAATCTAGATAGTGTGCGTTGGAGAAATATGTAAATGGCGGGGACCGTGTGTTAGGGCTTATGGAAAAGTTTAGGGGAGGGTGATGGGAGGAAAGTGTTTGATAAAGAACTGAGAAGAAGGAAATAAGCAGCAAGTGGGAAAGGGGGAGAAGAGAAGTGAGAAAATAAAGGGCGAGCAGAGGAGTATGCGGAAGAATATTAAATAAAAGGGGGGTTGAAGGAGATAGGAGAGTATGCAGTAGATAGGGGAAAGACTCCTGGCAGCATCTGTTAAGGAAACAAGCGCGAGAAAATAGGGCGTGATCTAACTAAGGACAAAGAAAACTTTATAAAGTAAAAGATAACGTGCAATAGTGATCCTTTTTCGTGATTCTGTTAACCTTTACACATACTATACGTCATTCTGCAAGTCTTTGAATATTTAACTATGCGAACTTTTGGTTTAAATATACATAAACGGGGACAGAGAGTTCTTATTTATGTAACTTTAAGCAGAATGGAAGAATTTATAAATTGTGGAATTTTTCTTACTGAATACAAATTTGAAAAACAGTAATATAACATGCAAGAGTAGATTCGTGAGGTTGCATCGTTCACTTTAGAAATTTATGACTATGCCTCGAAGCAAGATCCTTTTTACCAGGCACCTGACTGCAGGTTCATCAGCCACGTTCTCGAAGACCCTCGTGGGGCTGGAGGGTTAGATTTACGATCTCATTGTACCTAATTTCGCAAAAGAATTACAAAAAGACGTTCTAATCATCGAGTGACCGAGAAGAAGCAACAAAGAGCAAGTCTGAATTTTCAAGTGAGCGACGAATATAAATAATGTATGTATTGTCTGATAACAAAAACAGAATACGGATCTGTTAAACAAAGTTATGAAACAACCAAACTGCCAACCTATGTATGATTTTTTACTCGTAAACATGCGTTATTCATTCTACGAACCCTGAGATATTCTATTCTCCGTTTTCTGTGTAAATCTTCCTAACCCTCTATTTTTTAAACCAACTTCCATTTGTAAATTAGAAAGAAAAAATTTAATGGATTTTTTAAACCGACATTTAGGTAAGGTTTCGGTTGCTCTTTTTGCCAAGACAAGTATACAAAAAGAAAAAATCAGAAGTTTAAAGTTCGTCGATGATTGGAAGAACATCTATCACTTGCTGTAGCCTTCTAATCAATTGTGGAATATGGATTGAAAAATCTATGTGTAAACTTTTTCAGGCGACTGTATATCGGTGAACATGTTAATTGCTTCGCCATGATTAACACACGCCTTTTAAAGGCCGCGGGAGTCTATGGGGTGAAAATTCTGTAAACGCAATCGACCGTTCGCTATTAGGAAAGGATGACATCCGGGAATGCGTCTGCCATTAGAGTACAACGACTTCAACAGGAAGTTCCTAACGAAGACCAATTTCGTTAGACTACTGAGAATAGAAACGCGGTCTTAACTGCGTGTACAAACACTCTAGTCTAGTTCGCCTCTTTTACAGACGTTTAACTGGTTGCTGACGCGTTTCGAATGCTCGCGTTCCCTTAACCGTACAAGGATCAGGAAAAGAGATCGGTGACGTTTCAACGTACGCTATATACAGGTCGAGAAAGTGACGTTCCCCAGAGATAAACGCAATAAATAGACTTCTCGAGGCATAATTGCACCAAATACAAAACCATTTAATAATAATATACTTATGTAATTAAATTGGATATTAAATAAATATTTTTAATCATAACATATTCCTCGAATGAAAAGAAATGCAAGAACTTTAGCTGTTTAAAGGCTGAGTTAATTTTGAACTCACCTTAAAGGGATCAACAAGATCTGAAACAGTGGATACAGCGAAATTTTTCAACGTTATTTTTTTAATTGTTTTGGTCGTTATTTCTGTATACTTTTTCTCTGTAAACCAGTATCATTTTATCAGTATATCAGGATTTATTTAATTTTCAAGCATGTCTCTATAGTAGCGGCCACTGATATTGGAAAATTCAACCTTTCGCCTCGAATAAATTTATCAATACGAAATTCCAGAGCTGGGATTGAAATTGAAATTGGTCGCCCCACATGTTGCACATCGGTAACACTTGTTTGGCTACTTTTAAACGAATTAACCCACTTGTACACTTTCACCTTCTACCGTTACATTTTTAAATTAAATTTCAGATGCTATTGCACTTTCAGGAATCAGAAATTTCATTTTGTATTACAACTCGTATAAATTATACTGAGAAACCATAACTTTAGATATTTAATTAAATTAATACAGATTTTACGCGTACCATATTTAAACAATTACGTATTCTCTGCGCCAAGATGTTATAACTAATCAAATTTCAATACTGTATTTCTTGTTGGTAGAAAATACCAAGGATGCAAGGAATTGTCACTTTCCCTCTACATAATACAAGCTATTATTGTTGAAGCAAGAACTGATATGGCTAGAAACTTCATAACTGGTGTAACATTGTGAGCACTCACTTTGTACGCAATACATTACATCCTACATCGCTGATAAGAACTAGTTTGAATGCAGACAAAGAAAACGTCGCCATACACTTTCTTTTGCCTGAATATTAAATGTTTCTAAATTAAGAGACCAGATTTTACGATATTCGAATCTTTCCAATGATAAAAAAGAAACAAATGTTTTAACATTTCAAATTTTTGTGATACAGAAAATGATTAAAGTGGCTTTCTATAAGCTTGACATCGTCACTTTATGGTTTGTTAATCTCTCTATTATAGAACGCGATTATGCTGATTTTTTAAATTAACAACTGGTCATTAATACACTAGTTATTTAGATTAATGTCGAACAAAAGTATCAAGAATTCTCGCTCAGAGAGCGTTGACTATGCCAGGAATAGAGAACCTTTTGGCAGAAGATTCTTCATTATTTATTTATGCTAACATTATAAAGACACGTGTACATAAATATAAACTGATTATATTTTAATATACATAAACAATTATACGCCGATTAAAATGTTTTACTTTTCGACATTGTGCTTTCACAATAAAAGTTTTCTAATTTAACTTAATTAAAATACAAACTGTTTGAGAATATATCATGTACAAATTGAAAAGTTAAAAAATAGACAACATATATAAAAAAATTGAGTACCTCATTTAAGCCATAGGTTCTCCATTCTTGAATAGGAAATCAAACGAAAGAAAATCAAAAGAAATTATATACTGACTTATGAGATAACCTAACGCTCTCTATAAGTAATTATGATAAATACCTTTGGCAATTAACTGTGGATTCGACTATGTTAAATTTTCGTGACTTACCTGAAACAGAAAAAAAACAATGAAATTAGTGACAATGAACAACAATTTCAGTTTCAATTAAATTAGTAAAGTCGCAAATCAGTTCGCTGATTTTTCATAAGACCATTTCGTTAATTTTACCGATATTATGAAGAGGAACTTAGTCAAATATAAATTAACGACTTTTCAGGAATATATAAATAAGACAAATTTCGAAACAATTTTTATTACGAAAAAACACGTTTCAAAATCCCCTGGTTAACTTTGGCTATTAAAAATAAAATATTATACATAAAAATTATTTTATGTATCGTTAATAGGATATCATTTAGTAACAGAAGTAATTTTTCCTATAAAAAATAAGTATTTAAGTTTTTAAAAAAAAACTAATTTAACCGAATTTCTGAATAAAACACATTCCCGATGTTTGACCATTTGTTTCGAGAACAACTTGCATAGGCATTGTGAAAAAATTATTAACTAAAAGCTTGTTCCTCACGGTGAAATGAATAAAAATATACATATACATATGAACTGAAACATGCACTTCAATGGAATAAAATGAAGCTCTGTTTCGATACTCCGAACGACTAGTTTATCGTTAACGACGTAGATTCTCTTGTTACCAATTTACGCTTATTTTTGTAAATGTTTCGCGAATCGTTCCAAAAGAGATTCCAGCGTTCGCGTATAAACGACTGCCGTACGATGCTAAAAATGTGGAGCTTTGTTCGCGTCATATGACGCGAATTCTGCACTGGCCATTGTAACTTTGCTAAATTTATTGCAGACGAACGCACTAGATTTTTCAAACGTCACCGCAGAAAACGAGTCCGCAGGCCTCGAATCAAAGCGTCGTCGTTTTCAGATAACGCGCGATGAACGAAAACAGATATGTCACTAACAATATTGCGACGGAGAACTGCAGATCCGTCCGACAGGTTTATCCCTTTCGGTCGCAAAAATATTTTTACGAATAAAGCATAGTTCGAGCGTAATATTTTACATTAAAAAAGACTGGTGAAAAAATAGAAAATTACGAAGAGATTCAGTTTTCGCGAGAATGCAGTCGTAAGGTATGATAGTTTGTAATAATAATTTGCAACGAGGTAATTTGTTATCTATAAAATATTGGAACAAATATTGCAAAATGGTATTATGAAAAACACAATCGGTTTGTAATGTACGTTTTTTATTCTTTCTACTTAACGTACAATATTGTATTCAAATTGTATTTAATTCGTGAATATATTTTTGCAACCGAGAGAGATATAAACCTGTCCAACGAATCTGCAATTTTGTGCCTCGATATTGGCACTGATGTACGTTATCTGACGGCATTCTGATTCGGGGCCTCGGGACTTGTTTTCTACGGTGACGTTTGAAAAATCTAGCCTACTCGTCAGCAATAAATTTAACAGACTAGCAATAACCAGTACAAAACGCCAGTCAAGCGTCACGAACGAAGCTCAACATTTTCAGAATCGCACGACAATCTAACCTAACCTAACCTAGATCTTCTAGATTGACTTTCTAACCAACGGTGGCTAGATAGAAAATTAATATTTACTTAGAGAAATACTTAATCAAAACTCTTAAGAATGCTAGCATTCGAACCTTTTCCGGGTCTAGTCGACTTCTTTTTCTATCAACAATGATGCTCGATGCAAATTCCGCTTCCTAACTTAACCTAACCAAGACTTTCTAGATTGACTTTCTAACCAACGGTGGCTAGATAGAAAATTAATATTTACTTAGAGAAATACCTAATCAAAACTCTTAAGAATGCTAGCATTCGAACCTTTTCCGGGTCTAGTCGACTTCTTTTTCTATCAACTATGATGCTCGATGCAAATTCCGCCTCGTTGGCTCGTCCTGAATTACATCGACGATGTTTACAATTCTAATGTTGTTGTCAGGACTTTCGTTGCTTTCGACGAATGTCCACAATGTCCGTGTCACCTTGTTTAATACCACAAACACAAACTAAACACACTTATGCAATAATAATAATTTTGCAACGCGATAATTACGATGTAATTGCGCACGCATGTGGTGACCGGTCTGTGCACAAAAATCTATCATGGCGTCGCACGACACGTTCGCGTGAACGCTTAAGAGGGCGCCACGTACACGAGATCTATATACATCGATGCATTCAAATTTTTCAGCGAATCGAAATTAAATCCTTTATATTTTTCAAGTACAATAATTGGTAAATTCCAAAGTAGATTTTTTGGAAGGATTTATAATATTTCTCTACTTTTACTCAATAGTAAAGAGACGGGGTATGGAAACTAAAATTTCAGTAAATTACTTAGGTTTCGAGTGGCCAATCTAGGAGCTATAAATCGGTTTCAAGTCATGAAACAGTTATGAAACCCCGAGAAAATGTTGTAACTGGTATAAATACATCGATTTAGGCTTATTCCGGTTTACATTACGGTTCCACATCGGTTCTGGAGCTGTTGTTTTTCATGTAATAATAATTAAGATTTTCGTTGGTGCATACAATACGTTATTATTTTCACAAATTCAAGAATCAAAACTGACATAAAATTGTACATACACGGAACCGTAGACAACAATTATAGAATCGAAATATCTCTAACAATTATAACACTTTTTCGGTTCTCATAACTGTTTTAATTCAGAACCGATATGTAACAGTTTGAAACAGTTATTTTCCCCACCCCTAATCTTTACTTGTTGTTTCAAAATACTCGAGTCGTCCTTAAACGCGATACGCCATCGTAGTGTCTGTTGGCCTAACGTTTACCATATGTTTCCCGCTGAAACCTCGCAAACGACACATTTGCGAGCAATCACGTGTGGTCAGACGCACGCATCGCGCGATAATGTGGCCAGCTGAGTCTCGTGGGGCCCGGTAGACGCCGTGATATATGATTTCGGTCAGTGCTGTCACAACACGAACGTCTCCTAAATTTCCAACGATTATAGATCTTCCGAAAGGCAACGACGGCGGCGCGAGCTCAAGAATCCCACCCATTATATGGCACGAACTTTCGTTCCGCTGTACGGAAAAATCAATATTTATGGCACAGTGTCAACTGTCCCCACCGCTTTCCCATTGGCGGTCTATTTCGGTGGCAGGTTCCGATCTCTACGTTTGCCTCTACCGGGTGTCGACCTCACGAAAATCGAGTTTTGACGAGTACAAATGCGCCCCCGCGCCGTGTCGAGGGAAAAAGGCGACACCCCCGCTGCCCCGGACTAATCGATAGACAGTCTGAAAATCCCCGGGAGCGTGACAGCGAGTTTATGGACATAAATCACCCCCCGCGTCCGGACAGACAGCGCTCTTCGCCTGGAGAAGCAAACCACCCTGGTACAAACGACTCCCTCTTTTCTTTCAGCAACCAGCGGGGTCAGAGTTCGGACTACTACGCTTTCGACCCAAAGTTTCGAATCGTTACGCAAACGATACCCAATTCGAGTCGCGAATCGAGCTACCAAAATTGACCAAATTAATCATTGTTTTAAAAATAATTCATAAATACGAGTTACGTTTTATCAACAAATCTACAACCAATCGATTTGTTGATATCAAGAGTAAATACCAAATTTACTTTTGCGAATATTTAAAAAAAAAATTGTTTGACAGGTAATGTCAAAAAGATTCTACATTAATTAATATATAATTCAAAGTATTCACATATAAAAATAGTTTAATCTCTTATACTCTCAAAAAATTTAATCCTAATTAGCTTTTAAGATAAATTTATAAACACGAATTACTTTTATTAATAATTTATTTTTGTCCATTGATAAATACGTGTTAAGCGTCAAGTTGCAGAGTCTCGATAATTTATTAAATGAAACGGTTAGGTATTTCTTTTGACCCCGGTGGCCCTGTAAAAATATTACTCACGGCGCTAAGAGGGTCGTAAAATTATTGTTGAGACGCTAAGGGTGCCGAGAATGTTGAAAGTTTTGGAACCTTTGCACGGAGGCTCCGGTTAAAGCTGCCCCGTTAAACGCTATTTCATTATAACGTGCTTGTGCTGTAATGAACGCTCGGCAAAACGGCAATTCCCCAAATTCTCTAACTTGGAACGATACTGAGGAATGCAGTTGTAATAACAGTAATAATAACACCATATTGGCTCGATCATAACGCGATCATTGAACTTTTAACGAAATATTCTAAAAAGCATTTCTTTTTTAAATGAAAAAGTAAACAACTTTCGAACGTAACCGGTATAAATTTATTGGGTGATAATATTTTTACACTGATTCCTGTGTTAGGTATATGGCCCACTTTCATCCGTATCTCCTGCGCTGGATAAGCTAGGTTCAACAGAATGGTTTGGATCAACATCCTCCCACGCTGATTCAAAGATATGGCACCGCATACCTTTTTTAAATCTCCAATATATCGTGCATGCTCTTTTCCCCGAGCTCATTTCACGTAAAAAGGATCCAGTTGATTTTTGGGTCAACGTGGTAATAATATAATTAATAATACCGTACAATAAATGAACTTCTTAACTCTTTCTTTTGCATTTTGTAATGCACCCATTATCTCTAGAAAGACAAATGTGAATAAATAATCAGTGTCGCTAACAATGAGCATACATTTGTTACCTAAGCAGAAACATATTAAAGTATTGTAAATGTTGTACTTCAAGACATTTCTTGATAAAAACTGCCAGTTCAGAGAAATAGATCTCAGAAGAAATACGAGAAGAAATTTAATTTCCATTTATTCCACAAGCAATCGCTGTGGCAACAAAATCAATTTCCGCCCCATTCTTATCTTACTCACAAACTTATCGTCGTACATTTTCTAGAAACTTAAAACATAAAAACAATATTCTACTACATTCAAATGATGGAAATTATTTGAAAAGTATTTTGTTTTGTTTAATTGTTGATATCAGTGGAAATTACACTGTGAATTATATATTAATAATCGGTATACAGATGTATTACTTTCTTTCACTCAAAAAACGGTCACAACATTCCGATAGGCCTGATATTGGTTCAAATCAGTTTTAAAAAGGAGAAGAGGCATTTTTAAACCCTATTCTAACAATCGACAATTCGTAGATGCATCGCTATACCCTAGAAACAAAGCGGTACGGTGTGGAGCGACGTTTAATAAGTGGGAGAGCTCCGGTGAAAGCCAAAACTCGTATGTCGACAGGCAAAGTTTTTGCCACGGTTTTTTTGGGATTCAAAAGGAGTAGCGTTCGTTGTTTTTCTTCGCGAACGACGCGTAGTCAATGCTGTTTTGTTACGGCGAACTTTTACAAAGGATCAAGGCGGAGTACCAGTCTGAACAACGCAATGTTCTAATCCGTAGCGAGCGTACAAAAACTTTTAGAAAAACACAACCAATGTTTCAAAAATTGCACCGGGGGACTGTTAAACATCCGTCGTAAAGTAATTATCGTTTATTTTGACCAGTTAAAGAATCGTTTCGAGAACTATTTGGGAATGATCCACAGGTGGAAGAATTCGCACGCTAAATTAGCTTAATATACGACCCATACATTTCTACGTTAAAAGGCTGCTAATTCACTGTACATATACGACAATAATGATAAAACATTTTTAGTATACGTTTCTGAAAATTTAGTTAAATGATATTTTTATTTAAGTTTTAAGTTATAAATATAAATCCCTAAAATCGTTTTTTATTATTCATTGTAATTTTTCCTATAGGATACTTTTACTGCAAGATAATTGCAAATAAAAGGATTCTACAACTAAACTATAGGTGAATTTTTACAGAATTTTTTATTCGTACAAAATGTGCGAAAATAACAAAACATTGTGTACCATTCCAGGATTAAATTTATATCAATTCATTAGGAAATATTTTATTCTATAACTGGAAGTTATATGTTTATTTAATGGATAAACAGTTTGTCTTTAAATTCATTTCTTGAAATTGTAAAATTCTACTCTCGAATTCGATTATTATTACATTTATATTCTGAACTCATTTGTAACAATTTTCTCGAGAGACACTCTGAAAGATTCCGCATGAATGTTCCATTTCCATTTTTTAATATCCTCCTTCAGCGATCTCGAGTCGATTGCAAGGAAACTATACGACATTTTCAACCCTTCGAACCAGAGAGACCTTCAGGGTGCCATAGTTGGAAAAAACGTTGCGCCACTCCAGGGTTAAATTCGTTTTCAACTTTATTTTGCGGATCGAACGAGCTCGACGGAAGGGAGGAATTGGTCCGCGGATCAAACTTTACGCGCCCATGAATATATCGGGTAGAAAAGATACGGGGGTTGGATTCGGTTCAAGGAAGGAAAAACCACCATCGACGGCGATCAATCAGAATTTCGAGGAAATTTCAAGAGTGTCCAAAGCTCTCTCCCAACCGACGAAAGAAAAAAGGCGCGCACGCTTGCGTAACTCGACGATTTACGACGATCCTGCTCGTTTCGGACGATTCACGGGAAAGGGGTGCACCACCCACGTACATGGCCAGCGCAATCCACACCCATCCGCCTCGAGGTGTAACGAAAGACAGTGGGAGAGAAAAGAGCCTCGGAGAGGGGAAAGGGCGGGTTTTTATCGATTATCGACTAGAGCCGGAAAAAGAGCACAGCTTGATGGATTCAAACACGGCCTACCACTTTTCCCGACTACTTCAACCACACCCTGCCTCGGTCACTGTAGAGAGTCGTTAAAATGGAACGGTATCGGGTAGAAGCGGGGGGGAAATTTCCGCACTTCCTGAAACTCGTCGGAACGAATTGTAACGCTAGTCGTTTCGGATTTACACCAGTTTCCACCGCTTTCGAGCCCGAAAAATCGAAACTATCGATCGTCTTGGATTCAGGATTGGTTGTTCGTACCGGTTTTAACAACTGACAGTGGTGAAACTAATGGCGATTTTCGTTTCTGAAGAAACCCTATACAATCGAATGTTCACTTTGGGTATTGAAACATTAAAAAAAATATGTGTTTTCCCTAAATAACGAGTAAAGAAATGGAAAATTAGTTTGGCGTGGTTTGATCAGAGACATCTACGTAGAACTATACTTTATTATAATTTACGCGATGGATCATCGTATTCTGTCATCTAAATTGACGTCGCTATTATTATTATGCATAGTAAACATTGTTTCATATGGAGTTGTATCGTTTCGAAAGGATCCTGATGTTACTAATTCTAAGTTTCTTGTAGATGGACGTGTAGAAGACGTTTTTTAATAGATTCATATATTTTTTATTGCATCAATTGATGCACCTTGATGTTCTTTAGAAAAAAATATTGGTTCAGACGATATTTTAATTTTTATGTTGTTGAAAAATCACGACTCCTTCGTCAATGTTGTAATGATTTTATTTACAGAAAAAGTCAAATGTGATGACCACTTACATCACATTTCCTATAACTTGTAATGTTCCCTTTTCCATTACAACGATGTCGCTAATAACCATGTAGTTGATGCGACGTTAAACTATTAATAAAAAAAAAAAATAAATAGTTTCATCCAAGTGTTTTGTTGATACTAAAACAAAATTACAAAGCGAAACAAAATTTTTCTAGCCACACATTATATTTTCGATAAAGAGTTTTTTTTATCCAAAGTGCGTAGGATTTTGGGAGTATGTCTATTCACCAAAGATGATTGTAATTGACCCTCGCAACCAAAAATAATTTTTTCAAAATGATTTCAAATTTTTTAATTTCGTCGAAAACTTTCTGCACCTCCTCCCTGTCGATTCTTCGTAAAAATTTGTTTTCGATTTTTAATAAATTTATTTCACGCTCTACAGACATATTGTTTAATACTTTTTTATAAGTATTCATGAGCTCTACTTGAAAAATAAATTTCAAGGAAATACATTTACTATTGTAGGAGACCATAAGGTGTAAGGTCTAGGTACTTGCATTCCTCGTCTGTGATTCAACCCAAGAAAATATTCGCTGCTACCCTCAATACAAGACTGGAGTCCCGAATTTCGATCATTAAACGAGGGACTACTGCGTTACAACAAATTGGAGCTATTTTAACAAACAATAGGTGGAAGAGCTAACCCAGACCTAACCCAGCCCAAGAAAATATTCCCTGCTACATTCGATATAAGACTGTGGTCCCGAATTTCGATCATTAAGCGAGGGACTACTGCGTTACAACAAATTGGAGCTATTTTAACGAACAATAGTTGGAAGACCTAACCCAGACCTAACCCAGCCCAAGAAAATATTCTCTGCTACCCTCGATACAAGACTGGGGTCCCGAATTTCGATCATTAAACGAGGGACTACTGCGTTACAACGAATTCGAGCTATTAACGAACGATAGCTGGAAGAGAAACCGTAATGTGTCTGCTATGAAAACCGTAAATGCCTACTTTTAATCGATTCCGTGTAGAACGTTCGTTCGATTATTATATTCGAGGACCATCGCGCCTCAGTGCTGGTAGCCAATCACTCCGCTCGAGCGTATCAATCGCAACCGATGGGAATAATTCATCGTTCAATTCCGATCCGCTGCACGCGATTCGATCGAATCCCCGAGTCGAAGCTGATCTGTCCGCGATTGGCAATCGCGAACGACCCTGTTCCCTGACGTGACACGCGCGCAAACATGCACAAACCGCGCTCGAACACACGCGCAAACCACGTGGTTTCTTGGCGGACGTGATTCGCGTGACTGATCGTAATTGAATCTTATCGCGCGAAGACGCGAAGCGAGACGAATTTGTCGCTTAATCGCGCGTCCCGGTGTAATTAAGCGCGAGTAATTCGACCGTAAATTCAGGTGAATTAACGTGATCCCTCCTCGCGGCGGGCGTGGAAGCAGACGGGGAGGCGGGTACGCGTCGCGCGAAAATATTAGGTCAGCCCATTATGGAGCAATTCTTTTTCTTCCGAGAAGCCTGCGATGCAGCGATAAATGTAAATTATGAAAGGACTACGCCCGCGCACCTGTTCGTAATATAGTCGGGGTGAAATCATTTGGCTCCTCAAGGACGCTCACGAATGATTACTCCGGGTACTCTGGTCTCGAGGAAATAGTTCTAGAAATGCTTCTCGAGTCTCACTTATTATACATTGGAAATTCTACATAGTGCATCTTACTTATAAATATTGGAACACTATTTTTCATCAAAGACTGTCTAGTCGAGGCACATGGTAGACACTTTTAACCATTTTCTTACTTCATCCATAACGTCACATACATTACGAAATTTTAATTTTAATTTTAAGTAAAAATGCTTAAATATTATTGGGGACGAGAAGATAAAAATTACGCGTACTAGCAATGGTTGTCTATTTTATAAACAAAATAAAAACTGTCGACCACTGTCATTATGTACAATATTATATTCAAAATATGCAGTCGGTCTATTAAATATATTTCTAGATAATTGAAAATATACATCGAATAAAATTACTATAAATATAACGTGTTGATTCAAGCAATCCGCTTCAGTTTGAGCTACGATAACATATACAGTTCCAGTGGAGAATTTTCGATGTAATATCGTGGGTCACAAGTGACCCGTCCAAGGGTTACTAGGGTAACGCCACTTTCCAATAAAAAGAAATATGATAAGCGTGATTGAGCTCGAGGAGACCATCCTTTGGGTGACTCGGTCTTTCTAGGGTTAATAAACAAATCCGGAGGGGGTGGGGTAACAAGTCCGGGCAGAACCGGAGCTCGCGGAAATTCATTATCGCGCGTAATAAATTTGCTCGCGGCAGAAAGCGTGCTCGTTCCCGGTTTTCATTATTTCGAGAGACTCTCGTTTATCTCATCGCTCCGGCAATTTATCGCGATGTTTCGAGTTACGATGGAACACAGCGGCGCGGTTCTAAAATAATGTCGGTTTCCCTAATTATCTTCCTGCCTAGACGAGAGAGGAAGACCCTCGGTTCGTCATTCTGGCCCCGTGTCATAACACATTGTGATGCTCCACCCCGAGTGCGTCCCGATACCCCGGCAGTCTTCTGATTTAGATCTATGCTCTGCGTGGGCGGCAGACCCTGATAGTGATCTATCTTAATCGCGAACCGTCGAGCAAGGATCCGCGCCTCTCATTTGTGCACCAGCTACCTAGTAGCATAATTGGCCGGCGTTCGGTTTCTGGCACTTAGGGAAAAGTGCCAGTTATGGATAAGATTTACAAAAGTTATAAATTTTAGGTAATTTTGTGACTCGGGAAGCTGGACGATATGAAAACCTTCCTCGAAATTTATTTTAAACGGAAGAATGCTTTGCAACGTTTATTTCTACCTTAAAAGGTAAAAGAAAATTTTTGCAAAAATTGAAATATTTTTCATTCTTTTCGTACGATGCAATTAATTAGACTTTTCCACTGCATTCCTCGTGTTTACACGAACTTTAAACTTCCGTAGGTGTTTCTTAATATTTATTTTATATATCTCGCGATGTTATGTTTCTGACTCCTTGCGTGCTTTTCATTGCATGATAGAGCTTGTGTTTCTGACGTAAAGAAAACACGTGGAAGGAAAACAAACGTGCACTCTAACTCGGGGAAACAGCGGAGGTTAAACTCTTACCTTACAGTTTAATTTGAGGCCGTGTGTGTGTCACAGTCAGGCTCTGAATTTATTACGCGCCATAATAGACGTTTAATCTGCCTTTGCCAGTCGGCTAGAAACTAATGGGACCGTGAGAAGAAAATTTAAAAAGTTCATTCTTTTGAAAAACATGAAATATTAAGCAAGAATACCGAATGGAATTAATTTTACTGCGAGCGTGGTCTCTCGTTGTCGTATTTGAATCACGTTGTGTCACGCGCGCGACTCGTGTCCATCACGATTGGCCCGTAACATGGATCATGAGTCTGACACAATATTACAAGATAAAGTGTTAAAAATAACGCATATACGATAGAACAAATTCAAGATCGTCGACATATTGTTCGCGTGTCCGAACATCTTTTGTCTTTTCACTAATCGACGTTCATTCACTAAGTAGGCCTAGTTTTACATTTGTTTAATTATATTACTTATTTACTATACGTGTAAATAACCCATTAGTGTACAAGAGAAAGTATAAGTAGAGAGCGAAATAAAATTGATATTGAGACTTATAATTTCTTCTACAATTTGTACCCTTGGATCTAGGTCCAGATTGATTCCTGTTTAACCCGTGATCCATATCATTGGATCATCAGAAACACGAATCATATGTATGATACAATTTCGAGACGATAAAGACGAATTATATTTGTAATAAAACTGATTACATTTGTACGTATAATATTTGATGTTTTTTTAGAAGAGTTAATTTCTGAAATTTCCTGATCATGGGTCAGTTGTCTCTTATTTAATTTTCAAAAGCAAATGATGCGTATTCCGACCCGTAAGAAATGCAAAAAGAATTATCAAATTCTTTTCAGAAGATTAAAAATGCACAGACTTTCGCAGAAAATTATTGGAACGTGAAAAAATTGCCAACGGAACGTGACATCCCGTCACGACTACGGTTCTCTTTAAAAGACGAACAGGGATCGCGTTGGAAGTTCGGCGGATAAAAGAATCGACTCGCAGAAAGTAGTTTATAAGTAGAAAACAAGTGGAGATAAAGGAAGCAGAAGAGCCTAACACAGGAAGCCTCCTCTTCTTTCTATTTGCCCCGAACATTCTTAAAGTGCTCCAAGTCTGTCCTCAAAAGTTCGATTCTTTGAAAGTCTACGAGAACGCACTCGATCTTCCACAAAACCGAGCGTCCCATTACATCGCAATCGAGCGTACAGCCGATTTTTAGCACAAAGGATCTCGGAACGGCTCGAAACTGCCCTACGATACTCCAACTTCCCTAAGCGAATCTGTCTTCGAGACGATATCATCTCTCTGCCAACAAAATTTATGACGTTTCTCGAAATCGAGTTTCCGCGATACGTAACTTCGAATCTTCTAAAATTACATCGAGAGAATACCACCGTTGCAACCTTGTTGCTATTTTAGAAAAACGTTTCTCACTTCATCTCTGGTTTATCTCATTTTGTGGTACGTAGAATATTTTAATAAAGATCTAAATTCCCCAACTTTGGTGTTCGCGTTGTTTCTCTACAAACACTCCTCTCAATTGTATTTAAGCTTGAGAAGGGATGACCGCTTAAGTCGAGTCCCAGGTGTAATTCACATTTAATTATTTATGGGAATCTTTTATTTTACGGTCTGTTAATCGGCCACCTGTCTGCAGCAGCGAAGGATTTCAGGTTCAACGCGAGGCAAAACGATCTTTTCTCGTGACACTCTAGATTCTACGACCGCGAATGGAAAGTTGCGCAAACGTTGACCAGATCACCAAAGACGGTCGGTCGCGGTTAAAAGCGAGTCGAGTGAGTTGGTAACGGTATATAGTTGGATTCTGCGAGTTCTTGATCGTGCTCAAGCAACTCTGGAACGGCCATTGAAACGGGGCGATACGGTTACATGCGCCACGGTAACTGGATCTCCATTCGTAGATTTCTATTTAAATTGTGGAAAATGTTCCCGGGGACAGACTCCGTGAATATACCCCGCCCCCCGTGCCAAACACCGACAATTGGCCACGATTATAATGGAAAGAAGGAAAAGTGACGAAACTTTAAATTCCGCGAGGCTCCTGCGCGAAGTTTACATTGCCGAAGAATTAACTCGCCAAACTGGAATTGTGTTTAATTCAGAATTGGAGTTTCGGGCTAGGCTCTTTGTCCGTATTGGTGCTTTTCATCTCGAAACTTTGCTACGTACAGTGGGCACGATTCGACCCTGCATACTCAATTATTTCGTTGATTATCGAGGAAACTGTTCTTTGCGAACGCAACAAATTTCCTCATCGCCTATGCGTTTCTTCGAATTTGTAATTTTGATTTAATTACTCGCTGGTTCGCCATTTAAACACGACGTCCTCATTTTCGATCTCAAGTGTCGCGATACTGCTCCGTTATTACAGTTTTTGAAGGAGTTATAATGTTTTTTATGTACGATACAAATAGTCATATACTGTAGCAATTAATTTTCAAAATATGTAATTACGTTTGTTTAAAAAATACTGCTTCGACATGATTATTACTGCTAGTTGTTTATTACATAAATATCTTGCTCTTGAATTTGAAGAACAGTATGTTACAGATTAACCCTAACCTTAATAAGTTGCTAAGTATGTTTACCGTTCGGACTGATTGCTACATGCAAGAATAGCCACTTTTATTTCTAACGTACTGTGACAGTAAATACACGGGAATGAAACTTGTCGAACTGTAATTAACAGGTGTCAATATGACAGTCGCGTGACTCGATAAATCTCGGTTCGATTGATACTAATAGTCACACAAACATCGACCAATTGACAATTTTCAACTTTTATCAGATTCTGTGTACAAACAGAGCATCGAAGAATATTAAATACGAATCTTTACTACCATGAAAATAGTCGATACGTATTTAGTTCCGAAAACTATAAAAGAAAAAATGATTAAAATAAAGGTGGAATTCTTAACAAACTATGACTATTCTATTCTATTCTATTCTAGCCGCTTAGGTTAAATTGAATATTTGTTTGGACGAAAATTAGGATTTTGGTTTAACAAATATGTCGACTGTAATTTACAAATTAATTCACGAACGAAACCGTAAACGGAAATTAGTTTACCGATGGATCTAAACCGTGCACCGGAACCATTGATTGCGTGCAATCCAAACAAGCGACTCGGATAATACGCGGACGTAATTAAAATCACAGAAAAGAAAAACCGCCGAAGATATCGTGGGACTTCGGCGTATCCGCTTTCGGGGTGCTTTGCAAAGAATGAAACGGAATCCTTGGAGGGAAGCGTAAGCAAAGAACACTTTAATCGTTCCTCTTTCACTCCACGCGGCGAAGGAAATTACTGTTTTTCTCCGCGGGTCAGATTTTAGCCGCGGGGATGAAACAATGCCGGGTTACAAACTAAAAAGAGTATTGCTTGTTCTATAGAGAGCCGGGAAAATATTGCGTCTCGAATGGCCCGGGTGTTTTAAGAGCGAGCGCAAATGTAATTTGGCGCAACAACAATGCAATGGACGTATCGTAATATCCGCGGAAATTTTTGACGGTCCTGAAATATCGTGCAATTTGTTAGGTTTCCACCATTTTGTATCGCGCGTAAATGAAAATTCTGTTCATCGAATATTGATTTCGACGCGACGCGTAATATTAACTCCTTGCAAACGTGGATATATCATACACTCGATACAAAGATATTTTAAAAAGAAAAACTTGAATATGCCGGTATCGAAATGTTAGTTAAAAGTCTGAAGAAAATCTTAGAATGGTCTCCTCAAGCCTAAGATATGAATCCTTAAAAAAATGTTTGAGCAAGTATAAAATAAAATTAACAAAGGAGAATAATGCTTCTTCGAATGATGGAGGGACAATAGTATAGTATTATGTCAGAATATCGAGTATGTTCGAGTCATTATTGAAGCTAGAAGTTCGTCGAATATTAACCCTTTGCATTCCAAGAATTAATTTTAATACTTGCATTCAATTTTGTAAGGTCATTTCAAAGAATATTAAAACCTTTTCCCCAGAGAAATTTCTAAATGTTTGTAATTTAAAATTTCTTCGTTTGTTTCGTTAATTAGCCTTAAATCGTGCTATGATAGATATTATGTATGTGATGCAAAACTGATACCACGAAGAAAAGTAACGTTAATATCACGAATAAAATATGATTTATGTTAAAGTCACGCGTGTACGTTAAGTTTTGTTCCTTACTGTGGCTCGTAAATAAGATGAACATATGTTTAATGAAAAGTCGTCCCTTCAGACACGATTGGTGATCATCTACCTGCCATCACGAGGCTATATAACTGTTTGATGACTCTTGGGGGGATAATGCTTGAAAGGTCGCTAATCCCAACCATTGGCGCCGACAATATAACAATTTGCTGCGTCGTAACTCCGAGGGACCACTTAGACACTGTGGGACATTCACAAACCGTAGCTAATGTCTGTTACACGACACCCTACAACACTCCAAACATCAGTTCGACGGTTATAAATTAAGAGGGGGCCACCATGACCCTTTTCTTGTTTCCTACAAGTGTCTTTGTGTCCTTTTCCTTGACTTCTCTCGGTTCAGTTCCCTTTTAGAAACCTATTCTTAGACGCGCTTCCATTTTTCATAGCCCCTTCCGACATCTACCGATTCTAAATATCAACAATCAACTATCGGGAATTTATTACAAAGTATAATTATTTTCAAATTTTTTGGTTATTTTATTGCGCAGAATGTATAAAAAAAAATAGATTTATTTAAAGGACCATTAATATTAGGACTGTAGTAAGAAAATAATTTTTCTAGGAAATATATCGAATGTTCTCGTTAAAACATTAATTGTTAACTTATCTAGAATAATGGAAAACCATTATTTGTGATTTGTGTAACAACATGGAAAGTAGATAAATGTAAAACTAATAATATGTATTTTTTAGAAATAGAGACAATCGTTTAAACATTAAATTATTCTTCGTCCAAATGAAGAATTTATCAAGAAAAGACTAATTATTCATAAAAAAAATAAGTCACGGACTTGGTCACCGTTCGGAATAGCTGATAACTCGCGGAATAAAAACTGTAACTTTCCCTATTCGACGTAACGTGAAATTGGCATTGAAATGTCTCCTCGCGTTACCTCAATTTTCCAGTGCGCAAAAAAATTTTCCAATTTTCCGCGCGCCCGTAGTTTCTACCTCGAGGTCGCGTAATAACTCCTCGAGGCGTGTTAAAAAATGTCCAGCCTTTTTAATAGCCTGATATGCGTGATGGGATATGTTACAACCCGCCATGAAAAATTGAAACTGTTAAAAACACAGAGTATGGTTACGTCGCGTTCAATTTGTTTAGTTACGAAATTCCTCGGCAAATGATTTTATTTTGGTGGACGCCAATATTTTCCTGGGTGTATTTCCATGCAACTTGGTACTCTTTAAACTGAAAAAGTTTGCTCATCGAAGATTCGAGACGAGCAAATTCTACGAACGAAAATTCCTGCCGTTTCCATTTGCACGATCGTTTCCACGAAAATTCGTCGCTGCCAGACATTGACTCGAAACCGTAGCGAACGTCGGTGATTCCCCATCGGACGCGAAGTCGAGAAACAACGTCGACGTACGCGCGGATACTCTACGGATTTGTCCTACGAAGTCCAGGATTCGCGTTAGTTAGGAATCGGTAGCGAATGCATAAGAAATGGCGGTCTGAAAGACAACCTTTCTCTCCGGGGAGGCGGCAGAAGTAGGTCGTGGGCATTAAATACGTCAGGCGGTTATACGCCGTATACGAAAACCACGTAGAACGTTTCTGCTACCGCGTACGGGAATATAATTCTACCGTCGTGTCACTCCGTCGCGAAGGCGAGCTTATTGCCGCGGTTATGCAGCCGTTCCGGCCTGGAACTTCATTTCGTGCCACAAATTACGCCTGAAATGAATAAACTGAACACCGAGAACGAATTTAATGATTCGTTTAATACGCCTTAAATGCCACTTGATATCGCGAAATACGTTTCGAGTTTAACACTCGGGAATATATATAGCCACGCGCGGACAGCAGAAAAGTCGCTAAATGGGCTTTAAACATGCATACTGACGATTACCGAGTCGCGTTATTGCCTCGCTAAATTGAACACGAAATTATGCTTGTCGTGGTGCTACTTAAACCATCCAAGAACAAGACAGACAATGTTCGATTTAATCGTAGAAACGCGGTTACCTACAGCGATGATTCTTAAAATGATCCCCAGTGATTCGTAAATTGAACGTTTCCTCCAAACTTCGGGAAAATGTGATGTTTCTGCATAATGAAGGCTACAGCTTATTAATTCTAGAAAGATATTTGTTACGATTCTTATACAGGGTGTTCTAGATTCTAGAGGCCAAAATAAGACGAAAATCAAGAATAGCAATTTGTTGCTTTAAGCTTCGTTGGAAAAGTTATTAACGTTTAAAATTCCATACCGACCGAAAAATTTTTCAGCGAAATTAACAAATTTCAAATCGTTCTAAAAAAAATTATTTGCTGTTGCAGGAGTCAATTAAAATCATTTATAGTTATTAGACATACCCTCGAAATCCTGCCCACTTTCGAGAAAAAAATTCGACTAGTTGGACAAAGTCGACAATATTAAAAAATTTCAAATCGTTCTAAAAAAATTATTTACTGTTGCAGGGGTCAATTACAATCATTTTTGGTCATTAGACATACCCCTGAATTCCTAAGCACTTTCGAGAAAAAAATTCTTCGCCGAAAATATAATTTCTGGCCAGAAATGTTTGCTCGATATTTCATGAAAATCTTTAAAACATCATAACTCTTGAACGGATTGGACGATTTTAATGTTTCAAAATGCAAACAACGCGTATTTTGGTGGAGAATATGTAGAAATTCCAAAACTATTCGAAAAGTTGTTCCTTGACCCCGTAAAGTGAGAAAACCCCCATAAAAGTGGTCCAATTTTCAAACAGCCATAACTCCTACAATAGTGAAGGTATTTCAATGGAACTTTTTTCTGAAGTAGAGCTCATGGGTACCTACAAAAAAGTATTAGACAAAATTTCCGTAGTGCGTCAAACAAATGTATTAAAAATGACAAACGAATTTTTAAGAAAAATCGACGGGTGTGGGTGGGTGCCTAAATTCGGCGAAAAAAAAAATTCCAAATCATTCTGGAAAAAATATTTTCGGTTGTAAGGGTCAATTACAATCATTTTTGGTCAATACACATACCCCCGAAATCCTACACACTTCCGAGAAAAAAATTCGAGTAGGTGGACAAATTTGTCGACACAATTAAAAAATTTCAAATCGTTTTGGAAAAATTATTTTTGGTTGCGAAGATCAATTACACTAACTTTTGGTGAATACACATACCCTCGAAATCCTACGTACTTTCGAGAAAAAAATTCTTTACCGAAAATATACCGTGTGGCCGAAAATGTTTCTATAACTTTTTAACGAAGCCTCAATCAACAAATTAGTATCCTTGATTTTCGTCTTATTTTGGCCTCTAGAATCTCCCATTAAAGTTCTTTCCCAGGGGTGGCTGAACATCCTGTATACAACATGGTTTTGTAAAATTAACCCTAGTGATTCGTAAATTGAACATTTCTATCCCTCCAAACTTGGGGAAAACACGATGCTATTGCATTACCAACTGGCATTCAAAGCACACAACTTATTAATTCTACAAAGATATTCTTAAAAATGTGCTATTTACGCTAAATTATTCAATAATTTAATAATATAATAGTACCTACACGATGAATGTGCATTATCAGATGCATTAAATTCTGACCAAATTAAAATAAATAATTACAATAAAGTTGTTTCAATATTCTATAATTTATAAATTTCTTAAAAGAAAAAAGAAATATTTATTCCTCTTAAGTAATGCTCGAACGATGGATTCTGTTGCATCGAAAAATGAACATGCTCGCCCCATTTATTTTACGAGAATCACTAGATAAAAATTTGAATCTTACGAATGCAATTATAAATCGTATCAAACTTGTCTAGAACAGATAATAGTTAGTTGAAAACGGATCGCCGTCGTCCACTTTCTAGTTTGGCGTTCCACGGTAGAAAGTTGGAAGGAAATTGCAACGTTATCGTTCCGAACTTTTAAAACTGCAACGATAACGGGTCGAGGAAAGAAGAGATCCACGATCGACGCGCGCGTCGCTCCATCCTCGTGATTTAAACACTCTAAATAGAATTCCGGGGTTGCAAATGGCTAGAGCACGCGGGAGGGCCACGTGTTTACCACTTTAACGCGACCATCTTCGACTAATGCATATTTAGTCGGACGGGCGAACGATCGAGCCCCGCCGGCCAATTAAAATATTTTCATTTGGGTTGGTACGGTTGACGCGCGAACGGGCGAACAGCCGTCGTATAAATTCGACGGAGCGCCGCTATTCTAAAATAACAGCCATCGCGGTGTAATATAGTTCGGTATTCGAAATAAAAGCACGCCACGGAACAGAAACACGACGAGTCGCATGGCGGCGAAGGTGTTAATCTTAATCCGCTGACTCTAACGGGGATGAGTTATCGCCGGAATTAAAGCGCGCGAAAATTCATGGCTATGTACAGTTACCAACCTAGCTTTCCAACCTAACCGATGCAATCTATAGTCCCACGGACGTGTCACGGAACTAGATGAAATTTTGGAGCTTATTAAACGGAATTCTTCGTTCTAGACGCGAGGGTACACAAGATAAGCTTGATAAGTTTTATCGAGCAAACACTGTCGATTTAATTTTTCGATAACGCGTAGTTTCGAGCACGAGATAGTGTTGGTCCTTCTCAAGTGTAATGCAATCTTGAACTAAGTATAAGAAAAATGATTATTTTGTATTAGACCGAAGAAGATTTTCCCGTGTCAAAAATAATCTATTTCTTCTTCTGGAATTTTTCATGTTATAGAGTTTCAGAATTAGAATTTTTGAACGGAGAAACGAATATGTAACCTTGAAATAATTATACAGTAAAAATATTATCAAAGAAAGTCTATATTCAACTCGCCTCAAAGGGCTTGATTCGTGCTGCAGGTGAAAGAAATCAATTTCATTTCTTTTGCATCTTTTTTTGAAGTACACTTTTTGAGATACGAAGGAAAAATTCAAAGGATTGACGAAGCTATGCATGGATCTTGTCGAGTGTAAAGCAGAGTTGAAACAATTATATTGCAGAAATGATGTCGAACGAAGCTTATTTTATAAGAAATAGAAATTTCTTCGAGCCTCTGGATGAAAGATACCGATTCCTTTCTTTTTGCGTTTTCAACTGTAAAGTTCTAAAAATACTCCGATCAAATGGTAAGGAAAAGTGCTTATTAAAGTGAAACGTTAAAGGAATTTTTCTTAAACTGAAATTTTAACTAAACACTTTCTTTTGTAATTCAAAAACAGAATGTAGAAATTGTAGTAAAGGACGACTATTTTATGTATGTTATATTAGTTGTATAGAATAATCATTGAAACATAATTTAAAAAATGTAATACGAGAAGAAAAGTTTATCAATTTTCTTAGTTATGTAAAACAACTTTACAAATATTTCGATCGTTTATTAGATCGTTTCGATCACCTATTTGTGCGATCTTCTCCGATAAATTCATAAATAATATAAATCATCCCTATAAATAATTCAAAAAAGTACGAGTCACCATTATCCAGTGAATAATAATAAAACACAATATGTAAGTATTGATAACCTATATTAAATAATGAATTGGCTATTCGTTTCGTCCTTTGTGGAACAACGTTCCATGTATAGAACTATCCTATCCCGTTCCGTTCTGCATAATTCAGAAGCGTATGCTTCAAGTATTGGACAGGGATTATCAATATTTAGTTATTATGTCTCGTTATTATTCATTGAATTTTAGAGATTGACATACCGTTTTAAATTATTTATGTATTTCACTTTAAAAAGTCATATAAATAAGTGATCAAAACATTGTAAAAAACAGTCAAACAAACTCTCAAGTTTCAGAAAAGTTTTGAGAAAAATGTATAGATTGTACCTCGAGTATTTAATCTAAACTACAATTTCTACCTTTGGAAAGTTACCCTCTGTATTAAACGACAATTTAACATGATCAGTCTTCTAGTTTCCGAAGTTGAAAACGATATTAAAAGGTCAACATTTTCCAACGAATATCGAAATTCAGATCACTATATGCGATTGGATCAAGAGTGAACCAGAATGTTTTTTCACGAACAGAATAAAAAAATGTGCTACGTTAAATTGGTGATTATGTAAAATAACAAATACGTACATTTGAAGTACGATAAATTAA
This sequence comes from Colletes gigas, assembly GCF_013123115.1. Taxonomy (NCBI): domain Eukaryota; kingdom Metazoa; phylum Arthropoda; class Insecta; order Hymenoptera; family Colletidae; genus Colletes; species Colletes gigas. The sequence goes on from NW_025106646.1 coordinate 2,225,926, forward strand.
TTTTAATTTGAGATCAGTTCCATTAATTCCTCTTATCTCAAATATAATTTTCTGAGATGGAGACCACAGTTATCAATCGACCCTCGTAATATAGACGATAATAACACACTCAGCAGAAATTTACAAAATTTGCAATGCCAGATTTTTGCGTTGTAAGCGTCCAAAAGGTTAATAACCCAAACTAACTAATAAGTTCAAAAATACCTGACGTTTTCTATAAATTATTATTTCGATAGTAGTGTGCTTTTCATATAATTTAATCTAACAAAAAAAAGTTTACATAGAATTAACATCGAACGAATTTATAATAGTGATGTAATGATTTGAGAAACCAGCAAGCGAATTATGATCTTTAACGCTTGATATCTCGCAAGCAATTGAGGTTCCGAGCAAACAATCGAATAAGAGTCAAATATTTGTTGGTTCTCTATCTGCGTACGAAACCTCATTAAAATCTGTGTGTAATATGTCGTGTGGTTTCCTTGTCAGCGCAGAAATATCGTTCCACTGCACGAATATATGAAACAAACCACTACGAGTCTACGTCGCGGATCACGAGTCTAGGAAGTTCTGCTACGCGGAAACACGTTTCACGCATCCGTGTGGTAATATAACATTTTTACGTTAACTATACCAGCGAATCTACAGCAAATAGTTCACGGTGTCGCAATAAATTTTTGAAAAGATCTGGGAAACTAATTTCAGATAAAATTCAATTTAATACCCTGCAATACATTTTAATTCAGTCGAATAGACACCTACGCTTAAATTTCGCACACACGCAAATTTCTATGTCAGGCTTAAAGATAACGTTCGATAATACGTTCCTAATTTAAATGTTTGATGTTTCCGAATACATACGTAACCATCCGGCGTTTATAATTCACGAGGTCAGTAGATTAATCTCGAAAGTTTGACCACTTATTTCTAGGACACCCTGAGCATCTAACCGTTACAAACGCGTAGAAGTCGGTACACATTCGCGCGTACGTGCGTGTGTATTCGATTCACGTGCACCGGCAGTGCGTGATCGATGGTATCGTTCTTTCGAGCGATGATGAAAAATTGGCGACGTCTGCCTGTTTTATGCAAACGTCTTCGAAATTTGTCACCATACGACGCCTGAGCCATGAAAAGTTTCCAAAGCAACAACGAAAGTAATAACTAGGTTCTTAACATATCCTTGCTCAACATATACTTCAACGATTGGTAAACTCCGATGACCAATATAAAGAAAAATAGTGTTTAAAAAAACACTATAGTGGTCCTCGAACTTGCAGATAGAAATTTTAAATATTTATCTTTTCAATGCCTTGATAATACAATTATTAAACGAAAATAAACCTTTCAATTTATTTAACATTAAGTCTTGCACAGGGAAAACCACGTCTTTGGAAACCTTTAAACGCTGAGTACTTTTTTAAGACGAAGTTGAAATTCTTTAATATTTTTTTAACACGTTGACTGCCAGCCCCCTCAAATTGCTCACGAAAACGAAACTTTGATTTTAGATAATTGGAAACTAGCAACAATTTGTCGTAGAATTTATTTTTACTTCGTTAAAATTCTAGATTTATTTTCTCTAACATCTAATCTTGATAATTAAGTTATTTAGTTATTTAGAAAAATCATGCAAATGTGTTAATAATTATCTTTATCTCGATGACTTATCACGATCCTTTAACCAAGGATAACTCACGGATCTTAAAACAAAAAATTTGTTTAGAACCAAGAATTTAAACTAAGAAAGTCTCGAAGAATTTTGATGTTCATTCTAAGCTCACGTTTGCAAGTTTGCAAGATTTAACTAATTTCTGCGAGGTTATTGCAAGGAACATTGCAAAAAAAAAGGGTCGACGAACCCCATTAGAGTCCATCAGAGTGGAAAAGAAAGGTCAAGAACCTCTGCTATAACGCTTGGATACACTAATCTGACGTCTACGTGGCTCGACGTCCAGTCAAATTCCAACTGTTTCGATAAATTCCGAGTAATACGATGATGTATTGGCTGATTCGTTCTAATTGCGCGGTCTCTGAGAAATTGCCTCGTCCAGAAGCACGCGCACGTGTTCGTGCAGACAGAAGGCCAGAGATGCACAACATACGGTCCGCCGTGTGATTTAATGTGGCTAGTGGCCTGATTTTACGAGAACAGAAAATTCTGTTAACTTTAGCAGACGCGGGGAACATTTCTTTTGAATAATAGATAACCCCATCGAATGGACTCACAGCAATTTATTCGCGACGTTTCTTCGATCAGAGAGCCAAACTTTTACCCCTTCGTTGCCGGAATGATTCATTCCATTAATGAAATTTTTATTTTTGTACGCTTATATTTTACATTTTGTAAAATAGATGTACTGGCTAGCTGGAAATCCTCAGCGTGAAAAACAAATACCATTATAAAACCCGTGTGTAAATCTATGGAATTCCTTTTTGAAATTAGAATCACTACGATTGAAAATATTGGGAACAATCGTTGATACGCAACGATTAAAAAATTCCAACAGTTATGGAAAAGGTAAACAAATACGTGGTTGAACAGGAAGAAGAGATTGTAACATATTCCAATCAACTAGCCATAAAAGCATGCGAATTGTCGGTAGATATAAGGCTAAAAAGAAAGCATCTGACTTGGTATCTTAATAAATCACATTCTAGGAGAATTTACCAAATATGCATGAGACAAGTCGTAAAACTGTAATTAAATCAAAATATACACATAATTTTTCTTTCGTACAATGGAAGGCTGTTAAAATAAAACAAATTGGAAGAAATCTAAAACGTATATGGGCCTTTAACGCGCGATTTACGGAGGTTGATACAGGTTACGGCTGACGTTTATCGGTTCTTGACACGCTCTGCCGCTAAAGCCAGCGAAATTATTGGAATAATTTGCATATCGCATTAAACTGACTGCAAGAAATCAGGCTCCTTGATAGGGGGCTGCTCGTTGAGCAAATATTGATAGGATATTTGGATCGAAACTGTGTTAATAATGTTGCTCTTTCGACGACGCTATCCGGGGCGTCTGAATTTTAAAGTGAATTTTAATCAACGGCGATAAGAGGGGGATCGAATCTACGCGAAAAAATACATTTCGTTCGAACAAATCGAATATTCGAGTACCAGTGCACTTGACTATACTGTAGATCAGGAATGTCAAACCCATTTTGGCCGATGGGCCAATTCGCACTTTGTCACCGTGTCACGGATCGCGGACATACAATTAATTTAGAACAGAAAAAAATATTTTAAAGGCCACGTCGAGACATACTTACGTAGAGAAGGGAATAATTTATACAGAAAAAAAGCAAAAGAATACGATTATGTTATTATTTAATTCTTTGTAAACGAATAAAAAAAAATAAATCTAAAATAAAAAATAAAGTTTGAAGTTTGAAGTTTGGAGTTTCGTTTTCTAGAAAATCGACTTTGAAAATTCATTGTACACGCGCGCAACAGAGTACGACTTGGAATTCAGCACAAGTAGAAACAGTGGTTGGTAGACAGACATTTCAGACTCTCATTGAATCGCATTCGACATTTTTAACGAGACAAGAATTATTGGTAATTGGAATGTTCCATCCCAGTCAAAATATTGCTTCCAAATTCTACTTATTTTATATATTGCAAAATCCTTGAAGAATATTAAGAAAATTAAAATTAACAGTATTTCACGTATTTCGTAATTTCTAATAAAAATTGTACAAAATTTACTCGACTGGATATCTGCAAATTTGCAAGAGAATGAATCAACTTTTATTTCTATTGCATTATACATTTCCTCAAGGATCTATCGTTTCAATTTCTTTGGTACAAATAAATACACCATAATTGTCGGTAGTTATAGTGTTAATATTTTCGTGAACAAATTTATAAGCACGACCCAATAAATACTGTTTACCTCAAAAACTGAACAATTTCTATCATTCCATATTATTTTTCCATCATAACATAGGCATAAGACGAAAGATTACTATTTTTTAATCTAACTAGTTAAAAAACATCCCAGTGTTCATGAAAACATCACAATTATGTATACCAAACAATTTCGATGTATAACATAGAAACGTTCAACTTACGAATCACGGTTCATTTTACGAATCATTACTCGAAGATGATATACTGCCATTTTGCAGAACTTTCTCATAGCAGCTTGATATTTATCGAGCCACGAGGAAGGGAAAATGAGAAAATTTTTGAAGAAAACGAGAGAGAACGCAAACGCTAGACGAAACAACGTGGCTTCCAGGGGACGAAACGAGGCGAATGCTCGACGAAAACGGTCGTGGGGACGCGATCGAGGAAAACGGCGATTCCTCGAGCGGTGAAAGCCTTCGGTTTTAGGGGCTCTTTAATTAGTGCGTCGCGTAGATAACGAAACGAAAAACGAGGGAAAAAGCTATATAAGCATCGTGACCGGAGAGCTATGCGAGGGCCTCGCGAATGGACAGACCGCGAACAATGCCAGATCGCGCAAGCATCGAGCATTCGAGGGACAGAAACAGCGACAGAGCTCATCTATTATTGGCGCAAAACAGAAATAAAATGCGGTGCGACGGCCTGTGAAACCTGTATGGTGCTCGCGTTGCGCCAACAACTTTTGTCCCGCCTTTCGTGTTTCGATGCTTCTTTCCTTTCTGTTCGAATTAGCGTGGCTCGTGTGTTTGCGTTTTTCCCTCCCCCCTCTGCCACCAATATCGATAATGCAATTGCGAGGCATTCGTTGGTTTCCACCGATGCCCGACGGAGCTTCGAGTCGAGTCGTTATTTTTCTCCGGTCTTTGTTCCGTTTTTGCACGCGTTCGAACGTAGAAAACGTCGAAACGTTTATGTTCGCGAAAATGCATCGGTGAATCATCCGATCCGTACCGAAATACGACGTTCGATCGTTTCGTAGGTGCGTTTAATGCCAGGCTGCTGGCGTCGGGGGCTTTTCCAAAGACGTTTACGAAGTATGCAAATTTGCTGTACTAAATCGAAGGAAAAATGTTTGGGTCGACGCAGATCCATAAATCGATGCTTTCAGAAACGAACAACGATTTTCTGTTTCGATAATGTACGTTATCGAACCGTGTTCGTCGCTTACGATAGCAACAGAATTATCGGAGCATACACGGAATTATCTATACGGTCACTTTATTATTGTAAGCTATCAGAACTGATGCTGTACTTTGTTTGGGTATTATATTAATGCTTCCCCAACCACTTTTACATCACAATATTTATATTCATTAGTATTATAAATTTAAACAAACTTTTACGAGCAGAATAAACTATTCTCTACACGGATATATGTTTTTCAAAACGAATAAAATTAAAGTTTTTGTGAGATATAGTCATTCAAAATTCTGATTTAATGTTTTTAGGGATCAGAGTTTCAATTTGTTATAATATAGAGAATATTCTCTGCGGTGATGTAAATAATTTTCATTAATTTAAAATGTTTTTACAGTGTATGTACACCTGTTAGAAAGCACTGTACTATATTACCAGATCATTTCAGTCAACATCTGTACAAATACATCAAAGATATTAATCGTTCGTCGACAATCTTCGCATACGATTTTTGTCCTATCACTGAATTAATTTATCGATACTTATTTCATGAAAGTCGTTCAGTTCCATTTTAACTTGCCCATACTCGATTCAAGATTTTGCTTCACAAAGATTCGACTTCGAGAGAAATGCTACCATAAATTTTGTTGATGTTTGAATGTCAGTGAAATCGAACAAAATAAAAGTATCGAGTTAAAAATATAAATTCGAAAAGAAAATTGTGAGAAATCGGTTTGGCAGTCAACGTGTTAATTATCAAATATTTCTAAAGGAACACTTACCACAGTGATGGGGTAGACTGGATTGATAATTGTGAAGAGGAGAACGTGATTTGGTGTATTATTGTCTTCTCTGAAAAATGAAAAAAGAGATACTGTTAGATTTTATAAAATGATACTCGATAAAGCTACAAATTTATCGTGTTTTCATGCTTGTTAGTGTAAAAAAAAAATAATACATTTTGTCATTTAGTCTGCATAAGCACAAATTGTGTCCTCTTCTGATAAATATTTGAAACGAAATATAGATAAGAATTATTTTCAATCATTCGAGCATAGGTCTATCGTGCCTTGTAATTTTACAAATCAATATGTCTCAAACTGAAATTCTTATTTTAAGTTTCAATTTATTCTCGCTTTCGAGCATTTGCTTTTCGGTTAGAAACCGCTTGGAATTCTTTGCAACGCGTTCCCGTGCAAACCCGTTGAATTAACGAAACAATTTAATCGTCGGAAAAGTTAATCGCGTTCTCCGGCGTATGACTCTCATCGAAACGCGCGGTGAAAAAATTCAGCATTTCCCGGGGGCCAGCGTTGAATTGCAGTCAAATCGCATCAGCCAGGGTGCACGGTTCGCGAAATTTTTTTATTAAATCAGAACGCGCCCCGACGGGGAAAGAGCCACGGTCTCGAATATTCGATTACTCCAAGAGAAACGTAGGAAAAATCGTACACTGTAATTTCTTTGCCGAGATTCGACGCGAGCGCGATACAACAGCGAAGCGCCTATTGATAGATAGCCACCTATACATTTTTCATGCCCGGCATCAATGTATTCCCTCCTCTCTCGGCTCGCTTTGCGACCAATTGGAAATTCAACTGCCTGCCATTTTTCCTGCTGAAAGGGAAAAGCCCCCTGGTGCTTTCGTTTTTGCAATTCAAAGTGACCAATTCTGCCCGCGAATCTGTTGTGCCCTACTCTGAATTATCAAACTTCGATTCTTCCTAGAACGCGTCTCTGAATCGAAACTTCGTCGTCGCGTCTCCTAAGGCTTTTCAACCACTTTCTTTTTAACCAACGCTCTTGAATATTAGTTAAATCAATGATGAAAATCTAGAATTTATATTAGATATGAAAGGATTGCGAATCCATGTTCAGTGATAACGTCATTGAGATAAGAATAATTGTTGAAAGAGTTCCATAATGTTCCAAGTGTTTCCAAAATCCGTTTCGTAAGGATACTCGAGAATCTCGTTATTGAACGTAATGTTGAAATTATTCAGGATTATCGTAAATACAAAATTAAAACCTCTAACCGCGAATACGATCTGTGACGAGGAACATGTCTTAGTCACGGACGGTCTGTGGTTATTAATCTATCATTATTTTCTTCTTACGTCTCGACTGTTCTCGAACGACGTAATCGAATTCATAAAATATACATATACTTAGAATTTAAGAAAGCGTTCGATACATTTATTGCTGCTAAACTTCGCGACTTTGAATCCAGAGATATTTGAAAAGTGTCAAGAATCAAGTTTTCAGACTGAATGGCAACAACTCAAGTGTTCTCTATCGCATTTAAGCCTACTATTATTCTTATCATCTGTTAAGAGTATTTGTAAAGTTGTTAAGAGCGAGTTTTTGCTGTTTGTCGATGACTTAGAAATTTAAAAAATGATTATCTCGAATCTGTTCTACAATTTACAATGCCATGTATAAGACAACTCCTATCTTGTTTCCTCGTACATTTAACAAGTTGACTACGTTTTTCTAACATTCTTGGTTAGACCAACAAACCCCTAAAAATATTGATCTGTGACTTAGATTTCTTCAAAGAAAACAATTCTCTAGATTCAATTTGTACCAATTATTACCTTACAATTGCTACAAAAGTAAATTTTAAAGTAATATATATTTATCATATCGCAGATCATGCTCAGTAAAAATAAATAAATTTTCGAGCAAGAACAAGAAGTTTTACCAAATTGATTATATATAAATTTAAATATAAAAACTGTTTCTATTTTTATCCAACGTAACAAAAAGTATGTATTTCTCGAGCGTATATATCTTAAGTATCTACAGAGAAAGAATTCGACCTGTATTCTATTGCTCAGAACGTAATTAGGTCAATATTTCCATGTGAAAATATATGGAAATGTATGGACAATACGAAAAAGTCACTGAAATAATCGACTCTGCCACGTGCAGTTGTTAAAAGAATAACGAGTTTACCACTTGCGCTGGAATGACGTACTGTGTACGCTATTTGTTCGTGCCAGAACTGAAAATGAAATGTCACGTACTGCGCTGAGAAGTTGATCTCTGGATGGAATTACAAATTTTATTGGATCGGACATTTTCGTCAGCCTTCGAAGGTCTACGACAAGCTAGAAACGTCTCTTTCACTTTGTCACCAAGCGTTTGGCTATTGTGAACAGATAAGAAAAATCGTCACTTTTCGCTAACAAAAATTTATTTCCACGGTTAAAGATATAAAAAGTGATATCATTTGAAACGACTACTTTTCCAAAGTTATTTCAGAAACTTTCGTTAAGGCGTTCCGCGGTTCTTCCAAATCCTTCTAAGGAGTTTCGCGGACCTTATTCTCCAACTTTGACCACAATTTGTAATCAAGCGAATTCAAGCGTGGACCAATTTTCAACCGAGATAAACTCTGGGACAATGTTCCGTGGTTCTTCAGTTGTTTTTTGCCTCGAAAGCTACGACGAAGCCTTAACGATATTTTCCACGTTGTTACGCGCGAATATTGCAAACATTAACGAAGACAGAACTTTTTGAAAATTTGTCGCTGGAAATTAATTTCGAACAGAAATATTCACGATCTTACACGGTTTGTAATAGAAACATATATTCAAGAAAATTCGTTTATAACAATTAAATTTGATTGAAAACAAGCCACAAAATAAAAACGAACTTTAACATGCTAATAAATTTAAAAAAATTATAAAAATCTTATAACTCTGATGTTGAAAATTGTATTAAAGAATACAACTTTCGAATTATTGGAGATTGCAAAACTGCATCGAACGATCTAATAAAAATTGTAGTGTTCCATTTAAAAAGATACATCTTTTAGTCGCATCGATACGTAAAAATAAAATTACATTTAATTTTGTTTTATGATATTTTGTTGTATTTCAAACTGTTCTACGGATATAATTTTCCGCCAGTTGTGTGGGACACCCTGTACGTTAGCGTGTCTAATCGGAAGATTCGCTACGTGGGAGTGACTGGTAAGAACCTAGAAACGAGGTTTACTGTTGGGAATTAGGCGGAGCGTACTCCCCTTGCCTTTGTCGCGTCTAGTTTATAGGAGAGCTCTAGCCAACAAGTAGTCTCTGCACAGTACATATCGGTGTCTCGCGTGGGAGAGTTGTTACAATGGCCCCGAGACCGGCGTTAAAACCAAGGCCCGTGGAATTGGCCGATGATAACAAAGCGAAACGCAGCGCATACGTCGAAATTAATTGAAACGTCCCAGCCGGTCACCGAAGGAGTTTCAGACTGATCCGAACTGCATCCTTGGCTCGGGCCAAGTCTAATAATAAGAAGTTAACTTGAGCGTTAAGTGTGATTCAGAGCGGCGGGAATTCGATATCGAACGATATCCGCTCTATGAACTTGCGAGCGTTAACTTTCCCGTCGCGAGCGCACGTTACGACGAAATCCGCTCGGGAAGTGCATTCGCTTTGACGAGAACCGTCTCCGTGCAACCTACACCGCTTTCGATTCGACTTCTATCTCCATCGATACATCGATTAATTCTCGATCTATTGGATTGGGCCAGAAGTTCCCAAGCTTTTCATTTTACCTTGAATATAACTGACATTTGTCCTCGACTATACACAGTTCACTCCAAACTTGTATTCGTACACTATAATGGTAATTCGCTATAAATTAGAAGAAATTTTTTTTGTGAATTCTTTCCGTTTACTCTTACCCAATGTTGTTTATTATACTGTATTACTTCTAATTACAAAGTATATACAATAAACAAACATCAGCAATACGTAGTATTTTTCCAAGCGGTCACCCATCCCAAAGTACTGTACTTGACCGCGCCCATCGCAGCTTAACGTCAATGATAACACGAGAACCGGTGTATCCAACGTGGCTCGATCGTTGACAAGTTTTCTTTCTAATTTATTCAAATACAAACTAGCGGAACGAATCACCAATACAGTGTACGAATACGAGTGGGAGTAATATCATTTGATAGCTTTTTATCAAGTTCTTTGTTCCGTGTTAATAATAAAAAAAAGCACTTCCTTGCATGAATTTAATCCTAGTTTTAAAGTAGTTAAGGTTGCTGAGTCATTTGTACCATTTACGAAGGTTCTTACAATTTCAGCATTGCTTTACAATGTGGAACAAAGAACTCACGAATTAACCGAGAAGGTGCATGGCACCGTCATTTAAAAATAATGGAAACGTTGTAGTAACTTGGGACTTGTAAAAAAAAATCTGAAAACCGCCTGAACGTTATGAATCAACCCAATAATTAAGTAACTCTATATTCTGAGAGAGCTTTGTTGGAAAGGTCGACGCGACACTTCGGCTTTATGCGAATTCTTGACTTTATTACCCTCCTTCTCTTGACACGTGCTCCTTACGGAACGATATGACAACGAATAACGTCGCGTGGTCTTCATCACGTGACATTAATTAGTCTAGAGTCTCGCTCGATGGCATCGTTGTTGCCAAACTGAAGGCATCTTTCCAACATTCGAAACACAAAGAGGAATACAGTCGGAGAGGGAAGGACGAGAATTGCCCGCCTTCGACTTTAATGTACCTTTGCAAGATGGCAGATTGCTATACGCGAAATATTAGCTGCCATTACCCGATAATTTTAAGGATAGAGGTAATTAGAGTTATATATGTGCCGCAACGTGCAGAGTGAATAACAAGTTGTGTCGCATTCTTTTATCGAAATAGCTCTGGCACGGACGACAGAAGCGAGAGTTCATGAGCTCGAGGTCGTAGGTTCGAATCTCATTCACCGTATATACAGGGTGTCTCTTAGCGTGTAGGAACAGGGATAATTAAGCACGAGAAGAATACAAAACATTCCTACAAACGCGTGTCCCGTTTGATCGTTTTCGAGTTATAGAGATTTTCTTTTTTAACACACCTGTTTACCTTTGCACGAGCAAAATAATTTGATAAAATATTTTAAACGCATTGGCCTTTGTCCTGAATCTAATCTAATCTATAAGATTTTCGAGCCAGACGTTTTATCGCGACTGTCGAGTATGAATTTGTTATGATTGTTCAAATTGAAATTTGAAAATGAAAGACAATACTCATTTGTCTACATTAAGCTATATTATTCGATAAATATTTATGTTGATTATGGAGAAGATGTCGATGTTTTGATAGATAAAGGATGACGTGTGAAGTTTCATACCACGGATTTATTTCTGAAAGATACTTCACGGATTCGGGAAACCGTCATAATTATTATGAATTTGTCAACTGCGAATATCTGGAACGTATCCATCTCGACAGGGGAAATGGCAAGAAGCAATACATCGTTCGCAATGCTACAACCAAGAGAGTTATTGGACAAGATAATGAGTTCAAGCAACGCGATATTATAAGATCCGAAGAGACGCGAAGGGAACAAATGGGACTGTATTTATAAGTACATTAAAATTCACACTCGCATTCTGAACCGTACAACGTAATTAGACGATGGATTTCTCGAATGGCTTTATCGCCCACATGTGTCGAATCCTTGATAACAATACACATTCGACGTCCAATCAAAAATATAAGATAGCACTTTTCAAATCTGTGGATATGTATTATGAACATTGTATATCAGTTTCTCTTTGTTTCGTAGAAATAACAATTGCATATATTTTTATATGTATTTAAACCCTGCAATACTACACCTAACTCTCATTTACAATAATTTACTAAATATTTATTTTACTAAATAATGAATAACAGAGTTTTCTGGTTTATTTTTATTATAAAATATATATAAATATAAATCGATAATAAAAATGAGAATTTATAACTAGACAGCGGATATTTATGCATTTATGGGAAATTTTATTTCTTGAACAACAACAGGATGCACTTAATATGCAAAAATATAAGAAATAGTTTAAATAAGATAAGAATTATATATTATATTTAGGCTCCCGTTTGAATAATTCTATTAATAAAAATATGAATTTGCATAAAGATCCGTAGTCTATACATTACCACGTAAGCTACGTATTTTCTTCACCGAGTCATTTAAATTGACACAGTCGACACCTGACAGTATCAATTATTTTTCGTACAAAGATGAAAGTATAGAAAATATATATGTATAACATACCTTTTGCGTCGTGGCTCGTCTCCGTACCCGCCATACTCGTGATTCTGAAACAAACGTGAACACGTACTTCAGTAATATTCCGTAAATACAGATTCGAGAAAATAAAGTTTCCCAAGTAACAAGCGGGACTTTGACAAAAGTAAAAATTCCACGTTTCTCGAGTTTCCGCGCGAACGCGAACCAGTGAAATCGAATGAATTTCTGAAACTCAATCGCGATGATGTTTCCAAAGAGAGCGTATACGCCAGAGGAATCGCCTTCCGCTCAACGACACGCACTATCGTTTCTCGTGTATTGGTCGAAGGTTGCATAAGAGGAATTCATGCTGCAGTTTTGGCTGAATTTCGATGGTACGCGATGTCACCAGGGATGCGTACTCGGGCAATCTATTAATACACGTCCACGCGTCTTTTTAAGACAGCACCCAAAGCGACGGAAATAGTGCAGCGGGACACTTAAGGGGCGGGTAGGTGTCGGACCCTAAGTAAATCCTTAAAGCGTATGCGAAATCTCGTCAGCAAAAACAATCCCGCCAATTCCCCCTGTTCCAAACTTCTGGAGATATTTATTTATTTTGATAATCAACGAGTCGAGGCACAGTCAACGATTCGACGCGTTGACTGCCAGACCAAAACCATAAAATTTTGTTACGAGTCCGGAGCTTTGATTCTAGACATTTGTGAACTATATAAATTGAAATTTGTCTTAGTATTTATTTTCGCAACCTCGCTGAAATTCAAATTTATTTTCTTTAATGATTCAACTTGAGAATTGTTTTAGTTCCATAGTGGAAAACGTGGCAGTTAAAGTGTTGGTAATAACGCGTACTAATTTAAATCGAACATGGTGAAACACATAATTGTAGGTCATGAAATCGCTAGATTACTTCGATTACTCGTAATTATTTTTATAAATTAAAGAAAAGAAATGGGATTTCTTTTGAACCATCTAGATGACATATAAAGTTAATGAGACTTATCAAGGGTGAGTATTCGATTTGTTTGTTAATAATCTTAACAAGGCAAATTAAATCTACTGCTATTCTCTTTCAATGTTGACGAATACACGAAATATTTATTTATTAATAAATAATTATTATTCTTTACTCTATAATATACACTGATTACTATATAGATAATAAATCTAGTATACAATTCTGTGAGTAATACCCGATTACAGCAATCAATAGAGAGATATGACACATAAAAGATGTAATTTCTATGTATTTATCACTGAATGGGAAATATTTTGTTGAACTTTTACAAATACCTATACATTTTATTTCAAATTCACAATTCTCGTCGCCCTCTTTTTCAAGTCATATATTTCGTATGAGTGTGTATATTTAAATATTAAACAAAAATTCCTTTTTATTTTTATTTTCACAAAGGAGCCTATACGAATCTATTTATATCTTCCTAACTATATTCTTCGTTGTTTTCATTCGCAAGTTTACTACTATTAATAAAGTTTTACTATTTTTATTATTATACCTGTAGTACAATATTTAAAAAATGCTTCTAACAAATTAACACGTTCTTGATGTTACTCTTGAGAGTAATAATAAATGTTTTGAAGATCAAAGTTGTAATTTTAATTTACGTAAAAATTATTGTTAAATGAGGAATATAAAACATCTTAAATAGTGTTTAGTGATTTTCCACAATGCAATTGAATATCGAACACTCTACGTGTAAAGTTAATTATCAATGAACAACATTTGATTCACGAAGGTGTAAAGTAACAACGACTCGTACAAGTAAACCAAGTTTTTTTTTTAAATAATGACTACGATGAATCACACTTTAATCGAGCGCGATTTATATTCCTGATAAAGCGTCAGAACATCGAAGGAGCGTTATATTTTCTCAATTTATGCAAATTTTATGTAATGAACGATTCCGCAAACAGTGTTCCCGATATCCTCATGAAAGTAATTTAATTTCGTAATTTACGAGACCTATTAGTCGAGCATACTTGATGGAAACGCTATTTAGTCAAACCAGGACAAAATTTCACTATCATACTTATACAAAAAGGTTGTCCTTAGCTATAGGAACTATCATTCTTTGTCGACACTTTTTTTAAAACACATTCTCCATAACTACGATATGTGTCAGCGAGGAAATGTTTTTTGAACAATTTTGGAATGATTTAAATTTTTAAATTATAACAATTTCCTTATATATATTTGAATTTTCCAATTAAATTTACTAACTTGATTATTTCCTACTCTCTAACAATAATGTAACCATTTGAAAAAAATACATTTGCGAACAAATTATTATCGAAACAAAACCGAATTTAATACACGATAAAGTAAACTACGTTTGGTTAGATTAGAATAATACCCAAAAAATGATGTCCAAATTGACGCGAAATCGCTGCAATTTCTAAAATTTGAATCAATCGAGGCACTAGTGCACGCTATACGATTCCTCCGAAATTAAATTAAATTTAATCGTCGCGATAACGTTCGGGGGTTGAAACGATAGAAAGTTCTAATTGCGCTACAAATCCGTGTTAGATATTAACACTAATTATTTCTCGTTTAACATTAATTATCCGCTCTTTTGCATCGAAGAGCCGCTCGTAAAAGTCATTTAAATTTCATGCGATCGTTCGAAATTCCGAATGCATCACTATTCCAACGTTCTCTTTGTCGTGTACGAATTTTCCACCGACGTTGTTCGGAAAGTTAAACCCGTACGTCGCACGCCGACTTAACTTTGTGCGAATATTTTATGTTTGAAAGTGGACTGTATTTAAACTTATGATGGATATGCAATGCGGTGACTCGAAAAAATGAATACTTGTCGGTTTGTTGATGCTCCGCAAAATTCTTGTTGAATTCCTTATTTCTGAGCGAGCGTCGCTCTTTATACAGTTCTTAATTGGGCGGTTACTAATATGCGAAAAACACTGATTGGTTACAAGATTTTGTAAGGCGTGAACGGCCAGCCCCTGCAAGAAGGGGTGGTGTGGGTGTCACCAAAATTGTCTGTTTTTGGCTGTGTCGGTGGTCGCGCGAAAGTGCTATTGTATTTTTGAAGGTTGACCGTGGCGTGCAATAAAACTAGACTCCTAATTGCTGGAAAAAACGTTTGTAACGAGCTTGACGCACAACTGCTAAACATCTGGTGCGCAGGTATGGAAAGAACAAATTTTGTTATATGACGGTATTTACAAGGCTCTTTCTGAGTTGGGCTCGTTTGTTGTTTGACGGTCATACGGAGGGCTCGCGACGCGACATGCCGGCCCCCTTGAACGGTCATGTTCAAAAGATCTAAAAGTCGACAAACAGCGAACAATTGCACTGCAGGCAAAACTGAATACTTAATACTATAACATTACGAGGTATTTATAATCCTAGAAAATTACATAGTGTTTTTGATTCAAAATTGTTCTGAATCTAAACTAATCCTTATGGCTAAGTTATACTAGGATGTACTGTACATTTGTTATATGCAGTCTATTGGTAGTGGCGCAAGTCTCTTCACACTGCGTTTATACACTCCTAACGGTGTCCTTATTGTCACTACACGTGTTATGTGGTCGTCTCCTGGGTGCACCTCCAAGACTCTACCTAATTTCCACTGCAACGGTGGTAGATTGTCCTCTTGCACCAGGACCAGCATCCCTTCCTTGATATTTTTATGGTTACCAGTATGCCATTTACATCGGGTATGGAGCTCGTGCAAATACTCTCGATGCCATCTACTCCAGAAATGTTGCTTAATTTTCTGAGTGTGCTGCCACAATGACAGCCTATTCGTTTGTACATGTGTCCATTCATATTCCGGTAGGGTTTGTAACGAATCACCAATTAGGAAGTGTGCGGGTGTTAGAGCGATATAGTCATTAGGATCAGAGGATATGGGTGTTAATGGTCGGGAATTCAGGATTGCCTCGATCTCGATTATAATGCTGTTCAATTGTTCGTATGTGAACAGTGCTTCTCCAAGAGTAGCCTTGAAATGTTTTTTAAAGGCCTTCACTGCGGCTTCCCATAGACCCCCGAAATGAGGCGAACGGGGTGGAGAGAACGACCAGTTGACACCTTCATTGCTCAAATATTGTTTTAATTTTCCTTTATGATCGTTCGAGTTTACGAATGCGGTTATTTCAATAATTTCGTTATTTGCGCCTAGGAAATTGCTCCCGTTATCGGAGTATAAAGTTCGGGATTTTCCCCTTCTCGCGAAAAATCGTTTTATCGCGGCTATACATGCTTCCGTGGTTAGATCGGTTACTAATTCTAAATGAGTAGCCCTTGTGGCAAAACATACAAATACTACTACGTATCCCTTGGTTTTCTTAACGTTTCGGTGTTTTCGTTCCTTTAAAAACAATGGTCCACAATAATCGACTCCTGTGGTTTCGAATGGCCGTGTTTGTGTCACACGGTCTTTCGGTAAATTTCCCATAACATACTCAGATAGCTTGGGATTGGCTTTAAAGCAATTTACACAGTTATGAATTAATCTGCGCGTAAGATTTTTTCCATCTATTGGCCAATATCTTTGTCTGACGGCGTTTAAAGTGGCTTGTATACCCGCATGCCAATGTTTTAAATGCTCATGCCTGATTATTAATTCTGTAACGTGATTGTTCCGTGGTAATAAGATCGGATGTTTGTATGAATAGTTTATTGCTGCGTGTTTTAATCGGCCGCCGACTCGAATTAAACCCTTCTCGTCAAGGAATGGTGTTAAATTAAGTAATTTACTTCTTTTGTTTATTTCCCTACCTTCCTTCAAATCCCTCAATTCCTGCGTAAACTCTTGTGCTTGTGTTAATTTAACTATATGTATATGTGCATTAGAAATCTCTAAATTAGTCAATTCGCCCGCAACTCTGTTTTTGCTTTTACAATTATTATAAAACCGTAATATATATGCTAGTGCCCTGTTGAGCCTATTTATTGTTGAGAATCTACCAACGAAATCTGTTGTATTAATTCTTGCTACTAAAACCTTGAAGCTACGAGTTTCCGGTATTTCTATTGCAGGTAGTGTAATAAATGGCCAAGTTCGTTCGGCCTGTGAAAGCCACTGCGGCCCCTTTAACCATCTTAGGTTATTTAGAAAAAGCAGAGGTGTCTGTCCCCTGGATATGAAATCTGCCGGATTTTCGACACTAGAGATATGACGCCAATTTTCAATATCTGTTTGCTCTTGAATTTCGTTTACCCGATTGGCAACGAATGTTTTTAGCAAATGCGGTGAGGTTCTAATCCAAGTTAATGCTATCGTTGAGTCCGACCATAACACGATCCTTTTAATTTCGAGGTGGGTCATCGCGTTAAGGGTTTCTCTTATTAAATTTGCTAATAACTTAGCGGCGCACAATTCTAAACGCGGCAATGATAAGGTTTTTACTGGCGCAACCCTTGATTTCGCGCACAACAAACTAACCTTACATTTTCCTTGATTATCAATTGACCTCAAGTAAATGCACGCGCCGTAAGCCGCTTCACTAGCGTCACAGAATCCATGCATCTGTATTTCTATTGGGCTATCAACAATCGTTTTTCGCGGCGTCGAAAATTTATTTAATAGTGGTAGCTCTTGCGTAAATTCTAACCACATGGTATGGATAGATTGAGGCACAGACTCATCCCAACCTAGGTCAGCCTTCCACAATAGCTGCATTATAATTTTTGCGCGTACTATAACTGGTCCTAATAGCCCTAACGGGTCGAATAATTGTGCGATCTGTGAAAGTATTGTACGTTTCGTAGGTCGAGGATTGCCGTCGGTCAGTTTTATGTTGTAGCGTATTTCGTCCGTCCTTGGTTTCCAACCTATACCTAACGCCTTCCTAGTTTCGTCTGTGTCTAAGGACAGAGTGCGCTCTTGATTAATTAATGCTAGATCTTCGATCAGACTCTCATCATTTGATGCCCACTGTCTTAAATTAAACCCGCCTTTCCTTGCTAACGCTATGGTTTCTTCGCGAATTACTAATGCTTGTTCGCGAGTAGATGCTCCGGTGAGCAAATCATCTACATAAAAATCTGTTCTGAATATTGCTGCCGCGGCGGGAAAATTATCCTGTTCGTCAACCGCTAATTGTTGTAGACAACGCACGGCTAAAAATGGAGCTGACGTGGTTCCGTATGTTACGGTATTCAGTTCGTAGGTTTTGATTGGTTTGTCTCGTGAATCGCGCCACAATATCTTATGATATTTCCTGTCCTCTGTATGTATTTTAATCTGCCGAAACATCTTTTCTATATCTGCCGTTAAAACATAGGAATGCGAACGAAATCTAAGTAATAATTTGTACAGGGTATCCTGTAGGATAGGCCCATTTAATAATGTGTCGTTTAATGCTATGCCTGTCGATGTTTTCGCTGAGGCGTCGAATACTACGCGTATCTTAGTAGTCTCGCTAGACTCTTTTATTACCGCGTGGTGCGGCAGGTAGAAACCCTCGGCGGAATCGTCCGCGTTGACCTGTGTCATATGTCCTAATTGTTCGTATTCATTTAAAAACTCCCGATATCCTGCTAATAATTCTTGATCGGAATGCAATTTCCGTTCTAATGCGTAAAATCTTTTTAATGCTGCCTCGCGTGAACTTCCTAACAATTGTTTGCGTTCGTTAAAGGGTAATCTTACGCAATACCGCCCATCCGCTTCTCGTACGGTGCCCTGTTCAAACGAATTTTCCGCAGCCCTTTCTTCTTCTGATAAATATACCTGATCCGCGAATTCTTCTACTTCCCAGAATTTGTTTAATGTCTTGTCTAATGTTGATGTTGTATGAAATGACTTTACTGTGTTCTTGTACGATGGTTGTAGATCTGATTCGCCGGTAACTATCCAACCTAGTCTGGTTTTTTGTAAGATGATTTTACTATTATTTAATTTGATTTGTCCATTACTTAATAGGTTAAAAAACAACGTATTACCTAATAATGCGTCTATCTTCCCGGGCTTATGGAATGTTGGATCCGCTAACGTGAGGTTTTTTGGAATTTCGATCGATGTTCTGTCGACTTGTCGAGACGGTAGTGACCCGGTAATCAACGGTACAGTAATAAATGAAATGGGGGTAGAAAATGTACCGTTTCGCGCCTTGACTACTGTTTTTACAAGGTGTTGCGCCCTGGTCGCCTGTTGACCTATACCTGAGAAGGTTAGATTGACGCTGTGTTTGCGTAATTGCAATTTGTCGGCTAACTCGGTGGTTATAAAATGGGTTTGTGATCCCCCGTCTAATAATACGCGACAATCATGTTCCCTATTGAATCTGTCCAATATTTTAATTTGCGCGGTTCCGAGTAAGGTTTCAGAATTGCATGTAACTGTTAATGTAGTCGTATTGACCCCCGAGCTTGTTGCATTGACTCCCGAGCTTGTTACCTGACTTCCTATTCGCGCATTGTGAGGGTTTATGTTAGCCCGCTGTTCGTCGTTAAAATGTAGTAAGGTATTGTGTTTCAAATTACATTTTTTGCATCCGCTAGCTTGGCATGTGCCGACTAAATGACCGTTTCGGAAGCAATTAATACATAGCTTGTTTCGTTTAATTACCTCGAATCTCTCCCGAATTGGTGCTTGCAAAAAATGCTTACAATAATAAATTTCATGCTTATCCCTACACATGACGCATTTGTCTGTATTCGTCGTCGCGACGTGAGTGTACCCCCTTGTAAATGGTTTATTTCGTAGTGGACGATCTGGATACAAAACCCGCCTACTCGCGTTTGAAGCTTCCGCTTCAATTTCATCGCCCCGCGCTTGTTTATTTATGAAATTAATTAGTTGGTCGAATGTCGGCATCTCGTCATTCTCTAAAGTGCGTTCCCATCCGCGACGCGTATTCTTATCTAATTTTTTGCCGACTAGATAAACTAACATTGCATCCCATTGTGCTATGGGCTGACCTAGGGTAGCGAGTGCGTTTACATGCATTTGAGCCTGTTCCGCCAATGACCTGAGGCTTGAGGATGCATCACGCGTTACTTCGGGCAATTCGAATAAAGTTTTTAAGTGTGTTTGCACTATTTGTCTCGGTCTGTTACATCGCTTTTGCAACAAATCCCAAGCTACTCGGTAGTTTGTTTCGGATGCGTTTAATGTTGAAATTACTGACGCGATTTCTCCGCGAAGTGCATTCTTTAACAGATGGAATTTTTGTACGGCCGGTAAGTCTTCATTATTATGGACCAGTGTTCGAAACGTATCGTGGAAACTATGCCACTCCATAGGGTTACCGTCGTATGGTTTGATTTCGATTTTAGGTAAAAGGCTACTTTCTTGTCTTATTGTTACCGTGTTCGGCGAGTCCGTGAATCTACCTGGGTTAATACCTGTGTTAGGGGTTTGTAATCCCTCGATTCGACGGTTTATGCTACTGGTGATTCTAAAATATTTCCGCTCGAATTGTTCTCTTTCCGCGTCATGATCGGATATGTCATCCTCTAATTCTATGTTTGTCTGCACGGTTTCAAAGTTTTTATTCAATTCTAACATCTTTTCCTTGCGAATTTGTAACTCGTGAATGTCAAACTGATCGCCCTCATCGAGGTATGTCTCTATCCGCGTTAGCTGTCCCTTAATCGTGATTCTTTGTCTCCTGAGGGCTTTCATTGGCACTGTCTCAGGTACGTTTGCCATCTCGCGATAATTAAACAACGAATGTAATCGAGTTCGTGACTGCTTGCAATAAGGGAAAATATGTGAAAGGAATAGTGATTCGTGGACTTACCCTACCGACGTCTGAACTTCGAACTGTTGCTCGTTGCTGCAATGCCTGGATGAGGCTGCGTGGCCTCGATGTTGCTGCGTTGCCTCGATGATGCTGTGATGCCTCGATGATGCTGCGATGCGTCGATGATGGTGCTGCGATGCGCCGATGATGCTGCGCTGCGTTGATGTTGGCCCGGTGCTGCTGCGTGGCCTTGGATTTTCCACCGTCCGACGGCTGCTTCCTCTGCTGAGGTGTCCGATGCGGCTGCTTGTGGATACTTCCTTCACCGGCGACGTAGTGTCCTACGGTGCTGCTGTTTATCTGCCCTCTCCAAAGAGGCTAAGATCGTAAGTGTCAACGTTGGAGCTTCTGTTGCACTACCGACAATTGTCTATGATGTCCAAGGAATATCTTCCTTGGTAGTCACCACACTGCACTACAATTCTGTGTTTGCCGTTGGTATCCGGCTCGAAGGACCAAATGTCGTGTACGAATTTTCCACCGACGTTGTTCGGAAAGTTAAACCCGTACGTCGCACGCCGACTTAACTTTGTGCGAATATTTTATGTTTGAAAGTGGACTGTATTTAAACTTATGATGGATATGCAATGCGGTGACTCGAAAAAATGAATACTTGTCGGTTTGTTGATGCTCCGCAAAATTCTTGTTGAATTCCTTATTTCTGAGCGAGCGTCGCTCTTTATACAGTTCTTAATTGGGCGGTTACTAATATGCGAAAAACACTGATTGGTTACAAGATTTTGTAAGGCGTGAACGGCCAGCCCCTGCAAGAAGGGGTGGTGTGGGTGTCACCAAAATTGTCTGTTTTTGGCTGTGTCGGTGGTCGCGCGAAAGTGCTATTGTATTTTTGAAGGTTGACCGTGGCGTGCAATAAAACTAGACTCCTAATTGCTGGAAAAAACGTTTGTAACGAGCTTGACGCACAACTGCTAAACATCTGGTGCGCAGGTATGGAAAGAACAAATTTTGTTATATGACGGTATTTACAAGGCTCTTTCTGAGTTGGGCTCGTTTGTTGTTTGACGGTCATACGGAGGGCTCGCGACGCGACACTCTTCTCAGGTACCGCGACGTAATCGTACTTGTAATTAGGCTTTTATTACCGGGCACAATATCGATGCGATATCCTGCTGAGTCGCGGGGGCATTTTCGCGTCGATTTTTTCAAACGAAAACCGATAACGCTCCGATAGAGATCGAGCTTCTCGTCGTATAACGAATGGGACTCGATAATTTCCAACTTTCCGCGTATTTTCACGCATCGGGAATCGTAGTTGGCTCGAAGGAGGTGCCGAGCAGTCGGAAGGTAAAACATTAAGACCGTCTAATAGGATTAAAGAGAAGTCGCTACGAAGTGAACTTTAAGCACCTTCCGCGGATTATTCGCCGAAGAATATATCAAGTCCAGGAGTCGGGAGACTTAACCGTTGGGAATAGAACGGATTTCCGGACGTTGATGTCGCGACGAACGGAAGCTGCAATCGTTCTTTACCCTATACGTGCCCAAAAAGTGAACGATCGTGCACGATGAACATACACGCGCTCAAAAGGAGCAAACTGGCATACGAGGAACGTATGTAGAATGTCCTAGATCTGAACTGACAAACTATGTCTGATGTTTGCATTTCCTATTGATAAGAGACATTCACGCCAGAGTTGGGAAAAAGAAACATTCACCAAATTGGTGTTTTCAATTCTGTCTGACGTGGAGAAATCTCGAAGAAGTATTTGATTTCGACGAAGAAAATCCCGGATGTGAGGTTGATATATTCAGTATCGATTCGTGAGCGAAATGGTTAAATCTAGAGTACTGTATGCAGCAGATCGATTAACTGGATAACCCTTTGTCGTGCAATGACAACCCTAACTCATTGTAAATTCTTTATGCCGAGTTCCACGATGACTGCAACTCTCGTCACGAAGACTAGTATATCAAAATCAATAGACTGTTTTCGCATTCGCTGGGTATTATCAAATTATTTTTGAGAGCACTGATATTTTCTATATAAAAATAAGTTTTTAAATTTAACATATCTGTTTAAATCTAATTTTGTTAATTTTATACTTGTCTCTTTGTTCCAATTTTTTCATGATCGATAAATATTGCTTGAATTTACTCTAAATATGGAAGAGCACGATGACTTTTTTAATTTCTGTATTTTCATCCCCGAACTCATTCTCAACAAAGATGATATCTGTCTCAAGGATCTCTGTATTAGTTTCAGATGGTCATTTCTGTTAATTTCGCCCATTTTCTCGCATCCTATTTACATAATATGTAATTAGTAAGCATCAGACTCTGGATAATCGAGACCCTTCATAAACGAGAGCATGGTTAATTTTACTGTAAATATTTGCAATTTATAAATATTCGAGAAACAAAACGTGTTTATTTTTCAAACTAATTCTTTTATTCGATCATCTCCACGCAACTTTGGATACATAAAAAATTCTGTAAAAGTTCACTGAAATACTCCCAACTGTGTAGTTCAAACGTATAAAATTTATATGTTCAAAGAAAATTAGAGAATCTTTTTATTTGTAGTTATCTTACACCACAGCAACCAAAATCAATATCCAATAGAAAAAATTGTATTGAATGATATACAGGTAAAAATAAAATTTCGCTGGAGCCTCGAAGAACCCCTCAGTGTACTGTTCCAAGATTAAATTTTTTTAAAATCATATCAATACTTTTGTATTATTAAAAATTACCTCCAAAGATTTTGAATGTGAACTACCCGAAATAATAACTAATTTTCAAACTCTCGATTTCTCCAATTCTGCGTCACAGAAGTTGTCGAAAAATTCGACCGTGCGGAGTCACGAGTTTAATTGTCCGTCGCTGTTAGGACGATCGACCGTTCGTTAGTCTTAATTAAACGTCAGGCTCGTCCTGTTTACGTTGATCTTGGCCAGACGCGTTTGACTGTCGACTATCCGACGAGACACGCTTCCAAATATCCGCGATAAATAAAGGAAATACTGTGGATGCAGAAAGAGTTCGGTGTCGCGGGCAGATGGCCAAGCAAAATCTCACCGGCGAAGAAAAAGGAGGAAAACAGGGAATGTTACGGAATGCCCGCCGGCACGATCCAACATTTCCAACGTGGCATCCGTGGTACAAGCCGCATACTATCGCCGTTACGAGGCACACGGTGAATCCCACGTAGAATCTCTATAACGTTGTTATAAACATAACTCGGCGCTGGCCTCGCGCCAACCACGTGGTTTCACGCTCAATGGATCGCGCCGACCGCGCAAGAAAAAATCTCCGCCGTCCGTCCGCCTCTCGCTGGCAAACAATAAATTTTCCCGCGCAAATTTTTCCGATCCAACCTAACGATTCGCGATCGCAACTTCCGGCTGTCGGAAACGCGAGACGCCTGCTACCGGTTTACTCGTCTATTCCGTTCGCTTTACGCCGCAATAACCGGACGAAATTGCGCTCTTTCTTTTATCGTCCTGATCGTCAAAGTTCAATTTTTACGACGCTTAAAAGGGATTATTCCAGCTTAAAGTTTCATTTCCTTGGTCTATTCAGGGATTTTTTTAGAAGAAACAACTTTCTTGATTTCGACATTTTGCATACCGTATTTGTTTACGTTTCACGAATGATCATAATTTTTCGAGAGAAAATAATGAAAACTGACTGAATTATATGTTATTGAACGAGGTTGTAAAAAAGAAGTGTCCCATGGGCTGACACGATTCCGATCGTTCTATTTATCTGAAATGAAAGGATCGAAAGGATTCTTGATTAGTATGATTGCGACTATGGTGTGAATCAAAGTGAAAAGAAAATAGTGGAAATTTACGAAATGGTGGCACTTTGAATTTTGAATATCGATTATCTTGATTTTCTTTCATGTTTAGCGAGTTAAAAAAAACAATAAAGAAAATTATTTCTTTTATTATTTTGATTCAGACCATAATCACAATCATGCTAATTATGAATTCTTCCGATTTTTTCATTTCAGATAAGCAGAATGATCGGAATCGTGTCAGCCAGTAGGAACTTTGTTCAATGACGTATAATTCAATCAGTTTTGATTATTTTCGCTAGATAAAAATTCTGAACATTCGTAAAGCATAAACAAATATGAATGCAGAATATTGAAATTAAGAAACGTATACTGTTTTTGTTAAAAAATCTCTAAAAAGACCAGAAAAATGAAACTAACCCTTAAGTGGGTATTCTAGTTTACAACGAAATATTTTAGTGGTTCTTTCGAGTGTTTGGGAGACAACAGGGAAATATTTTTGTATTAAATTTGAATATCATATATTTATATTTATATTTGAAGAATATCCATAATTCTTTTCATGCAAAAATATTTTAGAAGATACGTTAATCTTAGTAAAACATTGATTTCCTTATCCAAGCTCTTATGATATTTTTTGCACTTCATCTGATATGCTCGTAAGTGAATGGAAATAGATTTTTATTGCTCTTATCATGCTCTTATCGTCAAGAAAGTTCACTCACTCGCTGAACACTTATATCTCGTACTAGATAAAGTATTTTTCAACAAAACGTAAAGAAAATAATGTCAATTTTGAAAAAAAGTAACTTAATGCTCAATGAATTAAATGAATTTGGAAACATTCCAATATTTTTTAATATAACAGACAAATATGATAGTGTCTACGTTTGCACATAATTTATTCTTCATTTTATTATTAAATTTTTTAAATATTGTGGTATAGAATTAACAAGGATTGTACTTTTATACGGTCATTTAAATTGTTCATTATTTTAATCCATTTGGTGACAAACCAAGTACGTTTTCTATTGGATTTTAGTTTTCTGTATAGTCTACGTCTATATTATGTAGAGAACTGTCCCAACAACACCATTTCTAAAGGATTATTATACTCAAAACAACTAGGTTTATCATAATTTTTAAATACAGAAGATTGGATACTCAAGAATTCTTCTTAACCCAAGTTTAGTTGATTGTAAAGCCATATTTTCCCTTCTTATTTTTCTGTATGGAGTCTACGTTTCTATCATATAGAGAACTGTCCCAACAACCCTTTTTCTAAGGGATTATTAAACTCAAAACAACCAACTTTCTTGCATATTGAAATCGCAGAAGATCAAGTTAGATGAAAATAGAGTCTACGTCTATATTATATAAAGAACTGTCTCTCAATGGCGAGACCCAGGGAAACTGGAGTACAAATGAGTAAAATCAAAACAAAGTGAGGGTGTCGTAGATCGTCTTGGAGTCGAGGAGAAAGTGGATTGGCTGTGTGCCAGCAACACGCTGATAAAGAGATTAAACCCAGGAACAATGCTTATGCTTTGTAATGTCTCAGCGTGACCGTCGAGCGAGCTACTTGGAGAATTCTTGAAACGATCGTGAAACCCTACTTCTTCCAACCGCGCCAGGACGTCCATTGGATGAATTATTAACGGAACAACATTACTCCACCCGAGAGTTTCTGAGTTCCCTCCGTAACTTCTGCAACCTTCGTTTGCGATTCAAAATGATTTAAGAATCGACAAATATGAAGATACACCGGTATTCGCGAATAACAAACAAAAATTTCAAGTTCGTTCACTCTTGAATTAGAAAAAGTTTACGAACGAATCTTCAAACATTTTTATTTGGTGTTTTCTTAATTGAAAATCAATTTATACTGCAGGGTCAATGTTTGTCAAAGTCGTTTTTCATTTGTACAAAAGAATTTTGTTGCAGTTGTGACTATAATTAACCATTAAAAGAGGGTCGTTGAGTCCATCCCGATTTTCTATATTTTTGATAAACGATAAACAATAAAAACCGTAGCAATTTTGTTAGTAAAATTAGCTTTATGAGAACGTTCCTAAAAATCGAACACCGTTATTGTTCTAAAAATGTTTGAAACGTAAAAAAACCTGATATAATTATTTTTTAACGTTGTTATGCTTCAATGTATTGAAAAATCAACTCATTTGCCTATATGTCGTACCCTGTCTCTTTTCATTTAATAACTCGAAATGCATACGCGATGATAAATAATTTCCTGCAATATTTTCCATGGATAAACAAGCATATTTTTAAGAATTCGCATCCACTGGGCTCGGTGAGCTCTCCCGGCCTTCGCCAGGCTTAACAGATGACCTACTTCTAGATTGTCAACAGCACGTAAAAATTCTAAGACGGACAGAGCTATAAGAACGACGAGTTCCAGTGACTCGAAGAATTCGAGCAGCTCAAATTTTTAAACAACTCTTCAAGAACCACTTGGAACATCCAACTAAAACTCCGCCCGCTTCTCCAGCGTACTCGAAGCTCCCCAGTGGTCGGTCATCCAAGTACCAAGGGGACCAAGCTCTTCTACGCTTCCACGATCGAACGAAATCGTTCTACGCGGGCCACGCCATTAGCCTATTTTCTCAGATCGTATATTACACGGAATCGCCAAGGTTACGCGTCATAAACGTTTTATACCACTGCTAATACCAAGAACCATTTTTCAAGGTTTCAGCCCCGGGAACGCATTACCCTTGCCCGGGGGTCGCGCAAGAAACTTTCGCGTCCACGCGTTGCAACCCTTCTTTCTCTCTTGTAGCAAACAGAAATTTCTCAAGATGAACATTCTTGAGCACCCGGCTACCGGCGTCGTGTGCTTTTCCCCTCCCCCTCCTCGCGACCGGTAAACCAAATTGCCGGCGAAATTAAAGCAAAATATACGGAAAGTTTCGTCTCGCGGCGCTTGCCAAGGATGCCAGAGCACAGAGGCAGTACCCTGGTACGTAATTCATAGCCGACAAGATAATTGGGCCACCGCGATTGTACTGCACGAAGAGACCGTGGACAACGTGTACGTGTACGCTAGGCGGTATCCCCAACACGGAAACGCCCGATCGCTTCGACGTTCAGACCTGCTTATCCTACGAATTTTCCAAGGAGCACCGTGCACCGAGTTAGAACGCGTTTACGCGATCCATTTAGTTGCGTTATAGTTGCTTGTAGGCGTGTGCGCTCGTGCGCGGCGAACGCGTGGCCGTGCTTGACAATTTTCAACAAATCGAAACGACGCCTTCCATGCAACGCTTATAAGAAAATGATCGCCTGAGGGGGCTCGCGATTTTTATTCAAATATTTTCTGACGATTCTGGAGCAGAAATAAGTACACATCGAGCTTCTATGTCAAAAAATTGTTTAGAAATATATTTAATATTTTTGGAATTTTATGTATGTTTTCGAGAAACGAAGAACGAAGAAGGAAATTTATCTATCTAAATGATTTTACTAAGAAGGCGTATCTTTTATTTGATAAAAAAGTAAGATTGATCGAAGTAACAGTGTTTGTGAACTCGTTTAATAATGTAGAATCGAGACAAATTGCCTCATTTAATGAAAACTTTAGTTTGTTTTAATTGTCGTATTTATTTACTGGCACACGAGAATGCTCATTGTGCAGTCATTCGATGCTTGTCCAGTTACTCGTACAGCTGGCTTCACACGCTTGACCCAATAATTAAAAAAGAAGGCATATTAACGTAAAACGTTACATTACATTAATATTTCAATTTTGTATTTTAAGAATTTTTTTAATAACATTTATTAATTTTTTTAAGAATTTTTTCCCCAAAAGTACGTAGGATTTCGGGGGTATGTGTGTTCACCAAAAATGATTGTAATTAACCCCTGTAACCAAAAATAATTTTTCCAGAACGATTTGAAATTTTTAAATTTTGTCGACAAAGTCCACCTACTCGAATTTTTTTCTCGAAAGTGCGTAGGATTTCGAGGGTGTGTCTATTCACCAAAAATGATTGTAATTGCCCCCTGCAACTGCAAATAATTTTTTTAGAGCGATTCGAAATTTTTTTTTTTTTCGCCGAAAAATGTAGGCACCCTGGTCCATTTTTCTTAAACATTCGTATTCGATTTTTAATCATTTTGTTTGACGTCCTACGGAAATTTTGTCTAATACTTTTTTATAGGTACCGATGAGCTCTACTTCAGAAAAAAGTTTCATTGAAATATATTCACTATTGTAAGAGTTATGGCTGTTTTAAAATTGGACCATTTTTATGGGGTTTTTCTCATTTTGCGGGGTCAACGATCAACTTTTCAAATGTTTTCGGAATTTCTACATATTCTTCACTAAAATACGCGTCGTTTAGATTTTGAAACATTAAAATCGTCCAATCCGTTCAGGAGTTATGATGTTTTAAAGATTTACATGAAATTTCGGGCAAACATTTCTGGCCAGAAATTACATTTTCGATAAAGAATTTTTTTCTCGAAATTGCGTAGGATTTCGAGGATATGTGTATTGACCAAAAATGATTGTAATTGACCTTTGCAACCGAAAATAATTTTTTCAGAAAGATTTAAAATTTTTTAATTTCGCCGAAAAATTTGTCCACCTACTCGAATTTTTTTCTCGAAAGTAGATAGGATTTCGAGGGTATGTCTAATGATAAAAAATAATTGTAATTGACCCCCGCAACCGAAAATAATTTTTTTTACGAACACCCTGTATATTATTCTCAACCTGAACGATCTGATCTTTTAAACACACTCACATATTAATCTAATTTTAGTTAATACAGTAAACGCCTTATTAATGGAAATCTTTGATCCATCGTCCCTTCAGAAATTTACTGAGACAACCAAAGTAAAATAAACAAAAGAAATTAGCCTCGTCGCTTTGGATTATAAAGAGGCGCGTCTATCATTCGGCTGGTCGAAATCCAAAGTACATGTTTGCTGATTGCAGCGCATCTAACAACGTCCGTTTATCGATTCCGCTAAAGCCAGAGAGTATCGCGGCAGAAAAAGAACGAAGAAACAAGAACGAGACGACCGAGGGTAGTCCAGGAATACAAAACATGTCCCACTGCGACTGGCATCGGGATATGAATGGATATTAAAGTGCTCGAGGCTTGGAACACTCGAGCGGAGAACCCAATTTTTTGAACGAAAGGAATTATTGTATTGGTTGTACTTCAAAATTTTTAGGATTATCTTCACTGCACTCTCCTCCTCCCCATTAATCCTTTCTAAACAGCGTATCTAAATGTACGTTCCATGCATTTTAACTCTACAACAATACGCTACATTTTTATTCTTCCAGAACTCAAAGAACAATTAGTTCAACATCGATTATGGAAAAAGATTCCACCGAGTTTTTAGACTAAAGAATTATTGATTCCTTATCTTATCAACGAACTACCATTTACACCTCAAAACTAATGTACCTACTTTTACTTTTTTATTGCAACTTTTATATTAACATAAAAGGATCTTTTTCCATTCGTTAGTTCCTCATCGTATAATTCTGTTTTCTTTGTTCTAGATGTTTTCCCTGAGGGTTGAACACGCTGCATAATAAATAACATTGTACGTCCATGAGTGTTACCGTAATTATTCAGAATTAAGAACTGTTCCAAAAACTGTAAGCCCAGGAAAGCTAAAACTCTTCTTTTCAACCGTACCACGAGCTTAAAAAGGTTAAGGACCACTGGTTCTGGCGACTGTGGAGAATGAAGAAAGCTCGAAAATCAGTCCCGGGATAAGAGGATTGTAGGAACATGAGTAAAGGGAATGTGGCCAGTGTCGAGTGTAATCTTTGTGTAACTAGAGATCTTACGGAGGTTGACTAAGATTCTTGATCCCACACGACTCGGAATTTCTTCTCTTTTCGGCTCCTTGGAGTACATGACTGTCGGAATTATTCTGTAACTTCTACTAAGTTCCTATCTGTCTTCTCCATGGTCGACTTAGACACGAGGTTAAATGTAAAATAAAATTAAATTAAATAAAAATCTCAGCAAAAATAAAAAGTTTTCTAATTAAAAATCTAATCTGACAGTGTAAAATTCGAAACAGAGCTGGCAAGGTTATTATATTTGCATAAAAATTGGTACATAAAAGTTTCCAGACCGATCAATTGCAAATATAAAATAATTCTTAAAAGCTAATTCTCTATACTTCATGCCACCTTCCAATTTCGTTTAAATTATAGAAGTGGAAGGTTTCTACGTTCCAACAGCAATGTTTTACTAACACCTTTGTGCATAATAGAGCATCGCCTACCTGACCAAGAGTTATGACCACAGCAACACGCCAGGCGAAGAAATTGCCAAGAGTTTAAAGGTCAAAATTCAAATCCAAATCATCGCAAAAAACTTAAACATAAAATAGATGAGTAGATTTCAAAGCTATTTTCTTATTACGTAACAAAATACATTCGTCACATTTTCAAACAAATTTTCCATGTTTTGATTGCGCTAGACGTGCGTTAAAATACTATTAAAAGAATTCAAAATACCAAAGGACCAAACGATCTCAGACATCACAACATTGTAATAGCGCAAAATTGTCACCTCATTACGTTCGTACCGAGCTATTCGGTTGATCCTAAATCATTGTCGGCGTGGCAGAACCTTTCCGTTACGTCCAATTGATTCTGAACGTAATTATTGGAGCAGAACAATGCGCGCCGCCGACGCGTTACAGGCTACTTCATTTCCCCGTTTGCTCCAAACATAAAACAACGTGTCGCTTAATATTCGGTAGTTGTGTTATCCGTCGAGACGGTCTTCGAGCCAGTGCAACGAATGCAAAACACGCGAGGAATGGCGTGCCGGTATTCGCGTCGAATTTTTCGCCTACGTTGGCACGATTTTCCATCTTCCTTGGACGGAATAAAAATATAACAATAACCCGGGCACGTTGGAATTACTTCCCCGTGGATAGAATTTCACCTTCCACGTGGAAGCCACGGGGGGCACAAAAATGATCAATTTCGCAGCTTTCGTGATTAATTGGTCGGATGAAAAACGTAGGTGCGAAATGCTTTAATCTCGCGCCTCCCGGCCAGAATGCATTATGCAAGGAGTGCTTTTTCTCCCGCGAAACTATTAATAACAACGATAACAGTTTTCTACTTCTCCTGGTGAATTTTTGCATTTTAAGACCATAATCTATTCAGGCTGCACCGATAACAATTATTCCACTGGACACGAATCCAATAAAGAACGTATGAGAAATTCTTGAAAATAATAGGGGACCAATCTACTTAATTGAAGTGTATTAAAAATACTCTGTTACTTTTATAGAGACAAAAATAAATTTTCTGTTATTCTTTCTTTTTAGAATTTATCCCCCTTTGGCAAATTATGCAATTTATATAAAATTAAATTATACAATTTCTGTTGAGAATAAGCATTGCATGCATGTATTTTTAATGAAAATTTGTATCCATTGGTGCAGTCCCCTCCCTTGCAAAGGTCAGTATTACCTGAGGAGGACACTCGTTTACTGCACCCCCTGAGGGTCTCGTTCTTTTTTTCAGCCTCAAGTTCAGTTAGCAGAACAAGCTAAGAACAGAATTTTCGTTTTGTAGAACAACGTTGATTAAATACATACTTAAGTCGACACTCTGTCATATTTATTTAGCAAATAAATATTCAACAATTTCAAACATGAACGCACTTTGCATTTCATTATTCTAACAGCTACGTGGAAAAATTGCAAATTTTGGAGTTTCATAGTTAGGACACGTATCAGCCGATGTACAGATTCCGTTTCGTTGGAAAGTTTGCGTGGTTCGTCGAGGTCGGATCCCGAATAAGAATGAGCCTGGCAGAAAACCGTCAGTCGTTGTTAATCGAATGCGCGCATTATTAGACCAGAACAGTGCTAGGAACGCTCCAATTTAATTTCCCATTTCGCTTGATCCGCGGTACGCAGACGGCGGCGCGTTCGTTTTGATGGAATCCGAAGACATCAGTCGACGGAACGTCGAGACCCGTTGGCCCCGGTGTGACATGGTCTAAGGCCAGATTTATACCGCGCATAGGCGAGGATGGACACGCGATCATTAGTCAGACGGAACACCGATGTATCGAAATGCCCGGATGCCTGCGTGCATCTCTAGCTCTATGCAACCGTTTTCGAAACTCGAATGACGATCAAAGGGTGTAACTGGACGTAACTAGAGCAACGCGTCCGTCCGACAACACAGCGTCAACCGTTCACCGAGCAAATAAATTCCAACCGAAACGCAAATGTATCGTAGCTTTGCGGCACACGGCCGCCTGAGAAATCTGTTTCGCGCGGTGTGGGCGATCGAGACTCGAGACCCGGGCTTCTTTCCGTGTCTTTGCAATCGCGAGTGGTTTTAGGCGAACTTCTAACCACCGGATGCCACCTAGCGAACTCCGTGGACAGACACTCACTTAAGCTCTGTGTTCGTTGCGGCTTAACCCGATATCGGTGTAATGGCTGGGATTACAGAAAATTAAACGCTCAGAATGGAGTTGGACGAAATTTACGATTCCGAAGAAACTTGCAACAGTTAAGACAGCGATACTGTGGTCGGTTGACGAGAATTTGGAACTGGAATTGTGTGATCCAGAACTAACGATAGAGCGATCGAAGAGGATACGAACGCGACTCGAGTAAATGCTTCTTCGACGTTTTCAAACTGTTTTACTTAAAATACGAAGTTATACGCGTGTGATAATTTGCTGTATGATGGAAAAAAGAGATAGTAAGAGGAAAGAACTCATCGGTATATTTACACTTTTCAGTTGCAATTTTTTTACATTTTTAAAGTATTCGTTAATTTTTGTTCCAAACATTTTTTCATTATATTATTGTAAATGTCTGAAAAATCGGTGCCGTTAAACACCCGATAAAGCGTCAAAATAAACATAGAAGACAGCATAAATAATAACAGTTATCGTAGTCATCGGATAAAATGTGAAGAGCCCTTTAAAATGAATCTTCACTCAAGTCGATTAGTGCCGGAGATATAAGACTTCGAAGTATACCATTGAATTTCATTCACGGCCTTGGCAAGGTTGAGGAATTCCAAGAAATACTTCAAATTCTCGGAACTCGTAGTAAATAGTAAATTCTTGGAAATACTACGACTTCCTGGTCACGATGTTAGGGTAAATCACTACGATGCACGTGCAAGAGAGAGGTCCCACGCGTTAGACAGAAACAGAGATAGTCGAATTTAAGAAATTGTCTCTTCATTAAAATTACGATATCTCCGAAACGAAAAATCGAATCGACATAAACCAAAAACCATTTCAAAGGGGAAGGTTTCCCGCTTCTAACAGAGACTCAAATACGGATAAAGCACGAATGATTTCGAAACTGCAAAAAATTTCAATACTCGTTACTGGGCTAATCTAAGAAAAAAATGACCCTTTCGTTAAAATTACAATATCTCCGAATCGAAAAATCGAATCATCATAAACCAAAAACCATTTAAAAGAGGAAACTTTGTCGCTTCTAATGATGCCTGAGTTATGCATTAATAATTTCAATACGCGTTACTAAACTATTCTAAGACAGGGAGATAGTGAAATGTGAAAAATTATGTCTTCATTTAAATTACGAATCAAAACAAAAAATTAGATCAACATAAACCAGAAACCACTTAAAAGAGGAAGCTTTGTCGCTCCTAACGATGGCTCAATTATTGATAAAACGCGAATATCTTTGGAACTGCACGCGTGTGAAATTTTAGTAGTTTCAATACACGTTACTGGCACTGTTTATTAAAATATTACAACCTGTAAGGTTTTAAGGATGTTGGAACGGAATAAGATGCTCGCAAGTACTGGTGAAAGACGCAAATCCTATGACACTGGAATCCGTAGAGTAACCGTGACACAGTGTTTAGTGGAACTGGTGATATACTGTTTATGGGTGAGGTGTCACGTACAAATTAGGACAGATACATTACACGAGGAATCAAATTGAAATCCCTCGAATAGCAGATGGATTAACTCGGTGTACATCGAGACATTTACAAAATTTAGGACAGCAGATTACTAAAAATAAAAGCGTTAATCACTGGAGGTACGATTTAATTAGAAGTCATTTTTCAAACGTATATTATTTAATTTTGTTTGGCACGTTGACTATCAGTTTACAGTGTTTAGATGTACTCTCGACATTTGTTCGAATTTTATGCTGAATATTACTTGAATTTCATAAATTTCAAATCGTACGAGAACTGATATCTTTTCCATAATAGAGACCTTGATCCGAGGATCGTGCTAGTCAAAGTAGTTCAAAAAGTATATCACGAAACTCGAGATTTTTCCTGGATTGCAAGCTCAGTGAAGTTAAAATGAGTTTCTTTCAGCGTGTTCTTAACGATTTGTCATAGCAGTCGTCTGCCAGAAACTCTGTGTACTCTGTCACCAGTTTCTTGCTAAACTTTATACGAAACGCAAGAAAGTTAAACTGCCAAAGCCAATAGGTTGAATTTACTGTACACTGACGATTCTGATCGATTCTACAGTTTCGTATCGAATTCATGCAATATCGATACATAAACAATCACAATTTAATTAAATAAAATACATGCTCTAACTACTCCATAACTTTTCCATTTCTGTCTAGATTGAGTTTATTAAATTCTCCCAGTCGAGGGTTAAACATTGATTTATAGAAATCTTCCGAGTATTAGATCGACGACGATCCTAATTCCATCCTAATCCTATCTTGACCTTATCGTCGAGTTTCATTGGATTGCTGCTTACAAGAAATTCTTCCGCAGTTTTTATACAGAATACTACCTTAATACTTTTATTTGTAAGCAAAAATATACATTGTATATACAATTAAATAATATATTCTATTTCAAAGTTCTGCATTTGAACTGTTCGATTCGATTAAAAATCAGGACAAATTGCTCGAAGCAAACTGATTAATTTATCAAAGACGTTGAGAATAGATAGAAAATATTGTAATAAACTCAATGACAATCTTTTCTAATACCAAGTACAGGTAGCCCTCCTACAATACGGCATCCTATAACATGGTTTCGCTATAACACGATTCATAAATTGCGAGAACCCTTCTACAATACGACATCTTATAACACGGTTTCATTTTAACACAATAAGAAAATTGCGAAAACCTTTGTACAACACTGTACTTCTACAGCACTGGGTAACATGATTTTTGCTTAACATATTTAAAAGCTAAATTACTTTAAAATAATGAACTACAGTGGCTTTACATGAAAAAATATAAACAAATTATAATTTAGTAAATTAAGGTTGCGTTAAATTAAAATAATATTTTTTGTTTTGTGTTATACATACATTTATATTTTTCATACAAATTAAGTTGCTTATGTAGAATTTAAAAAAAATATTTGTTTTTCATCAATTTTCGGAACGTAACTCTTCTTTTTGTACTGACTGGGTCTCATATAACACTAGGAACTTATCTTCCGTGTTACAGGAGGGTTACCTATAACTTGTTATTTTAAAAATGTACGCAAACAATTGCAGTGTAGTTGAACGAAATTCGTTATCATATAAATTGTGGTACTTTAATTCTCGCGCAGAACTTTTGACGTATGACGCAACAGTATTTAATTTCCGCTCTGTACATTTACGCGTTCCGCGTGTTTTTCCCCACTAGCAATTTCCAATTATACATCAGCAGCGATCGTGAGTCACTGACTAGTGCAGTTCGCGTTTTGTATCGCATTTGCATAGTCGAATAACGAGCAGAGTTTCCCTCGAATCAGCGCACTCGCACTATGCGGAAAATAATGGTCTCTTCATTATTTCCGATTCCCGGCGACCAGGTCATTTTCAGCGAAGAATCTCCTCCCGTCGCTGACAACGAACCTCATTACAAATGAGCAAAACTGCTGAGAATGGAAAATAGGAAGAACCGAATGGAAAAAGGAAAATGTCGCCCGACGATCACCCTTTATCGACGAGGCTCGTCGTTTTAATTTCATTTTGCTCGTCCCGCGAGCCTCGCGGCTGCCATCGTCTCCATTCATCCCTGCAAATATTATTTACGCAGGAAGCCCCGATATGAATGGTGCAATTGACAAGGAAGTGCTTCTGCATTTAAAAGTAAATCGGAAAAGCGGAATAAATTTTTCCCCGTAAGATACTCCGTTTGAGC
This sequence comes from Colletes gigas, assembly GCF_013123115.1. NCBI lineage: Eukaryota > Metazoa > Arthropoda > Insecta > Hymenoptera > Colletidae > Colletes > Colletes gigas. Next base: position 2,262,711 of record NW_025106646.1, read on the forward strand.
GAGAATTGAGCTTAAAATTGCTCGAAGCATAAATCAAAATGCAATGAATTTTACTGAAAATGCTTGCTACATTTGCGTAGAATTTTTTAAAGTAACGTCACGTGACAAGACTAAAATAGAGATTTTCCATTATCCATAATTGCCTATAAAAAACGCACCGCCTTTGAAATGTTTTACGAGTAATTGTAATTTCGCATGTTTACTAACTTTTTCGTAGGGTGCTTTATTTTCGAGAGAATTGAGTTTAAAACTGTTTGGAGCGTGCGTTGAAATAAAGTTCGATTTAATGAATTTTAGCATAATCTTTGGAAGTAATAATTTATGACAAGAAATGCTACTTTTTTTTATTATTGGGCCTAGGAATACTGACCTTTGAGTCATCGCGATACGAAGAAAGGTGGAGAACGAGAATTATACATAATTACGTATAGAAAATTGCCTTTCGAAGCAACTATTTTACGAGTAATGGTAGGTTTGCATGTTGGGCTTCGAATCCATTTTGACCTACAGAAACTATCTATTTTAAACTCGTATATTTCAGTTTTTATCAAATAATAAGAAAAGTACCTACATGAATTTGCAAAATCAAACAATAATAATAAATAAATAATACAGATACGAATTGACGAAATTCAGATTTAAAATCAATTTTCTCAGGAATGAAATTTCGTAAAAAAAAATGTTTATTCCACGTTTTCGATATATTTTTGCACTTAGAATCATATCTTTTTAAATTTGCCACGCGTTGCATTACTCGTCATCGCGAGTGTATAAAAATAACGTTGTAAACAAGCAATAATGACACGACACTGTGGCAAAGTTCATAGCTTTTCCTAATAAATTTCGAAACTTGACCGTAAGATAATGTGTTTAGTGTAAATCATTTACTATGGAAACTGTGTTACACGACGAAGACAAAAAAATATCATATTAACCTTTAAACGCATGATTTTTCCAAATTTAATAAAAAATTGAAATTGTCGATATCTTATTCCTTTGTGGCATTTTATTCGAAGATTTATTGTCAAATGACCAAATGTCAGATGGAAAAAAATAATAAAAATCCGAGATTTCATGAATTGGGCGATTCAAATTCAAATAACTTGTATATCACGTCACTGTTTTATGAATTATATTGTCAGGAGCTTATGGTAATATTTCTGATAGCCAATGTCACTCAAACGTGTACATCCGTTCTACCTTTTTCCTATTCAACGATGGTTTTCCATCTACAGTGTAACATGTAGATATAATTTCTGAATCTATTTATTATTATCAACTGTATAAAAGCCATTAATTTACAATATTTATACTATTTGAACAGTTTGACATCAGAGAAAGATTGCACATAAATTAATCAAGCTAATTATCTGGGATAGTAAAAAGAACAAGAATTATTACACAAATAGACTTTTGAAATTTGATTGTTTAATTTATCAACTCGTTTCTCAATAGAGACTAGTCAAAATTGATTGTCCAAAGGAAATTAGAGTACGATGTAATTTATTTCTGATGAAAATATATCGATAGAACTAAAAATAGATATCATTGGAAGAAGTAGTGCTTTCGTCGTGAAAATAGAAACAAACGATACGTTCACTCTTTCTGTGAGTGTGCAATTATAAAACTTTCGAGTTACGTCGCCTTTCCTAATTCACAGATTAATTACGTCAGTTCGTTTTCTTGTTGAAAGTAGCGCGTATAAAAAATTTGTAATAATTTCTGAAACAAAGTTAAACGGTACGCATTTATATAAACTTCCCTTATTACTTCTCCGTGCTGAATGTTCATGCAACGTCACGGCCGAATTTTAAATATTACGCCGTAAAAGCATGCTTGAAACACACAAAAGAGTAAACATTCCACCGTGAAACATTTTTTATCGGATTATTTTATCGAACATTTTACCTTGTAAATATTTTTTCAATTCTCTTTTCTACAGACTTAATTGTTCCTTGGTAAGCACGTATTTAAAAAAAATGGTCTGAAAACATTGAAGAATATTACAATTTTGTTGGATTTATTACCACAAACAGCTAGAAAATGTTAAACGGTTAAAATCGCGTAATTCGTTCGTGGATGTTGTTTAAACTTTATTTTGTCCAAGTACCAAATTTCAAATTATAAACGTTTTATCCAAATTAGCGATTCGGGGTAGAAATGAAGTGAACCGTGGAAAAACCTAAACCTCCAGGGTATTTTGTATAAAACCGATTTGGCAGTCAATGCGTTAAACTGTATCGCGACGACTGCGGGACAATGATAGCATCTCTAATTTCGAAGATAAGCCAATTCGATCGTTGTATCAGCGCGAGCATTACGCGACGAAATTATTGCACAACTGATAAGAGTATCCGCCGAACGGTAACGCGAAGTTTCCACTCCGCAGAGTGCAAATATTTTTGCACGATGCAAGAGATGTTGCGCGTAAACGCATTACTTCTGAATGTGACGCAATTTCGCGCACAATAACAGAATGCACGAGTGTCTACGCTCGAGCAAGTGAAATGAAATCGGCGTAAAACCGTCTGAAAGAAAAAAAGAAGAGACATTTCAGAGGAATCTGCCGGCGGAAACTACGATATTCGAACAAATCCGATTATTCCATGAACGGGGAAACATGATTCCCTTGAAGATTGTGCTCCAAGTTCAGACACGCGCTTGTAAGAACGTCCTTTGGGAGAACGTCGCAAGCTTAAAGGGAGTTTGTACCTCGACGGGTCGCAAAATCAAATTTTTTGTTGCTTTTTCCGAAGGCACGTGGATTTATATATTCGATTCCATCATCTATTGGTCAAATTATTGAGGGAAAAATGTCTCGAATACTGTCGAAGGTATCACGTTAAAGCTGACAGAGTTATGAGAAAGAGTTCCAACTATGTATATTCGTTCTGAATAGGAATCTGTTCGTTTTTGCATTCCAGATTTATGAAAAACGTGATATTTGTTGGGAAATTGGCATAATTAAGTAGAGGTGCGTTGGCTACACTCTTGATAATTAACACTCGTGTTGTTCGAGGGTTGACTATATGTACTCATTCGTCGAAAAAATATGTTAGCCAAAAGACTTCGGTGAAAAAAAAAGCAAGCAATTGCAGTGCCATTGATTTTTCAAGCCCCGTTGATGCAAATAAAAAACTGATATAGGGGTAGTTCACCCAATTAATTTCTGAAAAGCAATATGTCGATCTCATTAGAGTTAAGTTTGCAGAATCGTTTTTATAATATTCAATCGATAAAAATTTTTATAGCCTTCGTCGTTAATTTGAAATAAATTCAAAGAAGACCCTAATTTTTTCATATTTACTTTTAAGTACAATTTTGGTAAACAATGTATAAAAATATAAAACTATCGAATACAAATTTTTCACGTTCAAGAACATAGAAGAATGAATATAAAACTGAATCTATTTTGTAGATTCCATTTCCCCCCAAATTTTATACAAGTTGAAGTTTCAAGTCATTTTTCGGGACTGTACCATTTTTCTGATCACCTTACATCCATTCCCCAGCTATAAAAATGATGAAACCTTGCCCAATAATCGACGGGACCGTGTACCAAAGAGGATGATCCGACTTATGTATATATTTTTTTTTTGTAAATTTCCAAACACGACCCACTTTTCGAGGCGCCAAAGTGAGAAGACTCTCAAAGAAAGAAAACGACGCTCCGGAACGGGAGAGGCTTTCACACGACGCGAGTCGATAATTGCAAGCAACAAGAGCACGGTGAAAAATATATCGAAAACGGACGTCTGTTCGGGAACAAAGGCGAACAGGAGCACCGAGCAACGAATTCCCATAAAACACGGAACCGATCGTTTCTGGTCGGTGTTGTGCGCTCGCCGGTTCTTCCCCGAATGAAAGAACGGTTTCACATATGAAAAACGTGCTTTTTGCGCGATTAAAAACTCTGAAATCTTTTGTGCCCCGACACGTGGCTATCGACTCGTGGCGAATCGATAACGTATACGTTTTAAAACGGAAACATTTTATCGCGAACGAGCGTAATCCGGATTTCAGTATGATAAAGGGGGCCTGTGGTTTCTCTTCTGGCGACGCGGCTCCTGTTCGGATCCTACGAGGCCAATATAGACTACGCGAATTGCAAACGTCGTGGCACGTTTCCCTTCGCGTAATTAGAATTCTCCGTGCTGCCCAGTGCTCGGCGGTTGTCTATTAATTATACCGAATCGATGGTCTGTCGATGACCAAATCAATGCCAAAGCAACCAGCTCGTGGCAAAACTCACCGGTTCGCGCCCGACTAAACCGTTTCTAATTACGCTACGAAGTCTTTCGACTTAATTAATCGTAATCGACGGTCGCCAGACGCTGCCCGCGACAGTTCTTTCCCAGAAATTATTGCAAACGATTCGAATCTTCAACTGGTTTTTAATTAGACCTGGGCACTTCTAAAATAAATTTATTTCAAATATTATTTCATGTAACACGTTATTTTGTTTCATTATTATTTCCGTGATGAAATATTATTTCAAATAATTTGAATTTGAAATAATTTAATAATTATATGAAATAATTCTTAGTTAAATATAATATTTGAATTTTCGAAATTAGAAAATTGTGTGCACATGAATTACACATTAAATAAAGTTTTCTTCTCATGAAAGAACATGTATCAACTTCGATTAAGTTTCGAAGCTAAAATTGTATATATTCATCTTTCTAATTTCATTTTCCACGCTAACGAATTCTGTTCGTATTTACATAGATTCAAATTGAATTTAAATAATTTAAATTTATTATTTAAATTATTTCAAATAACGTGTTATTTTATTTAATAATTATATGAAGTAATTCTTAATTAAATGTAATATTCGAATTTTCGAAATTAGAAAATTGTGTGCACAAGAATCACACATTAAATAAAGTTTTCTTCTCATGAAAGAACATGTATCAACTTCGATTAACTTTCGAAGCTAAAATTGTATGTATTCATCTTTCCAATTTTATTTCCCTGGCTAACGAATTGTGTTCGTGTTTAGATAGGTGGATTGTTCGAGTTTTGCGTTTCGAGGGATCTGCTCCACCCATGGGACGGGCGTAAAGTTGAAGATTTTGGACGGGGATGCAATGTTTTCACCGTAAGGTTCTCCCGGTGAATTCTCCTCCGGCGATTGATATTCTTCCTCTCTGTCGCGTCGAGACCGACAAATTCTCTGCCTCGAGCAAATAATCACGCGTCCCAGGACCGCGGACGGTCCAATAAATTTCCCGGGCTGCCTTACTTTAGCTCGAACATCCTACTCAACGTATTCGCCGTTCCACGGAAATCGCGAATGAATGATGTCCCGCGCCCCGTTCTGCTCGCAATTTCATCCGAATCTGTGACAAATCTATACGATACGTTCCCTCTCGATACGAAAGGAAAGAAAAATATCGCGGCATTGTGTTTTTACGTAAGACACGCGCGACACCGCGCGTGTTTCTTGTGTGCAACAAACAAATTCCTTTTTTGTTGGATCACGATGTTCTTTGATATGGGACCGTAAAATATATGATAAGACGTCCTTTTTCACTAAGGAAATAAATTTTATTGAATGGTAGAATACGACGATGATTTGTAGTGGCCGACATAAAACTGATAAAGCTTTTGGATACTCGAGTAGATAACAAAATTCTTTTTCTGTTCTTGACAAATTGTGTGTATATATTTGTGTTTACGAATCAAATAGGTGTCATACGTATCTGTGTTTTCAATGTTATTTGTACGACGTTACTTCTTTACCGATCACGAAAATGCAGCTATCTGTATTTTGCATAAGGAATAATTTCAAAGGCAAAAATAATTAAAGCTACGTACCTCGTAATTTTTACTATGAATATCAATCTCTGTCATCGAAATGGCTGTGGCGCAGATGGTGTAAGCGTGAAGTTTGTGTGCTTGAGTTATTACAACTAATATTTTACACGTAACAACAGGCTTGTGTAATCTAGCATCCTCGCAAAATTGAATTAACATCGATGGAGGACAAGTTGAGTGCTTTCGTTGTAAGAATCTTGGTATCACAGACTTGAACATTATTTTTAAAAAATGTCTGACTTAAAACCAACAAAGATGAGTGAAATAAGAGCAATAATTTGTAACTTTATTTCGTGTTAACGAATAAAACAAATACCTGACTTTGGATCACTCTATACACTTTAATTACTTGTTAAAACAAAAAATGATTGCTTCCTATAATACTATACAATTCTCATCCATTAATCATTTAAATTAGTATTTTCGTTTGAATGTTTGATTTATTTTTGTTAAACCCTGTGTAACTTAAGCACTTTGCGCGAATATTTCGTAACCTTTTTAGAAACCTAAGGTACGCCATAACGTATCGAAGAATATAAGAAAGAAGAATATTATTCCATAACGAGAAATTCAGAAGATAAAAGGCGCTTTTTTAATGAGTCGTATCTCAAACTCTAAGTCCCGACGAGTTTCTTAAGAAACACCCTCTTCTTTTGCGTAATTGGCCCACTCGTTTTCAAGATAAATTGGGTTAAAGGTCACAATTGTCGGATAAAGTTTAATAATATTACCAGAATTGCCTTTTGTTCCTTGCGTACTTATACATTCGTTGTATTCTTTCCTATTGTAAGTTCAAAACAGAATTATCAATTTCTCACATCGTCTTATACATCACGATAAAAGGAACAAAATTATTGTACATCGTGGTACAATTTATTTTCAAAACAAAATTCATATAAGACTCATTACTCTAAAACCCTGTTACTAAAATACTCCAAATTTATAGAATGAAAGCTACCATTAATTTTGTTCGAACAAAGAGCCTCGATATCAACCTGAAGACACAAAAAATTAACATTTAATTCGTTAGTACCTAACAAACATGAGATTAGCTTCTTACACGCGTATTTTGCTTCAACTCGTTACCACGTAAAATAAAACCTGCCAGTCGCGTTACACTTTTTCTTCTTTTTTTTTTTTTTTGCACTGTACGCCTACTGAAGAAGTGACACGCAATTAAGAGTCATCCTGTATATTTCATCAAAAGCACGAGTACGATATAGAACCAAGCACGTCTAGTTCCATGTTCAACAATATCGTTGTTTGACAACTTCGCCCTTCAAAGAAATTCCACGCTAACGAGAACAAGCCTTTATTTCCATACGGTTATTTCGAGAAATCACGGCAGAAATAACGAGTGAACAGAGAACGCAAGAAAAGTACGCAATTCCTTTTTGGAAATAACGTTTCGACGGAGAACGATTTTCTCCTTCGTCCTCGACAATCGGACGCGATGGATTTGTAATCTCGAAATACATTTGAATAAACGGAAAACGGTTCGCTCGACGGTTCTTGAAATTCCATAAAATTTCGTGCCCGTGAACGAATATTTTGCGATGTGAATTTAGCGCAACATTTTTACGCCGCTGAGAACATTTCGAACGACTCGAGCGAATACGACACCATTTCGCGTAATAAAAATCTCATTTATTCGAGAAACCCGTTTAATTGCCTATCCGGCGCGAAAATGATTTGTAGATGTTAAAAGTACATTTATTTCTAAATTATTATCTTAGATCGTAATCGCGAAAAATGAAAGGAAGGCAATACTTAAATTTTTAGATTTGCAGTGTTCTAACTGATTTTATCAAATAAACAATTCTTTCGCGTAGATTAGAAATAAATTGTCGTTCAGTAAAAATTTTCAATTCGTCATAAAATAATCGAACGATTGAATACAGAAAAAAAATTTTATGTATAATACTAATTGTGACTATTACTGCACGAAATAGGAAAATAAGTATCTAAATAGAGTTAAGAAATATACGATAAAAATAATAATTGTAAACATTATTAATGACACTTTTTACACATTTATTTGACCATCTACATTAAGCTAGCAATCTGTTATATTTAAATTCTTTTATTACTTTCGTTGCTTATATTTTCATTATGTTTTTATTAAATTTAATATTTTTCATAACTACGTACGAAATCGAAACGTTAAGCACAATGAATTACACTTCAATGTTCCCTGAATTTTCGATGCCCTCGCTATCAGGAAAATACGATTAATCGAATGGAATTTCGATCACTCGATACGAAAGCGCGGAAAGTATGAAATTAAATTCCTTTCTCGCGACGCGTAATCATCGCGCACGAAGATGTAATGATGAAAATTGCAATGGAACGCGAACAATGGCCTTTCAGTGCCGTCATCGCATATCGGACGACAGTTTATTTTCGCTCCAAGTAATAATCATGATTGATGAAACAATGATATTATGATCGATGACAATTTATCGCCCATTCAATACTCTTATCCATCGAAGCAGGCATTATTCTATTATATAATATCGAGCAGCATTTTACACGAACGTTTGAAGGAATAATTCGATTCGAAATCATATTCCAGCATAATATAATACCATTAAAAAATGTAATATTTCGCTTTCATCATTTTTGCTTGGTCATAAAACAATTATCTAAATATATATATATAGTATAATATCTAAATATACAGGATGTTCGGCCACTTCTGGGAAAAATTTTAATGGGGAATTCCAGAAGCCAAAATAAGACGAAAATCAAGAATACCAATTTGTTGATGGAGGCTTCCTTAAAAAGTTATTAACAATTAAATTCAAACATTTCAAATCGTTCTAGAAAAATTATTTTCGGTTGCGGGGGTTAATTACAATCATTTTTGGTGAATAGACATACCCCCGAATTCCTACTCACTTTCTAAAAAAAAATTCGAGAAAGTGTGAAATTTTTCGACGGAAAAAAAAATTTCAAATCGTTCTGGAAAAATTATTTTCCGTTGCGGGAGTCAATTACAATCATTTTTGGTGCATAGACATACACCCGAAATCCTGCGCATTTTCGAGAAAAAAATTCAGTATGGGTGAAACTTTAAACGTTAATAACTTTTTAACGAAGCTTCCATCAATAAATTGGTATTCTTGATTTTCGTCTTATTTTGGCCTCTAGAATCCCCCATTAAAATTTTTCCCAGAGATAGCCGAACACCCTGTATAAACCTGTGTTTCGATTAACGTAGACTCTTTTAAGCATAAACTACTCTAGAAAAAAAATAATTTTAATATACAAACAGTAACATAAAACTTGCAAAAATAAATGGCAACCGCAAGTATTCTATTTTTAACAAAAATAGTCTTCGTGAAAACTACCCTATTCGTCTATAATAAATGGCCTATCAATCTAGAAATATAATCCAGTTTAGATTAAATAATATATTTTCCACTCGTTAAATCGAGAATAAAATTTCTTGTTGCACAAAACGTAACTTGTGCAATCAATTTAAAGTGAAATTTATATTCGAGTCTTTTTCCACCCAAAACATCCTTATTTATTTAGAAACTATAACGAAATTTATATCAGTATATTTGTTTTCCTTTCCTTGACGATATATTTAGTTTACAGTTACCATTTCTGCCCCGAAGGCCGTCAGTGTAAAGTAAAACACATACTTCAAGTTTAAATCGTTCAAACTGTTACGCAAAAGGAATTTCGAACCGAAAGTCTGTCAGTTTGAGAAATAAAGAAATGTGTTTAAAACGAACAGTTTACTGTCGTTCACTGTCAACGGTTTTGTCTCTGATAGAGTTAGAATGGCAGAAGCTCTCTAAGCTCCGGGAGCTTAGCTTGTGCAAGTCTGCTATAGATTATCAATATCCAAGACAACTTGCAAAAGTAACGTCCGAGATCTGGGAATGCACCACGCGTGCCAGGTGCTAAAACGTACGAAGAATCGTGTTGTTGGTCGAACGTTCGTTCGATATGTGCTCGTTACAGTCGATTGCAACGGATAAAACGTCGTTCGAACAAGCCTTCGGTGGATTTCATGCTCCCGTGCGATTTTCAAGTATCCGTTCGGATACAGCGTATCATCTTTTTGGGACGAGTACACACAGTCACACGTGACGGAGTTACTTTGAGAGGCATTCCAGTTAGGAGCACGTGCGCGGGCGTTACGTCGCAAGGATACCAAAGCAAAGATATTTTAGTCGGTATGACACACACCGAGATTCGAACGGACAATGTCGCAAAGTTTGAGAGACGGCTTGACTTTGAGTTGGCAGAGTTCAAACGAGCAGAACAAACCGTGTTGATGAGCGAGACCCACGTTCTTCTCGCGAGAACCGCTCCCAACGATCCCGAATAGATCAGCGATGGAATCTTTCTGCAATGGTCCATGGTGAACTCGATTCTTTTTCTGCACGATACACGCTTTCGTTCGAAAAGATAACGCGTGTGCGTGTGCTATCGTTTGCGCTCTCAGAAATAGATTCAGAATTCTCCGAGTATTAAACATTATCTTGTAATAATGTAATATATAGTGATAAATATTTTGCTTATCTCGAATCACGCCTAAACTTTCCGTTAGATTCCTTAGTGTCTTTTTCTATTTTTGTGTCGTGAAGATACAATGTTTGTGTACAGAGTTAATTTTAGAAACGTTACAAATATTTGTTACAAAAATGTGACGTAGAGAAAAATTGAAGGGGAGATACAAACAAGATATTTTTAACGTTACGAGAACCAAAGTCAATTTGTAAAATTGCAAAACCTATGAAGAGAACAGCTTATCGAATAATGTGGATGATTATGGTACAAAGAAAAACAGGAAAAATATGTAAAAATATGTATCGGTTGTTTAGGACAGAACGGAGGTTTCGTTTTAAATTACTTGATTCAAATATATTAAATGAATTGAAAAAATTCTGGTATGGCGTTGCAAATTTTTGTCTAGTTTATAGATTCACCTCGAACAGAATAATGCTTCCTATCAGTTCGAGGGAGATTATGGAAGAGTTTAGTGTGCTCACTGAGCCATGTGTTCCGATCCATGGTCGGAAAACTCAAATGATATCATCGTTACTCGAATGTTCCATTATCCTTATTGAAACAATCTTCGAAGACCAAAACGTCGAGAAACCTTGGGCTCATTGTGCATGATTCATGACTCTAACGTCACAAACAAGCATGTGCAACACAACATGCAATACAACGACTAAAGCCTGGCTGTAAATCGAAAGCATAATTGTTGTGGACGTTCCATTTCAGACGGTAAAACAAAAAACATAGGTAAACAATTTTCGAGTATTGAAAACTTCAAAATTGGATGTAATTACGTAATTACAATCTATTGAAGAATAATGTTGGAAATTCTATAAATACAATACAAAACTGAAACGGCTAATGCAAAATAAGCGTTATAGTACCTGTATAAAAGAATTCACCCGATAGATTCAGGAATGTCCAGAATCTAGATACGTATATGTTTAAAAAACAATAGACAGCGTCCTAACAACCGCTAGAACGAGGCGTGATTACTAATCAATGTTTGTCGTTATATGTTCTCTGAATATATCTCATAATATCCAATAAATAAAAATTTTAATATCAGTTTTTTAAAATGATTTGTTAGAAATGATCGCACTGTAGCAAAAGCTGTAGCATTCGTTAAAGATCAAGAACCCTTTGCAATTTGGCAACCCCCTTTCTGAAGAGGGTAGTTTACCCCTTGGACATCGACTTAGATGTTAGCCAAGTGAATCAACAAGTAGGAGACTCCCTCTTTAATTTAATGTTTACTAGAAATGTGTGGGAAAGTATGGAGATTTCTGAAAGTGTTCAAATTCTCGAGTGTCGAAGGGTCCCTGAAAATACTTGGAGACTCGCTATAATATTATAAATACGATCGTGGTTTCTGATCTTCGATTTTGGTGGCATTTTTAAAGACCACATTATAAAATTTATTTATTTACTCATTTCTACTTATTCAGTTTATTGATATGAAATTACGAAAGTTGAAAGATGGAGTGGAAACGATGCACCAAAATACTTGTTTCTTGGTAAATTATTTTTTCATAAAACTGCTTCTTTCTAACGTCTAAAGTTACCCATACAATTCAACAACTTCTAACAACTGAATAAATTGTTTCCAGCAGCACGTATTCGTTTTACGCGTAATTTGTACCTTCGTGTAACAATGCATTCGATTCCGATCGACGTTAGCTTGTAATTATTCTACATGGAATAATCATAGACCGACGTTATTATCGATTCGCGGTCCTGTTGCTATCGCAAACTATGACGGATGAACCGAAAGTGGCCATCATAACGGAAGAAACATTCGAACGGCGAGATTAATGGCAAGAAGTGTTACGGATTACGAATGACGAGATTAATGACAATTCCCATTTCTAACCCCAAGACGAACGATGAGATAAATGATGGATCTCGCGTCTAGATAACAATCCTTAAACTGTTTCGTCGGGTTTCCATTTTCTTCTCGCTCGCGATTACCCGGGCAATTTGAATTTCAATAACAGACTGGCCGGGCCAAGATAGATCCACGCGATCGTGACGAAGGGAACCTTAATCGCTAACAAACGGCGGTCGTGGCGATAATTTTTTACGTTCCCGTTGAATGTTTCATATCGACGGAACTCCGCGAAACGCGAAACGTTCAAAGTTTACTAAAGACAGCTACGATGCTTTTTCGAAAATGTACGAGGAATCGGATCGATTTGGAGTCTGCAAAGAACATGTCGATGCAACTGGAACCCGAGAAATCGACTGGTGTTCGTATGCATTATGCAATACAGTGCAAAGGACGCTCGCAGCAGCTAACGTGGGCGCATTGAGATTCCAGCTGCGTGGATTTATTCCTGATCGTCGTAACTTAATTAACATTAACGACGAGACGACAAGCTACGCTTTTCTCGTCGATCCCGACCGGTAGAAAATTAAAACGCGGCACTGACCGAACAAGAAACCTTTGCCGGTTCTAACGTAAATGGAAACGTTTCCTCGTTAACCATCTGAGTGCGTCTCTTGTACGTTCGAACTATCTACTACCGCAAAACACGCTATAGTCTAGAGCAGCGGTTCTTAACCTTTCACCAGGGACCCCTTTAAATAACTTTTTGTTGTCACGGTCCTTCGAAACTTAACTCAAGATTAAACTAAACGAAATGATCTTGAAGAATTTTAATTTTTAATTTCTTACTTTTAAATCCTATCCCACATTTAAAGCGTAATTTAAATCATATGATATAAATAAGGAAAGTTATACAGGATGTTTGGCCACCCTTGGGAAAAATTTTAATGAGAGATTCTGGAGACCAAAATAAGACAAAAATCAAGAATACCAATTTGTTGATTGAGGCTTCGTTAAGAAGTTATTAACAAAATTATTAATAAAATTTGTCCATCTACTCGAATTTTTTTCTCGAAAGTGCGTAGGATTTCGAGGGTATATCTATTCACCAAAACTGATTGTAATTGATCCCCGCAACCGAAAATAATTTTTTCTGAATGATTTGAAACTTTTCAATTTTCGATTTTCGATTTTCCTTAAAAATTCGTTTTTTAGTCATTTTGTTTGACGTCCTACAGAAATGTTGTCTAATACTTTTTTATAGGTATCCATGGCCCCTACTTCAATACTAAATTTCAATGAAATTCATTGACTATTGTAGGAGTTATGGTCGTTTGAAGATTGGACCATTTTTATGAGGTTTTTCGTACTTTGCGCATTTAAGGAACAACTTTTCGAATAATTTTGGAATTTCTACATATTCGTCGCCAACATACGCGTCGATTGCATTTTGAAACATTAAAATCCTTCAATCCGTTCAGAAATTATGACATTTTAAACATTTGCATGAAATTTCGAAGAAGCATTTCTGGTCAAAAATGATATTTTCAGTAAAGAATTTTTTTCTCGAAAGTGCGTAGGATTTCGAGGGTATGTCTATTCACCAAGAATGATTGTAACTGATCCCTGCAACCAAAAATAATTTTTTTAGAACGATTTGAAATTTTTTAATAACTTCTTGACGATGCCTCAATCAACAAATTGATATTCTTGATTTTCGTCTTATTTTGGCCTCTATAATCTCATTAAAATTTTCCCCAAGGGTAGCCGAACATGTATACACAAGATCAGACTAAATAAAATTGTCTTCATGAATTTGAATTATTAATTTTTTTACTTTTAAATCCTATTTCAAATCTAAAGCGTAATTTGAATCATACGATATGAACAAAGAGAATTGCAAACATTTAAAAGTTATTTCTACATGTGAAGAGTAACATTAAGTACATTTCCATTGACACGGTTCAAACGAATTTTTATTTGTAACAAAGACTCCAATTACTGATCCTTTTCAAGAAACTATCATTTCGTGGGCCATAGGTTGAGAAACGCTGCTCTAAAGCGTAGAAATGCAATGATGCATATTTCAATGCTGACCTATAGAACCACCTATAGAACTAACTATAGTAACTATTGTTTCAGTTACCATGAAATAAGAACAAGTTACTGTTTTACTATCATGGAGATCGATTCCCCGCAAACGGAACAAGAATTCTTCGTAAAGGTGAACGTTAGTACTTTTCGATGTATATGTAACAGTGATTCACAGATTTTATTCGAGTAGAACCGATGACTGTATAGTATTAATTACTCTGTTAGGATAACGAAGGTCTAATGACTATTGGACAACAGTACTGAAAGTGTCACGATGATTTACTCTTAAAAACAAGATCTATTGATCTTGCAAATGATACCTATAATCCGTTTAGAACTTCCACTATACCAATCTGTTAGTGTCTACTATTACTATAGTGTAAGTTGGTAAATTAGTATTATAATAGTAGAAGAAATGTAACATGTTTCGAATGCTATTAGTAATCTGGAATATTACAAAGCATAGTGATGCTTTTCTGCTACGTGAGTTACAGTGAAAACAAAGGAGAAAAATGGGTGCAGTGTTTTGTGTGTGAAATGAGAATACATTATGAATGTGTTGATTATGACTCTGGAAGTTGCACCCTGTGACTGTAACCACTATAAATAAACGTTAAGACTTGGAATTTAGATGATTGTTCCATTGCTGATTGGACCATAAGGGAAAATAATTTTATTGTTTCTCCATTTTATTGAGCGAAGATTATTTGGAAGTTTCAGATACTTTGTATATTTAATTATTATCGAGAGTTTAGAATATAAAAGTTTATAGATTTCTGTGTGATACATACAATTTTGTTTCCATCCATTGACATAATTTTTTACTCGTCCTAAACAAACTAGTATTCCATATATGCTGCACTTCCTCTATTGTTGCATCAAATTCACTACTACAACAGTAGTATTTATTACTATCTACTATTATTATAGTATGTGTTAGTACATTAGTTATAAATACACTACTTTCTGACTATTATTACTCAATTTTAGTATATAGTAGTAAGATAAAATATTATAATATTACTAGTACCATCTAGGAGCACATCCCCCTCTTATAGTAACTTGCTATACATTACTGTAGTAGCACACCACACATCATTACATCAGGATATTATAGCAATGCAACACAATATTCTAGTATACACGACATACTATAGTACCATATTACTACTACATCCAACTATATTGCACTATAATACTATGTTTCCGGGAAGATATACTTTACACAACGCTATAGTTATTAGAGAACTATGTACAAAACTATAGTACATAGTACTCTATTAAAAAATCTACATTATGTATAGAACTATAACAGCAGACTATTGGAAACGTACTAACAAGGAAACATACGAATCTATCGCCTATTTTAATGAGGTTTGACACACTGGCAGAATAACCAAACATATTTTTTTTATTTACCTATTCAAAATGGGGACAATACAACATACTTATTCGAATATCTCACTAACTATTAAAAATATAGAAAAGGTGTAAATAGATGGACTGTATATATTTTTATGACAAATTTGACTATACAGGCAGATTGATAAAAAATTTATTTGTATAAATTATATACCAACAAATTGCATACTTTTCACAGCACTATTACACTATAGTAATATGCTGCTGAACAAATAAACTTTGTATAGCACTATAATATGTTACTAAAGAACTATAAAATGTACAATAATACTGCACTGTATTCTATTATAACGATAATACCGTATAGTCGTATAATATTTTACTGCAACAATAATATTCTAATCCCTTGTTTACCAAGCTACTATAGTAATAATAACGATAAATGTGGTAATAATAATAACAACAACTATGCCGGTGAAAATCTGTGAATCGTTCTATAGTAAAAACGTGAATACATCAATTTTACACCTCTTCGACACTGTTTTCAATATCAAGCAAAAACTCTCTTGAATGAAGAATAAGATGCTGTCATGGGAGTGACATTGGTAAAGAAAAAGGAAAAAAGAAGAGGTTCAATGTCCTGATCAAGGTACACCGACACACATCGTGTGAAAAATGATTGGTATACATATACATATGTAACACATTGCGCCTACTGTTACATAATCTGTGGCATGTGTTCTCAGCAGCATGCAGTGCTAGCAACCGTGGAACGAAGGTCGCGAAGTAGTTGACGTGACAATGACCTTTCCTGGTTTGCTGTGTTTAACTTTTACCGTACAATGATTCCGCGGATTGTTCGGAATGATAACGTAACCATTCACGCGACGGTGACGCGCGTGCAAAGAATCGTTCGAAACGAAGTCTAGGAAAGAAACGTTACGAATGATATTCGCTTAATTTCTGGTATTTAACATTTAATAGGACTTGCATATAATATTGGACACATTGTTTGGCAATTAAAAAACATTTCCTTTCTTTTTAATCGAACTCACATGGACTGCGTATATTATAAAGGTATTACACTAGTATTTCATGTTTATGACTGAACATAATTTATTCCAGTACTGCTCATTAACAATTCTATTACATCCTGATTCACTTATGAGATAGAAATGTAATTTGAATAATTTCCATTACTAATGACGTTTCTCTTTTAATTATCGCAATATACACGTTTTACTTATAAGAAACTCCATTAGAAAACACAAAGCTACATACTGTATCAGAGTAACGTACAATTTATCATGAAAAACATGTGTGCGCATTCCGAGCGATAGAAGAAATGTTTTCGAGTACAACGACACATCGTATCACGTAAAAAACATTCAATTAGATATTTATTAAGAAACAAAGAGAAAGAAAAACATTTCATAGCGACATCGACAGGTAAATATCGGTATGGTTTTTCGTACCTTCGAAACCCTCGCCGGATACATTCGATAACTTTACCGGAATGTCTAGGGATCGATTTTAGCACGAAAACGACGCAGCAAACAAACGGTTTGATAAGAACATTGGAGCCGCCGGTCGAAGACACCCGACTCGAAAGCGCCGTACGAGCACGATGCTCCGATTATCTGGTCTGTTTCTACCAATAATTCATGGGTCACGGGTATAAAGACGAAACTGCCCCTCGAGATAATCGCATGCGGCGAGTATCGCGACAACGCCTCGTCTCGCGCTGATAACGCGATGGAAATTATCGACCCCGGTTCACCGACGGGAGTTTGTTTTGAACGTGCATCCTCGCGCACAGCCGTCGCCAATAACGACGATGGAACGGGTCTCCTTAACGGACGACGGTGGCGACGGCGTCGTCGACGAATCCGAATCGTCGATGATGCGACGGGCACACGTACGAGATAACAGGTTGCTGCCGAAACACAGGCCACGTATCGGAAGCTAGCGTGCGTTTCGTATTATACACGACACGACGACACCGCGACACGAGACAATCTCCTTCGAGAGCGCGCGCATCGCCCATTGTTTCGACGCGGCGGCGGTGATACGGGTAAAAGCGACCGGATAAATGGCGACTTTCCCCCCTCCGCTGTCGCGGCCGCCTCACGGGTTGTAAATCTCTCACGCGACACGCCGAAACGCACGCGTTCGCCGTACCGCGTTCAACGTACTTTCGCGTTGCGAGAAAAAAAAATATAACACCGCGCGGACGGAAACTGGACGAACGCCCAGCGTTCAACCGGAAATTAATGCACCGTCGACCGGATCTAACGTGTAAACTACTCACCCTGTGGCCAGATTCCTCGAGTCGCTGCCTCTTGGAGTGTGGTCCGTCTCCGTTGAACGCCATCCTGGGGCTCGGCACCGGGCAATTACTTTTTAAAGCGGGACACTCGGTGCTACGACGACACGTTCGTGTGTATACCGCGCGGCTCTCTACCGTGTCGACGATCTCGTGCGCGGGCGGGGGAGGGGGGGAGGAAGGAGAAAATAATCGGTAGGACACGACGCGAACGCGACGAGAACAGACAAACGCGCGAGAGCGGCTTAAGGGAAACTGGATCTCGGTGTTGCTGGAGAGGAACGTCTCTGCCTCTAGCGAAGTAGCCGGCCACTGCAGCGCTATCTATCGACGCCGCGACTCGAATACCGACGAATCCTTAGGGCGGAATCGAGCGCACGCGCCTCCACGATTCGATCCGTGTTCTGATTGGTTCGTCGCCCACTCTTTCATGTAATCCGCCCAATCACGGGACCAACATTAAATTTATACATACAAATGTCACATTAGCCTAGATATAAAATGTATAGCGGCATTTTGTTGTTGTATTTGATATTCATTGCGATCGTGTAAAGGAAAGGAAATTAAAATGCATTATTCGTCACAATTGTAATTAAATAGTATCGTCCAATCAAAGACACATTGCAATCTGGGGCGACTTTGATTCGTGGACGCGGGAACTGTAATTACGAGAGTGTCTTCCATAGTAGTGTTTCGGTTCAAATTCAACGACGATTGGAGTGTATCGAAAACTAATTTAAATCGGTAAATCGGTTAATTACTTTTCTTAGATATTAACACTAAGTTCCGAGGCGATAATCGGCTGTCGAACACTGGTTTTAAAGTTGGTGATAAATTTTTTTCGGATAGATATAAAAATCTATCGAACAGCACGATCGTTTCCACCAATGGTGCCAACATCATTCGCAGTGATCCGAATATTATAACTTGTTGCCAGCGATTCAAATAGCCTTTAATTTCTCGATTATGAATATCGGAATCATCAGGGTGCACATGCATGTTAAAATGTGACGTTGCTGTAATGCAGTACCTAGAAATTCAAGGTATGTTTATACATAATTCTTATATTTGTTAGTCAAACATTTAAATTTTAGATGCAAAATATAAAACACTCAACTGTTGAAATGTCATTCCTTTTGTTACTTTGACATTTCTTAATTGACTATGTTGTAATTTTTTACTTTTTTTTACTAAAATAGTTTCTAGAGCTGCTCTGTATGTATGCACCTAAAAACAATTAATTTAACAACACATCTATATATATGTACTTCCATTGATTAAATTTACCTATTACTTAACTATTAAATCTTCATAATTTCCAGTCTTTAGTTTGTCACAGTATTTTTCAATAGCATGACATGCTACCTCTAACGACGTGTAACTTAATGTATGATTTTTACATAATAACAAGAACTTGCTAAGTGGATAACCCTTTAATCCATTTACTTCTGATCTAGAAATCGATCACATTATAAAAGATAATAAAGTTAATAGGGATTGATTTTATATTGATGGTACAAACTTTAGAGTTAACTTCATATAACAACACCCAACAATACAAATAAATTTGGCTTCACTCCTAGAAGAATAAAGTTCTAACAATAATGGTGCTAAGTCTCCGCAAGGATGAAGTCCTACAAGACCAAATTTAGTTTCTGTCTCGTTTAATTTAAAACTATTTTGAAACAAGTCTTGTAAATGACTAATTAATTCTGATTTATCCAAGTTGGATGATTCCAATTTTGCAGTAAAATGCTCTGGAGTTTTCTCAGAAAAATCAGGTATATATTTTTTAATAGATGCCAATAGTTCCTGATCCCACTTCCTGTGATAAACACAAGATTAAATGTCAACTATAATATTTCTCCTATATTGCAGCAACTTTACCTAGCTTGTTGTAACAATATACAATCCTGTTCGATACAGGTAACACATAATCCATATTGAAATGCTAAAGTACGAGCTAAATGACCCATTCCAGCTCCAATATCAACAATGCATTTAGAATTAGATTCATAGGCACAGTCAGCGCATACCTATAAATATTTACAATGTAGTAAAATGTAAATATCTATACTAGCAAAAAATAATGCATTACTTGGGCTATTTCTTGGATCTCATATCGTTTTTTCTTTTTTATATGTTTAGAGAATAAATTATTGAATTTATCATCTTGCGAATATAAATCGTCAAATAATTTTTTTGTCTCTCTTTCAAATTTTTTATCATCCTTATCAATATTTATTTTTGGTTTATTAAATTCGCAAGATATAAAATTTGCTGGGTCCTCGTGATTTCTGTTGATTTGTAACATGTTAGTCACTTGACGAAGTGCAAGTAACGACATAGGCCACACACGTGTACTGCAATATAATTAAAAAATCGTACAATATACTAAAAGTGAATTTAAATAGCATAGTACCTGTACTCACCACAAGATGTCTCCCGACATCCATTTACCAAATTCATGAGGAGGTGTATCTTGTAAGGTCAACTTCCAACTGTCCGGTAATTTATCCCATAATTTTTCTTCGAAAAAGTCCTACGATAAAAAGTACAACCTCTTCAGGTAATCCAAAACACTATCCGATAAGAGCAACGACACAAATTACGTGCTTAAAACTCATATGTATGTCTGTATGTGTATCAAATTAATCCAAAAAGTAGTTGCAAGATTTATTTTCTATTACGTACCACCACATAAGAATTTAATAGCCAACCGTATATATCTAAAACGCTAAATATTTGGTCAATCGTTACACGAATTCTTCTACAAGCTTTACATCTGCATCGAGTGTCTTCAGGTGCGGCCATCGTTGCAACGAAATGGCGGAAGTTTGATTGATCCGTCCACGTGGTTTCAATTCTGTTATGAATTTGCAAAGCATACATGTTATTTATTACCAGCACTTGTGGTTTATATATAATTATATCCTCGATAATAATTTTCTTCTCCCTAATTTTGTTCTTTTTTTGCATAACATTTCATGATTTATAATTTATTTAATTCATTAAACTGTATAAGCATAAATCAATATGACTATTTTAAGACACGAACGAATAAATCAAGTTTAATACTGTTATTTCTCGAACATATGAGTGTTTACAGCGCTGTAAAGGCATTTAATATGCGTGTAATTTTAGTTCGTACGCAATTTGACGCGCCATCGTTCATGCCGAGCATTTGATATCAATCAAGTACTCGGTGTAGATTATCCGTTAAACATTTTTTCTAGAACCATTCTCCAAGACTATCAGACTGCGCAAGATTTAAAAAGCTACTCTCTACGACAAGAAATAGAAAGTGCAGCAAGCATAACGTCGATTAAAGATACTTTTTGTTTAACACCGCGTGTACTGTCTAATTATATAACGCAGTTATGTGCATATGTCAATATACTAAAGTATGCTTTAAAGGAAAGTTAACGAGGAAGCTTACATTACTGCACAGCAGCCGAATAACGCATTTCGATTTTTGAATACAATTTTTAGTAGAAAATTTCATGAAGACCGAATAAGTAATAAACAGTCGAGCCTATCGAAAGATATCTCCTCGTAAAGTGTCTCGAATTCTAATCAGCGAAGGTCGTATGAAACGAAAACCTTATTCGGCACAAAAGATAAGGGAAATCAGAACCGTCTACTTATTTATTAATTAAAAAGATCGAGTGCTATTCTTGCCGTGTCCCACTTTACGGCACTTTCACTCTTCAACAGTTACGTTATTGCTCATGAGCGCACTGCTCTCGGAGAACTATATACCTACAAACTGTACGGTTGTAGAAGGAGAACTGTATCATCTGCCTCTCTATGTTTTGGACTTTCATGAGAACTGGGCGACAGAAATTCGTGCAATCCGCTCTTAAGTGTTGTTTCGCAAACTGCTGTTGCAATTATTGCTAAACGCTATAATAAAACTACCATCCTACACCTATTGCACTTATCCATCCTTGGTGCACACGAGCACCGCCATTAACTTTGAATTATCCCGCTTCTAAACAGTTTATGGACTTTGCGAAACGAACTATCGTATGATTTTAACATACAATACGAAATAGAAGCACAGACTAAAATTTTCGTATCGATGATAGAGTAGAATCGAAGTTTCCAGGAAACTGATTTACTCGAAGATGTCGTATAATTCGAAACCATTGAACACTTGACCAGATTCTCTTTGCTCACGATGTTCGAATCCCTCGGTGATTATTTGGACCTCTTACGCCAACGTAAGTGAAAGTTTCAAAGTAGGACGAGCGTCGTCAAATCCTGACAGAGCACGGGTATTCGCCAAATGCTCGTCTCCGTTGGTCACCGTGGACCATCGAATTTCATAAATGTCAATGTACTTCTTACGTCTAATTACAAAACCGACGAGTGGACTTTCGAACGCAAAGTGAAAATGATCGTCGCGATTTCTTCGCGCAGGCCGGAGGATAAAGTTCAAAAGTGAGTCTCGGAAAGGACCGAGATGACCGTAGAGAATCGTTGAAACGGATCTACCTCGCTGCTTGATGGATCGGTACAGAACGCGTGTTGCGTAACTATGAGAACTTTACATCGCGAGAGCTTTTGCAATCAAAGGTTTTACCAGGTCATCCTCATTTAACTGGTATTCTAGATGCCTGCCTTTCACATCAACTGAACACAAGTTACGGAAAAAGAGTGCACGCGATCTCTTTAGGTCGGTCGAGCTTGATGGAAAATACTTGGATCGTATCGTCACGGAGAAAAGAAAATGCGGCGCATCTTTTAACAGATTAAAGCTAAAAGAAATATTTCTATAAGTAAATACAAAGAGATAGTGTTAAAATAAACGTGTTAAGTTTAAGGAAGATAATTAAAATGGTGGATCGAAAGGTAAGGTCATCTTCGTACGTTATTTTTCAAATTAAACACTAAAACTTTCGATATAGGTATATTTGAAATAGTTAAATGCACGATGGTTATCCTTTTTAAATATTTAAAAAGTGAAACGAGTAAACGTTGCGCTTTTTAAACCGACTACAAAAGAAGAAGTCTGTTAGGGAAGTCGTTAAATAGAAATATGAAAGAAAGTAGAATTTGTTGTACTTAATATGAAGCCAACAACTACCATCGAGTTATAGGTGTCAACCAACAAGCAACAAAAGTGATCGGAGGGATTTCCTTATCGTCGAGGAAGAAAGGTCATTAGACAGACACCGGAAACGATTCGTTCGCAAGAAATCATTCGCTCGGAACCGCTGTGAGGCTTCAGCGAAAGTAATGATAAGTGCATGCGCCCGAACGTGCGCTTGTGTTGTAAGTTTGCAGCGATAGTCTTTCACCGAATAATTCGGTGTGCACCATTCCAAAGGCGGGCACGGCCTTCTCCTAGAGGGAAGGTGGGTTTCGGTTTCGATAGGCCTTGGATAGGTCACCCGGAGAAGCGACGCTCGGTTAATATAATCATCTTCCTTTCCTTTCAATCGGGAGTCGGATTTAAAGAAAGTCCGCAACGACTCTGCCCGTTTCCCCTTCCCGCTCGTGCCTCTCTTCGTGCACGAACATTTTTTCTTTTTTCGTCTCGAACAACCGCGTCTCTGTATGTCCTGCACGCCACGGCTTTAACGCCGCTTCACACTAGCCACACAAAGTGTACGTAGCCACCAGCCAGAGAAAGGTGCCCCACCGTATTCGATATTAGAGAGGAGCTTCTTGAAGAGCACAGTGGTGGTGGCATCAGGTAGGGAGAAACGGGCCTCTGGGCCCAATCTGTCCTCAGTTCCCATTCGAAGCTCTATTCAATATCATTCAGTACATCCCCGGTCCTCTGGATATCATGTTGCCTATCGTGAATTAGCCGTGCCCGATCAACCGTACACGTGAAGTCAGTGTAGTGTGACTTTAACGATCGCAAAAAGGGCCCATCGAGTGACCGACACGGACACGCCATGCGCTTCCTTCAACTGGTAATTATAAATGAAGCTTGGTGTCGTTCCAAAGCCATCCCGGCGACCGGTGAAACTCTCGGCAGTGTCGCGTTAACTGAATAGATAGTTCATTTAAGAGAACGTGCCCGCTTGTACTTTCATCGTAATAAGCGCGTCTCGTTTCATAGTTACGGGAAACGTTCGACGCGGTTCTATCATTTGTAATCAGTCAGCGTATCGCCGTCGGCTACTTAGCAAGGGAAAGTATGTATATCGAATTAGCGACGCGTTTATGTATGTTTAACAAATCGTTCCTAATCATATCATCTTCTTCGTATCGTTCCACAAATTTCGAAAAGTCTTATCCATCTGGTACAATTACAAAATCGTACATTTAACTTCCGCGAAATTTAATATTGGAACCGCGTAAACGAACTTCATTGCGACCGCGTTCGTCCGCGTCCAGTTTTCTTTTTCTTCAAAGAATATTAAGAAGTTTCCGCTTTAGGAGAGTCACCGAATTCTCAAGGTGAAACGCGCAACGTCGTGAATCTAAAACCTAAATTTTCTCTCTTTCTTTCTCCATTGCCATGTGAAGCAAACGACAAGAATTTCTGTTCTATTCGTGCAATTTACACGCGTGAAACATTCTATATCCGATACGTGCTGTAACTCGGCCCCGCCATATCGGGAACACGATCGCGACTGGGAATCGCTTATCAGGGTAGCAGTAACTGTCCATTCGGCGACGCTAGAATACCAATCGATTTGGCCTCTTAAGGCCTTACAGGATATTTCTTCTCATTATTAATCGGGTCACTCGGTTAGACACGCGCCACCGATCTTTCTATAAATGCTTGTTACGTGTTTGTACGCCGAAATCATTCGTTAATTTGTCACCGTTCGAAGCTTCGATACAGTTTCGCCGTTTCAGATCGTCGTAGCGGCAGCGACCTTCGTCGTTGCGACCGTTGCCAAAGATGAGTCCTCGAAAAGCCGCGATAAGAGACAACAGGTTGCGTTTTATCCGAGAAGAGGAGCCAGACCGCCACCTTACGCGGTTCAGATGGAACCCATTGTTCAGTATTCCCAGAGAGATCCGCTTTACAATCCTCTGGCTAGCTCCAAGAGCGACGATTTCTACGAAGAGGGTCCCTTAAATTATTATCCCACCGAACCGGAGCCGATCATCGAAATTATCATCAAAGAATCCAACGAATCTCTGCCAACGCCGGTACCACCCCCTCCGCCACCGCCGCCAAGGCCTACGAAAGAACCTATACAAGTGTTTTATGTGAAATACGAAAAGAAGAAGGGCTACGGGGATAAACCTCGCGTGGTCTACGATCCGCCCGTACCTGCGTTGACACCTGTTGAAGAACACGAAGAAATCAAGCCAGATAAAGCGGCGCCTTACCCAGAGGAACCTGTTCACACGGCGACACCAGCACCGTCGGAACCTTCAACGACTTTGAGAGCGATCATCCGACCTGACAGTGAAGTGTACCATTCTGGCTCTAGCGGGATTCGCGTTACTTTTGGCACGGACCAAGTGCCACCAAACAACCACAATAAGCGTAGCGACGTGGAGGTATTACCAACTCAACACTCCAAACCAGCTTCCTCTGCTCCGGGTTCCCCTAAAAGGCAACATGGCCCGTACCAACCGATTCAGCCCGTGCATCAAAGAGTACCCTCGGCGTTTCCCCAACAAAGGATCGCAAACTCGTTTCAGCAGCAACAGACGCTGCATCAACCACTTCAGCAGCAACCGCCTCTAAATTTCTTGCAACAACAATCGCCGTTTTCCCCTTTACCGCCACAGGCAAGAAACCCGTTACCAAGACCCCAACGGTTGCCTATAACGATCCAAGGTTTGCCGGAAGTGCAACAACGCGCGCCGTTCAATAACTTCGCCCCGCCACATCGTGTCAGCATCAATCACCCGCAACAACCAGGATTCCCTCCGACGCTTTCGGTTTCTCATCAAAATGTACAGATACAAAATCAACCAGTGTCGATCAATCAAGCCAGTCACTTTAACGTGGATCAGCAGCAACCTTTGCCTGTACATAAACAGCAGGAGTTGGAGAAACAGAGGTATCACGAGCAACGTCGTCAACAAGAACTGCTGAAACACCGTGAACATCAAAGGCAGCACGAGCAACAAAGGCTTCAGGAGCATCAGAGGTTTTTAGAGCAGCAAAGACAAACAGAACAGCAGAGACAGGTCGACCAGCATAGACAGATAGAACAGCAAAGACAAACAGAGCAACAGAGACAGGTCGACCAACATAGACAGATAGAGCAGCAAAGATTATTGGAACAGCAGCGACAACACGAACAACAGAGACAACAAGATCATCAAAGACTGCAAGAACAACAGAGGATACAAGAGCAACATAGATTACAGGAACAACAAAGGTTACAGGAGCAACAAAGACTCCAGGACCAGCAGAGGTTACAAGAAGATCGCAGGAGGAAACAAGAACAGGAACAAAAACTCTTGCAGGAACAGCAATATCGTTCGCAGTTGAAATACAATCAAGCCCCGCTGCAAAGTATACCACAAATACCTATTCAGTCTCAAGTTCAAAAACCTGAGGGAGAAATTTTTAAAGCTGTTCCAAAATTAGAGCAGCACTACGCGATTCGAGAAAATCCACTGCATCCTGGTCCTTTCCCGCCTAATCCCCTGATCCAACCAACAGGATTCCCTGAAACTTCACAGAATCAATACGTTTCCTCTCAGCCGTCGAGTCCGCTGCCAGAAAGTCAGCCACTTATAAGAAATCCATCGAGTCAATTTCTAAACGATCAGCCACAACACCAGAGCCCGAAACAGCAAGTTTTCCAAAGTCAACAGCAAGGATTTTTCTCGCAAAATCTGCAGATTTCCCAACAGCAACAGCAACAGCAGCAGCAACAACAGCAGCAGCAGCAGCAGCAGCAACAACAACAATCACGGTTCCCATCGTCGTCTCAGCGATCGTCGATTTGGGGACGTCCATCCTTCTTCGGGAGCAGCACGAGTTCCTCTCAAAAGATTTACGCCACTCCAGTCACCAACACGGAAGATTTCAATGCAATATCCACCAATAGACCGTTTATATCGAGCACAACGACGACCACCACAACGACGACGACAACCACCGAGGCTCCAACTACTTTGTCACCAAAGAGCGAGGAAAAAATCAAGGAGAACATCGCTAACTTGCCGGATGAGGTTCCGGACGACATAAGGGAGCAACTGTTGAGTTCCGGGATTTTGGGCAACGCCGACATACAAATACTGGATTACGACAAGGTCGGCGACATACCGATCGAGAAACTACCGCCCGAAGCCCTGGCGAATTTCTACGGCGCCGGAGGCGGTTCCGCGGTGGCTGCCAGCGAACCGGTACCGTCGATCGTCAAGAAACCCAAAACGGCAGATAGCGCGTCTTCCGCGACCTCCTCTTCTTCCACTTCTTTAACTGTTTTGGCGAAGAAGGCGGCTGCTGGCAGCTCGACTAAGTTCGAGCAAGCCACCTTGCGTCCGGGAGGCGTGGAGATGAAAGTAGTACGCTTCGATCCGAATACGGAGCAAGGCCAGGCGCTGGCTGATCAGCACATACGCGATGATGCTACCAGGCTGAATCCCGTAACCGTGGGAGCGAGAGACGAGGCTCAATACAATCGTTATTTGCCGCTCAAAGTCAGTGGTGCTTCCTTCCCTATTCCGGATGCGTCTCAACTCGTCGGTCGGAAGATCTCCAGCGTGGTAGTGCTGGCACCAGTCGACTATAACTTTCATGAGGAGAAGGAGATAGAGTCGAGGCAGGGCAGGCGGGTCAGCGATGTGCAGGCGGTCAAGTTTCTCGCCGGTGATACTCTGAAGCAGTTGGTGAAAAAGCCAACTGCGGAAAACTACAAGAAGTGGTTAGAACAAGAGAGCCGCACAGAGCCGCAGAAGCAGTCGGTGGTACTTCTGGTAACCATGTAAGTGGTAGCCGCGGCACTCGATGCCATAACTAATCACGCTTACCTACTCGTTTACCTTCGTTAACTCGTTCACTTGGTTTAAATGGTATGTGCAATTATTCTTTAACGAGCCATATTCTCTACCATCACGATATCCCCTGAATGCTTCGAATCGCTTCCGCATGCGCCTCTTTACAAGTAACGATTGAAACCGTCGAGCTTCACTTTCTTCGACGTTAAAACAATGTTCTCTTGGTGTTACAGGCCGAAAGACGCGGACCAAGGTGAAAAAGAGATCTTCATGTACGATGTAGTCTCACGATCCGTGAGTAAGTTGTCTGGAGATTTGTCTACGGCCTTCGTGGATGCTGCTGAAAGTAATTCCGATAGTAATTTCGACGACTCGAATTCCCCATCGCACTAAGTTGTACCGCACGAACGAACATTATGACATAAAATAGCAAGAAGTTACTTACTAAAAATAAAAAAAAAAACACATGTTTAGCGTGCCAAACCTGGATATAATGAATGAAACGTTGTCATCTCACATGTTATCTAACGATTACAACGAACGCGAAACAAAGTTTAAGAGAGGTAAAGGACATAAAATTATAAGTACCCCTTGTAGATATTTTAATTATGTATTATTATGTATATACTGATTTTCTACAATTTTTTTTATACAAAATAAACACAATCCTTTTGTACGTCTAAATTGTTCGCTTTGTTATCCTACAACAAATATTCTGAAAACTTACATTTACATACAAACGGAAGTTTCTACTCCAGTTACTTGTTTAAACGAACTTTGTTTTCATTTCAATTTAGTGCAACTACAGTTACGAAGTTGCTATAACTTAATTGAACGATCGCTTGAAACTTTAATCGAATCAAGGAAGTTCAATTTACATGCATCGTCGTTAATAAAATCGGATCTAGTTATTTCAGGCGTTTTTAAATATAATCCAGTTAATTGTAGGTAAATTAGAAAACCTTAACCATGAATTTACAAAAATTATTAAGATACATATTATGGTCGTCCACAGCTAATCATCCATTTGCATTCATACTTAATTATACAGTTGCACACATACCTCTTGTGATAGTGTGGTACAAATGGCGGCGACTGATATTTTGTACGATGCGTATAAGTGAAGTGGCTAGTATTTTAACGAAAAGTTTAGATATAACAAAACGTGATATCAACTAGAAAATGTAAGCATTGTATGCATAATTTGGTATGTTCGTTATTAACATACTTTCGTAACTTTGCACAAATGTGTTTGTAACAAGATATTTTATTACCAGTATAGGTTATCTTACGTTAACATCATTTTGCACAAGAATGTTAAAACCATGATTGTGCATACTTTGTGAGGAATTTGATCAATGCCAATATAAAAATGTCCAGTAGTAGTTCCGAAAGTAGCGACGACAACCGTCATGAAAAATCACGGAAAAGACATAAACACCGACGCGACGAGAGTCCTAACCAAGACAGACGATTGAACAGAAAGGAATCGAGCAGCAAGAGTAAAAATTATAGAGATGGCAGAGAAGGTAGGGACGTTCACAAATTTAGCAGAGAAGTAAGAAGAGAAAATAATGATATGCATCGTGATAGATCACAACGTGAACGGGATAGAGAATATAGGGATAGTCGACACGATCATCCAAGGAGAGATGATGACAAACAAAATGGTAAAAGACGGTATGAAAGGTCTCCTATGAGAAGAGAAGAACCTCGTTCGAGGCACAGAGAATATGAAGACAGGAATAGGAAGCATAGAGATACGGCTGAATATAAGAAGCACGATGAAACAAATAAAGAAAGAAAAAGTAATTTCGAGGAAATAAAAATGAAAAGGGAACTTTCGCCAGAATGGGGTAAACCCAATTTAAAAACAGAAGCTAAACCAAAGCCTCAAGAAAAGGATAAACCAAATTTTGAATTATCCGGTAAACTCACCGAAGACACTAACACAGTAAATGGTGTAGTTATTAAATATTCTGAACCAGCAGATTCAAGGAAACCTAAACGTAGGTGGCGATTATATCCTTTCAAGGGAGAAAAGGCATTACCTACGTTATATGTTCATAGACAATCAGCATATTTAATGGGCAGAGATCGCAAAATTGCTGATATACCTTTAGATCATCCGTCATGTTCCAAGCAACATGCTGTTTTACAATATCGTTTAGTATCTTTTCAAAGAGAAGGTGGTGGCGAAGGTAGAAGAATTCGCCCATATCTTATAGATTTAGAATCTGCAAATGGTACATTTGTAAATAATGTAAAGTTAGAACCAAGAAGATATCATGAATTACTAGAACGAGATGTATTACGTTTTGGATTCAGCTCTAGAGAATACGTTCTATTACATGAACATAGCAAAGACGATTCTTTGGACGATGATGTTCCCCTTAGTACCGCTACTACAACTGCTATTACTACTACTACCGCTACTACTATTACTACTACTGCAGTATAGGTATGAGAAATTATAATTTCAATTCTTAAAAATATTTTTTTTTTTTAAATATTTAAATAAATTCTTGTCTATTAAATTCCAGGATCTCTTGTAAAATAATTATAAAAAGAACCTATAAGTAATATTTTAAATACATCAACAATGTATTAATGTTACCTCTTAAAATAGATTCCATAACATTTTTATAGATTCTTTCAAATCGTATTATAGAGAAAATGATTGCAGTCTTTGAACAGAGTATTTATCATCATATAATATTAACATAATAAAATTTCTAAATCCTGCGAAAACAAATTGTCATCATATAAGTTTTACATTTTGTGTAAATTAGTGACATAAATTGATTGTAATAAATCACTTTTGAAATACATTGAAGTTTATTTATTTACATTTGAAATTTTATTTACCCCAAAAACTCAGACAATAAATTTCATATGTTGTGCACGATTTTATGTCAAATTATATCTGCATGGTTGCATTAACATGCACATAGTGAATATACAAAATTCATACAGTTATTTCTATCTCAACAATACATTTCTTGTTACAATGATAAAAGATATTTACATGGTTCGGTTTATTAAAAATTACAATGTTTGTAAGGAACTAATAATATACATATAGAGAATATATTGGAGCATCTTTAAATAGGAAGACTATAAAGTATTTATCAAATATTTATAAACTATCGTATTTTTGAATAGTCTAATATTGAACGTCTTTTATAAAAACATTTCTTACAAATTTATAAAAAATTTTACAATATATCCAAATATATATAATCTAGTTTTCGTCTAATCTCTCGTTGATAATATCTTTTTCAGTATATAATATTATCAAAATATTATTTTCTAAAAGTACGTATCCAGGTGTATAATTATTACTACTGTTATTACTATAATTTGACTATTAATTTTTTGGATTTGGATAACTATAATATTGTTCTAATACTTTCATGGAAAAGAGTAATGAATGAAGTTCAAAAAATATCAAATTTATATTAGTAAAATATTTACAGTAATTTACGACTTTTTTTCTTTGTGACGCATTAATAATGAAGTTTGAAAGTGTAAGTTTCAAACATTATCAGTCCATTCATACAATTCGTAATCAAAAACTTTTATTCTTAATTGTACCATTTCAATAAGAATCGCTAAATTTACGTATAAAACTTAACAAATTCTTATGTAACATGAATATTAATTTTAATATCATACCTCGTATTACCATCAAATATGAAATTTGTACAATGAACAGTGAGACTTTAATCATACTTTTAGTCATTAAATAAATACATTATCTTCGGATAACAAGTATAAAACTATCGCGAATTATTCTAATCCCGGTATAATACTCTACAACTATTCTCGTTCCTTAGGTGCTAGAGACAAGTCCATGGTTAATAACTAATACAACTACAAGGAAAAACTTCCTGCCACGATTTACGTAAAACAAATTTTCAAATATTAAAATTTAAATATGTACAGACGTTGATATGGCAGTTTAAAGCTATGGAACTTCACACGCGCTTTCAGTTTTAATATGCTTACAACTGAAATTAATCATGTTTTAAAAATATGACTTAAAATGACTTAATTCTTTTCACCTTTAACAAAAACTTCACGATCCGTTTACTCTAACAGCATCTGTATTGATATTCGTGTATGTAACTATATTGTTACTGTCTTCGACGACTGGAGTTTGCCTTAATAAATTCAATAGCGCACTATTTATTACCAAAGGAATATTGGCCTTACCGTTTTGTAAATTAGAATGAGTTCTTTGAATTTTTGGCAATGTGTTTTTCGTAACGCTGGTATCGCTCAGCGTTGATTCTCCGGTACCACCCATAACGCTATTCTTCAATGGAAGGACATTTTGTGAACTAATTAACGATGAACTAGGTCGAGTAGGTGGAGCTAAACTAATATTTGAGCTGAGAGAACTAGAACTTCTACCCTCTAAACTTATTTCGGATCCACGTCGTTCGGTCGTGTTCCTTTTGTTTTTCCGTTGATGATCAGTCAATGATGTAAAAGAATCTCTCTTTAAAATCGTTTTAATGGTGGGATTGGTTAATTTTGAACTATCTAAGGTGTTACATTTCTCAGTCATGCTCGTAATCGATGCCCTTTTACGTTCAGGTAAATTCAAACTGGATACCGAAGATCTCTTGTCGCATCTTTTTTCTGGTTCTTTGTCGCCGCTCAAAGAATCTTTTTGTTCTTGTAAATTGCCGGGGCTCATGTAGTCCTTTAAATCTGGATTTGTACTGGCTTTGTTTATATTACCTAAATTTTGATCAGAAATATGAATCGACCGAGGAACTTCGTATCCGCTCGTCGAATGTTCGCGTAAAATAATTTCTTCATTATCCGCTAATAATTCCAAATATTTTGGTACTTCGCTCGATTGCGTCGCGTTATGAGAATTCTGAAGGAATGGCTGCATGTCTCTACTACCCTCTGAACTGCTGGATTTCCATGAATTTCCTGTTGAAATTAACTAATTGTATTACACGCGTTCTTGCTTGCAAATTTTATTGCGAGGCACAGTGAAACAGATATCGAGAAAGCAGCAGTTTACAAAAAACCTACCTGAATTATTATGATTTTGATTCTCGTCAGCAAAGTAAGCCATGTTAGACACGCCTGCAAGCATGAGCCATGCAATGATATAACAGACATGTATTCAAGCAAATTGTTAAATTTGTACACTGAATACTTTTATGATGATGCGTCACGATGTATCGAAGAATCATGTATTCGTATTTGAGAGAAACATGCTTATCTTGTGTCACGTGGAAATTTAAAATTACATTTAAAAAACAAATTGAAATTTAAGTAGGGATATTTATGGCTGTGATTGTACTATTAGATGATGAAGCAGCTAATATTAGATTAAATTTTATTGAAGAACTATGAGAGTCATGTATAGACATATGATTGTACACATAAGCACTTGTCAAAGTATCTTTGGCTAACTGACTAAACACATTTGCTTGATTAATAGTTATACTTTAAAATGTATCAGATATGTATCTCATGCCAACAGATAGATATAATGCAAGTATCGAGATTCGATCTGAACTTACCTCTTCTAGCTAAGTAATGGCCAGCATATACTGGGCTTAATGGTGCATCCTCTATAGTACTTCGATGACTAACAATATTCTCGAGACAAACTTTAAAACTCGGTCTGGAATCAGCAGGACTCCAACAGCGTAACATCAACTGGTGCAAAGCAGGAGGACAGTTGAGAGGTTTAGGCAACCTGCCCCCTGCACGCACATGGTGTAATACTTCAAGATTTGTTCTAGCAGGATACGGTTGCTGTCCCAAGGATGTGATCTCCCACATTAATACACCAAATGCCCAAACATCGCTCTGTGAAGTGAACACACCATCTACTAAGGATTCAGGAGCCATCCAACGAACAGGTAACATTCCTTCCCCTATCTACAAAGAGAGAAACAAGTTCTAAACAAATTCAAACTTCATAATGAAAACGCAAACAAACTGCAGTCATGAGCATACATCTACCTTTCTATAATAATCATTCTTATATATATCTCTTGCAAGCCCAAAGTCACCGATCTTAACAACACGGTTCTCCCTATCTCTAGCAGACACTAAACAATTCCTGCACGCAAGATCTCTATGTACAAAATGGAGCTCCTCTAAATAACGACATCCTCTCGCTACATCCTCGCACATAGCGAGTAAATCTTGTAGACGCAAAGCGTGCGGATCTGTTGGTTGCAAGGATCGACTTGCTCTTAAATAACTCAATAAATCTCCAGCTTCCATCAGTTCCAATACTAATAACGGTGGGTCCGTATCTAAGCATACGCCAAGAAGTCTGAGCACGTGTTTATGCCGAAAATGACTCATGAGCCTAGCTTCCTGAAGGAATTCTGTTTTCTCTTGCGCCGATGCTCCCTTACGGAGTGTTTTTACCGCGACCGGTGTAATTCCAGGCCTTTCCAAGTTCTTTGCGTTTCCTTGAAACACCTGTAACATTTTCAAACAAACAACATTAATGCATCCTACAGCGTTTATTC
The DNA here is from genome assembly GCF_013123115.1 of Colletes gigas. Lineage (NCBI taxonomy): Eukaryota > Metazoa > Arthropoda > Insecta > Hymenoptera > Colletidae > Colletes > Colletes gigas. Next base: position 2,297,077 of record NW_025106646.1, read on the forward strand.
ATTTCATACTTCACTCACCTCCCCGAAGGCACCGCAGCCTAAAAACTTAGCTAACGTTATTTGTTCCCTTCTGATTTTAGGAAGCGTAGAATCGTCGGAATCGTTTTGCAAGGTGGACGCATAAAGTGCATTCGACTGAACGAAGTTTCCCCGTGGTATTTCCTGCAGCGTAGCCAATTCCACGTCGCTCACTAAGGGCGGTAAGACTGCCTTTTTATCTTCTTTACGTTGCCGGTACACTGCTGAATTGCAAAAATTTGTTTTAACCAACGACTTCCCAACACGCACGTATCGGTTGCTTGAACTCATTATACTTTACAATCGTGTACTTACGGCAAAGGAAGTAACAGAAGCAAATGAGCATAATGGTAATAACGGGAACGCTAAGTCCTAACACCAATCCGAGATGTTGTTGGGCCGCTAATATCCCTCCCGTCGTTTCCGTCAAATCGATGATCAAGCTGGATCTGCTCCACGCGCCAAATCCGTACGCGTTCCTAGCTTGAACGCGAAACCTATATTTCTCGTCTATGTCCCCCGTGATTATCCAATAATTATCTGTTCCGTTGTAAAACAACTTCCAGCTGGCGTTCTCGTTGGGGTCGATTTGTTCGTTAATCTCGTTTATTTTCATCCCTTCGACGCGATACAGGGTAATCTGAGAACCATGAGCTTGCGCGGGCTCCCAGTTCAATTGGTACACGGAATTGCGCAGTTTCGTCATCGTAGGCATTCCCGGAGCACTTGGTACATCGCCTGTTTCGTGAATAACGCAAAACAATAGTGTTTAAGCTGGGAAAAATTACAATGATTAATTTGTTAACATTTACCTAACGTTTGAAACGTAAATCTTCCATCGGTAGGCCACACAAAGTCCTTCTTGTAGCTTGGGTATCTTAAGAGTAGACGGAATTTGTACAAAGTACGGGGTTGCAATCTTCGAATGAAGTACGTCACTCGTCGTTTCTCTACTTTGGAAGCGTTTGCCACTTGCCAGTCTTCCAGGGCCACGTCTTTGTATTGTAAAGTATGTCTAACAGTCAGGTTGATGGTCGGTATCCAAGACACGTTCAAACTGTTCACGCTGACACCGGTTAGCGTCAGATTATTAGGCTCCGGGTACATTGTTACTACGTGGCCAGGACCCTCGCTATAAACATTTAGACTGGACCCTGAATCAGCAGGGTATGCACGGACGAACACTTTGTATTCTTCACCAGGTAGCCACGGTTCCAACAAGGTGAAATACCTGCCATCTTCCGCGGTGCGTTCAGAAACCTTTATCAAATGTTCTCCCTTCTGTCGTGCTCCGTTTATCAATCTATTCAATTTCCAGTGCACCTCGTATCGAACTGCCGCAGCGTTCAGTATTCTCGGTGGCATCCAGTAAACAATAGCCAATGTTGGCGTCAGAGCTTCGACAGTGACGTTTTCAGGTGCTGTAGGGACACCAGCTCCAGTTCTCAAGACAACGCCGGAACCGAACTCCAACGACATCGATTCCAAATCAGCGTAATAGTTGCTCAACGCCAACTTGAGCCTGTATTTCGTGAAGGGTATCAAATCTTTTATTCTGTACTCTTTCTCGTAAGTCTGCAACGTCGTTCTATTGCTATCCAGGCATTCGTGAGGCTCGTTTACCAAACACTGGGACATGTATATCGTGTAGAGAGTCGTAGGTAAATTGTACCTTTCGCAGCCGCTCTGTGGAACAGGCTGAGGAAGCCGCACGGTAATGCTTTGTCCCGTTTTCATGATTTCCGTTACGTTGTAGGGCATTTGTCGAGGTATCAAACAGTTTGCGGTTGGATAGGGTTGCAGAGGTTTCCCAAGGGCCTTGATGCTACGCACTTCTGGCAAGTAAAATCGTTGAATTTCCCCGTCATCGGGATATTCTTTGTTCACGAAATAAATCTGAGCCTCTTCGGAGTTCGACCAATATACGTTCATCTTGTCGACCGTCAACGACATAGGTGGCAATCCCTTATTGTAACTCGCGGTCACTATCAAGCTGCACGCGCAGCCATTGATGTCGGCGACGTTCAAGTGCCCTTCCAAGGAAATCCAATACATCGCAGGCTTTTGAATCGTGGTACTGTCGATCGTCATCACGGGAATCACGGCCGGTCTGTATGGACAAGAGCAATCGTCCATGTGATTGAAGAAGGGTTGAACCGCTTTCCCGCTCAAGTCTGACTGCATTATCACTCCTCTGTCGTTCTCCGTGAGCTCTATCCAGTACAACGATCTGCAATAGAAAACTCAAGTAGAATCAACGATACAAAGTAAGATAAAAAAATAAAAAATTACCCTGTAGACGGCAGAATGTCGAGATTTAAAATGCGCCTGTTGGCCGCGACGATGCTCTTGTACTTGAGAATTCCAGTTTGCCACATGGTCAAGTCCAGTTTGATGATATGGCCGCCATTTTCACGGTAGCTTGACTCGGACCAGTATAAGTTTCTCGCGACCCAATCGATGGTTACGCTGAGAGCACTGTTGTTCAGCGTCAGAATCTTCGTGGCGTTCGCCCCCGATAGATCCGACGTGACCAGCTCTTGCATCTCGTTTATCCAATAAAGTTTGCTCTCAGCGGCCAGATACGTGACCTCGACCGCGATATGACGAGTAATGGTGTCGTTTTTTTCTTCGTCCAAATCAGAGATTCTCACGGCGTCCATGGTCGCCACCAGCAATTGCGGAACTGGATTCTCGTACGTCGTCGACACGTTGATCACGTCGGTGTACGGACCGGCGCCAATTTTCGTGTGACCACGTACTTGAAAATAGTAAGTCGTATTCGGCAGCAGATCGTGTACAGTGTGCTCCAATTTATCGGAAATAAGCGATTGATCGCAGATTTGGACGTCCACGTGGTCCTCCACGAACCAACATTGAACGGTGTATCCTACGATCAAACCGTTCGTGAACTCTGGTTGATTCCATCTGTAAGGTCGAAACGACAGGAAAAACGATAAATGCTTGAATACTAAATCGCGTGAAAGGGTATATTGCAACGTTTCTTTCTAACGGGCGAGCAGAGAAGTGAAGGGAATCTTGCAACTCTTTGATATCCAATAATTATCTCATTTCACATCGCTTTCTTTCGCAATCTTAGACCATACATTACAGACGAAGAGATTGGAATAACTTGCTGTTAAATTGTGCACTGATTGTTAACATACCAGATGTTCTCATATTTTAAAAATAACATTGAAATTTTCGACCACTTTCTAGCCCTCGGATAAAAAAATTTTGAATGCATTCATCTTTTCCTGTTTCCAAACTTTTGGCCTGTAGTGCACGCAATAAATCTCTTTGCTTACCTGAATATTGCGAAAATATCGACGTTCTCGCTAAGAGGCTCTTTATGAAATTCTATGAACGCTCTGGAATTCGTCGGTTGGCTCGGTACGCTCTGCGGCGATCTGAGCGTTCTCCTCGTGTGATGAGCCGATTCCCAATACGTGAACGCTTTCACGGTTACTTCTAAAACCGAATAGGGTAAGATTTGTTCCGAATTGTTGTAGGGCATCGAGGTTTCCGTCGTGATTTCTGGATTCGAATTGGTGTTGATGTAATCCGCGAATTTCACTTCGTAAAACACGGTCCCGTAGTTGATGTTCTCCACGGGATCCCACGATATGTTGAAATTCCTCCACGTTCCTTCGACCCTAATACTGCTATAGTTGACCGCGTTCGGTAAGATTACCACGGTCTCCGACGTGAGATTCTCCGGATACTGATGAAGCGCTGGATCCATCACAGCGACCATGTGAAGGCCCGACAGAGTAATACCGTTTATTATGGCGGTGTTCTGACCAGACAGATCACCTATCACCGCATTCCGGTCGTCTTGAAGCCACAGAAGATGTTCAGAGAAGTAACACAATGGACCTTGCATGTTTGGATGCTGCAGAGCAGAAACCTGAGGATACAAATATTTAAGAAATCATTAAACTGTTCGTTGCTTATAGCGAAGCTTAAAGCTCCATTCTATTTGGAGAATATTGGGACTGACTTTTTCCTAAGAGTATTATGTGTATTTAATGAATGAATTGATAAATAAATTAGATAAATGAAGAGATTCTTATTATTAATAATTTCGTTCTACGAAAAGGGGTTACTAGTGAAAAATGTTTAAGGAATGCTAATGTAACTGACTACTCGAAAACAGCCATTTTTATTATTTGTCAGAGAAGAAAACGTTTTATCACCTGTACGTCTTAAGAAATCGGGAGAAAGTAGTTATTTAAGAGACATGTGACGGGAAAGTTGTAATAAACACACCTGAAGGATGGAATACGACGGTGCATACAACTCGCCTAATTGAGTTTCATCTTCAAGTTTTTTATACAATATTTTCCAAACTAATTAGTCAGAAATTCTGTGGAACGTCTAGCAAAGCGATAAATCATAAAATTGTTAGCACATCGTAGCAATAACTAGCACACCTTTCTCTAAAAATGTATAATTGCTTTAGGGCGTGGAAGCAATTATACCTCGACAACCAAGATTTAAATTTCAAAATATAAGAGGCTCTTTTTATTTACATTGGCATAACGTATCCATGTATACATACACATATACAGGGTGTTCGGCTAACCCTGGGAAAAATTTTAATGGGAGATTCTAGAAGCCAAAATAAGACGAAAATCAAGAATATCGATTTGTTGATCTTCGTTAAAAAGTTATTAAAAAATTAAATTAAAAAATTTCAAATCGTTCTGGAAAAATTATTTTCGGTTGCGGGGGTCAATTACAATCATTTTTTATCATTAGACATACCCTCGAAATCCTACCTACTTTCGAGAAAAAATTTCGAGTAGGTGGACAAAGTCGACAAAATTAAAAAATTTCAAATCGTTCTAGAAAAATTATTTTCAGTTGCAGGGGTCAATTACAATCAATTTTGGTCAATACACATATCCTCGAAATCGTACGCATTTTCAAGAAAAAAATTCTTTATCGAAAATATAATTTCTGGCCAGAAATGTTTGCCCGAAATTTCATACAAATCTTTAAAACATCATAACTCCTGAACGGATTGGACGATTTTAATGTTTCAAAATGCAAACGACGCGTATTTTAGTGAAAAATATGTAGAAATTTCAAAAATATTCGAAAAGTTGTTCCTTGATTTCGTAAAATGAGAAAAACCCCATAAAACTAGTCCAATTTTCAAACGACTATAACTCCTGCATTAGTGAATATATTTCAATGAAATTTTGGGAGAGAGTAGAGCTCATGGGTACTTACAAAAAAGTATTAAACAACTTTTCTGTAGGGCGTCAAACAAAATTACTAAAAATCAAAAACGAATTTCTAAGAAAAATCGACAGAGGTAGGTGCCTAAATTTTTCAGCGAAATTAAAAAATTTCAAATCGTTCTGGAAAAATTATTTTTAGTTGTGGGGATCAATTACAATCATTTTGGGTGAATAGACATATCACCGAAATCCTACGTACTTTCGAGAAAAAAATTCGCGTAAGTGCTGAAATTTTTTGGCGAAATTAAAAAATTTCAAATCGTTCTAAAAAAATTATTTTTAGGTGCAAGAGTCAATTACAATCATTTTCGGTTAATACATATACCCCCGAAATCCTATGCACCTCCACGAAAAAAATTCTTCACCAAAAATATACTGTGTGGCCGGAAATGTTTCTATAACTTTTTAACGACGCCTCAATCAACAAATTAGTATCCTTGATTTTCATCTTATTTTGGTCTCTGGAATCTCCCATTAAAATTTTTCCCAGGAGTGGCCGAACACCCTGTATAGGCAACTGCATTATATTGTCCAGTATAAAAGAAAAACAAATTAATCAATTTTTTACTAACAGAAACAATTTCACAAAACTACATGAAAAGGTAGTATTATGTCGAGGATTAGTTATACGAGTCCATGTTTTACAGTGATTTGTGAAGACAAAGCTGACGGATATTAGTTATGTAATTTCTAATTGTTATTTCGATCTTTATATTTAGTACAACTTTCCCATCGCGTAGCGATTAAATAACTATTGTCTTTCAATTTCCTATTATATACATATATTATATAAAAACTTTTCTTTTCCCAAGAGTACCAATGATCACCATTTTCGGGCACTGACCTTTCGGCTGATTTTGCTATCTAGTGAATAATTAAATAAATGAAGTGTGAAAGGTGACAGAAACCTTTTCGGGTACGATTTTGTGGTTCATCGGAATCCTTTCAGACGTTGGCGCGCGGTAAACGATCGATCCACTCTCGTAGCTGCGAACGATCCAATAAACGTATCTGTTCTCCGTGTCCAACGTTAAACCCATCACTTGTTTGCCGTTGAATATTTCATCCGAGTGATAGTACCTTCTGTCCTGTCCGTTCAAACGTGCAACTTCCACCGCGTGCCCCGTAGACCAATACAAATATGCCTCTAAAGAGTCGATCATTAGTTCTTTAACGATGGCTAGAATCGACATAGGCTCTTGATGAGATCCATTTAAATTTGCTCTTGTTATCTGAAAACAAGGATAACGGTAAAGACTTGGGTATTTCAGAACCGTTTATTAGAAAAGCTATTGTTGTATGTACAATTTGTTGTTTCGGATTGGCCCAATATAGCTTCTTCGATATCCAATCGACGGCGACGCTTCCAACGGAGTGAATATTCATCTTCGTTTTCTGATGGGTGGTGATACTGTACCGATACAAAACAGAGTTATTTCCCACAATGTAAAGGATGTCCTTGTACCAGCTCACGTCGACGATGTGATAGTCGGTCTCTGCTTCCTTTAGACTCGTTTTGTATATCAGTGTATCGATATTTTCTCCAGTCACGTCGCTGCTCAAGAGACCTTCGTTTGCGGACCAGAGAATGGACGTGTGCGATCCGTCTCTGAAAGATTAATAACAATAAGCAATAGTACAATTCAAACAAAAAGAGTCGCGTCTAGGTATTTTGGTGCCCAAGGCAACAATGAAATACGACATATTTTCTGAAGTATAATATCATTATTAAGAGCAATAAACTTGATGACTTTTCTATACAAATTTCATTCTTGAATAAACAGGGTCTGTTGCGGCATTAATTTGATTCGTATTATAAACAAATATCGTGTCCTAATATTTTTTAACATCACTATGAACTTAATAAGGAGCAAAGCAAAAATTTACCGTAGTGTCCGACCCCTAAATTCAGTGGACCACGGTCCTCTGCCAGCGCTGGTGTAAGCAGCTGCTTTAATCGAGTATTCCGATTTCTCTCGAAGATTGTGCACAGTGTGAGACGAGCCCGCGATATCCTTCTGATGAATGGTTTCCCCAGTAGACTCGTCTTTGATCTCAAGTTCGTAGGACCAATTCTGCCAGGCGCCTTTACCCTGCCCACCCAACAGATGAGGCGCCTGCCAAGAAACCTTTGCCCTCTTGACTCCCAAAACCGCTTGGACGCCTGTGGGAGGATTCACCGGGACAGGAACAGGCTGGCTAGCGTCCATAAGTACATTGACACTGACGAACGAACCGTTCGATCTGAAACGGACACGTTTATTTTGTAGGAATCATTTTTTAGACGAAAACAGACGTGTATCGTGTCCCAACGACGGCTCACCTGTCGGGGTAAGCATTGTGAAAGTATCTGTTCTGTCCTGAGTGGTATCCTTCTATCAGAACCTCCTCTCCGTTCGTCCAATAAAACAAACCGTTCGCCATTGCCAGGGAGACCACGTTTTTGAACTTTGGCTGCTGAGTGTTTGCGCGGAAGTTCAAGAGTTCCCGACCGTCCAAGGAAACTGACATGACCGTGTTCCGAGAGTGATGGGGAACCAATAAACGGAAGTTCGTGTGATCGACGGTGAACGTGCCCAAGTTTGCATCCTCCAGGATTAAATACGGCTGAACCTGGAGCATCGAGACACAATTTGAGCAAACCTAATCAAACATACTCGAGTTTGATCCTCCGTTCAACCCTCTATGAGCTAGTGTGACTGATTCGGAAAGAATATAGCTTGAATCAGTCACATTAGCTGATAAAGGGTTACCAGTCGTGTATGTTTACGTCGTCCACGGTTTGTTAGATCAGTATAAAGGTACCTCCGTGTAACGTACCTCGTGCTTCACTCCGTTGCTTATATCAGCCAGATCCAACCTGTACAAACCGCCTCTGGTGACCCAGAATAGGTATCCATTGTAGGGGTCCACCTCGATGTGAGAAGGTCGCGTTAAGAAACCAGCCACGGCTACCGTCAAACCCCTTCCGTCTAGATTGCACCTAGCTATCTGCCAAACAGTTGTCGCGTGTTTCACTTCGCCAAGAATGTACAAATGAAGATTAAGCCAGTCGACCGACAGGCTCAGAGGCTTAAAGTTTGCTTGGCTGGGGCTGAGCAGCACCGTCGGTGTCGTTCGTTTCGTGATGGACGTTTTGTACACGTATCCCAAGGAATCAGAAATGAACAGCTGAGCGGAAGCTACGTGAATGGCGACCCCGCGAATCGTGCTCGTATTTTCGTAAATTACGCTAGGATCGTCCAACATGTCGGCGTCCTGCTTCGTCACTACGTGTCTACCTCCAAGAATTACTATAGGTTGTTGGGTGTCTTTCGCTGAAACGTTTAGGAATTTTATTGAATATTTGTGGATCGTTTGCCGTGAAAATTTATTTCTGTAGAAAAATTTGAAAAGGTACCAGCAGGTTCCGGAGTCGTCGTGATGTAGATGACCGCCGGAGGACCCTCGCCGACTCCGTTTCTCATGGTCACGCTTATAGAATAATTTTTGTTCGGTTCGAGATTTTGAAACATGTAATGATCCGTGTTCTCCGATGCTGGTATATCCTGTCGATCGATTGTAAAACGTGTTAAGCAAAACGTTGACGTGTCCGTCCCTTTCGATCCCTTGTTAGAAAATCAGTATGCGAATAGGGGAAAAACGCCATGCCAGAAACGTATTTCGTGGAAGATCTGGTTCTTGCAAGTCGATAAGACAATGTTAATAGTGGTAGAAGAATAGCAAAATTAATAGAGACTTGCAATAGAATAATATAAAGAATTCAAAGCAGCGAGCATTTATTAAAACATACAGAATTGGAAAATTGATGTTAGTATTTGTTGGCAAGCGGGATCACTATTATCAAGAATTTAGAAAATTAAGTAATTATGCAAAATGTTAGTGAAGCTTTTTACTGTACAACAAATGCACACTTCGAAGGACAGCATTTTAATTCAACGAACACAGAAAACCGTTGAGACTGTTTTCTTTATAATTGTTTCATGACTTCAATCTTCATACTCAAGAAATTAAACATGGTTAATGAAAAGAATGCTGTGATCAAGGCCAGTAGACATTAAAAAATTATTCCAATGAAAGAAAGTGTGCGTTTGTTTGGAGACCATGCATATATCCGTCGTATTTAATCTATGGAAGATCATCCCTTCTGAGGAGGGTGGGCAATCTTGCAGAACCAGTTGGTGTTTCGCAGTGCAGTTTGCTACAAAAGTTAGATAGAACAGAGAAGCGCGATCGTCTTTGCAAACATCGAGAAACGTGTTAAGCAGACGTCGCGTGCAGCAATTAACTTAGAGACAATAGAAATCGAGACATCGAGCGTGAGACGCGTAGCTGAGAACTATGCGTCTCGTTAATCAGAGTCAGAGAGAGAGAATTATCATCTTATACATATTATTGAAGTTCTGGCGTGGCGTGTACCTTAAGCTGGGAGTGGTCAGCCCCTTGCAGACGCAGGACATAAGACAAAAGTGGCCCATTCGGAAAAGGGCCCGGTTCCCAAGATACAGAGACACGGCAGCTGTCTACCACCGCCGCTCTTACAATTACCGGTGCTGAGGTTGGTAAACCTGCTGCCAGCGTTCTTATCACGACGCTTGGGGCGGAGACGATCGGCTCGGGGTTGTGTTGCGACGACTTCAACAGCAATGCTACGCGAAACTGCAACGAAATCCCCGAAATGCATATTGTAAAGGTCTCTATTCCTTCTATAAGTTCTACTCGCTTGGTATAAACGATCATCGAGCAAAACGAACGAACAAGAACATAGGGCTAGAGAAAATTGATTATTTTATGAATAGAACACTATCTGTTCGATGGGACCAATTTGCAAACGTGAAAGCAAGAAACAATTAATTGATTAAAAATATTGCCACATGGTTTCTTTTCAGAATTACAGAACACTTCCGTCATCTTGGTTTTTGCATATCCAGAATCTAATTTTGTAGAAAATAGCACCAATTTGGCGCGTTTGAGGATGTTGTCTTCCAAGTACTTACTCTGTATTTCGTGTATGGTTGTAAATTCTCCACCAGAATCTGATCGTCTTCGCCCCACGATTGGTTCCTGCAATACTGCCACGTTTCAGCCAGTTCCTCGTACCTCCATTGCACCAAATACGAAATACCGCCGCCTCGTCTTTCTATGTCGATTCCCTTCCATTCTAGCTGCAGAGAAGTCGCGGTCAGGGAATCCGCCACCAGAGCTGGTGCCGGTGGATCACCTATTTCCGCTGATAATTCACATCGTGTCTTGTTAATTTCACAAACATTACCACGAAGTTGCACAATTGCATATTTGGTCGTGTCCTATACGGTGGATGATCGAATCATGACCACTCGTTTGCAATTTGAGTAAGAGTAGAAAATACAGGTAAAATGAAACGTCAAACAATAATAATGCATAACGTTTAATTTCAATTTTTTCTCGTATCGTTGCTTACACTAACATTTTTATACTTATTTCCTTATATCATACAATCTTTCGTGTTACATATAATTTTTTTGCATCCGATAATAATTTTATCACCCTCTGCAATTACGTAAAACGACACGAGACGAACAAGCGAAGATCGCGTTGTCAGTTTCGTCCATAACCGCGTTATCCGTCAGAAAGTCTGTCAAAAACTTCAAGTGGAACGAAGATCAATAATTTTCGCGATGAACGCAGAACGAATCCGAGCTTTGAAGGAGTATCAGAAGATACTGGACGAGCTGAGGACCACGTTCATGGAAAGATGGAAGGTGCACAAGGTGGACAAAGTCACCCTCGACGATTTCGAACGGTTTCGTACGATCGGGACCGGCGCGTTTGGACGAGTGATACTCGTGAAATACAAACCGACCTCCCTCTACTTCGCCATGAAGATACTGGACAAGGCGAAAATCGTGAAGATGAAGCAGGTGGATCACACCTTCAACGAGAAACGGATACTCCAATGCGTGAGGTTCCCGTTCGTCGTCTACATGGAGTACTGTTTCAAGGACAACTCGTACGTCTACATGGTGCTGCCGTTCATAAACGGAGGCGAGATGTTCACGCACCTTAGGCGAATGGGGAAGTTCGACGAGTCACTGGCGCGATTCTACGCCGCCCAGGTAGCGTTGGCCCTGGAGTATCTGCATCATTGCAGCCTGGTCTACCGGGACCTGAAGCCCGAGAACATCCTGATCCAATACACCGGTTACATTCGAATGACGGACTTTGGGTTCTGCAAGATGATCGACGGGAGAACCTGGACGCTGTGCGGCACGCCAGAGTACCTAGCGCCGGAAGTGATTCTGTCGAAGGGCTACGGGAAGTCCGTCGACTGGTGGAGCTTCGGAGTACTGATCTACGAGATGAACGCCGGCTATCCGCCGTTTTACTCGCGGGACCCGATGAAGATATACGAGAAAATCGTCGCTGGCAAGTACAAGTTCGCCCACCATTTTGGCGAGGAGCTCAGAGACATACTGAAGAACATTCTGCAGGTGGACCTAACCAGACGGTACGGTAACCTCAAGAACGGCACTCTGGACATCAAAGGGCACAGATGGTTCGAATCTATCGACTGGAACAAGATTTACCACCAAAAGATCCAGCCCAGCTTTATACCGCATTGCTCGGCGCCCGAGGACACGAGCAACTTCGATCACTACGAAGAAATCCCGCTGAAGATCGCCAACATCGATCGCTATCACAAAGAGTTCGCGAACTTTTAGTCGAGGTATCTGTAAGGAATGCAACGAGGACGCATATTTTAACGAACGTCAGGGGGAAATTGCTAGGACGCTTACGGTATAGTGAAATATAATTTGAAACAGAATTTTTGTAAGCATTACCTTTCAATTGTTGGAAGTAACGATTCAACGCGTCGTGACAGCCCAGAACACAGTACAATTCTTTGGGCGGCAGTAGTTCTTGCGTTCCATTCTGTAAACAACGTTTATGTTGAGTTGCTCGAACGTTATGTATAATTAAATTATAGAGAAAATCAAGGAGAAGTATGTATGTTGAATATTAGGATAAGGGACGATAACAGTGAATTATACTTACGCAGACGGCTTGACAGCTCGTGTCGAGTGCTCGCTGCCACGCTTCGCAGCCTTTTGTGCACTGAAACAGATGCAAAACGTACGTGTGAGATTGCGTTACACAATGTTCGTCACACCGGAAGTATCTCTGGTTGTACATAAAGTGTATCAAAGTTAAACAACTTCGTAAATTTATCGATTAACGCCGATTAAAAGATGTTTAAAATTGAAGATAGTGTCAAGTTTGTTCTTATCATACAAATCACAACTTTATTGCATACAATTTTCTCCCGATTACAAACTTTTACATTCCACTTTTACAAAAGTCTTGAGCTTTTTCTTAGGAAAGATAAAATCTATTTTAACGTTATCATCGTTTCTGAAATGTTTATTGGATTAAAAGACTCCACATGAGGATTAATGAAATAAAATTGGTAAAAGCACGCTTGAAAATGGAGATCTCCCCAATTGGCAACGCGTCGAGAGAATCAACGTGGATGGCTGGCGCGCGTCGCCATTATTTTGGCATTGAAGAGTAACTGGAACGTCTGCAAGGCGAAACTGTATTGGAAAGATGGACGAGAAACATGTGGCACGTGCCTTCAAGTAACGCCTACGTTCATAAGACGGCTGGTCGGTTCGTGCCGAGCATGGATTTGCGAACCGAAGTTTAACGCATTAACTTTCTGCACAAGAGGATGTGGGCATTTGTCGGCGACAACAAGCCAGTCGAAGAGAGGACGAAGAGAAGACGATCGGACGCGTGTGTTCGTTTCCAATAAATCGCAGTCTGTTCGCGGTTTACCAACTCTTTTCCGCGTCAACGTGCATCGCAGATACTGCTTCTCGAGTCTAAATTCTTTTTCCGTTTGCAGATAAACGGCGCCACGAGATCAACGGATGTTATCTTCAAGAAAATTACGTTATTACATAGTTTGATTTGGTTATTAACCCGTTTGGTAGCCATTTTACTTGCTAATAAATCGAGTCGCTGATATCGAGCGCTCTGCAAGCCATTTGTTTACAGTGATATACGATGATGCTCTATTAAAATCAATTTTTCTTGACTAAAACTGCTTCTACTCCAAATAAAGGTTGAAACAGTTACGAAAGACCTTTGTTTTGAACCCATAAACTTTACGACTTTCTTCTTTGATTCGAGATGCAGAGAGTTTGTAGAAGTTGCGATGCCATTTAAAAAGTAGCGCGTTCGGAGACTTCATGAACGGTCCTTGATGGGAAAGGTCGTTCAAAAAAGCGCTGGGATCGTCTATCGTCTCTGAATAAACAAGAAATCCGGTAGCCAAACGCGAAAGGGAGAAAACAGTAATAGTCTTGTCGTTGCTTAAGAGCGCCTTGGAAGAAAAACATGCTCGCTCGCAACGCGAAACGTAAATACACAAAAGTGATTTGGCGTGCTCGGCTGGCTCAAGGACTTCAGGAAGAGCATAGTTTGTAATAGTCCACGACTGGGACGTTTCGTCGTCAGCTGCAACTCTCTCTTTTCGAGTACATTTCCTGGCATTCCGATTCAGCCATATGTTTCATTCTAATTTCCTTTCCAATGGCCGATAATTGTCGTTTAATCGTCTTCAAATGGTGAACGCGAGGCCTTCGTTATTATTTTGCGCGTAGCTGAATCTCTATTTCAGCGTCGAATCTCGAGATACGAGAGAGCCATTTATCAATTGTGGAGATGATCGACACTGTGGTGCGTTCGAGAGGCGCCGCACATGAATGACACTCTTCCCGACATTTTATAATAATAATCGCGCCACGGAAAACTTAATTCAACCGGGATTAATGGCGCACCTGCGTCAACTGCTTCAATTTACGCTTCCAACCCGTGCTTATAGAGACGCAATGCTTCTAAATTATTTTCCATCGCTTTAAAGCAATAAAGGGACTGAAATACTCGGAACAAATACAGTAGAACCTTCGTCAATCGTTATGTAAGTAAATAGAAACCGGTTGTGGAATAATTAGATGCTTTTTCTAAATTTTTTGCTGGCCTCCTACAATGCACCACTGTTTATAAAAATTTTAACAAAAGAATACTTGGAATAAACAACAATTTTAACTCAAAATTTTACAAATTAAATTCGTTATAAGAATGTAACGAAATTAAAAGAATGACAAACACGATTTCTCATGAAATTGCTTGTATTTCTTACGATGCGTATTAATGCTTGTACCGATTAGTTAAAACATCGGAAGTAATTCGTGGGCATATTTCTTACGAAACAAATTTAAATTAAAAAGAATATAGTCGAGAACGTTTAGCAAGAAACTGTTTGGATCTAGTAACGACCCAAATATTATTAAATTTATCCGCCTAGGCGTCCGATAACCTAAACGTAAAATATGGAAAACATCTAGCGAAACATCGTAAGCCTTGCGTTACATTTGTTTCGCGCCATTCTACGATATTCGTAACGTGTGTACGTATTACGCGTACGGTGGTATTCGAGGGTATCACATAGGTCAGCTCGAATGAAAAGTCTCGAAGGAAAGGGACCTCCGACGCTAGATAAACGTTATTAATAAACATTTGGTGGCAGTTCGGTTTTATGACGGCACTTCAAAAGCGTTCTAAACGCGCACGACGCGACAATTATTAACGTTTACGGCGCAGTATCGAAAAACAGAGAAACGACGTATCGAACGCGGAACGAGAAACCGCGAACGATCGGGTTCGTAAAAAGCAGGCGTTTGTTTGGACGCGGCAGCGTTAAAAATACGACGCTCGTTTCTCTTGCCTTATCAATCTTAAAGAAGAGAAATAAAAAATGAAAGGAATTTAACGCGCGCGAGAAGCGTCGAAGGAGCACTTATCAACCGTTAAAACGACTTCTCTAACGACCGAGTCGACGATAATTTTTAACGTCTCAATTAATTATTTTCCACGTGATTATTAATTCACCCGTATCAGGCTGAATCTTCTCTTTCAATTAACTCGTACGAAACGCAGCGTTCGTGAAACGATTCGCCCGACAATTGACAGAATTCGTGGCGGCTCATTAAATGGCGGATCTGTTGTTCTTTTTTACGATCGGGCCTCGTAATAGGGGTTGACAAAACTATCAGACGGTGGAAAATGGCCGACGTATGGCTCGACGCTGCGCCCGCTAATTTCTCACTTCCTCATTAAAACCTCAACACACATTACGCCCCAGTCAGGCCCTCGCTCTACTCGGCTCCCCGTAGATCGTAGATCTTCATCCTACCACGGATGAGGATCTATCCGTTCTCTCCTCGTTTCGCTTTAACCCCGTTCACTGATTGCAGTTGCTCCGCCCGAAGAGCACGAGACATGAATGATGAGACGTCTCGAAAGGACAACGTCGGCTGCACACGCTCATATATTCATTAATTTTCCGGGTTTTGGGCCTCGTATCATAAATTCTGCCCGTTTATCGGTCAGCCCAACGACGGATCTTAAAAAGTTTAGAGGAAGATCTAACAATTAAATAATCGAGACGAGCACCGTCATTGAAAGTGGTCGAAAATATTTTGGTGATCGTTCAACGTTTGTCAAATCGGCTGATAAATTTTTGATTGATCGATGGGGAGGGGGAATACATTCTTCTATTTTTTTTACAAATTTTTAACGACGTCCATCTTCATTAACTCTTTCGAACCTGGAATTTAGAGACTACATCCGGTTGGGGTTCGCTAATTGATCTTTTTTTAAGCAGCTCCAGACAAGTTCTGAATGTAAAATATCATCATAATAGTATACCCATAAGACACATATGCAAATATACTATGTCGTTCAAATAATATGTTACGAACCGACTTCGTGTTTTTTTAATTACATTGCCCAAGGGGTCTAATCAATTCATGTACAAGAAATTATTTTTATACTCTCTTAGGAAGAAAGAGGGTGCCCCTAGAATTTTCTTTAATGGAAGGCAGTATTATTCTTTTGTTATTTGAATAATTTTATCAAACACAATAACATTTACTCGAATCACTTTTTTTTTAATTGTGCATAGTTACGAAGTTAAGACGAAGAATTGATATCTTGTAAAGCACAATATTATTTACTTAAGAATGTTAGATTCGAAAGAATCAGCGTAGCTCATTTTGACCAACTTTTTAGTTGTCATCCCCTCTTTGGAACCCTTTTAAATTCGCCTCTGGGTGAACGCACAGGAATAGGGTGGTCTTTGAATTTTCGTTTGCAAGAACGATTCTGGTAGCTAATGTCGAGTAGCAGCATTTGTCATGGATATCTTCGCTGTCGGTGGTCCGCCACTTTACAAGCATACTCGAACGTCTGGAGTCAGTCTGCAAACGACTTGCTTTCGTCAGAATCTCGTCCATAGTTTACACGTGCACTTAAGATTCTGAAGTTCCACGTTCCTGTCGAGAGACGGTAATTGGTCTCCCGGATACGAAGTAGCGTCGCCATGTTATACTATTTATTCGATGCCTGTGCAGGCACGTAATATTTCGTGCAAAGGAAATTCCAGAAATATCGGTTCGCCGCTATCGAGCCGTGAAATTACCGGAAGAGGCATCAAAGCCGAACTGCCTTTGCAACGAATG
Organism: Colletes gigas; assembly: GCF_013123115.1. NCBI lineage: Eukaryota > Metazoa > Arthropoda > Insecta > Hymenoptera > Colletidae > Colletes > Colletes gigas. The sequence goes on from NW_025106646.1 coordinate 2,313,914, forward strand.
TACACAAAAATACTACCGGCTATAATAAAAATTAATACACGGATGTACCCGATACGAAGAATGAATATTTTCGTACGTTATACGTGACGTGTCGTTTCCAGATACAGATACAATTTTATCCGAATAATAAATGACGAATAGTTTCTTTTATCGAACGGTTAAATTTGTATTTGGTCGTTGTGGTATATGTGACTTTTATTTTTACAGTTATATATCAAGATAAAAGTTTGACCCATATCTATTTTCATTAAATTGACTCAAATAATAATTTGATCATGATATACCTTTATTTCCTCTGGATTTATAAATGTGCATTCTTCAGCACGCGATTTTCATTATATGATAACCGTGTAAAGTGCAAAATGAGCCCATTATCGCGTTAATATTTGCCTCTGTGTGGCTGTTATAGACGCGTTGAACGAGTGGATAAGCTCCGGAATTTAACAACAAACCCCCCTACCAAAACCGTTGAATTTGCAGAGGAAGGCAATTAGGGTTGCGTTTAGCAAAAAGTAGAGCATCTTCCTCTTAAATTGTGCCGTTCGTCGACTAACCGTTACTCGCGCGCGTTGCTGGAACGTACGAACCGTGAAACGAGGCGAGGGAGGAAATCGTTTTAAGCGCAATTCACGCACCGAGCCGTGGTATTCGAGGCTTTTCAACCAGCACGCAACAACCTCGTGTCACGGGAACTGTATAAAACACACAACGCCTGCCTCTGGCGAACGCAAAACTGATATCCGCGGCACGAGAATGGGCGGCGGTTCGATGATCGCGTTCCTTTCTGTTTCAAAGACAAACGATAATTAAGTGTATCGTAGGGCCCTTTGTCCTTTTCGTGGCACTAATTAGGGAGGCTCGTTTCCTACCCTGGAGACACGCGTTGCTGGATATCCTTCCGGTCGCGGTGGGGGTCCTTTCTCCGTTTCGTCAACACTTTCCTTTCTGTGTTTCGAAAGAATCTGTTTAGAATTACAGTCAAAGACTAAAAATTAACAATTATCCTATAAGCGTAAAAAAAATCATTGATAAAATGTTTTTTGTTACTTGAGTCGAGGATAATGATCGTTAAATCTGAAGCAAAGTACAATGGTAGAAAATGGTTAATTTTGGTAAATGCAATTGTTAGACAATTATTTTTTTACTGTTCTTGTTTATAGGTAGAGGAGTATTACTTGGTGTGATAAACGAAATATTTCTGTAACATGCTTCTGTCTTCTAATTCATGATACTTTGCTCTGCCTCGTTATACTGTAATTTATTATTGAAATAGCTTAACAACTTTCAACTAAAGCGAGAACTTTCTACAGTACCTATATAAAATAACGAGAATACGCTTGTTTATGGTAAAGTTATAACATTTATGTTAATCAAAAGGGTAATTATGAATTAGAAACTTATTTCCATGCTTATTGAAATACATTTAAAAAATGTTTATGCTTAAAGTATTCTGAATAAATGGTGAACCCGTATAATGACATTACAGTTAACATAATTGGAATCGCTATGCTCGATCCATTTATACGTCATTTATCTTCGATGTTGTAGCTCAAAGCCGGTTCATCGAACGATTTTAAGTCACAACATAGATGTTATAACTTTGACATAAAACACCGTTTACATGATGTCTAAAGTCAGTAGTTATAACATCAATGTTATATCATCGGTGTAATTCATAGCGTGAAAACGTAATCATTGTGCCCACGATTCAAGTGTCCCAGTTTAGTTTCGCAAGTATTAGACGGAAACACATCGTTGAAAGTACAAGTTACCCTACAAATACTGAAAGAAAAGGAACGATGCAGCTATTCAAAAAGGTATTTACATTATTGAATACTTAAAAACAGGCAAAAGACTCTGATTTACGAAATATGTATATAATTTTTACAGAGAAATTATAACGGTAATTTTGTGGTTTCAAAGATTCAATTTTGTTACAACGTAAATCTATGCTTTCTCATACATACCAATACAAACTAAACGCTTCAATTTAATATAAAAGATTGACAAATGTCTAAGTTATTCTGCAGCATTTCTTTGAATCACAATAAAATATACTTATAGCGTAAACAAAATATTTTTCAATGTTTACTATCTTATACGTTTAATATTGACAGTTTCGAAGACAATAACAAATAATGGTAAATAAACCAGTGTTGATTTTACCAAATTACCGGTAATTTGAAACGTCGGTTAATCCGTAATCTCTGGTTCGAAACTGTGCCAATCCACTAAAATGTGCCAATGATCGTTCGCGATTCCTGCAAGGTCTGATCAATTTGTTCCTTCGCGCAGATGCGTGGCGTGTTCCATCGTTCTGAAGTGTCAATTTCTAACGATTAGTACTGAGCACTTGGGTCAGCGTTGAAAGTGCTGTTCAAGCTTCGCCTATCGTTCTCAGTTTCGCGGCAATAAACTGACCTTCACACAGGTAATAAACCAACAGGTCAAGTATTAAATACGAGCCGAAGATACCACAAAGCAAATAATGGTAGAAGCTAATAAAGACCCGAAAATGTGTAATTTCTGGTATTTATTCCAGTAGACACCGGGTCCATTTGGATCCATGCAAACTATTTCATTCAAAGACCGTAAAGTTTTTGTTCTAAATAAATATTAATACAGTCTCAAGGTACCAGAGACCAAGAGTGGAGGAAACGCTGAAAGTTGATGGAGAAAACGCGCGAGGATGGTGACAGCGATCGTCGCGAAAATGACGGCGGGCTCGCGAGGACGATTTCCCCGGTTTTTCGTCCGGACTTCCGGAACGGGGCTGGCTGAGAGACGAAGAGGGCCATAGAAGCGGAAAGAGACGCGCAAACGGAGAGAGCGAATCCGGAGTCGCACGGCAATTTGGCGACATCCGCCATAGGCCGCACTTGTACGCGATCCAATTTAAAGTCACGAAGCCGTACGAGCCCGGCCATTCTTTCATTCGTACGCGTAATACGTATACACGTTCATTCATTCATTGGGTACCTACGCTTTGGCAAAGAGAGAGAGAAAGAGAGAGAGTGAATGGGAAAGGGAGACGGAGGATGACCTGACTTTGTTTTTATTTGCCGTTTACCGTCTCTCTGGCTGACGAGCCAGCGAACAGGGCCCCCGGGGACACCAGCGGAAGTACTTTCATTGTGCCAGGGGACCGGCATCCCTTTATTTTCGTCTCCGACGTTCGCGTACGTTAATAAACGATCGACGATGCTCCCCGTCGAACTTGCTTTAAATTCGCGTTGCAACGAGAGAATTATCCTCGTCCTGAGCCGCATCGGTCTCCATAAGTCGATTCGTTGATGAAGGTTCCACGACGTATCCGGACGAACTTGCTCTACAGGGGAGGGGGTCTTCTACTCTGAACCACCCACGGTACTCCTTTATGAATTGTTTACTTTAACTCATTCAGTGCGAAATCGAAAGTGTAAATATTCTGTTAGACTAAAATTTTGATTTCTTACCATTGTAAACTACATAACTTAACGTTTGCTTGAGTAGTTTTGTAACCTTGCCGAGATTCATAAATCTTATCCTTTATTTTCCTCGACATCTCAACTTGAGAATCAATTTTTCTAGTTATATTCAAAAACACAGTAGGTAAAAACAGTGTTCGTGCACTTGGTTTGTTTGCAATAACTTTGCAGAAACAAAGTGAAATTAAACAGGTATATAATGATCATTTATTTTTTGTTGTAGCTTAAGAAATAAATAACATAATTGAAGAGCAAGCGGTATCGAAACTCGTATCACTTTATTGAGGCATTTGTGTTATCGGTGCTAAAAATATTTGGGAACAGAGATTAAGTATGAAATAAATAATATTATATTATCTTGTGAAAGTCACAAATATCGTGAAATACAACCTGTTTTCTTGATATTGAAAAAAAACCTACATGAAAGGACATTTTGCAAAAGAAGATGTTTAATATATAGAAACACCTTTTGTTAATATATTGACAGTAAAATTGAATTTCTCTCTTTTTCTCATTAGGGGCGCCTTCCAAATATTATAGAAACCACAGATCTAACAATAAGCTTTTGTTCTAATCCCACGGAAGACAATTTAATGCTGGCGATCATAACTTTCACGATATTGTACGTTTTTGTTCATTTTACGTCACACTTATCACATTGCAATTTATCATCATCGTGTCTTGTGTTTTGTTTCTATAATTAACCCTACACATTCCTGATTAGATGCCATAATGTATGACCCTTGCCAGATTCGCTTTAAATTGCTGGGTTCCAATTAATTTTGATTATAATAAAACAATGATTTAATAAGGAATTATTTATTCTGAGTCACCAGTTTTATCCAACTTCAAATTTATTTTACATATCATTTCACGCAGCCAATTTTAATAATTTGAATCTCGTTGGTCTTTGAAACAAATCCCCAACCTCTTTAGAAATACTAGCAAATATATACAATATAATATTTACTCATCTATTAATACTCACATTAATGAGTAAATATTAAAATATTTTGTTTCCAAAAAATTATTCTAATAGTATTTATTAGACTAAAACAATTTGTTTGGAGAACTTGCTTTAAATCCGCGTTGCAAGTCTTTTAGTGGAATAGATTTACAGCTCCGATTATTGAAATTAATCAAACGCTGGTAGAGTTTTTAATATGCTCACCTGGTCGACCTTGCATCTCACGCCACATCCCTCCTCGGAGCTCGAGTCGTCTGTTCGATTCTAAAACAAAAACACAAATTATCAGTATTAGGATTTACAGTTGTCATTAAAGAATTAACCTTTGGAAATCCAGGTAGTCAAGTCCCTACAAACCTTTGCAATTAGCACTGAATTTTATGATGTAGGCACAGAAACTGTGAAACAGCAACGAGACAGCATTTGATTTATTATAGGTTCATTAGACATAAAACAAAATTATTAACGAGTCTTATAAAATCTATGAACAGTTACTATGAAATATTAATTGTGAAGTATGCCTGCAACATGTTCGAACCTATAAGTATATCTAGACACGAACGACAGAAAATATCTAATTCTTCTTTCAGATACGTTTGAACTGATTTTATAATGAATTATGCATTTAATATTTTATACAATAAGTTCAGATTAGATGTGATTCTCTCGTTAGTTAATATATTAACACATTATCGTCAACAGCTGTCTGAAAGGCGGTTGGAGCAGTTAGGTTCATTTATCAATTGCAGTCCCTTAGACAGTTGAGATATCGTTATTGTTTCTTAATTACTTTCATCTGATTATTAAAAAACTGTATTAATTAAATTAACTTAATAAGACTTCGTTTAATTTGGTCTTTATTCGAAGAAATAGAGAAAATATTTGTTTGGCTTTTTCATAGAAAATTTAATTTTCTCCGAGAATTATATACGTGAAACTTCTTTATTATAAGATTCTAAATATCATTATCAACGATAATAAAATAATTTTACAGGAAAAAAATAATCACTCTCAAAATCCTGGGGGACAAATTTGTACCTTTCCTTAAATTTCATAAATAGTAATCAATAATTAAAAATTTGAACAGCTCCATAGAAACGACTATTCTCAACGAAATGTGTAAAATATTTTCTCATCGATGGTAGTCGACGATAAAACCTACGAAAGCGACAGTTTCCACGCGCGTTGATTTAATTTCACGTAGGGACAGGTGACACCGAGTTCTTGAATAAACATGAGACAATTAAACATGCATAGGAACTAACTCCCGAAATTCCCATGCAGGTACGTGTGGTTTCACACCCTAGTTATCGGCAACCGAATTGTTCGCAACCCTCGATCCAACCGACTCCTCGCGTTCCCTCCCTCTGCTTCGACCAATTTGCTTACGTTTCCATTAAAAACCGGACGTGCACCTGTGTACCGGAAGCGCCGTAACGTACAGGTGCAAACGGCGCAACGACAACGTTATCCGAAATGATATCAGGAACCTGCCACGATTATTTGGCGATTCATTCGCGACAGGCTAGGTACACCGGGGGTATCAATTGAACCGGATGAAACAATTTACTATCTTTTAAAGCTGGCAAGCGATTCAATTTATTTTCTACGGCCCCTGCACGTTACGTGACCGTGCCGTTGCCGCCATTCAAGCAACATTTTTTTTTTCAACCTGTTTGCAAACACGAAGCCTAGAAGCAGTCAACAAAATTAACAAAATTAATTTCACAAGCCCAATGCAGGCATCGATTAGCTTTGAGAATGGTCAGATAATAAAAACGTTGGGTTTTGGGGGCCAAGAATTGATATTAAAAAATGGCCTACGATCGATAAACATCATGCATTCTCTAAAAGACTAGAGCCAGTATTTCATTGCAACTTTCATTTTCATGATTTGGGGTCATAATATGGACTAGAACTTGCTTCTTAGAATGCTGTTGACTATTATAATAAACCACTACAAAATAAAATGGTAGCTTTTAATGGTAACCAGTTTGGAAACTTACTTATTATTGATAGAAAACTTAATATTGCTAAATGTATTTAATTATTGAGAATTTACTTTCATCCTTGGAATTAAACTGACAAATTCTAAGAACCGAAGAAACTAAAAAACAGATGAAATCGAATATCCAGATATTTCCAGATGCTCCGTGTGGAAAATATAACAATTGGACAGTTTCGCGTAAGAAAACGTTAACCCGGACCGCTGTTCTCTGTTTTCACGCGAACAACAGCAGCCACGACGAGTGACGAGTCCTCTGATAACAACAGCCGGAGAAACGGTGCAGTGTTTTCGCGACTATCGCCACTCAGCGTGGATGTATCAATTTTACGATGAATTTTTTTCTTTCTCTTCTTTCTATTATGGAAACATCTCCGTTGTCCGTTCCTTGCCTTCCGACACGAATGCTCGTTTAACTTTGCACCCGATTAATCAAACCGTACGGACTGCAACACTATATGAAGCGAGTACCCCTGCGACATCGCCAGTCCGCACGCTACGATATTCGCAATAATAATCCATTTTCCTACGACAGAATAAATCTACTCGAACTTCTAATTCGTTCTCAATTTCCACGTGTACTTCTGTACATTGTATTAATCACGTTCTTCCTTCTTTTTTCTGCTTGACGTATCGCTTTTTATTTTTCTTAGTTTTAGTCACGGTCGATATTGCCTTGCCCAGTGACAGCAAGCTGTGAGTTTAGTAACAATATACAATTAATAAGCTATATCCTATAATTAGCCATTAGAAATATCACTCGAAGTGAAATCAGACATTATGTTATATTATAAAAATTCAAAATGACGTGGATTTAATGTGATATTCTTTGACAATTCAACTTCGTTTATTAGAGATTTAATTTGTGTCTTTAATGGTTGGAAATGATAGTTGTTCTTTAATTTCTTTTGCATCCCTCTCTTGTATACTTTCAATCACTCTGACTTGTGTAGTTCTCTTGTCTTAATCACAACGCAAATAATTTACACAAATATTACAGACGAAAACATATTGTAAATTACCAAGTAAACTAAAACGATATAAAAATTTTATAATAATTACAAATCTCTGCCTATAAAATAGAAATTATTTTGCACCAAACTTTGAAAAAAAAATTAAATATTTTAAAGCAAAGATTCGTCGACATAAATACCGAAGCGTATATCAGTACCTAGTTTTTTTCGAAACATTTTTCATTTATTTTTAGAGAACCTATTTGTTAGGGTCCTGAAGTACCAGATGCAGATTGTTAATTTTCGAAAGTTTCCAATGGCTCTCGAGGCCCGATTATCGCGTTCATTTTCAGACAGTCACTTCGTTTCATTGCCATACCTTCGTCCTTGCTTCCGTTCCCACTAAAAGGAGCACGATGTTACCTGTCGTTCTCAAGACGGAAATCAGCCTGTAAAGAGCTGTTTTATCTGATCTAAGGTAATCGCCTAATGCGTACCTGCTCGTCCTTCCGCATGTCCTTCCGTCGTGTTCAACGTCTTCGCCACGCTCGAAAGCGTTCGCCAACTGTTGCGTCCCTCTTCCAAGTCGCTGTGACGTTGATGATTGGATATAATGACTGGCCTCTGTCGTCCCCCCAACACGATGCACGCAAGACGGATTTTCATCGACACCCTTCATTCTCAAGGTTTCTACTGATTATTACCATTTTAGGACGCCGATTACACGTTTGTCGTTACTTGTAATCAGCGTTTCGATTATTAGACGTGCGAACTGTTCTGACGGTACCAAACATGTTACGTAAACGTTACTTATATGGTAGACCATCGATTATCCAAACTAATTGGAAGCCAACAACATTGGAATAGTATTTCCTACAAATAAACAATACGGTGTTCCCCAAGAGTTAATTGTAATCACCTTATTTTTCCTGAGACTAAACAACATCGTTAAGAATGTTGTATGTATGTGTAAGATAAGTAAATCGATCAATTATGTAAACACATAACCCGTGTTCGTATTAACTTCGTAGATACAATTCTTCTTGGTTACCAGTCCACAGGATTAAGTTCGTCGATCAATTTGCCTTTGAATCTTTCATCTACGCTCTCATTCTCCCAATATTCAGATACCTTACAATGGGATGGCTTCGCTTTCAGGTCATAAATCTTCCCGTTATAGTGTCCAATTAGAGAAGCTAAATCTTGCAACGATGAAAATCTTCTTTTCCTGTTACGTTCCACGTGTGCTCCCGTGGCATGTTAACAATCACCGCGTGCACTTAGGACTAAGGAACACAGTATAACCTCGATTCAGAGGACTAATTAGAGCAGGAAGTGTCCGTTAAATCCAAATGTCCACAAGACAAGGTTTACACAATACCAAGAGTCTGTTAAATAACAAGTCGTACGCTTTAACGCGGAATAGAATACGTTTCCTTTTCATATTCGAAAGTACTGTGCTAGCACAGTATCAACAATGATTTATAGGAAATTTTTTTCTGAAGTAGAGCCTACGGGTACTTACAAAAAATTATTAGACAACTTCTCTATAGAGCGTCAAACAAAATTACTAAAAATCAAAAACGAGTTTTTAAGAAAAATGGACAGGGGGTAGGTGCCTGAAAAAAGAAAAATTCAAATCGTTCTGGAAAAATTATTTTCGGTTGCGGGGGTCAATTACAATCATTTTTGATAAATAGACATACCCTCGAAATCATAACCATTTTCGAGAAAAAAATTCCTTATCGGAAATATAATTTCAGGCCAGAAATGTTTCCCCGAAATTTCATACATATAAAAAATCGTAATTTCAGAAACGGATTAGAGTGTTTCAATGTTTCAAAATACAAACAGTACGTATTTTGATGGAGAATATTTAGAAATTCTAAAAATATTCGAAAAGTTGTTCCTTAATCCGGTAAAATAACAAGAAAACCCATAAAAATGGACCAATTCCTCATTTTTATCATTTCATATGTAGGTATAGTCCAGTTATCCGGCATTGCCCCAGTCCTAACTATGCCGGATAATTGGAATTTTACTGTATAATGCAAAAATCCAGTCGAGTAAATCTTTTACAATTTTTACTAGAAATTATAGATGGATTTAATGTTAAGAAGGATAAAAATGTTTTTGTTTATAAAATTGAGGACATTAAGCGTAAATGAATTAAATTAAAAATTGTGCAGAATAATAAAAAGTGATTTTTCCAAAGGGGAAAAAAGTACATTGAGCTGTTAGTTCGCCATATTGTATGTTTATTTTAATATAACTTGTGTTGAACATTGACACCAAAAGACCACTACTACTGTGTATACTTCTTAATATGTGAAACAATTATGTGAATTTATGCGTGGAAAAAAAAATTAATTACATGTAAAAAATTATAATACGTGACTCGTTGACAATTTAGGAACACCTGTCTTGAAATAATGTGACTTCCTAGACGTTTGACACATTCAAAGCTTTCGCGTGCAACATTGGTTGAAGTTGATGGCAGAGGGTATCAGATTTGGTTTGTGCGGTCTCGAACGAGCCGTGGTCGCACGGTGTTGAATATACACCGGACGGTGTCCACTGGGATGGAACATCTACCTTTGAAGTTTGAGGTTTGTCTTTGGCAAACACCTTAACAGCGCCTCTCTTCGTGGCTGTTTAAAACGCGACGCAGTCGTCGTTTCAGCGTTTCGCTGCGCGCAAACATCGAGCTGGTCCGCGAGTCGCGCCAATTATTCTCGTGTTACGCGGCGAATTAAAAAGATACACATCGCCTCGCGTGGTTCAGTTTGCACTAGTTAGCCCCCAAGAACAGGAAGTATCTTCCATCGCGTCGTCCATGATGGAAAAGCATTTCCACGTTTCAGCGCGTTGCGTAATCCTCGTGGATATTTCTCGAGTCTGGATTTACCAAATAGAGTTGGGAATAATTCTTATCTGAATACAGATTTCGAATAATAAAATATAATGTAACGAGTTCTTATCAGTTACTCGTCAACCCTCGAATGGCGGATGGTTTGAAATGCAGGGTCGTATTGACCTACAACAAAATTTTATTTTAATTGTTATATTCACATATAACAACGTGCACTACTATTCGAAAGTTTCGAAGCAGTTGAGTACTGTAAAATCACGTTACATATATTTGAATGCAATTAAAGTGTTATATAAAAGCTAGCTTAAAAGTAATACAATTACTTGCATCCATATTTGCCTCATCAGAACAACCCTTTTTCCATTTATTAATTTCTTCAAATATTATGAATCTAATCCAAAGATTTCAAACTCAACCTTAAATGCTTAAAAAAAAATGGAATGCATACAATGGTACTATTTATTGGAAGACTATTCTATTTTATGTTTACTGGAAGAGTTACTCCAAGTGTCATCTGGGGATATTCGACCCCTGTCAATTCTACAAAACTAATTTCTTGAAAAAAGTAATGTTTTGCCAATGTTATTATTATTCGATAGACACTCAAGCTGTGAGAAGATATTGTAGCACTTTTAGATTTCAACGACTATAAGGACGGTTTGTCAAGGCTGGTTCTAAGCGCTCGGACGCGCAGTCGCCAATTAATTTCGTTCATTACCTTGAAGACCATGGGATAAATTAAAAATAACCGCCATCAGCTGCCACTCGTTACCATCTTCAAACTACCGCGTACGACTCCTGATGGCGCGTATGTGTGCTTGTAACGTGCATACGTTTTAATTGATATGACGTCATGTAAAGGCGCCGAAACCCGGGTTCCCAGGATTTGTTTGCAGTTCGAAGTTCGAGGGATTAGCGCCAACGTCAGTCGTGGAATTGCACACATATTACACACGGTATTTAACGATTACGAACAAAATTATTATATTCTACGTATCGATCTTCCGAATCGAACTCTTCACCCTTAATTCTGTCTTCGTATAATAGATCACCGCGGTCGTTGATCGTGTGAGAAAGTCAACGTCGCCTTTTGAAAACGAAATTCCCCCGAATTCACCAATTCTTAATGGATGGGGGCCTCGCCCGTATACGTGCCTGACTAAACAAAATTCAGACGAGCTAGAATTCAATTTTAAAATACTCCAACTATCGATGAAAATGAAATATTGGCTAATGGGGTAGTTTTGAACAAGCTTTTCCATTTAACGTTTCCGCTCGTAAAGTTTCGAAAAATCTCTAGAATTATGAAATTATAGAATCTACCAAATGTCACAATAGAAGTTATATTGTTCTGTTGTGCAGGTTATATAATTGTATGCTATTTCTTTTTGAAGATAACTTGAAACCACACGCATCAAAACGTTAAGTGAAAAAGTTTAAGACTAATCTCTCTAAGTCATATTTCTTAATTATATTGGTATTAATTTCAAAACTTTAATATATCTACTTCGATAAAAACAGTATTTAAGCATAGAAAAATATTGTGACGTATTAATCCCTAACAATTTCAGATTGATTTATTAGGTTTCATCGAAGAGGCCCCAAATTATAGTTCGATAAGATTAAAAAATATATATAAAATATTTATAAAAATATATTTACATTTCGGAGTAAATCTTTGCTTTGATTAGATGTATATTTCAAAAGCAATTTGTTATTGTATTCCTAACGTGACGATTGACCGGTTAAACAGTCCGTGAAGCTAGACTATCATTCAATCGACGGAATCGCCTCGTCCTTCATGAATTTCGTTTCGCGAATCGCCGTCAATCATTAACCTCTTCGTCTGTGAAATCTTCTGCGTTTCTTTTGCTCCGCGGCATCTTCCCAGTCCGCGTGATTAAGTCCAACGGAATCTCCGATAATCGAGTCTGGATCCAATAACTAAATCTGTCCGTCGACTGTCCCGATTACTCGAATCGTTCGTTCGCGATTTCGTTTCGTCCACGATAGCGATTTTTTCTTTTTGGTAACTGAAATTAATAACAGTATCTCGTAACGACTCCGATTACCTCGATCACCGTCTGCGCAGCGTTCACTCGCGCGCGTAATAGCTCGTAATTTTCCGACAATTATTCTCAAATTAAAAATGCAAAATACATGGTCTCTCGAATCGAACGTAACGCGTGAAACGTAGTATTTATTTCAACGAAATTAAACGTATTCGCAGTTCACAAAAACCGGGTCTGTACATAGAAATAAATTCGTAGATATATTTTTAAGTTTGTTCAATGATATCAGAATGAAACGAGGTCGAACTTAGCAATGATTTTTATTCTTATTTTTCTTTTCGATGGGGGGATCCATCGTGCGTTGCTGGAAATATATTTTGTGTCTTATTTGTACAAAAATATTTTTAAATTTTTATCACAGAATTTCTCTCTTTCTTTTTTGTTGAGGGAGAGGGGGGCTGAAAATGGATTAAAATAGTTTGTAAACCACTTTCTAATTTAATTTGTAAGTGTTTGATTTACAAATATATTTAAATTTTTAGCACAGAAATGCTCTGTTTATTTTTGAAGGGATGGGTGGATTTAAAACAGTTTGCAAAGCACTGGTGTATGGGATCTTGGATTCGTTGGCGATTTCGAGTTTCGCACGATTATCGATGCACACGCTGCGAGGTGAACCCGTAGCAATTCACGAGGCTCTCGTTGTAGGTGAGAGGATGTGGCCAGCAGGAAGTTCATTGTGTACGGTTACACATATAATATTGCACGGCGTGCAATCCTGCGGATTCTACGTAGTTTCGTGCGGCACGAGAACAGAATTCTCGCAAAGTTCGCCGACAGATTCGAATCCTTATAGGTACGAGTTACGCTCGGTCGCGTAGAATGAAATCGTATGTAGGTTAATGCGTGGGAGGGGATCCATTACACGCGCCGTTTAAGTAATTATTTTCCAATTAAAGCGAAAAACTCAACGGCGTCGACGGAATTGAGGAATTTCAGCCTCCAACTCTGGGAAGCGCGTAGCTGCAGTCAAAGTCTCCCGATTGGTCCGCTCGTGGCGATATATCAAATGTTTTCGTTCATATCAAAGGTGGGTCACTGTCTCAAAGGTGGAAAAAATTCTTATCTGGAGGAAAATTTCGAAAAGCAAATTAAACGTACACAACGTTTTATCTGTAACACGTTGCATAAATCTTAGAATTTTCAATGCAAAATGATATTATCCACAATAAACATACGAAGTATTATCTGAATAACTTCGATCTCATAAACATCGCAAGAGACTTGCAGCATGTTGATTTTAGTTATCATATATTATTTTAATAAAAGAAAGCTAATTCGAAAATAAAGATAAAATAATAAATGTTTTTCATAAGGAGTTTCACAACCGCTAATTTTTGTCACTAAGATTTCTATAAACCAATACGTACTTTGTTCGCGTTGAGTCGACCATATTGCTTTAGAAGCGAGAACTAGGAAGTATTCTTATAATAAAGAAGGTTTTATTACATGAACAATTATTATTCTGCATCTTACAGGTGTTCATGATGAGATTGCAATAAAAGAAGTTTATTTCACGGGATTCTTCCCTTGTAATGCAAAACAACACTCATAATGAGTTTACACATTAAAAGCAGTTGAATTAACTTTGCCCTCTTGTATCTCATAAGAGGCTCATATAAGTCTATATAGTTTACCAAATTCAATAATATAGAGGTCGTAAAATTGCATCATGCATGAAAAATTATGGGGAAGCCGGGTTACGCGTTTTTATAGCTTCATATTGATAAGGAACTTTGTATCGAGGTTAGATTTAGAAACAGTTTTTAGCTGCACCCCGCCTCTTTTCCACGCTACATCGAATTTCATTTGTGTATCCGTATGTACGTTTGTATGTTTTTTTCGCTGTGCAATAAAAATGATAAATAAAACGAAAACAGATAAGCAAATATTAATAACAATGGACGGGAGGAAACATAAACACGTCGAAATGTTTCGAATGCTCGTTCCAAACAACGCGAGCAAACGAAATTAAAATACATTTTCCATGTATTTTTACTTGTGTATTTAATAAAAGGTTAGAATGCTTTATGTATCTTTAATCAACGAGTGCAACCACTGGATTTAGAGATTGTATAATGTTTACATTTTGCCGACGATCAATTTCTCAAGATGTTTTTAAACATTGATCAAAGTAGTCGAGATATGATGCAAGTGACATTCTTTTATTTTACTTTCTTCGCCTTTGGAATACGCGATATACTGCAATCATTTTTTTATTTAAACAAAAACATGGACGTTGTAGCTTACATGTAAAATCTAGCAAACTTTAATACGTGTTTTTTGTCCTTGTGAAACATTCTATGGGGGTACCTAACTTAAGATTTTTGCAGAATTTTACATCAAATTCTCACAGATGTTTTCTTTTTGTAAAATTTTTATAAGATTGCGTATACGTAATTTTTCTGTAATACTGTCTTTTATCCGTTGAATTTGCTATATTCTAAGCTCTTTATAGTCATAAGTTTATCGTTGAATTGTAATTTATTTCAAAGAAGAAAAAGGCCCCGCAAAGTGATCAGCTTGTCCCGATAAATCTAGATCCGCCACTGGTTCTAGTACAATTTATTTCTCGCGAGGTCGATAGAAAATGGTGCCGGGTGCCTCGGTTGAACCCGCGAGGCTGTTTTAAATGTCAACCGGCGGTGCATTTACCTCTCGGATGCCAACTAAATCCGAGTCGGATCTCCTCTCGCCGCGGTACGATAAATCATCGCCAGTGTCAAAATCGTGAGGCAGTTCGAAACGTAGTTTAGAAAGCTCACGATCGCGATTATGCAAGCATAGTAAGGTCATCCTAGGCATCACCTCGAGATACGATAAGGGGCTTAGCTAGTACTCGTGTTTAGTAAATAACATGGGCGCCGTTTGTACGTTGTAAACACAAATTCTTTTCCCGACGACTTTTATAAATTATCTCGCGTTTTTTCCGCGTCCGATTCTTTCCCCGATCGATGCCTCTTATCTTCCACGATATTTCGTCGATCCTCGGCTTTCGAAATCCCTGGCAAACGCGAGGAAAGAACTCGTGATTAAAGGGAAAACGTTCGAAGGGAAGATAAGAGGGCGAGAAGTTGATTTCTCGGGACTGCGTTTTCTTTTATCTGCTCCCCCTTCGAAATAATTGAAATTCATCGGTCCGAGGAGAACCTAACGACGATAATAGCGTGTAGAAATTAAAATAACCTACTTTTTTTTTTTGTCAGAACTCGAAGAATTCTATTAACTGGACATACGGGACTTGTACCAACGGCTGATTCTCTGGTGCGTGCGACCAAACGCGACGTAAAAAGCTCGTAATCAGAGCCATCGGCAATTGGCGCGAACGAAATTGCTACCAATTATCAATTTGACTCTCCACGAAAGTATCGGTTTAATCATTTCTTCAGACCGCCTTTTATTCCGTTCATCTCTCCTGATGCATCCTTTCAATCGTCTCGTTCGCTCTGTGGGAGTCGAAGGAACAGCAAAAAACATATGCAACGATACCGCTGGCTCTTAATTATTTTCTAAATAGAAAACTAAGGAGAATCGCCAGTCTCAACCATCGTTAAACTAGATGATAGTCTATAACCACTGTGTCGCTCAGAGTCAACGGAAGCAACGTCTCAAAATTTAGCGACCACCTGGCGAGAGCGATCGATGTTTCAGCGAAAAGAAAAAGTAGAAAAAAACCGACCAGAAACTCCTGTATCCGTTACGACCCGTCTTCCATCCTCGAGACCATGCTTATAGACTGCGATGATGCGCCGTCGTGTAGTTAAGTTAATTAATGAATGGTACAGTCGGGATGGAGAGTGGACTTAAATTGATACGTCCTTCGCGCGGAGCCATTTTTGTGCCACGCTCGCGTTGCTCCGAGTACTCGCGGTTCCGAGGGAATTGATGGCTTCTTTTTTCGCGTACAATTACATAATCCTCGCGAGGGATCATCGATGGACCCGATCGACGAGATCGTGCGCGAAATTCGGAACGGTGCGCGTCGCGACGACGATTGACGCGCGCAAATTAAAACGACAAACGAAACCGATCGACACCTCCCGCGAAAAAAAGGCTATCGAACGGCCGTGAGGCGCGATTTCTGATTCGTTTCGAGTTCCGTTGACCCATTCGCGCAAAGAATCGCCGCGATAAAGAAATTTTCCCGGCGATTGCGATTATTTATTGCCCGTAAGCAAAGTTCGCCGCGCGACAACCGGGAAAACACGACCGGAAAAAAGTGGCGCAAATTTCACGGGCGATTTAGCGACCGGCTCGCGTCGCACGGCCATTTTTATTAAATTCCCGGCTAAACGGACGCGCAATAATCTCCGGCGACTTTTATCTATCATCACTTTCATAACAAGAGCGTGCAATAATACAAAGTGTAATCGCGGGGACCGATAAAGGTCACGAAAACGTTCTATATAAAAAAATGTTTCAGAGTTCTGCCCGCAATAATCGGTAAGAGATTGAAGCACGGTCTTATCGGGGGACCAATTACAATAAATAACCTGTCACCTTGTCAAACTAAATCGGCACGAGGACGCTCGCGTTGGCCACGCAACAGGTACCTTGTTCCCAGCGAATCGCGAACGTGATTCGTTGCTGGAAACTTGGTAAACGGAAAGACAAAACTACTGTTTTACAAATACCTTTGACTAATGTATGTATATGTAACTAGAGAATGTCCAAGAATTATGTCAAATATTTCTCTGTACTATAAATTTTTGCACAATTGCTGTTGAGGGTTAACAAGTGATTCATCCTGTTCGCATTCTTGGTAAAAGAGTTTGCATCTCTAATGGATATGTTCTACGCTGTCATAGTCAGTAACGATGACCATATAGTAAAAATGGAATAAATATGAAACATAATTTGTTTACAAGATCCTCATCACGCTCAATGTTGACGTATTGAAAAGAAGAGACGGTGAAGAATAATAGATGGTTTTTGATGATGAAAATACCTGATTCAAGTCGAGATCGGGGCACTTCGAGGCGCATTCTTCTTGCAAATTGGCAGGAGCAGCGCGATCCTCGAAGTCTTCCGGCAGAAGCGCCGCGACGCTTCCCGCCAACGCCAGCACCTTCAGGAACACACATAATCCCGTTGCTAACATAATATTCAAAACCCCCCTGAAGCCAACCCTTGATCACCCTCCGTGATATTTTTGCGAGAAACGTTCAACTGTCGGTCGTCATTGTTCTCTCGATCCCGACAACCTCCGCGACTCTGGAAGAGGATTCCGATCACGGATTAGATCTCTTTTTTCCACATTCCTGCACATCGATCCTCGACTTTTCTTTGTACTGTTCTTCGAACAGGAACGTCTAGCACAGCCACTAGAATCGCACACTAAACGATCACATCAAGAGTCAGACAAGTAGATTGCCTTCTTCCGTCGAGGATCACACGGCGACGCTTCTTGAAGAATATACGAGGCGGTCCAGACTTCCTGCAGAAGACAACGTGAAAATATTTTCCATCGAAATGAGCTCGTCTTGACTGCCTTTGCAAGGATATCCAAGTTTCCCGACTCTGATCGAGGGACAACTAAAAATTAAATGTACACCAACGTTCGGTGCCTCGCACGATTGTCACTGAAATAATCCACGAATGTCAATGCAGGCGAGATCGAAACAATTCGATTTCACAGAGGACGTTCACTGGCGTGTTTTAATTCGACGCGGACGGGAGCAATAAAAATTGAAACTGTTTCGAATCACCTGTGACGTTCGAGTCACGAGGCAGCGCGCAGTAAGAGCCCGGCGTGTATGTTGTTAATGTGTGGCGAGCATAAGAGCAACTGACTCCGAATAGCCACTAGAGTCAACTATCCCCCACCATCGGCACCCTTATCTGTTGCACTCCGCTTGACCAATTCCCTACGGTGGTGGTAGGTACTCCGCTCGAGCGTGCACGTGAGCCCCAGACGTGCTCGTGGACGTCCAAAGACGAACAGAAGGGAGGAACGATCAGAACCTTCTGGTCGTGCAGGTCCGACCAATGGTCAATTGGCAGATTGACCTGTTCTTACTATCCTCGTAAACTTTCATTCATACATTCGCACGTGCCGTTTCAACCGACCGTCCACGTTGCCGGTGTCGTTCAAACGGAGATACACGATATACTTTTCCAATACTTTAACTAACGCGATATCAGTTCTTGTAAAATTTATAAAATTTAAGTAATATTATTTGAACAAACGTCGAGAACACCTCCAAACATGGTAAACTGGCAGTGCAACGTGTTAAATAAAATTAAATAGTGTACATTTGAAAAGTTGCAGAGGGATTGAATTATCGAGTAAATATTTCAATGGAAAATGAAGTAAAAAATACCCTCGAGTTGAGCAAGTTCGACATGAGTTGAGTATTTATTACTTGTAGAATTTAATTTTTAGTAATATTTTTACACCAGTAAAACCTAAAAAATAGGATAATTTTTAGTAAAAAATTCTCTTCGTGTACAGTCCCTGATCATCGAATAAGGATTACTCGAAACTTTCGATATTTTTCATGAAGCCTGATACCAAAATTTGGTATTTATTTAAAATGGGGTAAGCCTCATCAATCTTAAGGACTTGAAAATATATTGGCAAGACATACAGTACAACCATCACTAGCTTTTATCTTTTAAATATACGTTAAAGTATTTTATTAAGGTTTGACTTTAGGTTTTGAATCACTTTTAAATTGATTTTAGGTTTAGAAATAAATAAGCACATTAAGGTTGAACATGACACTTTAATAACAAGCATAATAACATTTCATCTGTGCTGTTGCATATGAAAGAAACTCGAAATTTTGTCCAATATTTAAGAACAAATAAATAAATATATACACAACATGAAATATTAATTCACAATTTGAAATGTGTTTTACACTAGAGATGATAAGTCAATAAATATAATTCCAATTATTAAAATGAACGTACATATTGTAATTCTTTAAACCAATTACATTTATTCAACTCCGAGCAACTTAAAGTCACGAAGAAGACATTTTTTATCCAAAGAAAATGTTTAAAACATAGGAGGATACACCGAAAGCTCTTCGAAACGATTTTTCGAGTCTCCCTGTAAAACACAAACAAATAAATGTCGGAACGTCGAATTGAATTTAAATTACGTGCCGGCTGGAGATCACTTCGTTAAGTCAACTACCCTCTTCTCTTGCGTTAGGTCGAGCCGCATATTACAGTCGGATAGCACAAAGCAAATCCAAAGCCGAGCTTCGAACAAATACTTCCTATATTGACATTTCAGGGAAGAATGCATCGTCTCTAAAAATTTCTGTACACACGCATCATTTTGACACCCTCGAGAAAGAACGTTGTTCTATTGACAGTGTGCTTAAAAAGGATGGCAATGTCAACGGAGGACCAGTTCGTACTCCTCCGGGAAGAGAACCAGAATTTTCGCTCTCTGGTTTCAGGGTGTTTAAAAAAATATTACATACAGTCAATTTTACCCATAACACAATACTTATCATTACATTTCTTACATTTCTAAAACAATGTCGTGTTATATGTGACTAAGTAATACTAAGTACAAGAAGTAAAAATAAAACTATTATTTTGTTTTGGTAACTACTGTGGGCATATCTATTATAAACATTTATTAAAAGAAACAAACCACGCCGTCGGTTTTATGGCAAAACGTTGGAAGAAAAATAAGTCACTTTCAAATTAATTGCACGAATTTCACGAACAGTTTGTAAGAACTCATGTTTACTTTATTATCCGCGATGAATACTACAATTGATCGAGTATCGTCAACTTCGCGTGGCGCGACCTGATAGTTTCTGGACGCGTCCGATTCATAAAAACACAATTGTGCGTTTAATACTATTCCTCAGCCCTTTCTAACCGTGATCGAGTCGAAACGGTGACTCATTTCGACAGATTAAATCTGCGAACGAGACAAGAGCCAGTCGGTATTATTTGTGGTACCATTGTCAGTCGTGGAGCCACGCATCGGCTCTTTCTTCCCGATGACCCGATAGAAGTCCATTCTTCGACTCCGCGCATATCTATCGGATCAATGGGGACATCGGTTTACCTTCGTATGCGTTATTGTCGCGAGTTTCGACTTGTAAACATTTTCTTGTCATTCTCCGTGCTGGAGAACTTGCCCCGATATAGACATCGAGCGTTTTGAAAATGAAATTTCATTTGCCGAGTGCATCCTTTTGACGCCAGCGTGAAATACCACAGCCACGACATGACCTTATCTTTATCTATCCTTTTCCGCATTTCTTGTCTTCACCAGTCCCAGAAGCTGCTGGAATTCTTTCCTTAGGTACGTCACGCATGTAGCACAGAGTACCACCACCCAGTATCGCGGTTTAGAAGAATTTCTGCCATTCTCTTCAAACCTAACGACGTATCTATCTCTCGCAATTCTTTTTTTTAAATATTATCAACTTTTATTATTCTCCTTTTCTTCATCTTCTCTGTTTTATTTCTTGAATTAACCACTTTTGTGTGTTTGTAGAGCACGCCATTTTGGTATCGTTACAAATTTCTACATTATTTTTATCGTTCATTAGTATACTGGCACAGATCATTGAGCATTTTATTTTGGCAGAAAAAGAAATGAAAATTAAATTCGCCTGATTCAATATTAATTAATCAGTAGATATATAAGTAACTAACAATCAACATTTGTTAAACATTAGTGACGAAATACTTAACGAGGGAAAGAGCCCTCCATTTTGGAGAACACTACAATAGAGCGTTAACTGTATCTTGCTCTGGTCCCCAATATTGGTCCCAAGTCTGTGACTACCTAAGACCCAATACTCTGGCAAGTACCTTGGTTGAGACTCGTCCGTTGTTTGCATTCTAATTAAAAATCATTGTTACGTTACTACCATCGATCGTCGAGCATTCTTGTCAGCAGATTGCAGACGAGGAGCTAGTTTGGGGTTCGACGTTGAAAAGCGAAGATCAATCGATTAAAGCGTGGAGATTATAGGCAAGCGAATTCAGAACGGGTTGTTATGAAACGACAGCGATCTGTGGCACGTTAGCTCCAACCTCAATGGCGGTTACAGGTTACCTAGGGCTTCCTGCGGAAATGGCCAATATACTCCTCCGACCTCCAACTCACTCAGTCACTCGCTCACTCGGATCACTCCTGTTTGGTGTACCTCGTACCCATATGATCGCCCTGTCGCTCGACACGTACTCGTTACGGGTCATCATCGTGATCTATGCGCCTACAACAAACGTTACATCCTTAATCTGTCCTAGCCAGCTAATTCTACGCTCGTGCTGAACGAGAAAGTTGACATTATTCCGCAGCTGGACGCGGAGCGGGCCTACTCCGCGGCGCGATTAGAGCGAGTTTAGTTTTACGAGGTGTAAACAGTGGCTCAGTGATTTTTAAGTCAACAAATAAACTGAATACTGATCTATCATATAACGATCGATTAATAAATATTAGGAGATTGGCGTTAATCGAAACAAGCAAGATATTTGTATTAAAAAATATCTAATAACGCAGAATATCTCGCAATCGATTATAGAATCCACAAGGTGGAAATTTTGTATTAAAAAATAGATCGAAAACATATTAAGATCAACTTCTAGATATCTCTTATATTTCTACATAATGTTTAGAAGTAATAGTTCATAATCGAAAATACTATTTAAAGTTGCGTTAAATAAACAAATAATTAAGTAAGAATTTATTTATCCTTTGCTTAACGACAGTAATAAATAGCAAAAAATTCCTCTTCCTGTTTGTGTATTTTTTTAATGTATACAACTGGTGCGTCTCGAACAATCAAACTTTCCTTGTTTGTTTCGATATCGTAAAGTTTGTTAACAAACTGTGTCGTAATTCGCGCGACACGCCTATTAATGAAACGAAAGCGAGGAGACAAGATAGTGATCTGAAAGCAGCGATTATTACTTTGTTACAGTGAGGCCAGATTTATTGGTAAATTAATTAGGAAGACGATGTTTCATAATGAATACCAAACGACCCAATTCACACGTGCTCGTGGTTCGTCGTTTGTTTTGCATACAACGTAATCGTCGCACAAAGGAGGACCTTTTGTGTAAGACGTCTAGACAGATAGTCCAGGTCTTACCCTGCTTTACACGATACACCAACAATTCGGCTCTATTAGGCCAATAAAGTGTATCAAAGAGGAGGAATGCGCCCCGCGTCAATCGTAAATGTAATGTCGGTTTGTCCGTCCGTGCACGGTGCTTGGATATGCGGGGTGCGGGTGGATAGCTAATTTAGATTGAACACACCATACGTTAAACGAGGGGACGAGAAAACGATTAGGAAAAGAACGAAAATTTGAAATTTCATAGTTTATTCTCTTGTAAAATTGGTAGAAATATATATACCAGTAAATAAAGAAGGTTTTCGACTGTTTTTGTTATTGCAAAACGTAGTACAAGATTTAACAATGTTATTGTTACCTTATGAATTCATGAACGACTGACCTAAGGTAAATATGACTACGCGTTCTGGTTGAGGACCAAAATTATATAAATTAGTTAAAACTACTCAAAAAGTAACGAGGATCAGCTACACAACTAATTTTTATACATTTTTCGAATAATTGTAAATAATGTATATCATTTTTGGTGCTCATATTCCGGCCACAACGTGCACCTACATTTTACCTTAGGTCAGCCATTTTTTAATTTCTATGGTAACGATAACATTGTAAGATCTTGTATTGGGCGATACAATTAAGAACGAAGCGATTCTACATATAAAAATTGATCGAAAATGTCGAATAAAATTTTGTTATTTGGGGCTTTTCTCCAGCAACGCAATTAATTTGTAGATCCCATCATTCACAGATCTATACAAATCCCACTGTGTTTATACGCGGCACGTATGTAGTACAAAGGTAATTATCAAACACAGAAATCTAGTTATAAATTATTACTTCTCTACATTGCATGCAAACGTCATGTGTTAACAATAAATGATGCAACGAAAGAATTCTCGAAAACGATTCGTGTCATAGTGACCTTTGTAATAATTATACGATTGGATATCTATATGATTCTGTTTCGCGTTGCCAACTTGTGCATTGCCTTGCACGCTAAAGAAACATTTAAGATTAAAACAATAATTAACAATTAATAAAACGTGTAAGTGTCAGAAGCACAAAGTTCAGTTTCACCAATCCGTATAGTTTTTAATACTTACCGAAGATAATTATTATCTTTGTTGGAAATTAATTACAATCCGATTGTTTCTAACATTACATCGTAAATAACACCTATACTAGTAAATAAACATTTACTAGTCAGTTTAATACTTACCTAGTTACAGCTCATTCTTTCTCGTTATAAACTGATACTAATGACCATAAATGTATCATAGCTTGTTGTAATAGATTTTTCAAACTATGGAAATGTGGAGGAATATCGACAAGCATACTCTCTTGATACGTTTTTAATTCGTTCAATATGTAGTTGAATTTATTATTGTTATTATATGCCATTTATTTTTTTATTCACATAACTCTGTTCTTGACAAAGTGTACTATTCAATATTTTTTCTTTGTGTTTTTTGAGGATGAACATCATGATTAATTCGCTGCTAAGCCTACATACATATATTATATGAAACTATTCCCATTGCCATTTATATTTTGAGTGGTATTGTTTACCAAAGTTATTTCTTATTCCCCAGGAACAAAATTCCCTTCATTATCTTGATGCTATTCCTCCTACACCAAAAAATAAAAACCCAACTCGCAAATGTAGAGTTTCTGTCCTGATAAACCTCCATTATGTATTGGGCTTTGTTACAAATCCTATCATAAATATAATTAATAATATGTGATTATGTTGCTATCAAATTTTGTTATAGATACACGATGAAGTTGATTTTTGTTTAATTTAAATCTGTAAAAGATCATTCTCTTTAAATAATAATTGATGTATAATTTTTGTAATAAATTTTATTTGTAGTATTTTTTTCAAGTTCTTTACATTTATATATTTATGTTAGTGAGCATAAAAAATGTACTGATTCAAAAGCCTGTATATTATAATATATTGAAAGTAGGACGAGTATACTCGTCCTTGGCAGCGAATGGGTTAAAGAAGCATAAAGTAAACAACACATAGATGGAACTCTATAATACCACAGCTTGCTACCAGAGAACGCTATCTCATGGTCTATAACACTTGATATAATATATATTTAAATACACGTTTTATAAAACTATATTTAACTTTTGTTTCGAAACAAGCTTCTGTTTTGAATCGGTATATCATACAATTATATACATTAAAGGTGAATTAAAATTTTCTACATTTGAAATAACGATCATGGAAACTGGACTTTTGTCGTGAGACTGAGAAACTGTATTTCATAGTAACTCAAAATGGAAGACGGTGACAATAAAGCGAACGCTGGGCTGGTTAAAGAGAAAAAGTCGTACGCCGGCATACCGGAGGCCGATTTTGTAGTAAGTACATTATTACAATAAAAATTTATGCAACATACTGATAGAGAATTATCATTTGTTCAAAAATTCCATGTGTTTATATTATATTTCATTGCGAAGAATGCTTTTACATGGAAGTAATGCTCATGGCTTCCAGTACAAATTTCTATACTAAAAAAGAACCGTTGTTTCTTTTTTCGATTACAATTAATATTTTATAAAAAGGATCATTTGTGTTTGATTGCTTGTAACATATCGGAATACATTAAATGTACTTTTCCGCGATGCGGACCTTATATGGTCATAAAATAAAAGAGACATCATGGTATTTGAATTTATTATAAAGTATTTTGAACATAGGATGATGTCGATGCGTTTATGGCCAAACCCGAAAATGAATATGCAGACAAAGTTATACAAATGCTGGATGAAAACCATGGCAAATACAAATTCATGGAATATAACTTGGTTAATAAAAGGAGACGGCTGAAAGCACAGATTCCAGATTTGGAGAGATCATTGGAAATGATTAAAAAGTTACAATCAGAGAAGGACAACAGTAAAGATTTAGAAACTCAATTTCTTTTGTCTGAACAAGTGTATGCAAAAGCTGTTATTTCACCTACCGACAAAGTATGCTTATGGTTAGGAGCAAATGTTATGCTGGAATATACTTTAGACGATGCACAAGAAATGTTAACAAAAAATATTGAAGCGGCAAAAAGAAATTTAGGTTATATCGAACACGATTTAGACTTTGTTAGAGACCAATTTA
The DNA here is from genome assembly GCF_013123115.1 of Colletes gigas. NCBI lineage: Eukaryota > Metazoa > Arthropoda > Insecta > Hymenoptera > Colletidae > Colletes > Colletes gigas. The sequence goes on from NW_025106646.1 coordinate 2,339,450, forward strand.
CGACGATAGAAGTAAATATGGCGCGCATTTATAATTGGGAGGTTAAACGCAGGCAAGCTGCTAAACCAACATAAAAACTGTTCTTATTATGAATTCAATTGCACGCAACGATTGCCTAAGATACTAACTGGTAATTATCTTAAAAATCTACAATAAATTCTCATGTCCCATAATTCCCTTCATGAGACAATAATATTGTTTTAGGTTACTCACAATGTCAAGAAAAAACGCCTGTGAATGAAAAATGCTGTCGAAAAATGTCAACGGAATAAAGGACTCATGTTTAGGTTGTAAGCTAGATAACCAATATTTATGTATATTGCCACAAATACATCTGAAATCTAACTTAACATGTTGTTTCATATACCTACCAGAGTCAAACAAATTTTATTCATGAACTAATACAAATTTATAATTCATTTGTGAACCACCTCCTACGCGCGGTATCCTGTTTCGTACAATAACGTAAAAAATACGTCGATGGATTTTAATTAACGAATGAAACTTGAGCAAAAATTAGAATATAAATGCGTCTAAATTTTTTATTTAATATTCATGAATAAAATTTGTCCAACTCTGGTACTTACAATAAGATCTCTTATCATATCTATTATATTAAACTTATCTAAGTTTAGTTTCTGCACAAAAAATATACACAACCTGTATAAAAATAAAATACTACTTTTCCTTCATAATAAAAGTATTACATAAAACAAAATTTTATTCCAGCTTTACTTTCTATTTTATGATTTCCTGCCATCATACTTTTGATTACAATCTATGTCATATGTTTCTAGGTACATTTAATTTTGTTAAAGAACAAATATGAAAAATATAACATATTTTCGTCAAGATGATTAAGAAATAGACTTACGTTTACTGGAATTTGAAAAACAGAACTTAATTTATTTTAAACTTCTAAACTGTTGAAGTTGCTTGTTATATTTATTGTAAGGCACATAGTCGGTCTCACTTCCTGCGAAAGTCAATGTCCAGCAGGGACTAGTATTGAATTATAATCTAGAACTTTATTGCTTAATTATTCCGCATCTCCATCTCCTTCATACTTTAATAATTTTGCTTCTAACTCGATAATTTTAGATTTAGCATCCTTCAATTCATTTCTTAACGTATCCAATTCTACATCAACTTCTGTGATACCACCAAGATTTTGACGAATATATCTATGATGCGATTAAAGAAATATTTTCTGAATAAAAGACAGATTACCAATAGAATTTTCCTATTACAATATTAATTTAGTAATTAATAGTTTATGGGAAGGATACTCTAAAGCATCTTTTGGCTTTTCTGGTTCTTCGTACAAAGATATAAGTACCTTTGTTAAGGCATCCAGAACACCAGCTCTTTCAAGATATTTCCGAAATTCTTCCCTTTTCGAATCAGGAGGCTAAAAATTTACAATAATAATAAAGCACTTATACCGAATGTCCGCGTGTGTAAATTATGTATTTGGAAATTTATGCAAATTATATCGTATATGTTTATAACCCAGAAGCTGCAATAAAATAAATCATTAATACCATTTTGTAAGTAGCTGGCAAACAGATTTTTGAAGCTTACACGCATAGAATTCATTATCGTAAAACTTTCCGCGTATAATAGATATTACATACCTGCATATTCGACATTCTTTTGCTGGATTACAATTACACGATTATTTTACCACGATATTTTAAAAATGCTATTTTATTAAATAATTTAACGAAATTTTAGTAGCACGTGTTTCTTAAATCTGACGACAGTATAAATAAGTAAGCAGTAACGAGGCTCGATCAGAACAAAAGCCACATCACATATGCGATTTTCAAAACAACGCATATTTGAAACGATTCCTTACTGAGAGGGAAAATTATTTACCATTGTGTAACGCAATTGCAGTATGTAATGACAGAGGGAAGTGTTTTCTTCCTTTCACCTTGTTTCGCCGGGCACCCTTACTTGATAGTAAACTTTGAACGTTACGATAGTTTATTTCGATTAACAACAGAGCACTCAAAAGAGAATCCTGCCTTTGTGGAACGCCGGTAGCATTCTGCAATGTTACGTATTGTAATGAAAATTATATGATTTTAAATATGGTACTCTGTAACATAAAGTAGAGAATAATGTAAGACATTAAAATAAACTTCAAATTAGTGCAAAATTCGTTCTGAAAGGTATTAAATTTGTTGACGCAAAAAAAACTAAATGATAACCACTGGATCTTGTATACGAACGTACGAAATTGAGTGATAATCACTGGGTTTACACGTGGATTTGTCAGTTGCGTTTGTTTTTAACCGACGAAAATTGGAAATTTATAAGTATGCGTCTATCCACACGCGAATCTATTCATTTCTTGTTTTAGCAACGATACAGAACAGCATTCTTGTAAATATAAGTATATTCAATTGCGACGTAATTTTCGGATACGATACAGTTTTGTGGTTCCTCTCTTCAATTTACTTTATATTCATTAAAAACTTAGCTGAAATAGACTATAACGTAGGATATTACAAATGGTTTACAGTACGTCATCGTGACATTGAGAATCCAACATGGCGGGCCTTTGTTGATAAAGTTTTTTCCAGTAGCTGTCAACAGAAAAGCGTTGATAAAAATAAGTTTCAAACAATCCTTAACCAATCACTATAATGTTTTTGATGAAAAACGAAGTTTTCTCGAGAGTGATATTGACTGGATCTATAGGTATTTGCTCGTACATTGGTGATCAACGTTTATACTATGGAAAAGCCGCTTGGTCGCGCGCAATTTTTGACAATGTTACTCACGCAATTGTTGGTGGACTTACTTGGACACTTATCTTACATTTATCGAGAAAGTCTCTCATTCAAAATTTTTCAAGTATCTTCTGGTGTTTTTTTTTATCGTCTTTTATCGACGTAGATCACTTTATTGCAGCATGTAGTTGGAAATTAAGCGTAAGTGATATTACAACCTTTCTTTGTTTCGACAATGAATATATCTTAATCGTAAGAAAAATTTGCTTTAATATACACGAGTCATTTAAGATTTTTATTTTTCACAAATTGTATTACTTGATTATGATACTGTATCATAGAACTTCTACCATACAAGTGTCTATAAAATTGTTGGAATACAACAATTTAATACCGAATTCTTTTTATAGGATGCAACACATTTACAAAAAAGACCATTTATGCATTGTACCACTCTGCCTATAGCGTTGTGGCTTATGCTTAATTTTTACTCCAGCGTATTTAATCATCCGAAGCTTAGTTATTATTCGTGGATGATGTTAGCAAGTTTCTTGAGCCATCATATACGAGATGGTACAAGAAGGGGTTTGTGGTTTTGTCCTATAGGTTCTACGCAGCCTATTCCTTATTATTTATATTTAAGTATGAGTATGATGCTTCCTCATGTGCTACAATGGCTTATGACATCATCTATGCAAGAATTTAAGAGTTACGATAATGTGACATTGATCAATATTGTGCACTCTGTGTAAAAATATTTACTAAATGTAAGTGTACATATGTATATATCGACAAATTTTATAATGTAATTTTTGCATTTTACTAGTACAGATTAGGATATAAGTTATAAATTTGATATAATCTTTACACGTTTTTAATTAATTTTATATATTGTTATTGGTTTCACTGCAGAATTTAAGAAAGATTTATTATGTAAATATATATTATATTTTTATAATTCCGCAAATTGTAATAAAACTTACAGATACAATAATATTTTTATATATCAATTGCATCTTTATATTTATTTGTATTTATATCGGAAATTATTTTTTATACCATTGATGTTCCTTAAACTACAGTCGAACTTGATGTTGAATTTTAATTACCAAGAAGCAATAACAATTTTAATTTATCGTACAAACTTTAGGAAATTAAGAATTATCAAAATGAAAACTGTAAAAAGAACGTTAATCTCAAAATTCATAAGTAGAAAAACTAATTGAAATCATGTTTTCTATTTTTAATTACGTAAAAATAAATTGTATTTTATATTAAGTGTACAAGCACGTTGATACAAATATGCGGATCGTTACAGAGAATTATATAAAATAAGTAGATATAATTTATCGCTGACACAACGAGAAAATTTTTGTCGGTGCCTTGGTTTTCGTTGTAACGAAGTTCGACTGAACTTAGTTCCGTCCGTTCTTACAAAATAAAATAATTCATACGCAAATTCTACGAAGTACAAAGGCGATAAAAATAACTTCTTCCAGTCACTGTTGAATTGCTCTAATTAGTATCTTCAAACATGGAAAACTTGCGTAACTGAAAAGGGTTTGTTCCGACCACCGATGTTTACACAGTTCTTTCCAGAGACAGGTGTACTCAGTAGACGAACGTCACTCGCGTCTGCCACAATCTTTGGTGTCTGCGCGGCTACGCGGCAAGTCTGTGTTTGATTCTGATACAAGAATTTAACAATACCCACGTAAACGCATACCCGTTCCGCGTGTAGACCTCATCGGTGAGCGCGGAGGACGCGGATACCCTTGCAAAAAGCCAAGCACCGCGCACGCACGTGTGTACATACACACCTGACACAGCCTGGAGGAGTTTATCAGCATTCAGTATTGCTTTGCTGGCACTGTTACACACTTAACTTCACTCTCGTCTCAGCCGTACTTAGTGTTCATTTACCCAACCGCCTATTCCGTTGAAAAAAAAACGAATCGTAATCGCTGTGCAAGTCTTTGACTTCGGAGGAGGATCGTTCATGCGATCGAAAGTTTCAAGCGTGTTATTGTCCTCACGAATCTCGTGTTTTCGACGCATTGTTCAATTTTTTCACTTGAAACTTACGTTCTTCATACAACACTCGGTTTCGATGATCAATTACGTTTAACCAGAGTCAGTGTCACGCGCAAGAATCCATCGGTGATACCAAAGTTGCACCCGCACTGTGATGTACCCACAGTACGATTTTTCGTGACGTATTTGTGGAAAAACCATCGGAAAACGACTTCGTTGAATACGAGTTTTACAATGCCACCAGATCTTCGCAGATATCGAGTTCGTAACGATAACGCGCTGATACCGATATCGTGATTGTATACTCCAGTTCAGTATTGTCTTCAGTGGGATCCCGTGTCATTCTAACACTGCTATATATTTACGATGGTGAGTACACGCTCGAGTTTACAGCTTTTTCTATAGCTTGTACCTAAACTGATAAACCACGGTCCCTGACATTGCGCGATATAGTTTCCCTCAGGAGGGAAACAACATGATAATAGCCTGAAAGTAGATATTCGGGAGTACTTTTCAACGTCAATGCATATCGAGTAATGTAAAAAGTAAATTTCCAGCCCATTCGACCAATCCATTTCCGGTATATCCAGCGTCAAAATATACACGTTGCGACAAAATTGTTGCTCTGGCGTTGACAGTGATTAAACCGTACGGTTTATTGGAAGCGAAAATGTACGAAAATATTCACAAACTAGAAGCTCACGTCTTTTACAGCGAGCAGGAAAAAAATGAATATCTCCAAAAAATAAATGGTGGATCGCTGGAAAAAGATGTTCAAATTTCACGAAAAAATTCAAATCTTTTTTGCGTTTAGGAAATTTCTACGCGTTGCAATAGACGTAAGCTTCAAGTTTGTAAATGTTATTCTGTTTTTCACTTCGGTTTAATCATTGTCAACGTCGTAACGATTTTTCCGCCACGTGTGTTTTGACGTTGGACGTAACAAAAATGGACCGATCGATTCGACTGAAAATTTATTTTTTTAAATAAAGGAAAAACAATAATATTAAGAAAAATGTACCCCGAAAATACGTCTACTTTTCGGGTGATCAGCGTGTTGTTTCACTTTAACACTCGCACGGCTTAAGACAGGTACGTGAACAACCTTTCACGTCACAGGGCCTTTTTAGACCCGTATTTATTGCAATATTTAAGCGTTTAAATTTCTAATGTAAAATTATATAAGATATTTGTTTCATTCGTTTGTTAGAAGACGCGATGAAATATAATTAAAAAGAATAAATGAAAAATAATTGATACCTGGGTCCAAAACGATCCATCGACCGTCGTGCGAGTGTTAATGTATACACTGAGGTTTGGCTGAATGCGATGAACAGACGAACGGTTGAGCTATGATTTAACGGTTACTCATCCCCGCTTAATTGTCCTGTACCTACGTACATACGTGTGCATCGTTCTGGCAAAAGAGCGCTGCCTCCGTTTCGCGCGACTTCTTCTTTGCGAGCAATTAATCCATTAACGGTCAAGCTATGGCCGAATATCATTTTTGAACCTTGTCTTGCAAATTTTTGATATTTGAACACTTTTAAATTTCACAAGCACATTATTTAAAAAAAGAATATTTTCAGTAGACTCGAGCCCTTCGAAAATAAACACCGTTGATCGTTTTAATGATTAATTACTGTATACAGTATCTTTGCAACGATGATATCTAATGCATTTAGTCATCATATGTTATTTTTTATCTGTGATTCATTTCTGTTATACTTCCAAGAATGAAAGAATTTTATTTTATTTCTGAAATACTAGAGTAAGGTATTTCTCATTCTTTTTTGTGAACGATTCATTTGCAATTTTCATGAATTTATACCTTGAGTTTTAATAAGTTGTTCGTGTTCTCAATACTCAGGTGACAATGGTTTAATTTAATCAAATAATTTTTCAAACATTTCAATTCTACTTTTACTTATTTTCATGATTGAGTATTGTAGGGTTAATATCTTAAATTACATTTTCCAATATGTCCAGTACATAGTACTAATAAATTCTATAGTACTAAAATTCAAGCTATGTTATAGTTGGGTTAAAAATTGAATTCAAGAAAGATCAGATAGATTAGATTGCGTTGAATCGTCTTTATTCCAATTTTAATATGAAATAGTACGGGTCAGAATTGACCCAGCTTTGCAGGTGCACGATTAATCGAATTAAGAGTTCACTGTAACATGACGCACTGCGTCTGTGTAAGTGCTTTCACAAGAATCGAGGCTAATCATAGACCCGTAATAAAGCTTGTTTTGTAACGCTAATTACGACCACTCGAGCGGTTGCCTATTAGAGATGCAACTATGCACCTTCAAGGTTGGACTGGCGCAAGAAGAATCGCAAGAAGTATGCGATGAAAGCGATTCGCAGAGACGCGTAAACAATTCCATGCAATTTGCGTAGGAATAGACCAGCGACGTTACGTGTAACACGAGTAGTCGTCCTTTCGCTTTCAAACATAGGATAAACATATCAATATTCGTCGCGTGACCAACTAAATAAATACTTGGCCATTGGTGTGTAATGTTTTTTTTGAACCAGCGAACGTGATTCTGGGATTTAATATTTAATAAAAAGTGCGGAAAGTGACGATCCCAGGGTCACTGTTGATAACTGGTACGTTTTATTTATGGTAGTATAGGCCCCGTTGTTTGTGAAATCGTTTATTTTTATCAGTTTATTTGTTCGACTCTTCGAATGTTGACATCCGCGTTAAATACAAGTTACGAAATATGATGGTTTGAGGAAGCGTAATGCAGCAGCGCGTGGCGAAGATTCTTCTTTCACATTCTTGCAGTCGTATCGGCGTTTATCTTTCCAGACACCTCCGTTCCGTTATTCTTCGTGAATTCTTTGGGCTGGTTAGACGTGCCCCAATTAACCACAATCCACTGTTATAATAATATTTCACGCTTGTCTTGTATAAACAATAAATATTTCAGTTGCATTTTACGAGCGAATTTAATCTTTCGAGTCTTTTCTGGAAATAAGTAAGTCAAGATCTAACATTTAACATTTAATTATTACGTTGATGTTTCTTTTTACATATATATTTTAATTATTAAAAGTATTGAAAAGTCTATTTATGGTTTTACTATCTTAAAGTACACTAATTGATTCCTATAAATTCCTATCTGATAAATCAATTTAGCAACAGGAAGACATCATACAAGAAAATGGGCATATAAAGTGTACACATTTTATTTCAAATACAATTTATTTGAGGCAAAATAAGCAGAGGCTTATGATATAATCTGATAATATTGATTTAAGCTTTTATATCAATGCTTGATGTATCTGCAAAACTGTGCCACATATTTATAGAATAAAACGAAATGAAATAATTTATTATACATTTCACGTTATACTTTATAAACGTTCTCGAGTAAAAATTTCAAATCGTGCAGAAGAAGGTTCAAAAATATACTTTTACATATTTCGCCCTCCTCCCTCACCCAGTAAAGCTTCTTGGATCAACTTCTGGGATCCAGCAAACTTTGCTCTTAGACGCAACTACGATTATTAAAATATTTATTGTAAAATCCATCGTATCGTAAAAGTAGCAATCCTCTCTCGAGCAAATAACCGTACAAACGAACACGTCATTGATAACGATATTTGCAGCTTTAGTAAAAATATCAATCGTCGCGAAGATCGCGAAATTGATTATCGTTGTCAGAGGTTTAAAGACACTTGTTCAACTTTCCAGGAAACCAAAGATTTGGAGCTGTATTTCGTTATAGCGTGTGGGATCGCCGCCGGTGCATTTTTAATACTTTTCATTTTGGTGTGCATGCTATTTGTCAAACTGAATCGATTGAACGCGGACGGGTAAGTAATCTCTTTTGAAAACGCAAAACGTCCGTTTCTTTTCTTTGGCGCACGCAATATTCCACCTCAATTCCTCCGAAACCCCTTTGAATTTTTTTTAACAAAGATCCCATTGAGCTTTGCTTCGAGAAAAAAAAGAAAGATCTATGTGTATAACCACGCTAAAAGCTTTGCTTGTTTTTTTAAATGAATGGTTGCGAAGCAGTTAATAACATTTGACGAGTTTTCTTGTTAAAATTATGTGTATCAGCTGCATAGCCGACGTTTCGTTTTGTTGGGACGAGCCACGTTTCCGACGATGTAGGCCAAATATCGGAATATGTCACGTAAGATTTACACTCTAAAGAACAAATACGATTGCCAAATTCACGGGTCCTCGGCGACATGCGAAGTAGAAAGCGTTTATATTAATGCCTGAGTCACGGCGGCCATCATTGATACCGTATCTTTACAATATTGTGAAGCGATTATATTTAGCTTATCTTGTTAAAAGAATGGGAGATGGGTACAGGAGTTAAATGAGGCTTGCACGCGACCAGATTCTTTCCTTTTTTTATAATTATTTTTTTAAGGAAGCTTTACATTAACTCTTTGCAGTTTGGTTAAATTCGTATAGAAAATACGTTTGTCGTTGATGATAATTGATACAAATATTTTTTTAAATTGTAATAATCGTCAGTGTCTTCCACTCTGTCAAATGTTTATAAGCTATGGGATTAAATGTACCTGATCAAACAAAATTCGTTTAACCGTCAATTAATCCCAATCAAATCGATTCTTTCTTTTTAAAAAGAATCATCTGGTTAGCTTCTAATTTTCAAAGATAAAAATTTAAGGTCCTACAACATCGAGACAGTAATTTTAACGTACAGCTGCAAAGAGTGAAATTAAATTTCGTGGAAACGATCTTAAACGATTTTTCGAAATCTTTCAAAATTGCTTTTATACCATTCGCTTTACGTTTTATGAGACTTATTGTATTATTCAGGTCCAATCAACTAAATAGACAATCTAGCATGATGGCAGACTTTTGTTACACGAATCCTACGATTGTGCCTGGAGAACTGCTGTCTCGTCGTGGTTTCTCGATGTACAGCGGGTCCGAAAATTTCAACGACAATTACGAAACGAAGAGCAAAGGGCACTATGGGACTTATCAAGAGGCACGGTCAAAATTTTGACGAAGGATCGTAAACTTTTGAGTATTTTCATCGAGCGTGCAATTCATGCAATATCGACAAACTATCGAGTAAGGAGAATTGGAAGATTGATTTTTTTTTTAAACATGAAACTTGTACTTTACGTCGATTCGTCAAACCTAAGATTTACGTAAATTTAATCTTCATTTGCCATACAATTTATTTATGTACACGTATATAGTTATTTATATATAATTTCGTTATCATTTATACCATAATGCGATAAAATACAGATACATGTAAATCATTAAGATATTCATTTTGATTAGTATGGTAGGAGAGATGTTGAACGAGTAGTAGTTAACAACAAAATTACACCATAATTATGTGTATTATCACAGACGAGGTACAGGATAGACCTAAACATCTTATGGGACTTTGTGTCTTATATTCTTTGCAATTTAAAGTGTTCAGTATAGGAATTATATTCAACCCAACTATCGAAGTTGGTAAAGTCAACGAAACCAAAAATGTCTGTTATGTTGTAAATCCAAAGGGAGAAAACATAAGCTTATGTTTAGTTTGAATGTACATATACATAAGATGGAATATACATAGATTATAATCCGAATCATGTACCAATGTAAAAAGTATAGAATAATAATTGAATAAATATGTACAATGCATAAAAACAAATAGTAACAAAATAAAATACCACGTCGATTGAATAAATGAATAAATAAAAGTATAAAAATGCATAATATCATAGGGAAACTATCATCGTAAGTGTGTCCTTTAGCCTCTTCACGCCCTTGGCCACATATGTGGACGTTTAGTTCTTTATAATTATAGTTACTGTCAATAATAAATACACCAAAATATTCACTACAGATTATAAAAAAATTAAATTTTCTGTTAATGTGAAATTGATCTAAGATCATTGCACGAAAGTATGTGTTTTGAACAGTTGAATGAAAATCACTTATGTTGTCTTTCAAAATTAATATCATATCTTAATTAATGGCTTACGATAACAAGGAATAATGAATTTTATTGAGGAAACAACTATATGGATACGTAACATTTATAAGAGTTTCGTATTTTATAGTATACAATTATAAATGCTCTGCCACATCTTATTTGTAATTTCATATTTAAATTTAGTTCGAATTCCAACCACTAGAAATGTCGGAGTCTTATTCTTTGTTGAATCAGCTACGTTTGGTATGTTCGTGAATTTACTGACGTTACCGACGTCGATGATCGGTTTGAATATAATTTTTAGAGTCATTGTTCTTAAACACAGAGCGCGCTGTGAAGCAGCTGACTTTTTACGTGGTCAGTATCTCGGTTTGTTAGAACACAACCTCTTCTTGAATCGGTGGTGTAAATATCTAATTGATGATTAAACTATTGTTTATGAAAGGTATATTTATTTAAAATCGTGTAATCTAGATACGGTGAGTGAAATGCAACTTTGTGAATCATAATTTCGTGTAGTTATCGAAGTGAATTAACAAATTCAAGAATCTTGTCATCTACTATTATAAATCGACAAAAGTGTGAGTTTAATTCGTACATTATATCGTCATCCATCAATATGGTTCTAAAGTTAAAGTATTTACGCTCTTCTAGTACGTTCACGTTCTTTTTTTCTGTATTCGCGGTTTCTACCTGAGGCTTCGCGAGACATCGGAGCTTCCCCCACCCCACCACCTAATTCGCGAGCGTTACTGGATACAGCGACACAGCGAACGGCTATCATTCGTTCTCTGAAAATTAACGTGGGAAGACGTGTCGAGACGTGTCTGCATTTCGCGACTAACGAGGTGCATATTTCTAACCTGTGGCTATTTCATCATTATTACTACTCGCGTTTACATTCTATCGATGCTTTCGCATAATATCAATACATGTTCGATTGTAAATTCAATCGACATCGTAACAAATATTGAATCGGTTTCGTACTTTTTCTCTGAGATTCGACCGGTGTTAATTATTAACGCGTCCCTCTGAATTTAATTACGATCTCTTGCAATACAGTTTGGAGTTAGTCATTATTTGATTATAATAATCGTCCATGTACTTCAATGCACTTTTATTTCGTTTCTCTTACAGTTTCTGATTGGAATTCAAATGGAAGCTACCGGCACACAAGGGACGCCATTACACTTGGAAATATTCAAATGGCGCCAACTTCAAATAGTCTAATAAGGATGGGTTAAGTTAATAACTTAGATATTATTGTAACAAATAACATTTATACATTTTTTAATATATTTTATCGAGTTATTATTTATCGGAATTATGATATATCAGTGTTGAGATGAAATAATAAATAATTCTTTAATTTGCTTTAGAATCGATTTCGATCCAATGGCAAATTAAATGGAAATTAATTGGCGTATTTTGATAACGATTACATATTTTTCGGTGTTAAATATTTATTGAATTTTTACAAAATCACTATGAATTGTTGCAATTGCATTTGTGAACAGTTTTCTATGCAAGTTGAATAGAAGATAGAAACTGCGTAACTATTATATGCTATTCAGATGTAACTAAATAACAAACTTTAATTTTTGCACGTTTCAGAACGTTTATAAAAATCGAAATATATATTAAAATTTAATTCAGTCGATCACGCTTACAACTCTAGTAATAAAAGGCTGATATATGTATAATATTTTTAAATCGAGCAATTATTTTATGATTGTCTTCATCAATAATATTTTATCATTCAAATTTATGTGTTGAGAAAATTTAACTTTTATCTTTCTGATGTAGAAGAAACACAGCAGTATTTCCATTGATAGTTATTAAGTGAAGAAAGAAAGAAAATGTAGGAAAGCACAGGTGTGCTTACTGTGTTATTCTTGTGTCCTCTCCCTGTTTTCTTTCCAGGAAATTTGTTGGCCGCGCGCAATGCGGCCGGTAGGTTCAGTGATTGTGCGTAGCAACAAGTTTGTTTCTCGGGGCAAAGTGACCCCGAGTACGTTGTCGTTCACGATGTTAGGCAAACGCGAGAATAGAAGCAGTGTTTCTTACGCGGTATTAAATTATTTCCAGAGCATCATGGCTCTTTCTGTTTTCTGAATCGCGATAATAGAATCATTTGTTCGCCGATTTCAATCTTCGGCCGCGGTAATCTAATTTAATACTTTCCAATCAAATTAATTATTTTTTCAATTTGAAATTTAAACTCCCCGTTACCGGAATTAGAGTCAGTGCATCACCGAAGAGGACTATTGGGCGGTGCTCTACGAGCAAACAATGTAAGTATAAATTTATACTTTGAAATTTTTAATTAAAAATCTCTACAGTTTTAACAATAGATTCTAATTGTTTTCTTACAGTTTTCTTACAGTTTCTGAACATGATCCTGGGAACCAGCAGCAGTACCCGGGGGGTATCGGGCGGTGGACCACGAACGAACAACGTAAGTATAAATTTATACTTTGAAATTTGTTAATTAAAAATCTCTATAATTTTAACAATAGATTATAATTGCTTTCTTATTCTTTATAGCAGGACCATGCAGGGGGCTTTGATGACTTCCACTGGGCAGCAGCAGCATTATTATGCAGTCATCCCAGAGGCACAAGTTCATCATTCGTGAGTCGCATGCTATTTGTGTTCCTCTGGTCCCCAAACATGTTGTAGGATGAAAGATCCGAATCAACACGGGTGACCAGTTGTATACTTAGTATTTTTGACGAGTTAAGTGACCGTGGGTATGAAAAATACCCATAAGTTATATTTTTCTAGTGCAGGCTAGGGTCTTCTTGCACTCGCGTTTTTTAATGTTATCAATAAATATGTTTATTAACTTTATATGAATTATATAATCGAGTAGAATATGAATATGAATGTGAAAACATTATATTAATCATACGACTCAGTAAAATATCTTACATTATTAATATAATTATTAAATATTCGTTTTATTAATTAATACATCATATGATGTATTTTACGTGCAAGAAGGCGTTTCGCGACTGGTCGATTTTCAACTCAAAGGAACATGCATATTGATTATATTTTTAAAAAAATTTACTTTGACGACAGAATCGACCAAGGTTAATTCAATATTTTGAATAATAATTTAACAAATTTATTTCAATTTGCAAAATAAATTATTTTATCATGAAATCTTTATTAAAGTCTTACATTTTACACAATTAAATTTCAGTCACAAATTTTTCTTGAATAATAATATCTTTCGATATTAATGTACTCTGTTGTTGATATATTACATATAACAAGTCGAGTCATTTTAACTGAGAATAGATACCGTTTAGTTAATTATTAATAACCAGTTGTTCTAGTCAGGATTTTCAGGATACTTTTCCGTGTTCGTTGCCTAAGTTCATGCACATGCCCAAGTGTTATTTGCACGAGCGAAGGCAACGGGGCACGATGACTTAGTTTGTAAGATTTATAATAATAATTTATCCGTGCGACTGACAATGTTAGTGTATCGTGCACGATGTACTGTCCACATATGTGTGTTTGTGGTTAGGTTGTGGAAGTGCATCGTATCAAAAGTTCATTACAATTTCAGATACAGAATTTTTTAACATTAGATTCATAACAATCGTAATAATAATATTAAACTTATAGTTATTATTTACTTGGCAATTGTTCGTATTGCATACACGTCAATGATATTGTAAAATGCATAATGAATTAGCTTTTCAATCTTATATAATCATATATAGAGTATATTTTAATAAAGACTATATTAGATATATTAAAATGTTTTACATAAATAATAAAAGTACGCAATGGGCACTAGCTTTGTCAATCCACTGCAAAAACTGGTACGTACACAATTAGAGTATGAATGAGGTTGTGTCCGGGTGTCGGAGGAACCCCGGGGAATCCTCTCTAGTTTAGGTCGCGCCCGGACATTCAGAATGAGAACCGTGGAGTGTTTGTTTGAGAGACTGAGTTTTGCATTTTTTTAAATATAGGGTTAGGTAGGTAGGTAACTTATTCTCTGGTGTGTGTGTTTAAACCTAAGTAGGTAGGGTCAGAACAGGACTGTCCACATTAGTAATTCGGGTAGGCGCGTTTTCGCGTGGCAGTTCTGTTTCTGTAGTTACGATTTCGAGAGTAGAAATCTTGCTGACTCAAACGGTGTATGCTGTTTGTTTCAGCTTTATTTTCGACTCCTCGAATCGCGCGACTCTTAAAGTCGCTCTCTCGCGCTCGCGGTCGTGATTAGGTCCCTTTCGAAACGCTCGCCCCCCTCGAGATTCACCACGTATGCTCTTCCAACAATTCGTATATTGTTGGAAGACTACGTATTGCACAAAATCTCGAGCCCGGTCTTAAGTAAGTTTCAGGCTTCGGCAGGACCGCCGAAGAAAGAAGAGGCTCTCAATGAGCTGAAGAGGCCCTGACAAACTGTTTCAAGAGTGGGCTACAACAAATGGCTTTTCATCTTCATCCTCGGATGAAAATGGAAAGTCATTCCTGTTACTACTTTGTCACTTGACTCGTCTGTAGTTGTAGTTAGTTTGTTTTTTTTGGCTGGCTCACGTATGCATGTACCTGATGGTACATGATTGCACCATACATGCCAGCCATCCCTCCCCATAACTCGCGGTTATGATATACATAGAGTTGCGAATATCCAATAATCGCGTTTGCTTTTAGAGTTGCGAATTGTTATTTTTCGCGTTTCCTTTTCAGGGTAGTGTTGCGAATAATTACCATTCGCGATTGTTTTCATGCAAACTTAGGCACCGGGAGTTTGCTTTAAAAGTAGCGTTGCAAATTATTGATAAACGCGATTGCTCGTAGAGTTGCGAATTACCATTTTTCGCGTTTCCTTTTCAGAGTAGTGTTGCGAATAATCACGATTCGCGTTGCTTTTTTACTCTTTTATACATATAATGGACATCAACCGCGTTTGCAATTTTCATACTATAAATTAGCGTTGCGATCTTGATCAATCGTGCGATTTTTTCTTTAGGGTTGCGATATTTTCAGTGCCAAAATTCTACCCTAACTGTAGTAATAGAAGTAGTTAGTTTATTTAGTGGCCAGTACATGTCTATATACATGTACCAATAGCCCCTGATTAAAGTTAGAGTTGCGAATAATATACAATGTTCGCGTTTGCTCGTAGAGTTGCGAACAAATATTTATCGCGTTGATATATCAGTGTTGCGAATAAATACGATTCGCGATTGTCTTTATGCAAACCTAGGAATCGGGCGTTTGCTTTAAAAATAGCGTTTCGAATTATTAGTAGACGCGATTGCTGTTAGAGTAGCGAATTACTATTTTTCGCGTTTGCTTTTCAGGGTAATATTGCGAATAATTACCATTCGCGGTTGCTTTTATTCTTACAAGTCGCGTTTGGTATTTTTTCTATTATAAATTACCGCTGCGATTGTTGATTTATCGCGTTGTTGCCCCGTAGTGTTGCGATATTTAAAACGTCTAAATTCATCCCCACATGAGCCACTCTACAGTAGTTAATAGTAATTAGAAGTAGTTAGCTTATTTTCTGCATGTATGTTTGCATCAAGGATGGACGTCGCCAGCACCAAGATCCAGCATTTTTGGGCAAAACGCGATTTGCATTAGCGTTGCGAAACAAAAATATATTTCCATTAAAGATAGAGTTGCGAATATACAATAATCGCGTTTGCTCGTAGAGTTGCGAATTCCTATTTTTCGCGTTTCCTTTTCAGGGTAGCGTTGCGAATTCCACACGCGATTGCTTTTATTGTTATTTAAGAATAATGTTGCGAATGATCGGTTTGCTCTTAGCGTTGCGAATTATCATTTTTCGCGTTTGTTTTTCAGGGCAGTGTTGCGAAAAACACCATTCGCGGTTGCTTTTGTTATTACAAATCGCGTTTGGAATTTTTCTATTATAAATCAGTGTTGCGGTCTTGATTTATCGCGGTTTTTATTAAGCAGTGTTGCGATCTAATGTCCAAAATCTGATGCTGGCCACTGCTTCAAGATCATCACGACGCAGTTGTGTTACAACGCCTCGAAGAGCTCAACGTCTTTATTAAAATTAGTGTTGCGTATTATTCAATATGGGTGCACGCGATTTAATTAATAAAGCAGCTCTATGTGGTTCATTTTACGATTAATAAGCACCCCTCGCGATTTTTGTATTTTATAAACTAGCGTTGCGAGGGAAACAATGGTCCAATCACGGGTTTTTGTTTGAATTTATGACGAGTGGACATTTATTCTAATCATGTGAAATATGTCTTTCTTTTATATGTTTATCATTGGAAATACTGCTGGAAAGTACTGTTGTATATGTATAGACTATTTCATTCTTCGTAACGTGTAAAAATCTGTAATTTTTATGTATTTTTATCACAGATTTGTGATATATTTTAAAATGTTATATTATGATTAAATTATATATATATCAGTAATTATTCATTATTAGAGTTGTTAATTTTTACGAGATATAATGACCTTTTCAACCGCAATATTTATTTATAAATAGTGGACTTTTTTTTATAAATATTTGAAATTATTTGCATAGATTAAAGTTTGTCCGTGATTATTGTCTCAATCCATGGATAATGAAATGCTTGCATCAAAATGATACGCAAATTACAATTCAATACATTTCATATTGAGAGTTAATTTCCGCATAAAATCGACATCTATTATGTTCGTTATACAATAAAATATGATTATTACAATATATGTATATATTTTGAAAAATTTGTTCAAGTATCTGCAACGTTGTTTTCTTATTTAAAGTATGTATATAAAGTATATTCTTATAAATATCTATCACTGTATATCACGAATGAAATTTAATTCGCGTATTTAATAAAAAGAGAATTCTTTAATCGTTCAATTTTGCAATCATAAATTCTATTTGAAAAACGTAACGAGAAATAATATTCGGTATTTATCTCAACACTAAACGAATTTAAATTTTTGCTTGTGGAGGGTTTAATTCAAGTATTAATTTTAACATGGATCTATCTTAACAGTACATAATTCTGTGTCCATTAATACATTTTCATTTCAGCTACTAATCCTTTGAACAAGTTCTTTTTACAGAGTATACTACAAGTATAGAAGAATGGAATTGGAAATTATTGAAGATTCTAACTTGATCGTTCTTGGGAAAGTATCTATCTCATACAATTATTTATTATCTGAGTTTATGTTTCAGGAAAACATCGTGGGATTAACAAGAGCATCAAGAAGAAAATATTTTGTTATATTTCGTTGTTTTAAATGAGTTATATTTATCATATATGAGTGTATGTTTCAGGAAAATATCGTACGATTAACAAAGACATCAAAAAGAAAATATTTTATAATATTTCGTTGTTTTATATGAGTTATATTTTAGGAAACACATCGTGGGATTAACAAAAACACCAAGAAGAAAATATTTTATCATATTTCTCCATGTTTCTACAGATTGCGCTAGAATATAAGTATAAGTGTATATCGATTGTAAGATAATTAAGCAAATATGTGGCGTCGTATTCGGTCCTACCGAATTTAAGCGTAGATTTAAGTGGAAATGATTAGTATTAAGGTAGATATTGGTATATTACTAAGCTGGGTTCATAAGTGCAGTTGCACATTTCGTTCTTCAGTGTCTTATTAGGCACTATCCAAATATAATCGTCCATTTAAGTAGGATCAATCAATATCAGAGTACATATTGGTATTCTAATAGTCAGGGTTCGTTCGTGCAGTTGATCTCTATCAAGTTTTTCTTCTAAATACTCTCTCCTTGTTGTTAAAATAGCCAATAGATGTTAGGATTTCTCGCCAAAGGAGGGTGGTTGGGGCGAGGCTAGGGTGGGTCTCTATTCGCAGCAACCTCCACGCGGTGAGACCTGGGTCATTATTATTTAGTATGTAATTAATTGTATCACTCATAGCTGTATATTATAATTATTTAATAATTAATTACATAGCAAATAATATGAGCTAATGGCTGCGATTTTCCTCGTATAGTTCGGTATAAATATAGCTTCTTCATCAGATTCAAAACGATCAATTCTTCGATCGTTTATCAAATCGTAACTCTCGCCACATTTAGTTTTAATTCTTATAGTTGAAAGGGTTACAGTTTTATTTCATTCGGAATCAATAATTGGATTTGGCACTGAAATAGTAATGAACGATCAGTTCCATTAATCGACTAATATTAATCGTGATTTTCTTCTGACGATTAAATTTTCAATCGCATCCGTCCAATGATTTTAATTGATTGACTTCCATTTTGTTAAAAAATAAAATAATTCCTGTAATTTCATTTCCTACCATTATAAGCGCTATGATCGCTTTCTATAGTTTGTTGGTAACGTTGCGAGTGGCACGGAAATGGTAATGGAATTCTATGGTTTTGTTATGGTTTTACTCTATGGCCGATCTGCATGCTTTTGAAATAGCTATGTTACTTATGGTTATACCACAGACGAGGTATACGAGTAGACCTTACACCTAATGCATTTTTTCGGCCCGTTTCTCTGGGGTCCTGGGACCCATTACCATTTTCGTGTCATTCGCAACGTTACCGACAGATTCAGAAATGAATTTTAATCTCTTCCATAGTCAACTCACATGTATTTACGCAACACTACACTGTTTGCCTATCAATACCAATTCAGTGAATAGTTTCTCAACTGACCGCCATCCATGTGAATTTTCAGGTCGGTATGGCAGTCAGATTGGGTCACGAAAGTCCATAAGGTGAAAGGTCTACTCGTATACCTCGTTTGTGGTTATATTTTAAACAATTTTTACTTTTGTACTAAAACTAGATTTATTTTAATTTCCTAAATATTAAGGAAAATATACTTCGGTAAGCAAAATAAATTGTTGGTCTTGAAACTTTTTTTTGAACACTCAGTCTATTATATTCTTGTTCTACGATTCAAGAATTGATCTTTTTCTGATACAAGTTTAACGAAATGTAGTGCAGGGCGCGCCACATGCTGCACGTGTTTTGTGTTTTACTGCGTGTGTTATTTTTAATGTGATTAAAAATCGTGTGTAAATAAAGAAAAATGATTGGACAAACCTTACGATTAGTAACATGTTCTCCCACAAAAGTTCGTTTCATGGAACACTTCTTAAGATTGTCGTGTCCGAATTCGAAGAATGTTAGAAGTATCCACATAACCTCACCTATTTTGAGAGAATTTCGATCGGAGAATAAGAAAGTAAGAGCCAGCAACGAGAAAAGCCGAAACCTATCCGTAGAAGGAGAAGATACGATTGAAATTAATTATGCATCTAGTCCGTAAGCAATTAATTGGTGTATTATATAAATGGTGTATAATTTATAAATATATTAATATTTTTCTACGAATGTAAGTGCTCTTAAATTAATGACTGTAATTGTCATGTGTCAACATGTGTCAATTTTAGACAAAAATTATATCCTGATGCTTTAACGCCGTTTATGATTTTTGATGGTGTACCATATAAAGACTTACATATTCTAAATATAAAGGCAACACGAAATAATACCATAATGTCTGTTACTGATTCTAAGGGTAAGTGTTGATATGTTAATATTATGTTATAAATATTGCTTTTATAATTATGCTAAAAATGTAACAAGAACGTTATAGGACTTGGAATGTTTTTACATACATGTGGTATGGAAGGCTTCAAAAATGCCAAAAAAGGTACTAACATTGCTGCGCAACAGGCTGCCATTACACTTGGGACAGTGAGAAACTTCTTGATGTTATGTTAATTTAGTATTGTTGTAGTTTCCTTGTGTATTTATAATGTCTTTGTTTTTTTTAAGCGTATTCTTGACAAAGGTATAAAAACAATTAGGGTAAGGGTACAAGGTATCGGACCTGGTAGATTGGTAAATATCGAAGAGTTGTGATTTAATTATTTTGTATATAACATTTTTATAATAAATATTTATCTGTATTCAGGCTGCCATAAAAGGATTACATCTTACAGGATTAAGTATTGTTTCTATCACAGATGACACTAGAGTATCATGGAATCCTTTAAGAGCTAGGAAACCAAGAAGAATATAATATGTAGAATGTATTATAAAAAACACAATAAATTAATTCATACTGAAATATATTTTGCACGTTATTAGATTCATAATTTACAATCTATTTTCAAAGGACTTATAAACATATAATACTTTTTACGGTAATCGTTTTTCAATGTGTTGTATTTCATACTTCCGGCAATTTCGAATATTTTTGGAATACCGTACACCCTTAACATACAAAATACTTAATCATAAATAAATATGACTAGATAAGGAAACTAATTTTATAAACTATTTGAACATATTAACGATGACTTTTTTAAACTTCTTAACGCTAGTCTTTTATCACATTTTACCACGTATAATACGTTATCGTATTATAAATGGTCTTTTATAAGTTTGCATTATTTCTTAAATATATTAGTTGTGTCTATACTAATAACATTTGTACAATCGCGCAAAATTAGTTCTTAATCCCTGAAAATTTTACGAATGGATGTTATTTCAAATACTCTCAAGTTCCTATTTCGTTCTCTAAATGCAATTAAAATTTTTTCTTCCAAGTCATAGTAAGTCAACGATATATCTATTTTTAAATTCTTAACGACTATGTACCGTGATGGATGAAACCATTGAAACGATAAATTAAATTTAACAAAATTTGAATTTTCGCTTCATCGTATTGGAAGCGCATTTTGCGCGATCCAAGGTGTATATTCCGACACTCGAGTATATACACCAGGAAGTCGGGGTCGGGCACATCCTACCCCTGACGAGACTATCCCCACAACCATCATGTTACTGCCAGTATGACTTCCGATCATCAAAGGTCCGCCACTGTCAGACTGAAACAAATTATCAATCGTATATCTAGTTGTATATGGTGTTCGGCCAACCCTGGAAAAAATTTTAATGAGAGATTCTAGAGCCCAAAATAAGACGAAAATCAAGAATACTAATTTGTTGATTGAACCTTCGTTAAGAAATTATTAACAAAATTATTAATAAAATTTGTCCACCTACACGAATTTTTTTCTCGAAAGTGAATAGGATTTCGGGGGTATGTCTATTGACCAAAAATGATTATAATTAACCCCCGCAATCGAAAATAATTTTTTCAGAATGATTTGAAATTTTTTTTTTCACCGAAAAATTTCTGCACCCCTGTCGATTTTTCTTAAAAATTCATTTTTCATTTGTAATAAATTTGTTTGACACGTTACGGAAAAGTTGTTTAGTACTTTTTTGTAGGTACCCATAAGCTCTACTTTCTTCCAAAATTTCATTGAAATATATTCACTATTGTAGGAGTTATGGTCCTTTGAAAATTGGACCACTTTTATGGGGTTTTTCTCAGTTTACGGGGTTAAGGAACAACTTTTTGAATAGTCTTGGAATTTCTACATATTCTTCACCTAAATACGCGTTGTTTGCCTTTCGAAACATTAAAATCCTTCAATCCGTTCGGAAGTTATGATGTTTTAAACATACGCAAGAGGGAAACATATCAATGGTATGGTCAGACATATTTTCGGTAATGAATTTTTTTCTCGAAGCTGCGTAGGATTTTGGGGATATGTCTATTCACAAAAAATGATTATAATTGACCCCCGCAGTTAAAAATATTTTTTCCAGAGCGATTTGAAATTTTTTTTTTCGCCGAAAAATTGTCCAGTCAGTATAGAACTATAAACGTTAATAACTTGATTTTATTCTTATTTTAGCCCCTAGAATCTCCCATTAAAATTTTTCCCAGGGGTGGCCGAACACCCTGTACAATGCCTCTCATAAGTATTAGAACACTTCGTGAATAGAAGTCGTATAATAATTTTCCTGGGATTATTTTAATGCCTGAATCCTCTACTTTTACATCTCCAAGTTGAATCTCCTTAAAGATCCATTTACATTTACATTTACACTTTAAAATATGTTTCGAATTATAATGGGTCCGAAAAGTTTAAAAAATTTTATATGCAACTAAATGTACCATTTATTTAAAGATTTATATCTACAGTTAACAACGACTACTATAAAAGTCAATATAAGATTGTTTCCATTTTATTTCGTCATGAACGAGGATTAAATCCTTCCTTCCCTTCCTTTGATTTTTCATTAAAACGGTGTTCAACACTGCTCTTTAGTACATTGATATTTTCAAATTGTTTATCCATTAAAAAGTGTTGTTATATAATTGAGTCGACAAAATAAGCGATAATCTAACGAGGCAATGTATGGGGAATAAAATAGGCGATATAACAGATTTTACATTCAATTTGGTAGTTTTCTCAATTGTGTATTTTATTTTCCAAATGGAAAGATACGTTTCAGAAGAATTTTTAAAATAATACTTATACTATTCTTGCACGAAAAAAAGCATTGCATCGAGCTTTGCTTGTTATTATTTTTCTCCCATATATTGGGTGCGTTTAAACGAATTTCGGTCAATCTACTTACAACCATAACGTTAAATGATTCTCAACCACCGCCGCGGAAGCAATTATATTATCTATTCGACAGTCATGGCCGACTAAGCGCGGGACGTATAGATCGGGCGAAATTGTTCAACGAAGTAGAAGATATCCCTCAAATGGACCGCGAACGGAATCGCAAATACGCAATAAAACGTATCGAGTTGGAAACACGTACATATTCACGAACCCCCTTTTTTTTATTCTCGCGGCCAGTTGTTTCGATAATTACGTTGCCCCGTACCGCAATATTTTGTCAACATATTTCTCGGGCGGCTTTTCAGGCAGGGGTATTGCTTTTTTTTCTCCCCCCTCCCCCTCTCTTTTCCCTCCCCCCCCCCTACTTTTTCATTTTGTTTCGCGGTCGAACAATTTGGTCCGCGACCGACCGTCTATCCCCGCCCGCCTGTTAATTCAACGTACGCGTCCGCTGCACGACCACGGATATTTATTGAAATTCATGTCGCGGTCGTTCGACGGGGCGTGAATTTCGCGTATGAACGATTGACACGCAACGCGGTTTAACTAACGACACGGGAATGGAGGAGGCGGATCGATATCGGGGAACGGAACAACTACCGGGTAGATAAATGATACGCGTTGGTGGTTTTCACTTACCCAGCAAGAGTCGCGGCCGCCTTCTTCGTGGCCGGCGCACATTTGCTTCGCCTCCACCCGCGTCGACTTGCCCTCGCTGGCGTACCATTCGCGACAAACCTTGTTCTCGATCACGCGAACGTCCACTTTCTGCAAGACGTCCGCTCGTTTGTCTGGAAGATAGCGAACGGATGCGTTATTTGATACGTCACGGTGCTCCGGCTATCGCGAATCAACCATTCGAAGGGATATCCCTGTCCAGGCTGACATTTTTTCGGTATTTTTTTTAATGGTAGGCTGTTTTGTACACTGAGATTTTGCAGATACATTTATTCATCTTATAAATATGTACAGTATTCTTCTCATCCAAAAATATTACAAATTGTGGAAGTTATAACTTATTGTTTAAAAAAAAACGCATTTAAAATGGCTTTTATGGTATTTCAAGATCTAGTATACTGATTGACTTCAAATTTTCAGAGAATATTCAGCAGAATTATTGAGGAACTTATAACTTCTTTTTAAAAAAAAACGCATTTAAAATGGCTTTTATGGTATTTCAAGATCTAGTAGACTGATTGACTTCAAAATTTCAGAGAATATTCAGCAGAATTATTGAGGAACTTATAACTTCTTTTTTAAAAAAAACGCATTTAAAATGGCTTTTATGGTATTTCAAGATGTAGTAGACCGATTGACTTCAAATTTTGAGAGAATATTCAGCAGACATGCCTTTATCGTTGGAACTAGAGATTTTTAAAATATCGAGTTTTACTATTTTTTTAAATATGCTAAAGACAAAGGTTAAAAAATAGAAATTCGAAACTTGAAGTGCCGTCATTCCATTATTTATCGAGATTTTGGCTTCTCCCTAGTTCCTGCTATAACTACACCCTTCCTTATGAAGATACTTTAGCCCCCTCTGTTTCAGATTATCGGCTGGATTCGTGGAAGCCAGTGAAGCCATTAAACAAGAAATTATAACTCCCACAATTTTTAATATTTTTTCATGAAAAAATTACTATACATACTTATAAGATGAATAAATATATCTGCAAAATCTCAGTACGAAACAGTCTGTCTACCATTAAAAAAAAATTACAAAGAAGGCTGAAAAAATGACAGTCTAGACAGCAATATTCACTTAAAGCCCGAAACATCATTCACGTTTCGTTCCAACAGATCCATGGATTTAGCTATTTCTATAGGGCTTCCCAATAACGAAACATTGATATAAAATTAGAACTACGAAAGATAATCTGGTGAACTACAGTGTCGTGTGAATTAGACAAATAGTGTTTGCTTTTAGATCGTCGAGAGTTTGTGGTTTGTTGGAATAAATAGTAGACTTAACGTGATTTCGCGAGAAAAAGTGTAATGGCGCCGAGTCTGCAAGGTCTTGGTGACCAGATAATTTCCCGAAGTAATCTTACAATTAGTATCGAACTTCGATCTCAACAAAGCGATGGTTTTGACAGAAGCGTGAGACGTGGCTCCATCGTGTTGAATTTCACGAATTAAATTATCAAACGGTAACATTTCATTTTGAAAAAAATAAGGAATGGCTCCCGCCAGCCAAGAAACCACGTGTTTGTCTCTTTCTTTGCATTATTCTATCTATTCCTCTGTTCTAACAACAATTTCGTTGTATTTAGTTTATTTAGTTTCTAGTTCAATTAGCGTTTGTAATATCGATCCATGAATCACCGGGGGATATGTTTGAACATATCGGAATTAACATTTGCATATCTCTAGTTAGTCATGGCTAGTTGTGTCAAGCAAAATACACTATTAATTCGAGGATTGAATTATTATTTCATAATGTAAACTGAATTAATTTCGACACATGTCACAGTAGTGGGCCACACTCAGGCAACAATTGTAATTATTTCATTTTTTATGAAAGATAATGCAAAACGGAAAGCTACTACTGTAGCCACTCGAGTAACAGTAATTTTTGTTGAAACAGTAGCTTTAGTATTTTTTGTTATTTCCTATATTCATTCAAACTATACGATTCCATACAAGATATATTTCTTTTTAAATACTATAATTACAATTATAAGTTTGTGTCAACTATTTCTTTCAAGGAACACGTAATGATTCTAGTAAATCGTGTCCTAAATCTAATAACGCGTTTTCCAATCTTCTTTTATTATATTTGTTTGCACTCATTTAACGAATTCTTTCATAAAACATAGCTTTTCATTATTAAAGAGATCGAAAAAATAGTTAACAGCTACAATGAAAGAATTATATTCAATTGTCTCATTATATAATCGGAGAAGTATCGTTTTCAATATAGAAAATATTCCAAAGTACACATATTAAAGGCAGACTCAATAAATTCTCATTATTTTTCAAATCGCTCGAAATAGTATAAATCGTCTTAAAATTATGATCGAGCAATTTTGTACTCAGATCTTTTCGTTAATTTTTATGATTTCTAATAGCTTGAACTATCAGTCAATACAAACAATTCCATTTGGCTAGATTTTGTCCGCGTTTTGAGCGTCACCGAACAGTATAGCGTCAATACGATTAAAAGATCAATCGATTCGATAATATATATATATACACGGGAAACCATTAGCAATTTTTTGTTCGCCACTAATTTGGTAAGTTTGCCAAGATTCCGGCGTTTAAATAATCGTAAAAGTTTAAGCGCGTTCGAGTCGCATCGTTGAAATTTGATTTCGCCGAATGCGTCGTTTGGCCAAAGCTGAATTCGAACGCCCGGGCCCCAGTTCCAGTCGAGTCCGGCAAGCAAGCAAGGAACTTTTGTAGAATGCAATTCCAAGGGAGAAATTCGGTTAGATACTTCGGGAACCATTGCAGCGGAAACTTTCCAGTACATGTTGATAACTCCGGCGTGTCTTTACTTATTCACTTCAACGGCAACGATCGCGTCGTTAA
Source organism: Colletes gigas (assembly GCF_013123115.1). NCBI lineage: Eukaryota > Metazoa > Arthropoda > Insecta > Hymenoptera > Colletidae > Colletes > Colletes gigas. Next base: position 2,366,190 of record NW_025106646.1, read on the forward strand.
TAAAGCAAACTGTACCGAACTCGTTGAAACTTCCCCTTTATCTTTCTTAATCCAACTTAGTTTCGCCGGTGAGAGCCTTTCGCTTGTTCGTTCTTGAAATTCGCGTTAAAACGTTTTGTATAGAGGCACCGGGCGAGAAAATCGACCGACGTTCGATTTGATATCGTACCGATTAATTCCGGGAGAAACTGGCATATAATCAACGTTAACGACCCCTTATTTCCGAGGGAATTAGTCGGGAACACGGGGGATGAGACATTATTTACTTACATTTGGTCCTGTTTTCGCCGAGCCAGCCCCAACCGGCCGCTTTGGCAAGTTCCCCGCCGAAGGCGCTGTACCCTGGTTTCCCTGTGGCCACAGGTAAACAGGCGGGTTTCACGCTTTCCGACCAAGCGATTGGCCTCGCAAGTTCCAAGAGGGCAATATCGTCTAGGTATTTTCCGCATTTGTGGTCCGGGTGCAAAATAGCATTCGTCACCCTCTCTTCCTTCGACGGTGGCACTTCCGGTCCCCTTAGATTGTACTCCCCCAGGCTGACCCGCAGCTGACCAACCGGGATCACGGACGTTGCCCTGTCGATACGTACATTTTTCATTCGTACAGTTTCGTGTCTGCCATTCTATCGATCTTTGCCTCAAATGCATCATCGGTAGCTCTAAGATTCCGATCCTCTTAGAAGAATGTCATAGAACGCTTTATGGCCGATTTGAGGAGTTAAATCGCATCTTCAGCAACGTTATTTTTAAGATTTATTTGATTTTTCATTAAGATTTTATTTGTTCCAAGGGCTCACATCCGTTAATTAATAAAGAACTTTTAATTTAGAGACTATAGCAAGAGGGAAGTTCCAAGATTGTGTTAGTAAAATTGGAAAATGATCTAATCACGTACGTCTAGAGGCCAAAATAAGATGAAAATCAAGTTATTAACGTTTATAGTTCCATACCGACTGGACAATTTTTCGGCGAAAAAAAAAATTTCAAATCGTTCTGAAAAAAATATTTTTGGCTGCAGGGGTCAGTTACAATCATTTTTGGTGAATAGACATATCCCCGAAATCCTACGCAGTTTCGAGAAAAAAATTCATTACCGAAAATATAATGTCTGACCATACCATTGATATGTTTCCCTGAAATTTCTTGCGTATGTTTAAAACATCATAACATCCGAACGGATTGAAGGATTTTAATGTTTCGAAAGGCAAACAACGCGTATTTAGGTGAAGAATATGTAGAAATTCCAAGACTATTCAAAAAGTTGTTCCTTAACGCCGTAAACTGAGAAAACTCCCATAAAAGTGGTCCAATTTTCAATGGACCATAACTCCTACAATAGTGAATATATTTCAATGAAATTTTGGAAGAAAGTAGAGCTCATGGGTACCTACAAAAAAGTATTAAACAACTTTTCCGTAGCGCGTCAAACAAATTTATTACAAATGAAAAATGAATTTTTAAGAAAAATCGACAGGGGTGCAGAAATTTTTTGTGAAAAAAAAATTTCAAATCATTCTGAAAAAATTATTTTCGATTGCGGGGGTTAATTACAATCATTTTTGGCCAATAGACATACCCCCGAAATCCTATTCACTTTCGAGAAAAAAATTCGTGTAGGTGGACAAATTGTATTAATAATTTTGTTAATAATTTCTTAACGAAGGTTCAATCAACAAATTAGTATTCTTGATTTTCGTCTTATTTTGGGCTCTAGAATCTCTCATTAAAATTTTTTCCAAAAGTGGCCGAACACCCTGTACAGTATTAGCAACATATTTGTTTGAAGTACGAAACAGAAATGGGTAACAAAAGTATGTTAAAACAAGTGTATGTATGGCAAAACATGCGAACGCGAGCAAACACGAGCGAACACGAGCGAACTCGAGCGAACACGAGCGAACTCGAGAAGACGCGCTTTTTTCAATCTCTGAGCTACCGTGTTTACGGTTTACATGTATCAGTTCAAATATTGTCCTCGTACCAATCAGTCGCGGCATACCGAATACAATACGTTTCATAAAGCCGTTACAAATAGTACAGTGTGGTTTCATTCTTTGATATCCACCTATCCACTGCATATAAGCCTCAACAAAGTATTTAGAACATTTAGTTGATCGTAAGACATCGTTTAAGTGTATAATTGTACATATTTTTCATCGAAAATACTGACTACTAGAGTGTCGCATTTCACGAAGCTTCTTACGTCGAAGAAGCCACATTTAGGCCTCTCTCATGTGACTCTCTGGAGGAAACTCGTGCCCTACATTTTAAGCCCAATTTCACCCAAAAAGCGCTCGTCCCTTTCGCGTCCTTCACTTGTTAGCATATACGAAATTTTCGAACGAAATGCGAAAGCGAACCGACGATTTTGTAACTTGAAAGCAGAAATCACCGTACCGTGCTATCTAAAAGGAATCCCTTGGAACGAACCTGAACCCACCGATAGATCTAATATCCATCTCCTAAAAAAAACCAAGGTCTAACACGAAACGAGTTAATCAACGGAAACAACGTTCCCCTGCGGTGTAACTTTTTAAGTCCTCGTTTCGCGTAGCTCCGCGTCGACGTTACGTTGAAAAATGGCCAGGTATATCATCCCACTTTATACACATTACGGATACATGTAGGCCAAGTAGGACAAATAGCCTCCTTCCTTTTCCCCTGGTTCTTTCATCCCGCAAGGAGTCAAAGTCCAGCAACGATCCCGCGTGTCGCTTGCAAGTAATCATCGTGAAAGTTAAGTGCACCGAGAACGAACTGTATATATATATACGTGGGTGCAGGGTGGGGGAGGGATAAAGAACCATCCCCTTACCCGATCTTGCTCTTCCAACAGGACTCCTTTCATTTCCTCCGTCTCCGGCAGCCTTTCCCCTGCCAAAGTGGGGAAAAGCCAGCTCTTTCGCGAGCAGTGTCTTTCCCTGGACGTCGGCAATTATTTAACCGGGATTTTTGTTCCTCCCGCGGTTAGAGGCGCGTGTACCTTCGCCGTGCCAGTGGCTGTTTGAATGGTCTCGAGTACAGTGGCTTCGGTTAATTAATCGGTTCGCCACGCCGTCTCCGAATAACTAACAAAATTATGGCAGCCACCAGGGTGTTTCCCCTCGTTTCTCTCGCATTACGCGTCCGTGAATTGTTTCGTTCCAGTTTCTTCGTTGCCTCGTTTCTTCGACGGTGGGTGTGCGCGATCGTGCTCCTCGACTCGTTTCCCCAACTTTCGAGGCCCTGTTTCTCGCCTCCCTTCTCGCGTAGCCCCCTCTATTTAATGGACCCTTCCCGCCGTCATCGAGAGACCCTTTCATTGTTCCTTCGCGGCCGTGGATTAGACGACTTAATCTGGATGCATCATCGCCACTCCTTCCCTTATCGTCGCACCCTTCCAATTAAAATGCACTGCTGGCTAAATGCTGGATCGTGTCGCAGGAGTGGCCTTTTTACGGGACCTCTGCCATTAATTGCACGTTAATCTGGTTGTAAACTCCGCCGCGCGGCGCACCAAGCCTTCGTCGAACTATTTTCCGGGCTAACTTGCCTTCGATCGTTCGCCTCTTGAAGGCTGTGTACCGATTTTGCTACCAATCGTCGGGTTCTCGAACGCCTCTAATGACGATCGAGTCGGCAACGTGAAATATGCAATCGGTTATTACTATTTCATTTCTTCTGTATACAGTTACTCCCACTAGTATTCGTATATTATAAAAAGCTTGTGTATAAGTCCATTTTTTCATACGTTGAGATATTTGAGTGTTTATGTTTGAATAAATTAAAAAAAAAAACTTGTCAACGTTCATGGCACGTTAAAAACACCGGTTCTTCGTTCTTTACTATATATTTTTGATTCAGATAATTTCACCAGAAAAACGTATTAGTACCGTATATTGCAAGCACTCTATTGTGATGTTAATTATTATATGAATAGTATATTATAGCATTATTAGGAGTAAAGAAGGCAAAGTAGGTTAAGCTTTATGTAGGTAGGAACTATTAAAGACTGCACCCGAGAATTTATTACAAACTTGTTATCTAGTTTAGTAATATTACCTATTTATGTTTGATTATTGCAAAGGTTTAGTAAAGTATTTTGTTCGTTTCATTTGGGAAGTAGAAATTTCTTTTGTAATTGCTTTTCAACATTCGTACTTGGTTTCTGGTGGTGTTTCGTGACATAATTTTTTCAATAGGGTTAGAAAGGTTCAAAACGAAGCAAGTTTAGCGATTTTACATTCACGAATTACAGTAATTGCAATTTATTTTATTCTTAACCGAGGCCGGTTTCACTCTTGCTCGTATTTTTAATTCACGGCGTTTGTAGGACACATTTTAAAGGATCCTTTGAGCGATTTCTCGTTCATTTTTTATTTTTTTTTTTTCACACGGGCGCGACGATAGGTCTACAAATAATTCTCTTTCGCGCGTAGAGCTGTATTAACGAAATTTATTTCGCCCGTTTCCGTGAACGATAAAGAAATCGCGAACAATGGCCGGCGTCGGATATATTTTCACGATCTCGCGCCTGGTGGCAACGTTTTGTCATGCGTTTTGCATGGTCGCTAGCAATTACCGAGTGGTCTGTAATCTACACGCAATCATGGTTTACAACGCCGAAGCTCCGTTGGATTCTCTCTCTGGCTACCCTCTGTCCACTTTCAACCCCTCTATCTCCCTGCCCCTCTCATTCTCTCTCTCTCTCTCTCTCTCTCTCCCTCGCTCTCTACCCCTTTGTACTCGCTGACCGAGAGAGATACGCGATGCCTACACGTTTCATCGCACAGCGTTACTGTCTCGACGTTTAATTACACCTGCATGGGCACCAGTACACGGGAATCGTCCAACATCCACGAGAAAAGAAACTACAAATATTTTTTAAATCCCCTGTCGGCTTTGTCGAATGTTTGCAAACGTCTTGATACGTTTTAAATAGAATAGCGTTTCCTTTCACGTACACGGGAGTCTTTGAACGCTCACGTTTGCAACCTTTAACGAACGAAATCTGCTCGTTAAACCGAAACAATACAATGTAGCGTACACGGGCAGCTCGTTTGAAAATTTTATGTCGAAATATTTTGAAAACAATGCATTCTCGAGAGAAGCGTTCCATGCAAAAGTTTCTCGGTTACAACTATATCTTTTTCGTTTGCTGAATGTTCTCAAAGCTATTCGGAATTCAGGTTTGCTTTTTAAAATGGTAAAAAATGGAGAAGCTTTTTTTATAGGAGATGTAAATAGGATAGTTGTATTTTTCTTTTAAAACCGAGAAACTTTTGTAACGTAACTTGTCGAATGAATACCCTCCATGGAATATAACTTTTTTTATTAGCAGATATTTAGACCCTTTGGTTGTTATTTATACGAAAGCAAAGGCAGCTGTCGTTTCGCAAAAATGATCGTCGAACAGTGCTTATGTTATCGTGGTATGCGTGTTTCGAAAGAGTTCGAATATTTCGACCGGTATAAATAGCATTCTCGGCGTGTACAGTGCATCTCATAACTATACGGGCAACTCTGATTTTGCGTGTACCGGACTTCCTGTTAATTAATTGAAATTCTGATCATTTTCTCTCAAATTATTTGGTGATTGAATTAAATCTTCCTTGTGAAATATGCACGGAAATAATTTCGTTATGTACCAAATCGCGCCAGCATCCACCTTTCATGCAAGTATCGCGTACAATCCATAGTCCAAGGGTTAATCCCTGCCAGAGATAGGCAAAATTTTTCATCCAGATAAAAGTTTCGTATAAAAAACCAACGATAAAGAATTTTTTTTTATGTTGAACTATTGAAAAGGATTGAATAGAGTAAGTTTGATTGTTTTCAGTATCTTTTATTCGAATAAAGTGATTTTCGAAGGCCCTTTCGATAGCTTCTTTAAAAACCATACTTTTTGGCATCTTTTTCTGAATTTAAAAATCTCTTTCACTGTTATTCTTTACACGAATTTTGATAAATTCAGTTGTCAGGCAATTAATGAAAAGACTTCTTCGTTTTGAAAAATTTATTATATCGTTAATAAGAAGAAAGTTGCTATGTTTGTTTAGACATCGATGCAAAAACAAAATTGATAAAAAAACGTTATTTGAAAAGTGACTTTATCGATTGCTGATTATTTTTGTTTATAATATCTTTCGTCAAATTCTCTGGACTGTCGAAAACAATAGTTGCGAATGGTGAAGTATACTGCATGGAAAATGAATTGGGGGTTTCAGTTTCCATTATTTTATTCGATGCAAGTCCGATTTTTAGTTTCGTTTGTCGTGGGTGTTTACTCGCGCAAATAACAACCACTGAGTTTTTAACTTGGCGCAATGTTCCGTCACTCGTTCGGGTAAAATAACGCTCTAGGTTTCATTTAAAATGTAATTGTTGTTCCAATTAACATCCATATCGTTCTGTACGATCGTTCGACCACGCAGAACGAGAACGCATCGTTTTATATAATTTTCACGAAGCGATTAGTCGTTCATCCGCTTACTCGATAATCACAAAGCGGGCACAAAGTCAGAGGACCACGTTTGTTGCTAACAAGACTCGATTCGCGAGGCTATATTCGCGCTTATAAATTCGTTAAAACGCGGAAATGATTTTATTGCGTGTTTTCGATCAACGAAAAGAATTCCGTATCGAGCAGGTTTTAAATAAAAATGTTCACGCGAACAATTATTTCCGCGCGACCCCGTGAAAGACGCGTCTCGCGACGTCGTTTTTACGCCTTTCGTAATTTCGTTTGGCCACCGGCGTTAAATTTTCCGCCTTTTCGTCGAGCGTATATGATTTTTGCAAAACGTTCCGACCCGACCGGCGGCTCCGTGTAAACGCGACACGCGGACTTCCAGTTCTTAAACCGACACAGATTCGCGTAAATGGATTAAGTGGATTACGACGCAGTCACTTTGCGAAGCCTTTTGAGGCAGCGTAGATCTTAAAAAATTAAACCATCCCGTCTGTAGTTTAAATCCAGTTCCCTCGCGTTTCTGCGCGCTTCTGTTTTCGTTTTACCGTTTAACGTCCGAAGGATGGAAATATTTGTCTCCAGTTCAAACGTAATCCCTTTATCGTACACTACATGCGCGTGAAACTCGTTTCAAACTTTGGGCCTATTTGTACTTCACGTAGCGACTTTAAAAGTTCCGTCGCGTAATTAAGAGATCAAAAAGCCAGAGGAAACGAAGAAAAGCTGACGAGTCTCTGCTTCGAAACTTGTTGGAATGATTGCTAATACTTTTGGAAAGGATATAAAGCATAAATTGAAATCACAAAGATAAAAATACTTCTGATTGTAAAACATGGAGGTGGATGGTTTATGGTATGGGGATTTTAATATTAACAATTAACATTTTGATATAAAATTAAAAATCTATGAATTCGCGACTTCGTTTTAATCCCTGTTGTTTTTGTACAACACAGATGAAATTTTGTTTAGTTGCTCTAAATGTATAAGTACAGAATGTGTAATTAATTTGCAGAAATGATAGTCTCAAAGCAGGCTATGAGGCTATAAACATTATGTTATTATTTTACATTATGTTTCATATGTCAATAGGCTATAATATAATGAGAAAAAATATTTTAACATGAAATAGATATTTCCTGCATATTTAAAAAATAATATTTGTTACTTAATACAAAATAAACATTGTATGTATATTTGAATATTAAAAAAAGATTGAGTCTCTTTTTAATATCATATGAATGTGTATACAATATTTTGTGCTACTAGGGAAATTTCTCTCTGTACTTTCTCTAATCAAGTTGATGAACACCCGTTGTTAAATTTAAGGGTTGTATAGTGGATGGTATTGATTCGGTATGGGTTTCATCACTCGCTGGTGCGTCTCTGAATGTTTTGATCTCATTACGCTCAGATGATGTTCGATTTTCGTTCATCGCGAGATAACCGGGCGTCGGCGTCGAGTGCCATTTTTCAATCTTCGCGATCGTATCGGCGTAATTGCAGCACGGTTTGTTGGACAACGCGGCGTAACGTTGACATTTTACGCGGCGATACCGAAAACGGCAGAAAATTTTGGCACACGGGACGCCGTGAATATCGTCCCGATAAGATCTCTATGCGCGCGGTTGTAGATTCGATTATGGGGAACAATGGGCAGCTTTCCACGAAGAAACAGTCGGTTTTCTGCCATGAATATTTTCGAAGGCAGCCTGCATATTGATTGCACGAACACGCGTACAGCACCGTTATTTGTAAAGAATGGCGATATAAATTATCTCGCGGTCGATATTAACGTTACGCGGCGGTAATGCTTTGAAATTTAGATGCCCGTTTTCCGATATTTTTGTCGCTGGGAACCGAGCGAACTATTGAATTTAACGGCCGGGATCGTTATTCCGAATTTATAAATTGTTTGATACAATACTGCGGAATTATCGAAACAGTATACGACGTCTGGTTATTGTTTAACGTCGCTTTCGAGGTTCATATGAATGTATGTCGACGTCTAACGATATCTTCATACGTTTGATGCAGAAAGAAACTGTAGAATTAAATTGTTTTATCTTTGGCTTAACGAATGAAAATTGTATAATGTAGAATTATTATAAATACATTGAAAACTAAATTAACTCTAAGAGTATAGTTCACAACAAGAAAAGAATAAAAAGTGGTTGACTCAGAATGAAAAACATTAAAAAATTTGTTCCTTTTTATGTTCCTATTAAAGTTGGTCAACTAAGTGATTTTTAAAAAATATAATTATCGTGGTAAATATTGAGACGTTGAATAAAAATCTCCATTCATATTATAACGAATAAAAATAGTTAACATTGTCAAACGAATGAACATTGACGACTTTGATTTCCCTATATCTCTAAAGTTAATTCTCGGAGGAACTTGAACATTTTTTAACAACTATGATTTGTCACCTTTGATACGATGCATTATTAATCTTGTAACCACGGGCAATATTTATGCTTTCACTTGGTATTTCATTCACGATTTAAGGAAAATGTCTGCGGCCAAGACGAGTGCTAGGTTTAAAATTGTAAAAAAGAATATAACCCAAGTATACTTTGATGATCACAATGCATTAATGCTAGATTTACGGACATTTGTACATATTTTTATTCAAATCTGTCTTGTCGACATTTATATTAAAATACAATTTTTCTTCCAATTAGAATATATCGTTCCATTAATCAAATTCAACGTCCACTGTTAACAAATAATATTCGCCAGTCTTGTAACTTTAAGTATGAGAAGTTGACGAGCAAATCTAATACTAATATATAGAAATATCGAAGCGATCGATATTCTTCTACGTTCAAAATTTTTGTTTGATTTTTCTTTGATCGAGAGTCACTTCCCCCACTTTGGAAACTACTGATGCATAATATGGTACGTTCTTGGCTTGTCGAAAGCATGTTTCTCGAATTGTGTCGAACAAGTATATAGTATTGCGTGTTCGATCGATCTGTAAGGCACGAAAATCGGAATAATGGAACGATATGGTTGCAAATGTAACAGCGCCGTATACACAGCGGCCATGCAGTTGTACTTACGAACACAAGCAGTGCGCTGCAGTCAGAACGAATCTTGCATTAAGAATGGTACCGCCGCAGAAGTGTCCTCCTTTTCTGCTTATGCTCACCATCCATGGGAATTCGTGCGGTATAGCGTTTTGTCCTCCGACGAGTCTCGCCGCGCGTGTCCCGATCGCTCCTAGGCCACATTGGACGTCCGCGACTGCCATCAAAACGAGTCATTTCTCATTAACGTTTGACGAAATCACCCAAGTTAAATCAAATCGATTAAATCAATGTTTACCCCAGTGGTTCTTATATTTTTATGCTCATTTTTCAAGCTATCACCCCATTTTTCTGTTGTGGCGATTGTCTATGTTGTCTCTGTATACACAAATGAACTATGAACTGTGGCGCTGCTTCGCTGCGGTTAGGATCTTGTGAGAATCGTAGGAGGCGTGAAAAGGAAAGGAGGGGTCGGTCGAGCGCTTGTGAGAGCGCGACCCCTCTGGTGGCGAGCTTGGGAGGCGACGCCACAGAACCATCAACTATCCTTCATGTGTATTATGTAGAACACTGCATATCACATATTTAATCGAAGACAAGAGGGGTGCAACTCTATGTCTGACCATTTTTTAATTATAATATACTTGAGGAAAGTCTGCATCTTTTGGTGCAACTTTTATGCAAATCTAATAATAAATGGACGAGTTATGAATTTAACGATTTTCGTCCATATATTTAGCAGATTATATGGAACAGAAAAAGTCTCATGAAATATAAATCTATTTTGCACCAAATGAAGATTTAATCGTGGAGCATATTGCACAAGCTATGCTTTTATCAGTGGGTATTGATTATTCCTCTTTTGGAAATTACTTGAAATCAATATTTTGGTTTAGTACGCACCGTGTTAAATTTATATTTTAGTTTCGAAGTCACACTATTCAATAGAATAGTATCAGGAAAACGTGACAAAATAATTGAGTCGAAGTAGTACTACATAAATTATTTAGTGAATAATTGAAAAATAAAAAGAAATATATAGCGTTTCGTAAACAACATTTTCTCAAAAAATTGATAGATCGTTCACCACGTGACAGATCCAGTTTAAAAAGAACTTTTGTCCGATAAAATTTTTTCTACATTGTGCAGCTTGGGAATTATGACAGAAAAATCAACTATAATCAAATATTTGGGGGTTCATTTCCATCTGTACACATGCTCTATACATCTCCAAAGTTTCAGAATTTTTTGAATATCCAATGAGGAATATTTTGAATATTAAAGATCGTTTTTTGTTAGTTCCGGGAAATTTTTTTGGTACCACGGCAAATAAGCAGACATTCAGCCGATTCTTCCATTTATCCGAGACGCTCGGTGTACGTTTCCGCGCGCATAACAAATGCGTATAATAATACTAAAGAAAATTAGGCAGAGAAACTAGATTCTGAAAGTTGCTACCGCCCAGGGATCTCGTCCTCGTTTCGCTCTTTTTTCATTAAACGAGCCCCGCGCACGGAGTGCTGGCGGTCTTGCACTCGTGCCAGGAAAGTTCGTTTTACCTTTTATCGGAAATAATCACTTAGCAAACAGCGTGTTCATTAACGCCGAACGAAACTCCATTCCGTCCGTTCCCTTTTCGCGAACGTTACTGCTTTTCCGCTGCAGGGATTCCGAATCCTAAAGCTACGCTGGAAACGCGTGTAACGTGTCGCGAGACGACAGGAACTTGTTACAGTAATGCTTCGTAAAATGAACGTCGGTCCGGAGGTTGGAGTGTCCATTTCTGGTACAGTGGAAGCGAAATTCGACACCAGCAGATGTTTATACACAGCGATATCATCGAGCCTTTACTTTAAATAGCATTTTAAGAATATCTTTCTAAAGTTAATAACAAGTTATGGCCTTTAACCCCTTGCCGCATAATGGCGAGTCTGACTTGTCATAAGTTCTTGATGTCTAGTTTCACAATCATGAGGCTACTCGTCAACAAGTCTTAAAACATTTTTATATTTACGAGGTATTCATAAAATAAATCTTTTTCGTGGCCATTCCTTGTACCAACAAATTTAAATAAAATTAAACAGTATACGGTCAAAAAATTATTTAGAATTAAATCGTACGTCAAGGGGTTAAATGCCAGTTGACGAGATCTGACGAAGAAGCCTTTTCACAAACCATTTTCACGCCTCACTGGGTTTCAAGAGGGATCCCCCAAGTTGGGAGGGATAGAAACGTTCAATTTACGAATCACGTCTAGGGCTCATTCTAACAATCATCACTGTACACCGTGTACGTTTTTTCGGGTCGTCTTTCACGCTTCGTTGGCTCTAAAGGGGATTCCCCAAGTGTGGAGGGATAGAAACGTTCAATTTACGAATCGTATTTAGGGTTCAGTTTAAGAATCCATTACTCGTAAAGTCTCCTTGGTGGGGCGCGGTGTCCTTTCGAGTCGTCGAGTTCTCGAAACTTTTTCAGGTTCGGCGGTTCGCGTCGGGTGTCCGGCAGCCGCGGCGCGACCCGTTTAATTGAAACCCGTGGCAGCGCGTTCAGCGGAATGTTAACCGATTCAAGAGGATCCGACGGTACCGGTACTGGCATCGCGCGAATTTAATGCCCCGAGCAGATAGGGATAGATACGGCGGATCTGTCACCGCAATCCCTGCGACAACCCCTGGTCACCCTTTGGCCCTCCGCCGAATCCCCTCTCGTTTCACGCCCCGGCTGATTAATTGGACCTCTGCGTCTGCACCACCGCCGTACCCTCCCACGCTCCGCGGGGCACACGCCCCTGCCAGAGTTTCCCTTTCTCGACTTCCGCCCTCTGGTTTCTCTTCTCTTCGACCCCCGTCGAAGGGACTGAGGGTGGAAAGGAGAGCGAGAGAGAAATCGAGGGGTGGTGGGAGGCGGAACAGACATAGAATTCGAAGTCGCCTCTATTCGGAAACGCGTAATAGATATGTCAAAAGCAGGCCGAACATGGTCATGATAATATGCTGATGCCTTCGGTGCGGCGTATCGTTGGATTTCTCCCTCTTTTGCTCGTTTGCCCTCCCATCCCGATCTCGCTCGAGCTTTCGTCGGGCCAAGCTTGACTTTTTTTTTTAATTCTTTTTTTCTGATTTTTTTTAATTTTTTTTTTGGGGAGGGGGGCGGGGGTAGACAGACTGGAGATTCTTTTTCGAGTCTTTTGTAGGGATTTCGTCTGCCGGTGGCAGCGGACGGAGTTATTTTAACGATTGGTCGAGCACGGAGGGTCGAGACATTCGCGCGAAGAAAAGGGTCCACGGAACTCTTTCGGCTTCGTTCTTCTTATTCCCTTCGGTGGATTAACCCTTCGTGGCTGTATGCATTTAGCGACCGACCTTGGACAGGCATTTTGTCCCCAGACTTGGAAGGGTTAATGTATTGTGTAATTCGAAATGGGCGCTGAAACGGAAATGCAGTGATTTTACGTGCGAAGATAAATAAACAATGGAAACTTGATATTTCTGTCACTGAAGAAGACCGTCGAATATCGAAAATTCTCGTTTGTTTATCGTCGAATAATACAGGACAGCTTGTTGAGACCACTCAAAATATTTTGTAAATTCTTGAGTTTTTGGGTTTTTAGAAGAAATACAGCATGTTTGGAATACCAGTCTCTTTGAGATACATGGAAACAAACGAAACTTATATCTTTCAAACTGTCAGTAATGATGAAAATAAAAAACTATCTGTAAAATGATATAAACGATTTTGTTAGGGCTCAGGTAATTTAGAATAGCGATATTATATTATTTATATTTTCAATTTAACCAGACCTGAACATCACAAGATAGGAAGTACCATCTTAAGCAAATAACAATTCTGTCTTAATTTTTATTCTGCTTCATTGCCGAGAATTCGAAACGTAAAAGTTTGTTATACCTCAAACAAACTGGTATTCCATAAAAAGCAGGTGTTATCGCGTAAAAGTTGGGGGAGAAATCTCAATTTGGACTTTGCGAGGGAACCAGCCGCAAACTGCACTTTGTAACTGCATGGATGCACACAAATACGCAGAGGCAACACGGTATTGGCTAGCGACGAAAATCATCCAATCGTTCGGTGCGTTCTATTTTCCTGAAACACCCAGTACGCCGCAGTACATTAAGTATTTTATTTCTATCTCGTTTATTTCGTAAAAATAGCGAAACGTTCGCGTCGCGAGCGTTTATGACGGAAAAGGCGATGAATTTTATACGAGCGCGTACACGGAGCCGCCTCGAAAAATTACCCGGTTGAAAAATCGATTAAAATTCGTCACACGAAAACCGCCGTTTAATCGTGTAGAATATTTTTACCAGATGTACGTACGAAATATTCCATGGAATTCTGAATCGCGTGTACGGTCGAGCGTAAAATTCAGTAGTACAAAACACCGATGTCGCGGCGTGTGAGATATGGGACTGTAAAGGATTAATCGAGGCTGTCTAGATCGATGGCAATATATCTTGATAATTAATTTATCTTGGTGCCCGATACGAGATGACATTATAATCCGTTGGTTATGAAAATGATTTACGTAATCGTAATAGAAATATTTCACTAACAACGTATCCGAGCGTAGAATTTCAAACGCGCAATCCGTGAAACGTGATCGATTTCAATACGAACAAAATTTAATATTTGTTCCTTAACCATGGCCTGTTAAGTTTTTTGTTTACTTTTGCACCGACAAAATTTGGAAAACAGCTTCGTAATTTTTCAATTCTCGATGAGTATACGTTTATCAAGTTTGAGTAAACACAATGCCTGTGAGTTATAAAATTTATAGAATTAATCGAAGTTGATCTAAAGAAGAATCTTGACAATTACTGGCTATCAAATTCAAAGATGACTCTAAAGAAAATTGTCAGAAATGTTGGAGTAACCAATGTCGAGAAATGGAAACATTTCAAACATGGAATTTGCAAAAGAAACTTTGTTTAACTGCCCAGCATAAAGACACACGAAAGAAAGGAGAACAGTAATATTGATGGACGAAAAGAGATTTAATTTTGACAGAAATAAAGAAAACACTCGTAGTTATTACTATTTTATGAATTTATAGTTACTAGTCGACCGCGATGTAGGCGTTTCAGATGGATGAATATCAAGGAAACGACAAGTATGCACAGAAAAGAGAGAGATTGCATTTTCTAAAAGTAATTATGCTAGTATTCCCAAAACTTTTGCATACACCTAATAGAATAGTAATCGGTGCACTGCTTCCATCGGTGTAGACATTATTAAACGACGTGGATTCGTTAAATTACGCATTAATGGACGTTGATTCCCCAACACTGATTAAATAACGACCGCGGAGTAACAAGTCGGAGCAATTTTCAGCTCGATATCGCGCTCGTGGGATAGATCGCGATAAGGAGCCAGGGGGTCATCGATCATACGCGTCTCGGTAATTACAGGTTCGTTACGGCTCAACGATTGATTTCAAAAAAGGCTCGAAGGAACGGGGATCCACCGATTGAAACTCGTCTGTTTAACGTCCGACAGCCCCGCGCCGATCGGTCGATTTAATCGAACGAAAACCGACGCACTTTCGTTCCGCTAATTTATCGCCAATTACGCGTTCCCATTAACGCGATTACCTGTCTGTGCGTGCGTGCCATTAATTTGTCCCCGGCCGTGCGCGTCGAATGCATAAAGCTGACACTGCGTCGCGAGAATTTCGGAAATTGCGGACCCCCCCCCGACGGTAATTAGATTTCAGCCTGCGTGGGCGTGCGACCTTCGTCGGGTTAGGAACCTTAACCACGGTCGCGGCGAGATACGGTTTGCCCGGTCGGCGGCTAAATTTCGAGATCATCGAGCCCCGTCGAGGTCGTACGCTTCCTAAGTTTCGGCCTTCGACCAGGTTATCCACCCACTTTTCTATTCCGACCGTGCTCACCTTCCGCCTACGTGACACTCTCGCTTATCCGGGACTAGGTTACGACCATCGGTGCAAAGTTTCCGCATAGTTTCATACTCGAATCTTACTCCCTTCGTTTTCCCTCATGGGGTGTCCTCCATCTCGAACCATTCACGATACGTCCTTTCTTTTCTTTGAATTTTCTCGAATTTTTAGGCGTACGTAATATATATTTTATTCGTGAGCTTCATTTCCCTATAAATAATATTGAGTTCACAAGTTCGACATTTTCTTTACCGTCCATAAAAGGGTGAACCCTCAAAATAGGGATAATAGAATATTAAAATATAATTCTATGCCTTTTCGAAACTATTTCGTGATATCCATAAACGTACTAACTCGATAAAATTATTATTTATTTATCTCTGTATTACGTAAGGAGATTAATAAATATTTTCTTAATTATTTTTGAAAAATGCGTTAAAACAACGTCATCTTGTTATGTTTGTATAACTCCATCATATCTTTTCACATTTTTTAATCTACTTCCTTCCTTTCATCTTTAAGCAAGAACGCTACATATTTATTTTGATAAACAAGCAGTATGTTTCACAATTTATATTATTATTTTCGAGATTTGATTTTTCAAAATTTTCCGCTTTCTCATTTTATTCCTTCCTTTGTCGAGAGAGTTTGTGTTATTATAAAAATGTTATTAAAGATACGTTCAAATTGCAAGTAAAAACACTGCATAATTTAATTATCGTCCTAAGTGTACACTTTCAGCAATGTCTGAAGTATAGTGAAATACTCGTGTGTATAATATTACAAACTCCAAAAGCGCTTGGTTCTTTGAAAGGATCTGTTATGAATTTTCAAGAATTTAATATTCTATGAATTATTTATATCACGACTGTGAGATCGTATTTATAATACTGTCACTCGAATCCCTAAATTTGATAACGTGTCCAGGTTTGCAAAGAATTCAATATAAATAATTGTTATTTGCTGCTTTTGCTAGCCATATTGCTGACGCTACATTTTAGTATGAAATTATTAATGCTTGCGTTAACTGTCCAAATGGCATTCGAATTCATTTGCTTTAATGCACCAGAGATTTTTGTTTCTAGAATTTACTTTTTGAATGCTTTTTTCCAGCTTCTAAATTAATTTATCAACGCCATATTTGTCGAGTAGAAATAAATTGACTTTCAAGTTGAATTTAAAAAGTTCCAAGAAACTGTGATACAATGTCAAACACGAATTCTTTTTATATTTATCACTAACTAGAAAAATATCATTTATTTTGCTCGATTTCGATTCAACTATCAGCGAGAAACTATATATAAAAAAAAAAACCGATAAATATCTTTTATGGTTGCATTTTATTAAAAAACTCGGAGGAAACGAATCGAAGGTTTTATCGCGAAAACATCGGATATAATTCAATTTTGGAAGTTCGATAGCTTACAGTCTCCGGAGCATAGATCAAAAGAGTTAATATAAATGTCTCGATGCTAACAGGATTGTTCGATAATTGATGGTTGATGCTATATTAAAACTACATTCACGCAGTCAAAATTGCTCAAAATAACTGGAGAACGCTGTTTCGTCCAAACGATCGATCAATTGATTAATTACGACCGCCATGTGACAACACAATAGAGAAGATTCAACGTTTTCCGCAGGTCGTTCATTTAACTGAAGTGGAGTATTAAACGCGGAGCGGAAGTAAATGGAGAGCCCCCAGGATAGAAGCTTGCGGATTACGATAGAACACAGGAAGTTAATAAACCGAATTTAGTGTCCGCCATTAGCGTAGCAGCCTTTTGTAGCATCTCGAATCCAATATCCGAGAGTGTCTGGCCTGGAGAAAGGATCGAAAATCGCGAAAAGCGTGAATGACGATTCAAAAAATATTTAATCCTCATACAGGATGTTTCACGAATATATGCTATCTACTAAAACCAGTGAAAGAAGTTCACGTAAACGTGTGTCCTATTTTATCTTGTTTCTAAGTTGTAGCCATTTTTGTGTTATTTCTGTTGTTTGTAGGTGTACAGAATTTTTAAATTTATATTAATTATATTTATTTTAAATTAATGGTTTTGCATTGAAAATAGTTTCTCATCACTAGACCAACATTTATATTAGTTTATATTCGATGTATTTTTTGATACAAAATTGTATTAATTTCTTATACAAGAAGCTATATGTGTAGAGATAATTATACAGGGTGTTTGGCCACCTCAGGGAAAAATTTTAATCGGAGATTCTAGAGGTCAAAATAAGACGAAAATCAAGAATATCAATTTGTTGATTGAGGCTTCGTTAGAAAGTTATTAACAAATTAGATTAAACAATTTCAAATCATTCTGGAAAAATTATTTTCTGTTGCTGGGGTCAATTACAATCATTTTTGGTGAATAGACATACTTTCAAATTCCTACACACTTTCGAGAAAAAAATTCGAGCAGGTGCTGAGATTTTTCGGCGAAATTAAAAAATTTCAAATCGTTCTAAAAAAATTATTTTTGGTTGCAGAGGTAAATTACAATCATTTTTTGTGAATACACATACCCCTGAAATCCTAAGTACTTTCGAGAAAAAAATTCTTTACCGAAAATATACTGTGTGGCCAATCAACAAATTAGTATCCTTGATTTTCGTCTTATTTTGACTCCTAGAATCTCCCATTAAAATTTTTCCTAGGGGTAGCCGAACACCCTGTATACCTCTGTTCTCGTCTGTTCTAAGGCTAATGGATTTGGTCGATTATGGTTTTCTAAGTTACGAACTAAAGGCAACAATACCTATTGTAAATTCTGAATTTGTCAAACTCGAACTCGTTGGGTGATATTTATTAAACGTAACAATTTTCCAGGACATTAGTCATGGTTGATAATGCGCGCATCGCTGTGGGAGGGCCGGCGTGAATTCGAGTTACGCGAAATGACAAGCTTAATGTTGGATTTTCGGGGTCATTCATTATCGATGAATGCAGCCATGCACTTGTACCTGGTGAAGCGGTTTTCGTAACGAATCGAATTCTAATATCCGCTTACCATTAATGAAACAATTGTCACAGCACGATAATGTAATACTTTCTAGCAAATTTTTAAAAAATACCGCACGAATAAATGATATTTTCTAGAATATATATTCCAAATTCTTTTGTGAGGAAATAAAAATTCGTAATTTTTAATATTCTTTGGTACAAGGTCCTTTAACGGAGAAATAATATAGTCTGAGATTTTTTATATACTTTCAGCCATTTGCAAAGTCTTCTATAATATTTTCGCCCGCAGAATCACCCTTTGAAACGATTTTATCAACAGCGACCGATATTTTTGATCCATTACTCACATATAATTATTCTATGCATAAATATTTCTAACGAACAACAAATATTCCTATCAGTCTGACGATAAATTCCACGAATTCTCTTAAAAATATTTCATAACCCGAAATGTACTTCGATATCCCAGGAACGCCCTTAATGCCAAATTCCCAGGATATCGTCCGAAACCTTAACTCTGAAACGTGCCAGAGCTTACGGATGATCGGGATGCTACCCTTTACTAATGGAAATTATTTACTCACGATTAATATGCTCGGTGGTGGCGTGCCTGGCGGCCCCGACGAATAGCGCGAGGACTAAAATGCCGGGAAGAGGGACCATGTTGTTGTTCCGGTCTCACGGTGAGGCTGTGTCGGAGGACAATGAAAAAGTGTCGCAGCACCGACGGTATCGCTGCTTCTTTATACGTCCGTTGGTTTACGATCGCGTCTTTCTCGTCGTTCAGTCTCGTTCTTTGTCTCGCCTTCCACCACCCCCGCGAAACACGAAACCCGCCTTTCGGAGGCGCGAACTTCCCATCCGACATTCATGACCATCGATACGATTGACGCAGCTCGCGCCGGAAACGTGATAATGCGAGTACAAAGCCACGACCGCGGCCCCGATGCCGTCTACGTTCAAGGTGATTTCTTCGCGTTTAATACGCAAAACCGCGTGTGCGTTCACGGCTGTTCTCGGTCAAGGGCCAAGGGACAGATACACATCGATTACGACGCTCGGTCTCGTGATTCTGTCGCGTTCGCCAAGGATGCACGCAATGTCGCGCTTATGATATATCGTCGACTACGCTGCGATATATTATTGGACGATGTTGCACAACAGCGCTACCTAGAACGCTGAGGGCAGAGATTCGTCGTCGTCATCTGGCACGGTGCAGTGGGGCAACAAATTCGACTAGGGCAGGGGGTGCAACTAAAAATTAACATGGAACGCGTCACGACATCCAACACTTTACGAAACTTTAGCGGAGAAGACGGGGAAAAAGTTTTTCCAATTGCAACAAAATTCAATATTTGACTCGGTTTTAGATACCTCTAGCGGCAAAGTGAATTTTATAAGTCGTGATTAGACAATGCAAAGTGATCGAATCTTGATAAAATAGCAAAGTAGAACGAGACTGTACGGTTTTTAGGTAATTTAGATGACAGGTTTAGGTAGACTCCAAATATACATAATTTTAAACAAGTATTGAGTAAAAAAGATAGCTTTTTTTTATATGAAATATAGTTAGTTGGTACAGTAACGAAAGAGTCCTTAAATCTTTGTAAAAATAGCATCCTTAATTGCTTATATTTATCTATCGTTACTTAAAAACTATAGTCAGCTCCAGCTATAATACTACAGCCAATCTACAGAGTGCCATGTATCGCTTATCCCAATTAAATAATGTTCCCATTCCTAAATTACAGTTTAAATTATTTGTTAATGGAAGCGTCTTGCATGCATTTAATTATCCCAAAGGTTTTCTTCGAGTCATCGTTTATATTCAACAAGTATAAAATTTAATCACTATAAACAAAAGTAATTTAATTAACTTTTGTCAGAGATTATTTCTATATTTTAAAGGGTGATTTTTAAAAAATTGATAAGCCACTGTTCCTGTATTTGAACGCCCCATTGTTCGAACGTTCCATTATCGGCATTTCCATCATCGTAATTCAATGGATCTTCGATTATCTGTACTAATTAGAGAATATGATGTTCGAATAATCAATTTTGTTCAGATAATTGAACAATAGGATTTTCATTTTAAGAAAACTTTGGATACGTCTTTTTTAATTTCCACCGTTTTTCCTTTTTCTTTTCCAGTCTCTCACTTATCGACTAACTCTTTTTAAAATCATTACTATGATAAAATTATTATTACATTTATTCGTAATTGGGATGGTTAATTCCCTGTTACGATAACAGGAATAATTTAGAAACTAAACGTGAATGTATGTGCCATTATTTCTCAAGAGGTAAAATCATTACCTTCGTTTGCGAGTAATTACCGATCGGTTCAATTGGGTTGGTTATGATTAATGTCGAATTTAATTGTACGCATTACGAAAACTATATCACGTGAATTTGAAAATTACGACTCATCTGTTACGTTGCAACGCGAGTTGGTATTTGCGTAACCGTGGCAAGAAATGGTTCCCAATTTTCCCATGTTCTAACGACGAGATTGTATCTGCTAATGTTGCATCGTTCTACACCGAAACACGCGCGGTCAACAGCTTCCTGTTCCCGATTATCCTGACCACCTGTCACAGTGATTATTTGTAGGCACATAATCCGATTGCCGTTTGTCGATGATAACAACGTCGTGGAGAACGTATGCGTGGGCGCGAAACACGATTACGCGACACGAAGGGCTTTAATTGCTGTGTCATAATAATCGAGAGCGAGCTTTTTGTCACGTTTACAGTGTCGCTATTTCCGAAATCTTTCCAAAATAATGTATTCGTATCTGAATGTTCATCTAAAAGGGCGGGACGTAATTGGATGGTCTTATCTTGGAGTGACCCTATTTCATGAAAACATAGCGTAACGAGATTATACAATAATAATAACCTTCCGGGCGTATTAGAAAATAAGTTACGTTACGTACAGTGTTTCGTAAATACTCTACGCACAAGAATAAAAGAGTAAATATTTATTCCGATTGTAGAAGATGGAATGTACATTATTAAAATAGAGAAAACGTATGTAAGTTGGAAATATGATCATATAGGGACTTTGTAAATTTTGTATTGGTATGTTGCAATCAAAGTTAAACGTATGTGAAAAGCAAGAAATTCATACGAATTATATACAAACTTTTGGAATATATTAATTTTTTACATAAAAATAGCAATTATTATAACGGTTAATTAAAGAAACGACTTGCATATATTTAAAAAGGTTGCCGCAGTTTATGGAACAGAAGAAAGCAATTTTGTCTGAATAAATGCATTTTACATTTGGTACAAGAAATGCGGGTTTTCTCGTTACACTTTGTATATTTGCATCGGTGGGGGGTAGTTCTTTTGATCTATAGGGAGGAAATGGTGATGTAATCGAGTCTTTCTTCTGACAGAGACTTCCTGCAGCTGGTGTTTCTTAATTTTCTTTGGAATTTGCAATTATATCTGCGAAGACAAACGTCCTCGTATTTTTCTTGGTTAATAGTTTTATGCGTTTGCTCAGCATTAACAAAATTGGAGAAAAGAAATTACTTGAAAAAAATACACTCAGTTTGAAGTAAGAGCTACGAAGTATATATTTTATTTGACAATAATTATTCTCAATTATACTGTGTATCTCAGTATCAATGGTACAACTGAGAAGGGGGTGGTCCTACAGGATTCCTAGGGGGTGGAAAAAACAAATCGAAAGTCAAGAGTAAAATTTGTTTATACGAGGCTTCGTTTTCGAAATAATTGTGTGTTACTTTAGTATGTCTGTCCACTGCCCACTATTTCTACTTATACTAAAGTTCAAGGAAATAAGTTTGATTTCGAGGTTACGAAAATACATACCTAATCGAATTTTAAGTTACATAGAGTTTGCAATTGTCTAAAATTAAAGTGTTCTCTTAAAAAATTGTACAGTTTCGATCCGACAGTCAACATGTTAAAGGACAGTGACCCGGACTCTCGATTTCTGTGAGACCCCAGCTAGATTCAGTTATGCTCCCGAAGGATGGGGGTCCCCTATCTTGGGTCTGAAACAATGAATCTCGTTGCCTTGTTTTTTCAACGACCCCATCCAGATTCTCCTGCGCTTGAAACCCATGAAACGGCCCCTGTCTGTAGCCCTAAACATTCGCCCTTGTTAAAAACGAGAAGACTCGGTGTCCGACGATGAGGAAGCCTCGCGGATTCGGTGCGTGTGCGGTCACGCGTGCACGTGCATATGCCAGCAACACGCCACAGGGAATATGAAAGCGAGAGTTGCTCGACTGTGTTACTCCATCCACGTTCCGTTGAACTTGACCTACTCTTTGTCTCGCCGTATACCTCGTCGTCTCTCGCGCCCACGAATCGCCGCGTCCTTTCCATTTCTGCTTACCTTCGTCGCGAGCAGCCGTTCGAGTTACCTGCGCCCGTCAGGTACAATCACGAAATATTCCTGCAGTCGCCTAACCGGGTCAAGTTCGTCCGTAGACGCCGAAGATCAGTCGACGCCGCGCTCCCCACGGACGCGGAACTGATAACGGGCCGCGTCTTCTTTGCAGTCGATTTACAAAGCCCCTATTGCTTCCCCCCTCCCCCTCCCAACGTCCGTTTGTCTACCGATAACGTAATCGACGGTGAAAATTCATTTTTCGATCTGAAGTCGATCAAATTGTTTTATTGGGTCCTTCGTTTTCGTAATTGCAATTACGAGTATATTTTAAGCGTTTCATTTTTGTTTTATTATCGTTAAAAATTGTTCGAAAGTCGTTGTATGATACATATTTGTAGGGGGATGGAGAAGATAGTGTAGCGACAGTTCCAACACCCGCCACCAGAGGGAGATTCTGAATATGTGTCTTTCTCGCTAGTGCTCGATCGACCAACCTATTCTTATATATACACTCCTCTATTGACCATTGAATGTATGGTATCTAAGGCAAGCTTAGGACAGTCTGTAAAGGTATTTTCAAGAGTCAAATCTGGTTCCAAAATTTCTGGAGATTATTTTGGTTTAAAAGATGCAACACGTCCTGGGCAATCCAAAACAATAGATCGAAGATAACAATTGCAAATAATAATTGTCGTAAATTGCCTCAGGCTTTATTTTGTTTCTTAAAAATAGAGTCCACTCTCCATTACAGTATATTAGTTGTCATCGTTAATTTTTCGAGCCTATTGGTAGGGAGATTCACCCTGTATATTTGGTTGGAGTCCTATATTATTCCAGGGATTGGAACTCGAAAATTGTATTTGATAATTGAAACTTCATTAAAGGTATATATGTTTAGTATATAATGTAGTAATTCAGTAATATAGTAAATTAGAAATCATCCAGTAGTTTCTATTGAATAGATAATTTATATTATTGATCGAGGCATTTAGACAGGTATACACCTTGTTTGCGATTGGATAATCTGTAATTATTCCGAGCAACGCAGATAACAGTTTGTAGCACCTTCAATTTCATACCTTGAATGTGAGTATGTATTGGTTGAGGTCGAAGTCTTTTCTAGAGGTTATCAGCGTTAAATAATAGAAGGCCGGATAAATATTTGAACGATTTATAACGTTAGCCTGACATTGGTCGCTTTTTCGTACCACGAGGTGAGGTCGAAGGCCTTGTCTCCGGACCAGGAGTGACTGACATCGCGAGGTCGGCTAAAATTTAGTTTGGTGCACTTGAGATAAGGGACCTTGACGGGCCACGGATATCTAGAATCGTCGACTGGACTCCACGAAACATTCTTTTCTCTACTCTATTTACGCGATAAAAGATTCTTTAACTCAGCAGACTCCATCGATTTTTAAACCACTGCGAAAAATAGTTAAATTAAGCGCGAGGTTTAATCGTGTTAAATATTTTTATTTAATTTTTCTTTTGACCTCGTATTTTTTAAAAGATTTTTAAATTAATTGAATTGTCTAATCATAAATTGAAACATTCTTCTATTGTTCAACCACCTTATTCGATATATTTATAATTTCTGTCACGACTTCTCCGACGAATTCTGCCATAAATCTTGCAAAGTTACGTGTATCTAATTTTTAAAATTCTCGACACAGTTTTTTACCAGCAAAAAGTCCGCCCTCGAAAATTCTTTGATATAACAAAACGCAATTATAATTGCCCCCGAATTAAAATTGCATTAGAAAGTAGCCGGCGCGAAGACGACGAAGTTTTATCGTGGAAAATCTCGCTGGTTCCGACAAGTATCAAGCATTTTCGCCGGAGACTCAATGGGAATTTAAATGGTTCGAAACTTTTCGCGGCGCAGTTTGTGCGATTTCCGGCGCAATTTGCTGGAACAAAGTTACGAAACGAGTCGAGCCTCCGGTTTCGCGAATTTTTCGCCTTTTCGCGGGCATTTTCCGTGCGATCTGACCGCCGGAAATTTCGCCTCTCCTATATAGACGGGTTCGATTCTGTTACGGAACACGGGGAAATCTTGGTACGAAGTCCACCCTGTAGCACCCGAAACTGCGGAAAAACGTCGATGGCTCAGCCTTGCGGTGGGAATTGAATTGTAAAAGTCGAAAGCCTGAACGGTTCATAGAAAGTATCAATGGTGTGCATAGAGTGTCGCGAATCGGGTTGGGTCGGCGAACGAGAAGTGGCGAGTAAAACTTGTCTAGCTAGGCGTGAGGAGAGCCGGCCAATCACAGGCCGATTCACGGAAAAGAAAATTGAATTTCATTCGAGGTTGACTGTAGAATGACGTCGTAATGTCGGATCTTGATGTGTTTATCTATATTTGTCCACTCGAGTCGCTCTAACTTTCCGAAAATCGGCTTAAGTCCTCGGACCTTCGATCGCATCTGTGCGGAACGAAAAGGGTTCGGAACTTCTGGGGGTTGATAGTATTCGTATTATGGAACAGAGAGGTCTTAATGAACATGGGTCGAAGAATTAATATTCACAAGATTTTGGTGAAAACTGTTTTGGTAAATCAAAACCCACATCAGAGAAAATCATCTGTTGCATGAGAAAATGTTCCAGATATAAGTTTTAGCATCAGATTTTTAATGGAGATTTCAAGATTGAGTAGAAAACGTTTGTTTCGTTAGAATAACAGTAGAATATTTTTATTATAAGTTTATTTTTTATTGTAACTTTACCTTACAATTATTTATTATACAGGGTGTTTGGCCACCCTTGGGAAAAATTGTAATGGGAGATTCTGGAGACCAAAATAAGACGAAAATCAAGAATATCAATTTCTTGACTGAGGCTTCGTTAATAAGTTAGTAAGTTATTAAAAAATTAAATTAAAAAATTTCAAATCATTCTGAAAAAATTGTTTTCGGTTGCGGGGGTCAATTACAATCATTTTTGGTGAATAGACATACCCCCGAATTCCTACGCAGTTTCGAGAAAAAAATTCCTTTCCGAAAATATAATGTCTGACCACGCGTTGACATGTTTCACTGAAATTTCATGCGTATCTTTAAAACATCATAACTTTTGAACGGATTGGACGATTTTAATGTTTAAATAGGCAAATGGCGCGTATTTTAGTGTAGAATATGTAGAAATTCTAAAAATATTCGAAAAGTTGTTCCTTGACCCTGCAAAATGAGAAAAACCCAATAAAAATGGTACAATCTTCAAACAGCCATAATTTCTACAATAGTGAATATATTTGAATGAAACTTTTTTCTGAACTAGAGCTCATAGGTACCTACAAAAAAGTATTAGACTATTTTTCTGTAGAGAGTCAAACAAAATTACTAAAAATGAAAAACGAGTTTCTAAGAAAAATCGATAGTGAGTAGGTGCCTAAATTTTTTGGCGAAGAAAAATTTTTTTAAATCGTTCTGGAAAAATTATTTTTGGTTGCGGGGGTGAATTAGAATTATTTTTGGTCAGCAGACATACCCTCGAATTCCTACGCAGTTTCGAGAAAAAAATTCCCCCAGGGGTGGCCGAGCACCCTGTATAGCAATATTTCTACATATATATAATTTTTATTTTTTATAATTCCATTCGGTAGTAGTTAAAAACAAGAGTGAGTAATTGGATGAGTATAAAAATATAAATAATAATGCATAATAAGTGGAGCTAATTTCAGTGTACAATTGCAATATACTTTGCCATCTGGTCTGTTATGGTTCTATGAGAGAAGTGTTGTAGACTCGCGGAGATTAAAACAAAAGAATAAAACTTACGAGTCCCCGCCTCATTACGTATGAAATGAGAAGTCAAAGTGGTGGAAGCACGTACTTAAGTGGGGGGAAAGAGCCACATGCGAACCGCCAGTTTGCCGTCCCTGTTCTAGACAAAAGTATGTATGTAAAAGGTCAAAGAATGAAAAGTTAAAAAGAAAGACTTAAATTATAACCACAAAGTAGCGAGATAAATTAATTTTAGCGCGACCGCGTTGTAATGAGGTCCGCGCAACAGGGTGGAAGTTAGGTACTCGTGGACTATTATTTACACAAAAAAGACTTTATCATGTGCAACTCAATTATTCATACTCCTGTGACGTGATTTTAAATTCCTGAAATGTTTCATTCCATGGTAATTTCTTCAAAATAATCTGTTGAATATTAAACAAACTGGAACGCATTACACATAAGATTTGGGTCAATAATTTTTCTTCCAAAACAAGTTCGTTTTCGTTTGCTTTTGTTTATCTGATTTTACTTTCTTTTTCTGTTTGTTTCGCGATTCTCTTTATACTTTCTGATACACCAGAAATTAAAATTTAAGATGTCCGATATTACAAAAAAACATCGTCACGCAGTTTCTTTTTTTCAATTCACAAAATGTCGTCTTTAATATTCTGAGTTACACTTACACTCCTTTAGTCTCAGAAGCATCTTTTATTGGCTATTTTTATGGATACCATAATTTCTATTCTCCACCGTATCTTCTTTGTTTCGACAGAACATTTTCCCGTCGAGTTGAATAGCGGGGCATGCAAAAGAATAACCAAACAAGTACAATGTAAAGCTCGGAGCTATACGTCGTATCAATCGCGGTTCGAAACTGCAGGCTTTCTGTAATTACGTTACACGCGTATCCATTTCATTTCATCGTCGGTTCGTAAACGTAAAATGTATTATCGTCTAATTATAAGTTTCCATTAACTTCGAGGAAGAACGTGAGAGCTATGCTAACGGGGTTCGCAAGCGGCATACCGCGACTCTGACGAAATAACAAGGCTTCGCTGTGCCTGTGATACCATGATCAATAAAATCAGTTTAATATTTAATGCCATTGTCACCGATCGCGGACGCCAGCTCATCGATTACATTCTATTTTGTCACTGTTCGTAAAGGGACTCGATTAAATTATTGTTTTCTACGCTTTTATTTTTTAGTGATCCACCGTAAACGAGTGACTATTTGTATAAGATAACAAAGCTAAAAATGCACTCTTGTTTTTACATCTCGTTACGAAAACGCATCACTGATTTCGATTAGATTAAAATACATTGCTATACCTTGAACATCTATTTCCTGTACATCTGTTTGGCCTTGGTTTTGTCCAATCAAAAACTATCACAGTTTCGAAGCCCAAAGTCTCTTTTTTGCAACCACCTCTTCAAAAATTGATGCACAATTTTTTTCGCCATTCTATTTTATTTTGAACGTGGTGAAATCAAAATTTATTACGATCAAAATACACGATCAATTTCTAAATTATGTGTGCCATATAACACGAATAAATATTCAATAAATATTCGATAAAATAAAATGAATTAAAATTCCATAACAATTTAAGCGAATTATGTTCCCGATTCCGTATTTTGATATTATTGAAATCAGAAGTGAAACCGTTTTCTAAATAATTGCATTGTTTTCATTTGTCTATTTTTTGATTAATAAAATCCTCGCGTTTAATTGCGACTATCACGCGGCAAATTAATGTTGGGCGACTATTCGAAGTACCAATGGCGAATATTAGTGATTACTCCGCGAGTGTAGTTACACCATCTCCAATGGACGACGTAGTAGTTTGGACGAAATGTGGCTTGATTGCGCTACGTACGATATTCTGTTTCATCTTGAAACGATCGTAGATTGACCGTGTTGCTCGAAGTCCTTTCAAATACCTTGTATCGTGGGATTTGGTGACAATTACTCAGAGTTTTAAACGCGATTGGCTCTTTTAAATAATTTCTGGGTGGAAGAAGAACAACACTTTCTCCGTAAAACGCAGTCGCTAATTAAAAAAGGCCAAATTCTAGAATCGACGTCGTTTTATAATTGTATTTTATCATTCACACTTAACTGACACCTCACGATCGTTTCGTTACATTTTTCTCTTGAAACGTTTTAGTCTTTTCCATTCTTAATAACAAGTCAATTCGAAAGTCAGTTTTAGGTACAAATATCTTTTTCTTTTATATTACAAATAATATATTTAAGAAGTACGCGAGGTTATTCGAGTGAACTGTACACACATGGTGGACGGTTGCTGGCTTTAATTCTGGTTGCTGGTCGCTGGTCGACTGGTCGCCGTCTTGGTCAGCAGTGCACAACGAGCCTAAAAGTGCAGAAGTCGTACTCAAGTCCGAACCGATAACATCGGACTGACATGGAAATGGTAAATGACCTCTACTTAATCTAAAAACCCCTGTTTTCCTTGAAAAAATTCTTGGAAACTTTTAACACACACTGTACTATAATATAAAATGTTAATTTAGGAGCTGAGAATATATAAAATATCTTATTACGAATACTTCCTATATAAAACTTTGAACATATTTAATGGTGTCTATATCTGTACCTTGCTAAATTATTCGATGTTTCTTTCATCGTTAATGTACTAGCTCCCTGAAATATCGTGTCTATTTTAATATTACAGAATCGAAATTCATGATTATTTTCTAAAGCAGTGGAATAGATTCAATAATAAAATTATCAAAATGGAAAAATTACAGGATAGAATAATCGTAAAATATTTAACTGATTTTAATTTTATTATTTCGCATTCCAGTACAAAATTTCTGATCGAATTTTCGAGTCATCGTATTTGTAAATTGTTTATTTATTAATGTCGTTAATGCTTCTAAAATTACAAAACTATGGGAACTTTGAAATATTCCAATCTTTTTGGAGATCAAAAATTACTAACATATGTTTGTTCGCATTGCAAAGCTTCTCTGAAGTTTCCAGGCTGTATAATTTAAAGCAAAATATTCAATAATTACATTTTCATTCTTGCATAGCAATAGAGAAAATATATCTAGATTATTTCTGTGTTACTCGTTCCTATAGTTTCATGAATTAAGTTAATATCTCTTGAACGAAGTCTAGGGAAATATTTTTCTTTTGTTCGAGGTCCTAAATTCACATTTCAAGTTTAGCCATTTAGCCGGGAAGCACCATGTAGATTAATATTATGTTTATACCTTGAACCGAGCCTTCTACGTTAGTCAAAATTATGTAATCCTTGGTTCGACTAGAACGAACGTTTTCTCAACGAGCATGCACAATCTAAATTATAGTTTTTTATTAGTCTTATTAATAATTTACTCTATTTAATTTTAAATATGCATTGTATTAATTTAAGAATTTACATCGTGCAAGAAACTTTCTCTCTATTTGGTCTTAAATATATACAGTGTCAATTAATGTGTGTACTGTCATAAACCATAGATCTATCCCCTGGGTTTTTATGGAGAGGCGACTCCCATCAGCCAGAAAAACGACAAACGATTCGAACGTTGCGATATGAATGTACGGACACGCTCAGACGGACGTGTTCGTCGAAAAATCGAGTTTCATGCGTTGTTGGTTACAATTTATTCATTGATTTCGACCGGCTGGTGCCCAAAAGGGACGCAAGAATTTTTTAACAAGCGCTACGAGAGAAAGAGATCGAAAGCTTTTCGATAGTCAGCTTGCGGATTTGGGCTTTTGTCGGTCCACGCGTACGATGGTCACGTGCTCGCGATTACCCAGATACGCATGGATGTTTTGCCCGAACGCCAGTTTATCTTCGCCAACAATGCGACGAGCATTTAAAAAAAGCGGCTTTCCATGAGGGAGCACTAGTCGGCCTGTAAATTAAAATTGATGCCATCTTTCCTTTCCCGTTGTTCCTCTTTCTGTTCGCCCGTTTACGCCGCCCGGAAACCCGGTCCATTTTCGACCAGGATTCCACCTCCGTGCTCGGGGAAAACACGTTTTTTTTTTTTATTTCTTGTTACAAGCTCGCGGTTGACCGAGAAAAAAATTTCCTCCGGGGCTGAAAAACTCGCGCAACAACTAATTTAATTTACCCTCCTGACGTCTGGCGTGTTGTCCGATTAATTCGCCCGTCGGATTCGTCTATTGGAAATCTTTAAACGCGGCCCACTTGCACGTTGCAGGATTCAACGATCGAAACTTGCGAACGGATCTTCTTTTTACTCCTCTGTTAAATAACAAAAGTTTTGGGGGCTATCGCGGTTCTTCGAAGGCATACGGAACTGTATATCAATCTATGAGTCTCGTTTAACACTAAACCTACTGACGTTTCATGTATTCCTACCATGACAGGACTTTCTTTTTCTCTTTTACGAGGCAATGTAATTCTAATTTTTGTATTCTACGTGTAGAAAGTTGTGGTTTGAAGATTATTCGTAAGATACTTTTGTCTTTTACGTCGCACATTTTTGTTTAAAGCATGTATTTTAACACTAATCCTACCGCGACCGGTCAAATAACAGTTTTTAAAATTTCGTTTAGAATTCCTAACATATAATGTTATTTTAGTGCCATTTAACTCCACTTCTATTCTTATTGTTTCTTTTCTGAGAGATATTTAGTCTCTCATCTGATCGGTTGAATGATTTATATTTTTTTGTAAAAGAACTGGACAAAATTTGGTACCAAATATTGGTTAGCTTCCGATGTAAATAGGAAATATATGTACATCAAAGACGAAAAGAGAGAATCTTCAGTTTCCATTGTCTTCAAACAGTCAAACAACGTGTACTAAAAATAGTTAAACTTTAGACGTGTGCAGTTCCGAAACCACTAGTGTTTTATTAATTATTGAGCCACTGTTAGCGGCGGTAAACCCTCCTCTTTGAAATGGTTTTTGGTTTTTGTCGATCGGACTTTCCGTTTTCGAGATATCGTAATTTATGTAAAAGGTAATTTTTAAAACTTCGCTGTCTCTCGCTTCCCCGTGTTAGAAAAGGCTATTAACGCGTATTAAAAATAGTTAAACTTTAGACGCGTGCAGTTCCGAAACCACTAGTGTTTTATTAATTATTGAACCATTGTTAGCGGCGGTAAACCTTCCTCTTTGAAATGGTTTTTGGTTTTTGTCGATCCGACTTTCCGTTTTCGAGATATCGTAGTTTATGTAAAAGGGTATTTTTCTTAATTTGACTATCTCTGTCTCCGTCTGACGCGTCGCGTTGTACCTCTTTGTCGCACGTGAGTCGTGACCGAGTGACCCAGTTCCGGCGTAGTATTTCCAAGAATTTACTACGCACTGTTTACTATTGTGGCGCGCGCGAGTTCATTGATCTCAATGAACGTAAACAAACGCTTCGGACCCTCGTATCTCCGTAACTAGCCACCGCATCGACTTGAAACTAAAATCGCTATATCTTCGGAACTAATAAAGCTATCGACTTGTTCGAACGCTCATTTTAAAGGGCATTTCATCCTTTATCCAATGACTATACCAGCTACTATAATTTTTGCTTTCTTCTATGTTTATTTCCACATTTACTTTGACGCTACATAACCAAAGTAGTTTCAGCATTTCTTATTGATCATACGACTGGTGTGCGATAAAACTGGATCATAAATTGTTTATTTAATTGATAATGAAATTTGTATACAGGGTGCTTGCATAATTATTATGTCATTTTTTTCGTAGACAATTGTTTTTTCCGGAATTAACTACGGTATCAACTTGAAAGAATGTTTGTTTTCTATGACTAATTTACTAATACTACTAAAATACTAATGCACGTTTAGAGTAAAAGTATTGAATATTTTTGTACAGGTTCTTAGAATTCAATGCTTTAAGAAAAAATATGCGACATAAAAGAAAAGGATATCTTACGAATAAATTTCAGAACACAACTTTCTATAGATATAATGCAAAAATTAGAAGTACGTTGCTTCGTAAAAGAGAAAAAGAGAGACTGGTCATTTGACCGGTCTAGGTAGGTTTAGTATTAAGGTATTACATGACGCAATATACCCCGAGGAAGGGAAACTTTTGCACCACGTAATTTTTTGAATCCGTATATGTAGAGTAACTTTAATATTCGGACGCTTTTCATTTCTCACTTTGTCGCTTTATAATTTCGTCTGTAATTCAGAATGAAACAATTGAAGTATATATCATATTAAAACGTCGAGTCTAATTTGCAGAAAAATGAAGTTTATTTCATTTGCAATGTTTTTTATCGTATGAATTTTAAACGATATTTAATTTTAACATTGCTTTAATATTTCGAACATTTTCTGCAACCCTCAATTAATGAACTGCTTTTTGCAGAAAAACAGTATTTCGATATTTTGGTGAATGAGAAAATATTCCAAATATTCCGATGTTTTAGTATTTCCTTTGAAGTGATCGTCCCTTTTTTCATTCGTCGGGCTAATTTATACCATAAATTTTGTACAGAATTTATGTAAAAGTTCTGGACAATTGTACAATGTGGGCTTTATGTTTGGGTTTACTGCTATATTCGTTGCACTTTTATTTAAAAGGTTTCGATAGTTATTACTGTTCATAGTTTTTGAAGAATCTTTCGAGTCATCTGTAAACATCGTTAAAAGCTATCTAAGTTTCCAAACAAATTCTCTAATCGTGACATTATCGACCTAGGCGATGTTCTTTGTCGAAATGAGCTACACTTGCATATGCGCATAATCGTTTCACGCGATACTGTTACTCGCGACTGAATCATTGCATACGAATGATAATGTGACATTGGCGCGGCGGTGCGATTACGACTTCAGCGTCGTCGAGATAAATTGCCAACCTGGTTTCGCATCGACCTAGTCCTCCTGCCCTGGAAAGACGTATTATCATTGTCGACGCCGCGTTATCGACGCGAGAGCCAATGATGAAAGGGGACCGTGAAAATGCGTACTTGATCATCATCATGCGCAATGTGTTTCCCGATCACTAGTAATTTATTACACTTTCTAGATGCCTGTATACATTTGTTCCAATCTTATCTTTTATTCGTAGACATGTAAGTGATTAAAAATGGCAGACGAGTGTCAACATTACGATGTGGAATTATTAACCGTTAGAAGCAAAATAAACAACATTTAATTACTATTCCATCGGTTACCAGCCGTTATTTTTTATTTTAATTTATTTTAAAATTTCATTCGTCGTTCGTACTCTTCTTTAGTTGTCAAGTAAAACTGTGTTTTCAATTATTGAATCAATTATTCGAAGGAGAGTGAATTCAATAATTGCACACATAAATCGTTATACATCAAGCGGTCTCACTTTTAATAACTAATATTGAATTTATATGTATGAAAGTATCTCTTCTTCTGCGTTTTTGAAATACTTTCTTTATGCACTGTGTCTAGGCATACTTTAAGATTATTTTATGGTAAATAGAGTTCAAAACGTTTATACGTAGATATATTTCATACGATACTAATAACAAAAACACTTCGATTGTTGAGAAGAGTGATCTCTGTTTTATTTAATTGCTTTTATCTAAAACAAATGAATGCAATGAATTTTCTATGTTCAATTCTTTTAATAGAAGCTGTTGACAATAGTATTTAAAACGTTGGATAGATCGATCCGATGATTTTTACGGCATAATATTCCTTGAATAAGTTTTTAATTAATCATTATTTCTCACTCCCTTTGAAATCATTTTACTTTAACGAGCTGTGCTTTTCAATACCCTTTTAAATCCCAGTCGACTTTCTGTATGTAAAGTAAGCTCTTTTTGCGACAGCTCTTTCCGTGTGATTTTCATATATGGCGACCTTTGGACTGTTCGAATGTGTTAGTATTTGTAATTTTCTACTTCATACGATAAAGCGTGCGCTGAATGAAATGTTCTTTTGCTTTCCAACGTATAGTAAATTATTTTAATATTATAGTAAATACCATCAAATTACACATGTATGTATACTCTGACATCACATGCATTAGTTAGCCAAAAATAAATGAGTGAAAAGTGATTGAAAATAAGGTCAGTTTATATCATTATTTTCTAAAGAGAGATGCATGTCCCATATGAGGAAGGGGCTTGTCATAATCTTCTTTAACGATCACGATATAGTTTTCTTTTTAGGATAGTTCTATATTCAGTATTATTTTATTTTGCTTTGCTCCTGGCTATAGCTAAATTCATACTAACTAAATTTTTCGGAATCATAGACACAGTGAAATTACCTTTTTTAAAAACGACTATGTTTGAAAGTATATAGTGTCACCAATTTTAACTTTTTTTCCTCCCAAAAAATTTAAAAATATCATCGAAACACGTAGAAATAAACCTTGTAAAGATTGCAAAAGACGTTATAGTTTATTCGCAAAAAATTCCCCAAGAAAGTCTAAAAAAATGCACTTCACATTAGAAGCCTCCCTTACGTGTCGCAGAACCGATCGCGTGAACTGCTCGTTTAGTTTAGACAGAGTATAGATCAGTGGCGAGGCGATAGGAAATAATTTAATAATCGAACGAGGACCGGTCACGATTCTGGTAGAATCGTCGAACAGCGCCATTAAATTCCATAAGGCAAAGAATCCCATCGCGTAACGGCCCCGGGTTGCGCGACATAACGCGCAAGCTGAAGAAACGGATATCGAACACTCTCGCTGGCACGGAATTCAAAAGGAATTCATTCACGCTTGTTGGTCTCTATCGAATCGTGCTATTCCGTCAATTCGAACGGGAAGTCTCTTTGTGCGGCTGTTCATTGTTCGGCCGTCGAAGCGTCGAAGCGGCCGGCGTCGTTTCGGCCCCGCGTCACGTGAAAACGAGTTGCATAAAAGGAGCTCCGGGAACTTTACGATCCCGCTGATAATTTTAACGAGAAACAAATAAATAAATCAACAGACTCTCGTAAGCGTTTCGTAGCGGCCGACTGAAGGGATTTATGTCCTTTCCTTTAGTTCGAGCTTCTTGAACGGGCAGGATCGCCGAACCACCTCACGATGGTCTGGAAACCGGTTATTCGTGACCGAAATTAGAAACACCTTCATATCCGTGTTCGTTAAGAAGAATTTATGAACCAGATTATGGAAAGAAATTTATGGGGACCGAGAAGTACTCTTTAAAATCTACAGTAATAATATACTATTCAGCGAAGAGCACAGTGGCTGGATCCATTACTTCTGAATACTATATTTTCGGTGTTATAATGTTAAGTTTAAAAATTTTATGAAACATCATTTAATTTGTAGTAATTCTAGTATTTTGTTCTTTTGCCATTTGCTTTGTATCTTGGATTATTTTATGTAATTCATTAATATTTTTGCGTCCATTCAAAGCATCTCGATAGGATTTTTAAAAAATTGGTTTCTTGCAAGCACCGATCAATTTGTCCTTTCGCAGGAATTAATTTGTCAGGGGGTGAAAAATTGCTACCAAGAGTAACCGATTTCCGGTGCATTCATAGACATTGTCAGTGGTCCGTTCATAAATTCGCGAACGCCGAGTCGGTCGAATGGAAAAGCTTTGCCTCTTATCTTCCGACGTATACGAAAGCTTATCTAGCGGAATTATAGGCGGGGGTTGAAGCCGATCGGTAGATCCCCCCGACGATCGGATCGGATCTCGTTGCTCGCGATTGATCCCTCTCGGGCCCGGAGGAACGTTATCGATGCGAATTCAGCGGGGGGAAGCGAAGCAGAACGTCGAAACGACGTCTTTCGTAAACGTTGCCACGCATCGAACTTCGACGCTTTCTTTGTTCCACGTTCGCCATGGCGAATCTGCTTTCGGAAGGTGAAATTTAGAAAGCTTTCTGTTCACTTCGACTTTCCGTGGCAGAACAGTCTAGTTCGCCCTTCTTAAGAACACACCGCTCTTTAAGCTTATAGATTCGAGGGGGATAGGATGATTAATAACTCCCAACTTATCCTCAATTATATCAGGGTGCTCCCAGGTTACGTAGCCAAACTTGAAATATGAATTTAGGGCACTCAAATTGGTATACAAGATTTATAGATTTTAATCTGTAGATGTAAATTATTCGTAAATTAGCTGCTGTGTGAAAAGGATTCGGACAGAAATTGAATTGGTTTCGAGGGGGGAGTGATTTAATTAGTTTTTTTTTTTTAGATATTTTGTGCATTGTTTGAATCCTTCAAATGAAATGAATCAACGTTTCCAGAAATTGTTCTTACTATCAAACAATAAGTATCCAGTTATTTTTCTTACCATCTTTGTAATTTCATTTCGTGTTAAGGATCAACCACTTCGCACTAATTCGTCCATTTTAAATATCTTTCACACTAGAACTACCAAAATGGTCAAAATGAATTTGTAATTTGTAATAAAAATTATACAAAATTTACTCGACCGAATTTTTGCAAATTGACCGTTTTTTTTTACAAGAGAATGAATAAACATTTATTTCTATTGTTTTATACATTCCTTCAAGTATCTATCGTTTTAACTTCTAGTGTTAAAAATGGAACATTTTTTTATCATTATGAAGTAACAGTTGAGGTAAAGATCAGTCGAACGATCTACGATAATAGGAACGTTATTAAGCACCTGAATAGTAGAAACGCATGGGAATGGGTGCAATTATGAAACAACTACGATAGAGAGATTAGCGGAGAGAATTGATCGAAGTTGATGGGCACCGTTTCGTGCATTTGTTAAAATTAATTTTGTGTAGCTTTTGGAAATTGCCCTTTCAAACTGCGATGGTTGAATGCGCGTCACGCACACGCGGAGTGTAATAAATGCGGCGGTTTAGTTGCCATCGTAGCGACCGTATAACATTTATTGCGAACGAATAAAGCACCGGCACGCGAGATTTCTCAGTTTCAACGTTGCGTATGCCTTCGTCGGCGTCGGAAAATCGAATCGTAATTAAACGAACCCGGTAATAGCTAAATGGGACGAGGACAGAGGAGCCAGGGCGCTATTTCTCTTCCATTTCTACGGATATTTTTTTCTCTGTCCTCGCTTTTACCTTTCGTCTATCGCCCTTTTGTTATCCTTTTCTGTTCCGTCTCGCTCCTTCGTTTCTGCTTCTCCTTTACCGGCTCTCTCGTTCATCTCTTTTAGTGCAACGTGCGCGCACCTTCCATTATGGAAACTTTCCACCAATTTTGTCCGGCCATTCACGTATTTACGAGTAATAGCGACTGCAAAGCCTACTGGTCAATATACACGGTGACCTGGAGCTGACACGTTGCCCCCGGGTCGAATCGTAATGCTCTTTCGTGATAGAATTGTTACGCGTACAGGGAGTTCCTCTACCAACGTCACTTTTGATGATTAAAATTCGCCCGGACGTTGGCCGAATTATCGTTGACCGAAATATCGCGTTCGAATATGGGGTATAGTTATTTATTTATAGTCGGGGAACTAGGATGTGTAGGTAAATAAATTACAGCAGGACCTCGATTAACCGGCTTAAACCGGGGACAAATATCCCGGATAAATCGAAGCCGCGGGAGGAAATAATTTGAAACGCATTTTTTCTGGAAAATAAATTTTTTATCATCATTCAATACGTTCTCTATACACAAACCAAATCAAATGTTGTTCACTTTTTTAGTTTCGATTTTATAAATACTTTACAATACTAACCTTTTAACGTCGATTTTTGTTTTAACTGGTAGATAATGTTGCTCCAAATATTAAAGGGTTCTAAACCAATGTAGGATTTAACAAAGAGAATCGTGTGGAACAAATGTACAAACGAATTTAAAGCACACCAAGCACATAATCTTTTTGCACAATTTAATATTATATAAGAATCACGTCTGTTCTTTACAACCATTTGTTTTGTTCTCCCTGTCTCGCTGCCCCTGGTTACCCATTGCTTCACGAACAAAACACCTTCAACCCCTTTGCACATAAATTAACATTCAACAAAACTACAGCGCGGCACAAATATTCAGTACAAATCTCCTAAAGTAAAGGACTAATTCTCGTTATGGCTAATTATTCCATTTTGGACAATTTTTTTTTATAATCGCTGGAAGGATCGCGATGAAAGTAGACGAAATTAAATTGCAATAGCATTTTTGGCGTACATTTATTGGAATACTTTTTGCCATTGATAAACTTTCTCTTAACAGGTAGAGTTATTGCTCTAAATATTAAAGGACATGGTTCAAAACTAAAGTCCTCTCGTTCGAGTAATTATTTCATTTTGATAATTGCTGGAAGCAGTTGGAATTAATATAAAAATCAAAAAATATTCTTTTTCTACAAAAATATATACTTAAATACCTATAATTTAAATTTTATTTTTTCCTACATTCAATTTGAGTCATCATAAATGAAACTCGAATCGAGCTATGGCATGCATTACGTTTCTCGCCATAACAGCGCCAGTGGAGTGCAAAGTATAAAAAACTGTTTTCTCCTATACATGGTGTTTGGCCACCCGTGGAAAAAATTTTAATGGGAGATTCTGGAAGTCAAAATAAGACGAAAATCAAGAATACCAATTTGTTGATTGAGACTTCGTTAAAAAGTTATTAAGAACGGCAATCTGCGAACAGCTGCTAGTGATTCTCACTCAGAAAACAGTAAGGCTGTCGATGAGTCAGTAAGTAGAGTTTCTTATGCTGAGTGAGAGCCACTATCACATGCACGCAGCTCTACAGACGGAACTTTAACCGTTACTAACTTTTTAACGAAGCCTCCATCGACAAATTGATATTCTTGAATTTCGTCTTATTTTGATCCCCAGAATCTCCCATTAAAATTTTTCCCAAGGGTGACCAAACACCATGTATAAATTCACGCAAACGCGAAGCTTGAGATCCGTGAACAGAAACGATCCAGCAGACCAAGACGGTTAAAAATATTTCCGCATCTTGCGATAACGCGGACGGGCAAATAAAAATCCTTTGGCGATTTTCGAAACGCCTCGTTGAAGCGCGTCGTAGCGTGTAGAGCGCAGTCGCTCTTTGTCCCCGGGAGATATCATTTCCCTTGTACCGTCCGAGTAAATTGGCAAAGTTTCCACGTTTTAACGCTCACAACTTACCGTTCCAACGTCGCCAGGTATAATTTGATATCCCGAGCGACACGGTTCAACCTCCTCTCGTCCTCCATCGCCTTCGTCAGAGGCGGAGGCTATTTTCACGGGACGATCTCAGTAAGCGGAGGTCCTTCGCGGATTTCACGAGACGAGTCTGGAGAATGGACGAATTAACATTTAAAGCGCGATTTTACCCCGTCGCGTCTCTCCCGGTTTTCCGTTCCCCTCGCGTGCGCGCGCGTTTCCTTCGCGACGGCGTCCTTACCCTCTTCTCACCCCCCTCCCCTCCAGGCGTCGCGACGCT
Source organism: Colletes gigas (assembly GCF_013123115.1). Taxonomy (NCBI): domain Eukaryota; kingdom Metazoa; phylum Arthropoda; class Insecta; order Hymenoptera; family Colletidae; genus Colletes; species Colletes gigas. The sequence goes on from NW_025106646.1 coordinate 2,405,989, forward strand.
CGGCTAACCGGCGGTAATGCATAGACCGGAAACTGCCCTCGATGGCTGCCGGTACGCGAAGAATAGAGATTTCCCTGATTAGAGAAGCTGATCGCTAACGCTTCCTGGGAGGAAACTAACGGAACGTTCGTAATCGTAATCGGCAGGAAACGAGCAGTTCACGCGACACGAACGTTTAGCAGCTGGAGACGTTTAAGGAATTCCGAGGACGAACGGCCGCGATGCGAACCAACGTTGCATCAACTTGCTCGGAAAATAAACAAGCGATCAGGTCACCAAGGGAAAACGACCATTGCTGAGTTTTTTTTTACACGATATATAAAACAAGCTGTATCGTTAACTAGAGTATCGAAGAGATCAATGGTATATTTGCAACTTTGGAAGTTATATTATGAATGTCAGGTCTGATCCTCGACGATTTTAATGATATTTTGCAGACTTGTAGAGTCACATGTACAGCAAACATAACTGAAGTTATAGCTGCAGATAGCCAATAAGTGTTAAGTTTGGAAAAATTGTATAGTCAAATATATTCTAGTAATTAGGTCATTCAACTTTAAAATTACATTGGTGTAGTAGCTGGGGTGGGGAACTTTTAAAAATTCTTTCTTTTATTAATCGTATTACTTTTCAATACCTGGCATATTATTATAAATCACGTTCTTCGTTACTTCTCTTCAAATTCAAATTAAACAATAACAACGGCATCGCATTGTTAGCAAATTCTCCGAAACGTATTTATCAGGAATTGTTTCGGAATCCTCATCGATCAACATCTACGGACTCGTAATTTTGCACAAAAGATGCTCGTCCACGTGTATCGTACGTTACAACGGGAGAAATGTATTTTTATTAACATACATAAGGCTAATTAACTTTCGACCATCCAGCGTATTCGCTCGTTTCCAACGGGTTATTACATTTATTCCTTTTTTTGGAGTTCTTTGTTGAGGAACAAAACATTTGCAAATCGAGAAGCAGTAATTGGGGCATACGAACAATCCTTTCAATTTAAAAATGAATTTATTTAACGTGATATATTTCGTTTAATATAACATACTATTATTCTCAACATTCCATAATTGCCTTTAAACTAATTCCAGCAGAATTTCTCTCGATTTCTTTGTGTATTACTGGTTGTTGTATAATTTTATATAGTGTATAATGGTAGTTTTCGAGCGCAAAATATTCAAAGCCACAAAATAAGCGGTACAAAATTTTACACTACCGAATTTCTCGCTTTCGAGAACACGCGAAAATCGTTATAGTAACCCCTTGACGTACGATTTAATTCCAAATAATTTGTCAAACGTATACTATTTAATTTTATTTAAAATGTCTTCATCTTAATACACAGGGTGTCCCGTAACTGGTGGTACAAACGAGTAGGGGGTGATTCCACCTGAAAAATTGAATCGAACATATAGAATAAAATTTTTTCATATGACTCTTTATTTTCGACAAAAAATAAGTTTGAAAATTTATCGAGTACACGTGTACTTGATTTAGCTTCAGTGATTGTGTACAGTGATGACATGACGAGCGTTGAACAATTAAAACAAAAAAATATTATAGCTTTTGAACAATTAAAATTGCACAACAACACACTAGAAAACGTTCCATGTAATTTAATAAGGAGAGCACAGTTATGTTTGCAACAACGTGGACATCACTTCCAACAGTTCATAAATTAGACGAATACGATCCATTGACAACGCTTACGAACAAGAATAGAGGTGATCTACAATGAAATCCGTCGAGCTGAAGCTGGTCCAAGTTCACGCGTAGTCGACAAATTTTCAAACTTATTTTTTTCGAAAATAAAGAGTCATATGAGAGTCATTTTTCACGTAGAATCACCTCCTACTCGCTTGTACCACCAGTTACGGGGCACCCTGTATTAAGAACTTGTCACAAGTCAGACTCGTCATTGTTGAGCAAGGGGTTAATGTTGACTCGGTCATCGGTGCATCTACGATAAAAAATACGCCCACGACTCTTTCCTTTTGACGTATTCAAAGTTCGCGTATTCTCCGTATCCACGAAACGTACCCGTAAATTTATTTCCGACGATTTACATCGGTCGATTGGCAGATAGGCACGTACAGCCGAGATTCGGTGTATTTTCTTAACGGATTAAAATCTCTTTCCCGGTAAAATTATATTCGGGATTCTCGACGTCGAGTCAGCACGTTTCCTTGGGTCTAGCTTTAATCTTGGCTAGGGAGGAAGTCGATCCTCCTAATACATAATGGATCCCTAAGGCCTAAGGGCGAAGGTTCGTCCAATCGGATTAATGGCGTCGGCAGCACTTTTCCCCGGCTAAATAATGCTACCCGGTATTCGATGCATGCCAGTCCCTCGTTCGTCCTGCCGTTTCCCTTCGAGCGTAGACAGGAACCATGGACGATCCTCGAACAAGTACACATCCAGCCGCAATATCTTGGATTGCGCGTGATCGGTTATCTCGCGACGACAGCTCTGGAAAATTACACGTACTTCGTTTGGATCCTCTATTTGTACATTGAGTTATCGCGCGTTCTCCCGCGTCGCTATCATATTCCCCGCCCTACGCCACTTCCGCTTCCTTCTTCTTCCTCTTCCTCTTCTTTTTCCACTCGACCGTTCTTAGATAAAATCTTGCAATTTATTTCCTATTTTCCGGCATAACTCTCGAAGTCGTCAACAGAGAAGTTTGTTCCGCGGTCCGTTATCCGAGCAACGGACGTTTCATTGTGAGCCGCTGAATCGCGAGCGATTTGTGTTCGAAGGAACAGAGTCGAGTGAACCCTACGCGCTGGCGAAACGTTCGTCGTCGTCTCTTTTGTCCTTTATCTCGTCCGCGTTTCCAGTTGCTCGTATTCAGCTTCGCCAGCCTATTATCGCGGCCAGAAAAGGAGAAGGCGATACGGACGGATGAGAGGACCCAGGGGACGTCTCATCGGGTCCCGGAAACAAGTAACTACCTATTTTCGTAACAATATTACTAACATTTATCTCGTCCAACCCCCTCTGGTTTCGCACGTTCGTGGAAAATCAAGTTCATCCCACGGCACACAATTAACAAGGGGCGGGGGGATCTTGAACGTACCCTATTTCACCGGGGACTGCGGAGGAACCGTATAACGCCTACGCGAAGCCAGTAAATTACTCTTAACTTCTCCGAGGGTAAAAATTACGGAGTTGTAAGACCAGTAACCGAGGTGGGCTTAAAATGGCCCCGCGCCATTTCCACCTCGTCCCCGCGAGGAACCATAATTCTCACGCTATCTGCACGGAGACTGCTCTCCTTGGCTGGTCCTGGGCTCGGGGCTCGCGGGAATCGCTCGTCATTTATTTATTTCCTCGCGTCTTGCGAGACGGGGTCGCTGGAATTCGCGAAAAATGGACTCGGGCACGCGTGTCCTGGATGGGAATCCACGATCGATTTCGCGGACTCAATTATTTCGAGAGAATGGCACGGGGCGCAGTTTGTCTACGAAATAAACTGCAGAAAATTGTACAGAGCGAGTTTAAACTGCGGAGAAAGCTGTAGCATCTGTCTAAACGAAGATACGAGAAAGCTAAATGGTGTAACGGGGATCCATCTTGCGATACAGGGTAATTGTGCCCGCTAGAAATAAATTAGGACAATCGTTTTCATCGTCGATCTTTTTATTTTTATTTCTGCAACATCTATGTTAGATCAGATTACGTAAATAGAACTAGTATTCTTTTGCTAGAAAAATTATTTCATTTAAAAAGTACCCAGTAACTAAAGCCAATCTAGTCCTCAGACTAAGGTTGAGTAGAAGATTCAGAATATTTGTTTTTGTTGAGTTTTAGCCTGAGAGATAAATCAAATTAAAGCGTATACACTATTAAAAGTCTAAACGATGCATTCTCTTAGTTATCTTAATACATTTTTGCAAAATAAATTGGTATATTGTGCTCTTCATGATTAAAAATTCAAGAACTTTGATATTTTCTGATGGCCTGAAAATTGCACATTCAAGACATCTTATTTTTTTATTTTATTAGAGAATTCTGATATTGCATTTTGGCCCGCCAAAATATTCGTTTTACAAGTCTTTATTAAAAGACGAATAAAAATCGACGCTTGCATTTAGATCCAACAATCGTTACACTACATCCCCCTATGAGATCAAACAATTTTTGCTTGAAATATTCTTTCCTCTCTTTAAAGATAAACGAGCTATCTGGGCGACCTATCTTAACTGTCCCACTCTGTATATCGTATCCTGTATTTATATTTCTTATCTTATATAAAATAACACTCTCGCCTTACCCTATCTTACTTCCTACGGAATAGCTTATCCTACTTGTCTTAAATATCCTTTAGTTTAATTTAACTCTATACTTATTATTCCTTTTCCGTTCTTATCCTTTCCACCCTCCTCGACCATACCATTATTTTCCCCGACCTTATCTTACTATTCTTTGTCTTGATACACTCTTCCATGGAACGTTTCAACGTACAAACACAGTACGGTCCATAATTACATATTACACACACTCTCTAATCTTCGTTCAACCAATATCTGCCACCTCTTCGAGTTACCCACCCCTCACTCGAACTAATTTCTGTTCCCATCCCTACATCCATTCTCAGATACTCCGCTAACTTTCCAACCCTAATAAAACTTATAGGACCTATTATCTTATCTTTGAATTTTATTATACTGCATCACTGTTGTGTTATCTAAATTTCCTTTTTCTAAGATTTCTCATTAATTATTTTTGGCTCCAATGATCTCCAATTTTTTAATTTTTCAATAAATTGAAGTTGTTTTCTCTGAGAATATATAGATCTTACAATTAGTAGGTGTGCCTAACAATTTTCTATGATATTCAAGTGATTTTGTTCACAATTTTTTTCCATGGTCCACCATTAAAAAACACAATTTAAAAAACAGAGCACTTTTCTTTCTCCAAATTCTAAATCGCTGCTACTTTGTAACTGTTCAATCTCACTCCACGACCTATCGTCGATAATCTTACAAAATTTCGATACTGAAACACACACGGTGCTAACACAGTATTAAATATTATATCGTACGAACAGTTCCACAACTTGGCAATTACAGAACCACTATTGTTTATGTTTTCAACTGTAAGTTAAGTCAACGTACACAGTGGTATGTTATATGAGAACCGTTATTATTCAACGACACGAAAATTAATAACATTACACGTTGCGCTATCCTTTTGTCGTCCATTTCAGTGTACTGTATTATATATCGTACAATCTTCCGTAGAATATTTTATGTAAAACGAAACGTCAGAGTGCCATTCGATGAATCTGGTATCGTTTTGGTGTCTCGTAAAGGATCCGGGGAAATCAACATTTCATGCAACGAGTTCTCCCTTCGGAACCATGCGACCTTTCTCTCGGACCGCTTCTTAATGCAACGTGTAATAAAATATTTATTCAGGATAGCAATTTTAAGTGGTTTACCCTGTATAAACTGTTTGCTAAGAACAAATGGAATGTTTAAACTCGAGGTATTAGTAGGACGTTGAGTCGTTAAACTCAATGTGCTTGGTAGTAGACAGTCGCTATTAAGATATTAGCTAGTTGATTGTTTATAGTAGCTTTTTTCGAAACAAAATTAATCGTATTCTATAGTTTCCGATTTTTCTACGTTTACAAAGTGTCTTCATTCTTCAATTCTTTAATTTTAATTAGATTTAATATTTCAGGGAAGTATTTTTTTTATTCGTATCAAAGTTCGAAAAATATGGAATCGTAACAACACATTTAAAATTACGAGACATACAACAAACTGCTAATTCTCACAAGAGTAATTGGATAAGTTAAAATTTGCTTATTAAGGGACTTCGTAAAAATGCAATTCGCCCAATGTCGTAAAATATAATTTGTTCACTCAATATTAAACAAATATAATTACACCTAAGTTTCTCAAAATTTAAAGATTCAGAGGAACAAAGAAAGGGAAATAGAAAGTTTCGTTTTGTTTCAGGGGAAACCCACCCAAAACACGTGAAAACCACCGTTTCAAGCACCTGGGGGGTTTGCCATTCAATTTCCCCTCGGTAGATCGACAAATTAATTTTATTTTTACGAACGAGAGTTGCTCTCTTCGGGAATAAGTTAATTCTTGAGGTACTCTTTGGTGTCTGTCGGGGTTATTAATCGAGGGTGGGTTTGTACAGAGGGTGATTCTTATTGACATCGGAGAAATCGATCGCGAACGGGTCCCTTCGTTGTTGTATCAAGTTCAAAAGCTTCTTCAACGCCAGGGATCTTCATTGGCTTCTTGAAATTTCGCGAACAAGCGAAGGTGAAGAGGCTGTTTCTTGACTACTCTGCGGAACAACGACTTCGTCTGTGCCTCGCGCGACGAAAGGAGCTGGCGAACGCGAGTTTCCGACGTTCTTTCTTTTCGGGCTCGCTTTTCTTCGCCGGGGAAACCTTGTTGCGTTTAAGCAAAGAAATGCACGGTTGCGTAACAGCGAGTATTTCACAGCCACTTCACGTGACTCTATTAGCATGTTCGCAACAGCGTACCGGGTCTCGTTACTTTTATTACTGCCGTCGTTGGTCGGTTTTATTCTTCATTTTCGTGAGTTTTCTTGGTCGCTGGGAACAATCTTCCGGCGAACGAGGTAGTTACCTTTATTGATATGAACGTTTAAACGTACGCCTGGCTTCCAAGCACCGACCATGTTTTTAGGCTTAAATCATTTTTTCGTTGGACTAACTGTTTTTGGGTGATCCTATGAAAATGGGGGACCAAAGTGTACTAGACGATTTTAAAACATATACAATGAAAAGAGACTACTTTATTTTTCTTTCTATAAAATAGAAAGTTTAAAGTATCCATTTTTAATCTCGATAGTTCCTTTCGATCGTGGAATTTATTTTAGAGCTGTGGCAAAATATTCTTCTTTAAACATATCCTCGTAGAAAAAAATTGTACATGTCTGACGCAAATAAAAAAAAGATACAACGTCATCGATGCTCGAATATAGGTGTCAATGTACGAGTATTTGACACTGTAATCAAAAATATAATAGTCGTTTTATTAACATTTGTTCTGTTATGAACGTTGTCGCTTGTTTGCAATTTTATTGGGTAGCTATGCACGAAATAATAATTATAGTGTCACTAATAACAATAAATTTGTAGTATATTGTTTGCTAAAAATGAAAAACAACTAGATTAAGTGAAGTTATTGTTAAAATTAGGTGCACTTACCTTGCTTCGTTTTCAAGAGGTTCGTGACTTGTATTAGTTACACGTTCCCTTCGTTGCTTATTAAGTTGTAGCCATTCGACGAAACGTCGGAAGAAAGACGTTAAAGTAAGAAGCAATGAAAAACAGTGGGGTTCTTAAATGCCACGTTCGAAGCATCGACAAGAACGATTACAGAGAAAATGACTGAGAAACCGAGTACTACAGCCGAAGGGAGCTGCGTGATTTCTTTGTGAAAGTAATTTGTCTACTTTTCGTTCCCCTTCCGTCTGCACACGGTAAAATAAAGACTGCAACATTGATTTTTCTATTATTCTAAAGACTCAGTTTGCATGGTTGAAAGAAACTTGAACGCGAAATGATTTTGATTTAACAATCTATGGATTTCAAATCACTTTTGTATACGTGAAACGTTCGACTGCACTTTAATTATGTAGCTTTGATTAAATTTATTATAATGGAACATTGTTTCATCTTTTTCTTTTTTTGTTTAATAAGTAACGTTGATTTTAAATCTTCATATTTTACACAATGGAGAAAAAGCAACAGTATTCTGTTTTAACGAGAATTTGTAGTATTGTACATTTAAGGTTTTTTTTTTTAAATAAATCAAGGAAAATGCTTGTTTATTTTTTCATTTATTGTTATTGATAGGTGGATGTTTTTTAAGTACACATCCCACATTGTCAGTGAATCCAAAATATAGAAAAAGAATTTTGTTTCCATGTTTGATAATAAATAGTAACCTTTCTGAGTAATTAAATGAAACAAGTAAATTTCATCAATTTTTATACCCGTTGATACATTATTTTTATGGCATACAAGTTCTTATTAAATAGGAGGTAATAAACAATAAGAAACTAAATTTTTTCCTAAATTATATATAGATTTTCAGGATGGGTACATTTAATAATGGCATTTGTTTCAATTTAATTTCAATACTATTCGTAATTCTCAAGTAACGATATAAACAAAAGAAACAACTTAGATAATGGGACTAGGCAGTCGAAAAATCGATTTTTTAAATTATATTTTTCAAAAGAATAATCTTTCTTAAGTTTGGCTCTTTAATGTTCTTTTTATTATAAAAAATAAGTGAAAAGAAAACGTGGTACGGAAAAAAAATCCCAGATGCAATTTTTAGAACATCGTACTACGCTGCCAGAAGCCATTAAACGACGTATGAATTAATAACCGAATGTGAAATTTTTTAGAAGTTTAAAAGTGATCTTTTCAGTTTCCTATTATATTTTCATTTTACAGCGATAGCTTAAATTAGGATTTTCGAATTTAATTTCGAACCGAACTTTCAATGAATTTTTTAAAAACTCTATTTCCCGAGAAAGTACTGAAACGGCTTCTATTTTCTCACTGAAAAATGATACCATGAAAGTAATTCAATATTTCAATGAAATGTTCTAATTTCTCGTTTACAGATTTTAAGAATAACTATGTCTAAGTAAATGAGTAAAGAAAATTTTTCTTTTTTGGCTAAACTTGTATTCATTTTCTTGGAATTAATTTTCGAAGAAGACTGCCTAGCACCATTCAAAATACCGCGATATTTTTAGGATGATTTTAATAAACTATCCTGCAAATTTTATTAAAATTGACACGCGAAACTCGTCGAGTAATATTGGAAGTAATTTTAAATTCGAGATATGGTAAAAGCTGTAAGGAGTAAAATGACAGTCGATAAATGAGCTTGATTACACGTGAATATTGTAAATATCATTTATTGGACTTTTAGGCGTCATGGGGTACAACGATTACATCACGTTGCTTATTTGTAACACCTAAGCAATTCGACAAAGTAAACGAAAAAAAACGGAGACGTCTGATCCATCGTGTAGACTAAATGATACATCAAAGGATTACCAGGTAATTTCGTCTCGTGTCTATGAGCAATACCGACCTCCGGTGCAAATTAGGCGAACGGTCGAACGAAGCTACGCATCGCAGCCGGTACGCGTTAGAAAAATTAGGAACCACCGCGTTGTTCACGAAACTTTGACGCAACGATATTCATACCCGAAGGAACTGGAACGATCGAAACGAGACGCTACGATTACATTAATTAATTCACGGAGGACAACGATGGACACGCATTTCGCGATTATTCTAATCATCTGTCTTTCCTCCGTTACGAATACAGCCACCGTCAAATATTAAATTATTTCAGGACGTTCGTCGTCGGGAGGGGGATGCGTAGAGCGGCGTTATTATAACGATCCTCGTTGAAACGTTCGAACAGAAAAGCCTCTTCCTCGCCTTTCTCGTTCCTCGAAGAGCGAAATTAACGATAATCAATACACGACATCCGGAGAAGGCGAACGAGAACTTATGGCTAAATAAAACTTTATAAAAATATATCAACGAATAATAAATATATCTCTAACAGCGTCACTGTATAATTCGTCATACATAGCCCTCGGTGTAACGATAGCCTATGCACTTACAATCACTATATACACGCTATTTAGTACTACTTACCTAAAATAATATACAACAATGTACTTTTTAATCTTCCTATTTTCTTTCGGGAATACTTTTTTTTTTGTATCTTTACTCGTCTCTCTTTTTTTCCTCTTTGGTGTCGCTACGCCGTGACACACGTGGCGTTTGTTTCTTTCCTTTTCTTTTTATCACCCATCTTATTAAGTTCGTTCTTTCCGTTTTCTCTGTCCAACAGAGAACGGTTTTCGTTTGTCTCGCGACGCCCCGTCGGTTCAGCGAAACTCGAATGAAAAATTGGTCTCCTGTTCGGCGCACACCGGCTCCACGGGCTTCTACCGTCGCAGCACGTCGTCGTTACCTTACAAATAAACTATACAAATATTTACACGTGCCCCGCGTAACGCTATTACTCTCTCTCTCTCTCTCTCTCGCGACTTACCCACGCTCGAACAGCCACGGAAATGTTGTTCGAACGTCGAAGGCACGCCAGTCAGTTCGCAAACTCTTCCTCGCATCGCGCAACGATCCATCTTCCGCGACCAACGGCCGCGATTTCCGCCGACCCCGAGGCAAAGGGAAAGACAATTCACGGTACACCCGGATAAAAAGTCGCCCCCGCGGTACCTCCGCATCTTCGTGAATAAAGGCTGCCAATAACGAAACTGAACGCAGATATCGAAGTAAACAAACATACACGGTCGCTACCTCGATTCGATCATCTATGCTTATCGTCGTCTATGCGCTAGAAAAAACCCCTAGGACGAGAGTATCCGAAAGATCTCGCGACGAGATCCACGATCAGGGAACGTCGAGGCCGGATTATCGTCGACAAAAGGCTCCGGGTCGCGTTTAAGTCCGACGTCCTGGAGTAATATTCGTTTCTGTCGTATAGTTTTCTTTCTTTTTTTTTTTTGTTTTACTCTTTTGGCTTCTTTTATATATTATTTACAATCGTCGAGATTTCGGAAATACTGACGGAACTACATTCCTCCCCCCCTCAACCCTCTCCGCCGCGACGCATTTGGGAAGCTGACTGCGTTCGATCCTCTTGTTCGTTCCGTGAAAGAGCGTTCGTCGAGCAAGCTGTAGCCTCGGTCCTCAGCGACGGTGATTCTGCAGGATGATCAGAGCCAGACAAAGCGACAGGCAGGCGAGGCTCGCTGACCGGAAGTGAGCGTGACTATACTCGGAGGCTCGTGTCACGTTCAACAGAACGGAAGCGTCCGTGATCCCTTCCGACGAGCGTACCAGCAGCAACCATTCGCCGGCGTGCGACCATTGGATCGTGTCGAAGCTCAGGACCGCCCTGTAACAGGACTCCGTGCCGCCGTCCTGGAAGAGTAAACAGGAAAACGTGGGTCATTGACAAACTCGATAATCGTCGATAGACTGGGGATGTTTATGTACGCGCGGTATGCGAGCAACACGCATCGATATCCTGCTTTTTTCGACGAGAGTCATTAACCTTTGCATCGACGACTGGGTACCGATGTACCCTTTTCTATGTTTCATTTAACACGTTCACTGCCAGATCAAAACCGTATAATATTCTGCAAAAGTACAATTTTGATTTTAGACCATTGTGAGCTGCGTAACCTAAAATTTGTTTCAGTACTTATTTTTGTAACCTTGTTGAAATTCCCAAATTCTGTCCAAATTTATTCCCCTCAACCTCTTAACTTGAGAATTAATTTTTCTAGTATCGTAGTGGTAAATCCTGTCACCCATATGTGGGTGACGTGACAGGCAAAGTGTTAAACAACTTTAATGTATTGGGTTGTAACATTGTTTTTTTGGGAAATTTAGATTTGCACATCACTTGGAAATTTTTTTTTGCTCTACCATATGTCTGTTATTATAAATTTTTTTGAAAATTTAATTTTAGTTAATTGTTAGGCTTGAGAAATAGAATACCAAGTCACTTAGAATATCAGTTAGCTTTTATATGATTTGGAACTCGCAGTGAAAGTTACGCGTGCAAATTTTTATACGTTCTGTAGAACCAAACTCGACCATTGCTCTCTTTTTATGAAATATATAACATAAATATAAGTAAATATATGCACGTAATAATCCTTACAAGGTATTATTGAGTAAATATTTCGATAAATAGGGTAAAATTACCCTCGAGTGGAGCAAGTCTGGGACGACATCAGAGTTTTGAGTATTTATTACCAAATAAACTCTGTAAAATCTGACCTTACTTGATAGAATTTTTACAAGCAGTAAAATCTAATTTTAGTCAATTTTTAGGCTTGAAGAATGGAATACCAAGTCAATTAGAATATCAGTTAGCTTTTATATTATTTGGAACTCGTAAAAAATTCATTCTGTATACTTTTCTTATTACCCAAATTGTTCCCTTCATGGAACATATTTTAATGTTATTAGTAAACTTTTCAAAAAATATCGGAGTTCTCATATTTGCAAAGATTTACGAGTAATTAACGTGTAACATTGTCTCGCTAAGTAAATACCATATCATTTAACTAAAATGTGCAAAAACATATTCTATTTCACTGATGCATGCAAAGTAGGACGAAACAAATTTCAGTCCAAATTCCACTTTTCCGTCTGCATTATGAGAATTCATAAAATATTTTCCAACCCTTTAATCGACCCTTTTTATTTTCAACTCTCTAAAGTAAAGTTTTTCCGTTATATCGTGCCATGTTATTAAAAAGTTGCTGGGATTCTTGTTTGGTATCTTCCACACTTGATTAACTTTATTTATAAAGCAGTTAAAATGAAGTATGTTATTTGTTTGATCAAGCGTTTTTTGTTTTCCAAATGTGTAAGGTTTGTGTCGACAGAAAAGGTTCAATTCGTACCAGTTAAATTCAGTGTGTTTTAACATTTATTATATATATTTATTGATAACGTTTTCTATATAAACAAATTTTCACAAGTTCTTCTTTTTATCCTATCCATGAAAAATGTTCCATTACACTTTGTTGGTTATTTCAAAAGTATGATACAATGGAACTTCGGTATTTCTTCTGTGCTGTCTGTGGGATTGGCTTTCGGAAACTTGGACCGAAGTTAAGGGGACAAAACTTTAGATTGCATTACAAAAATTCAAGTGGTATTGATTTCAGTTCTTTCGATCCAACGTACGTTCCGAGGTAAACCCAATTCTGTATCTCGAGGGAAAACTATGTCAAGTCTAAATGTTTGAAATTCAGAATTCACTTATTAAGTCAACAAAATAATGATTTTTACAGTCATTCGTATACAAAGCATATTCTGTTTTTTTATAATCTGATATGATAAAGATGACCATAAATCAATGTTTCTAACTAACTACATTGTTTTTACTCGATAATCATTAATTATCTCGTTTTGGTCAAATGTATTTTGGTCGTGTATTCGAAGTAAATTTTTTAGTCATCAGAGTTGAAAGACGTTCCTAAAAATAAATACCAAATGCAACAATAAATATACGATCGTGCAAAAAGTATTAATGTCGTAGAGACAGCGTTGAACTTAGGTCTTTAAACTCGTTTAAACATAGTTCGAACTGATTTTGGAATTTAATGCTTTAAGGCGACAGATTCCCGCTCGGAAGCTGTTCGACTTGCCAGGAATGTTTTTATCTCGTAATGCTCATTAACTCTCTACTCGATAACGTCGATTCGACTGTCTCTCTTATCTACTGCGATTCCGCTTAGGTTCTTACGTTTAAACTTTCGCGTGAAACTGAAAACTTCTTGCGTCGTCCTATGTTCCCGCTTCAATTGTCCGTATCACTCCTGATTTCCATCAGTTTTTATCCCCCAGCTAGTCTTTTATTACTCACTCATCCTTTCTCAGAACTGTCCTCTATTTCTACCTTAACTTTCTTAAACGTTCGGGATAATTTCGAGCGTATTAAACCAGTCTAGTTCCGAACCAGCGATTTTATAATCGACGACAGCAGTGAACTTAGAAATTACTGTACCAATTATAATAACGACAATGGGGGGAAAATATTGGTTGATATTGCAGTAAATGTTCTATTAAATTATTATTACATTGTGTTAATGTGTATACATATAACCCCTATCGAAATTATACAGTGAAAGTGAACCAATAAATGTGAGAAACTGTCATACATTCAGAATGAAAATTCTAAGAAAATGTTTTACAGAAAAATTGCACTATATTGACGTTGATTATTTAAAATAAAAATTATTCTCATAACGCACTGTGCAACGAAATAGATATTCCAAAAAATATTTATTCTCTAGTAATGATCGTTATTTTTATTTTATACAAATACTTTCATCAGAGGTTCTTGGGATTAACAATGGAAAAAAGGAATCCAGAAAATAAATTCTTTTGATCAATATTCAAGATATATTCTGAAGCTAATGAAAAAGAAAAGCGAAATGCCAATGCATATTGTTAAATATAAAGAGAATGAAGAAAGGGGCAAAGGTGCAAGGAGGACGAGAAATGGGAAAGGATCGCGAATGGAGAAGACAAGGAGTTAAGGGAAGAAGAGAGGCGTGCCGGAAAAACTGAGAAACAGCAAGGGTGAAACGCGAAGTTAAATGGAGCAAGAAACTACGACCCCTTGCATGCGAAAAATTCGCGAAACTTTCGACGACGTCTGCTCCGAATTGTGAGACGAAATATCACCGGAAAGAGCAACATCGAACAGTGCTGGGCTCGATTCAATTACGCAAACGTAATTCTACCATGGGCGTGTATGAAGGTATTCGGGGTTTAGAATTTAGAATAGCCTTGAAAATGACGAAATTCGATGGTTTATTCGACGACCATAGGAAAGAGTAGACGTTATTCGGAAGAATACAACGGAAATTGCTGGGGAAATTCAAGTAAGCGAAAACAGGATAAGACGTGGAAATTTGCCTTCGTTACTTTTATTTGTTTTTTGTCGGTGTCTTTACACAGGGTGATTTCACAGTGGTGTCTGAAAATTTACAGGTATATTCCGGGTACCTATCCGCCGCGAAAAAGTTTTAATAAATGCGGATCCGCAAACTTTTCCAGTTTAAAATACATTCAATTTACGTTATTGCGTTAGTTTAATAGTTTCGGTTGATTTTTAATTGCGTCGCATACATTGTTTACGAACTTCTACGTTTCGTGACGATGAGTATTTAGAGAAAGTCGAATAGTTATATTTTGGAGCCAGAATTCTGGAAATTAATGTTTATCGAAGCATATCATTTTTTTTAAATTTTTTACTAGTGTAGAATACTCCAATGATTCAATTTTATAGAGTAAAATAGTCTTCAAACATGGAATTTAGGCGATGATGATTCACGCAATTGCAGGTTTAGTTCTCGTTCGAAAAGAAATTCCTTTCGTACGAATAAGTAATTTCATACTTAAACGCAAACGTCGAATTAGAAACGCTTTTGCGAGCAAGGTAGAATTTGTCAAGAGAAATTGACTGTTTGTTACGACTGAAGTACTGGTTGCTCCGCAGGCTAATTATTCCTGCGTATGTACTTTCAGAATTATATTCCAGAAATACGACAGTACTAATAACATTTAATGCACCGAATACACATCCTTACGCCAGTACTCTAGTGTCGGTGATTTTTTAAATTAAAGAAGATAAATGAACGGGTGTTATTAAGATAATACGTTTCCCTAATGCTCATACCTTAAGTGCATACCTTAGCGCACCAGCTTTGTATTTTTATGACCATAGCTCGTCGTACATTTACATAGGGATTTTGTGAGGTTTATGAATATTGTGCAAATTTCGGATTTAAAAATTAATCTGTTAGTTAAGATACATTTGGCATTTAAGGTGTAACAGATGCAATTTCATTTATTATTGTTGTATCTTTCCCTACTATCAACGTTCTTCTCCTGTCAGAAATTAATTTTATTTTTTTTGCATTTTAACAATATGTTCGACTTTTATTTTTTTCATAAAAATTCGTGTCGTGAGTTGTTCTTTTATTACGTTATAATCTAGACGAATTTTATGTATTGTTACAACCCTAAACGTCGCGTCGTTCGTATTTTTAAGCACATCACTATCTAAAAAGTGAAGTGTAATAGTACAGTCTTAAGTACACTTCTTTTGTGAAGTTTCTACTTGTCAATTTTTCCCCACATTTTTATTTTTCCTTATTCGAAATTCTTTCCTACTTTTTATAATATAAAGTTGTATTCTTTTAAAAAAACTATAATCCCATTTTGTTTTATTTTATACGTATACAAGTTCACGTCCTTTTTGAGACGTACTACTAGTTTCTTTCTGACATGATTGTAAAAGCAAATTGAGGTGTTACGATCACTCTCGTCGGGTCTCATTAAACATCGAGAGTCGAAAGGTTAAAAAATAAAATAAATTTGTTTGGTCGAACGTTAAATCGTTCTTGTTTTCCGAAGACGCGTCTCTAAGGCACAGTCTATTTAATACAACTTGTACATCTATATAAACACTTACTCGTCAGAATGACTTCTTCCCATTCTAGTCCGTGCCTCGCCTTCGAGCAACAATAGGTCGTTCAAAAACAATTAACACGTTTCGTGTCACGCTGCTTTCACGTCATGCTGGTGGAATTATTATGTAAACTTAAAATCTATCCTTGCAACGTTCTTCGGTTTTTAAACAAATTAATCTATCTTCAAGTAGATTGAAATATTTGTATTCTTCATTTTTCACAATACTGTCGATTCCGATCGAAACTCCAACCTCCCGTGGCACGAAACGTTTTAATTCATGCTTGAACTGTAGGATACAATCCAGAAGCATTTTTTCCTTGGCAGAAGGTTGCACATAAATTCGTCGGTTGCTTCTA
The DNA here is from genome assembly GCF_013123115.1 of Colletes gigas. NCBI lineage: Eukaryota > Metazoa > Arthropoda > Insecta > Hymenoptera > Colletidae > Colletes > Colletes gigas. The sequence continues at coordinate 2,422,438 of NW_025106646.1, forward strand.
AAAACTTGAAACTTGGACGAAAGAACTTTATTCCATTCATTTAACGACTGCTCGCGTAGTTTAGCCAACTGGAAACGTTTCAATTGATTTCCTTTCCATAGAAACTGCTTTTTTTCGTAGCAATTCGATCGTAAAGCCCAGCTTCCTTAAAGCGCCTTTTCATTCTTGCAACAGCGATTTTTTGGCAACTTTCATTAACGCGTGACCGAATTCACGGTGTAGTTAAACGTCTGTCGCTTTACGTAACAATTTTGTATATCGTTTTTATTGACTGCAAGTGTTAGTTTCTGAAAATATAAGTTGGATCTAGGTCTACACGATTATCGAACAAAGAGGACATAATTAACAAATTCGATCGTAAAGTCCAGCTACTTTAAAGCGCCTTTTCATTCTTGCAACAGTGATTTTTTGGCAACTTTCATTAACGCGTGACCGAATTCACGGTGTAGTTAAACGTCTGTCGCTTTACGTAACAATTTTGTATATCGTTTTTATTGACTGCAAGTGTTAGTTTCTGAAAATATAAGTTGGATCTAGGTCTACACTATTATCGAACAAAGAGGACATAATAATTAACAAATAAAAGAAAATGAATAAATTTTAGATCGGTGAACTTTAATTTTATTTTAATTACGGACGGAAGACAGTAATAACGTCCGTTTAAGGAATACGAGCGATTCGTCAGTGTCCGTTGGGCAGCGTTTATTTATTTCCAAGAAACGCAGGAGTGGTCGTAAAGACAAACGGGAAACGGAGACCTCCCCGGAACAAGGTCAACGAAGAAGCAACCGCTGGAAGTGCAGCTTAACTTCGTAGACCCTCGAGCCTCGGGAAGGCAGGTTCGTTGACGAATCCGTAGCTTCGCGACAACAACAATTTCGCCTGCTCGATGGTAGAATTATATTTTTATCGCGGCACCGACGGCCAGTTAGACAGCCGGTCTCAGCGCGAACGACCGAAGCGTGATTTCTTGTCGACGGAGCAACGCGAAAAAGGGAATAAAACGGGGGAGCCCCGCAGCCGCCGAGATACAGGAATGCTTGTTGCGTACCGTGAAAATACGAGAGGAGAAGAAATAAAACGCGAATACCGAATTCATACGCGAGCACAAGCGCTTATTTCATTTTTCTACGAGCGTCTCGTCCGTTTCTTCTTTTTTCCTCTTCCGACAGACAGGGTCCGGAGAGTAGATGACCGCACAAAAGACGGATTAACCGTTTCCTTTTTTTTCTTGTTTCTTTCTTTCTTTTTCGAGGAATCAGGAATAACGGCGTAGCGCGTGAAACCGAGAGAAGGAGTAGGCGAAAGGAAAGAATCCAACGTAGCTTTAGAGGGATTTGTTAATGCACCTGTGCTACGCGTTTGTTTTTATTAACTTTTAATCTCCTTTGTTCCGCGCGGGAACGTTCTTAATTCGTTCAACGGAAGACGATTGTATCGTGTTTTTCTCCATCGATTTCTTTTTTTTCCACCGGAGAAATTACGGATTTCATCGGAACTGTTCCCGGAGTACTTAATTGCGTAAGCAGGCGATGATTCTTAAAATGAACTCGTGATTCGTAAATTGATCGTTTCTATTCAATTCTCGCCAACTTGTATTTATTTAATAATTTAATAACAGTATATTCTGATTAAATTAAAATAATTACAATAAAGTTGTTTCGATGTTATATAATTATATATTTTACTCAATGTTTATGAATTTAACGGAAAGTAATATTGTTTTAATCCTTTTAAGGGAGAATGTATGAACGATGGTTGTTAAATTTCGACTCGACTGTACGAAACATGAACCGACCAGCCCCGGAGCGTTGTTCATTTTAAGAATCATTACTGGTATTCCGTTTTCCGCCGGACATGTTCGCTCGAGCAGGTTTGTCCGAATCGACGGGAATATTGTTTCTGCGAATGAAGATTAATCACGGCCACCGTCGGTTCCAGCGAACAACGAATGCCGATTTCGCTGTGATATATGGAAAGGTGCGACAGTATTTTCGTGGTCTCTGTCGTAAACCATTTTGCAGATACGAGACGTCGTAAGGGAACGAATTTCGCGGGCTGGAGATTGAAAGACTTAAATTACTTCCTCGAGAAACGCTGACCGTACTGTCTCGTCGAACGCGCGAGAATTTTCGATATAAGAGAATTAGGGATTGTCTCTGATCGGATAAATAGAAAAAGGGACCTAATAGACCGGTCGAGTGTAATATGGATTATACCGGACGAGTATTATACGAAGCAGATCCAATCGTACAACAGAAATTATTATATCGACTAGGCAAATAAAGCAGCAAACATTGCTGACCGTATCCGACTGAAACAATAGACTATGAAACGTACGCGGTCAGATGATTACTATTCATTTCGTGTTATGAATATATTAACCCCTAAATTGGAACGAGCCTTTCATACAGGATCGTAGTAATGTTTTGTAGTTGTTAAAATATTCCTTTTTAGGCCTTTCGTAAATATATTTAATTTCCATTGCTTTCTTTTTTTTTGGAAGATATATTTAATAATTTAGAGAATGATCGATGTTGCTTCAAATGATAACTTTTCGTCCACGTTTTTAAACTGACAATTGACAAAAATTCCTCGAACCTAATGCGATCAAAACTTCGTAAAAAGTAAACGTACACAAACTCTATGGGGTTGTTTTAAAAGTCGAACCCTATACTTTCTTTAAATTCAATTTTCTCAAATGCCTTTCTACCCTATGAGAGAAAAGTCGTAAAGGTTTTTTTCAAAATATATGAAGAAAAATCGAACGGTTCCCGAAATCTCGAAGACGTTTTTTTTTACGATTGAAATCACGGTGAATTTGCAGACGGAAATTTCCTTTTTCTCATGACTTCCATAAAAGCTACAATACGATTTTTTTCTCGATTCAATTCCACTCACTTTTTATATCGTTTACTGACTTCGTAGAATCGGAGACACTTCGTATGGTAAAATTGGTATCATAATTGGCAGGGAAATTGGAATAGAAAGCGTTTGTAACGGTTCAAGTAGATCGACCCCATCTCTGCACAGACAGATCGAGTAGAGTTTGAAGCTGATCGACAGGTGGATTCAGACCGTTCCGAGACAAACAGAATTGGGACCATGCCTCACCTGTCAAGTGAAATAGAGACCACACTGGTCAGACAAGTGGAATAGAACACATCCCCGGTCAGACTAGTTCAATTATACTGATCCGGTCCGACAAAGTAGAAGAAAACATGCTCTATGCAGACATACAAACCTACAGAGCTACTATAGTCAAGGAAAAGAATTTTTTAAATATTACAATTAAATATTTTACAAAGTGGCCTGAGATTAAGAATGTTAAAATGCTTTTAAATTATTGATTGTACTGAAAAATTCGTTTAATAGAATTCAAATGGGTTCGAGATGATTGTTATTCGATGTAATTATTATTTCTCGTCAGGTTCGTTTTTTTAAAATGGGATCATACACTTTTTGATAAACGAATCGATTCAGGTCGCCATTCTCTAACATTTCCAAATTTTCTTATTCTTAAAATGTGATTTGGGCTCAGTTTGTGGTGGTTAAGTTAAGTCATTAAAATTGATAAAATATTTCTCGAGATATCGAGTTATTTATTTATTTTAATATGGGCAAAAAAGCCATTGCTTTGCAAAAATTTCAATTGTGAATAAATTACAAAATTACAAAAGATTATTTATCCGACCTAGAAATTTCTCAATTGAGTTAAATTTTCAAACATTGCATAATAGAAGAAATTAATTATTATTATTAATTATTTAAATTAATTAAAGGTCATAGGTATTTCATGTCCAGCAATTATTCAATCGTCCCCCTTGTCTGTGCCTTCAAAATATATAAGGAATCACACTAATTTTTATTTTAAACCATTCTATTTAAAATTGTATAGTTTATACTCCGTACACACAAAAATAGATATAATTGAAGAATCCTCAAGAAATCTAAAACTACCCTCGCAATGTATCGTACAATAATTATGTTACCAGCTCTTATAAGCGATATTTTCTCGTGTAAAATTTAATTCAATATTTCTTTACATATCTCTTCTTTTTTCTACTAAAAAATTTTACCCCTAAATAAACGATTAATAATAATATATTTAACCTTCTCGATCAGAGATTCGACCCCCCTCGTTTCTCATTATTTCCGTTTCTATTATCACGTTGTATCAGCAATTATTACTTCAATTGCCAAGTTTGGCGAATTATGTCGGAGTAAACAGAGGCTCCGCGGAATCTCGCGCGTCGTTCACATCCGGCTGACGCGGCGGTCGACGTGTTAATTCGTCAACGAAGTCGTAATAAACACGCGCGGGTGCACAAATCACTGCGCGTACGTTGTTCCATCTGCGAGAGCGACGTGCCGGGAACAACCGAAGGAAGCGAAGCGTCGTAAAACGTCGTAATGTTCTTTTCAGGGTGCACTTCGCAGACAAACAATCTTCGGGTTGAAATGGTTGGCGTGTCAGGGAGAGGGGGTGTTGTGCTTGCTTTCGTTCCCGAACGGTCTCGTTGTCGAGGGGCGCAAACACATCGAGACGTCGTCGCCTCGCGAGTACTTTTGTTCTTTGGGGGGAGGCGCGGCGGGCGTTGGTCCGCGGAAAATTTCATCGAAAAGTTCCCGAGGAACGAAATTTCCGGGCGGCGTTCGTCGGAAGAGGCGAGCCGATGGCAGTCGGTACCGTGATTTATCCGGCCAGCCCGTTTGGTTCTCTCTGTATCCCTTGTTATTCGGGACTGCAGTGGCTGGTAATTAATTCGCGAAATAGCAGCTCCTCGGCGAGGGTTACGGCGGGGAACGACGAAGCGCCAACCCTCGGTGCACGTGTTGCGGTGGGCGTAGTTATTTTGACCCAGATTCTGTTTTGAATGCCAATACTGGCTACCAACTATTCCGCGCGGAACATCTGCGCGAAAAATTAATAACCCCCCGTGAGTTTTAACGGCGCAATAACGGCGAAACGGAACAAACTTATTCCGTGTGAATTTAAATTTTAACAACGTCGAAGGGACACGAACGTTCGATGCTGTTCTCTATCGACCCTCAACGATCCGGAAGCGTTTCGAGCTTACTTTGGGTTCAAGCTACCCCTCGTAAGATGAAAAATTATGTACTGAATATTTTTATATGAAGTGTAAAAGATATTTATTTTTTTTAGAGAAAATTCGTTGATATATTTTTGGAGTAATAGGATAGTGAATTTATAACAATAAACACGGCGGTATTGGAGGCATTGATTAAGGGTTAACGATTTTCTTATCTTGTGAATAAGTAAATATATACAGGGAGCCCTGAGGCACCTGGTACCCCATTACCCCATAATACAGTAAAGAGAAATAATTTAATAAGTATGGTAAATAATATGGTTCACAAGATATTAATGGTGACCTTTTGTAGTTTTCAAGCATTTAAAAAGTGTTTTAATTAAATCTTGAAAAGAATTGAATTTTGCCTCTGTCTCTTGTAATAAACAAGAAGTTAAACGAAACTTCAGTTTGCTCGCATATTTCCTATAATTATGAGTTTAATCGCAAAGTCTCGAAGGCAATTTTCTTGTTACTTTAGTTCGTAAAATCACTTTCTAAAAGACTGCGCTATATCACGAATAATTTTAATTATGTTCGATTCAAGTCTGTATTCTTACTCAAAGATATAATTAGAAATAAAATACTAGTTTTCGTCTTCCTATTATTTAAGAATACAGCAGTACATTTTTGTAGAGTGAAATTTTCTGAGATTTAAACATTACTTTCGGATAATTTATAACTGCATAAAGCAAAGTTTGGCGCGATAGTTATTCTTGTAACTTCTTTGAAACGTGTGAATTTTATCTGGATTTATTTTCTTTAACGTTTGCCTTTGAGAGTTAATTTCGTATTCTCTCACAGACGTTATTAATAATTTGAAAAAATGTCAAGTACCTCGATAGCCAAGGCTCGAACCCCGTCTCTGGTCGGCGTACCAGGCACGTAGACGTTTTCCTCGGATACCCAGAAGACCTTGGTGTATCTTGGCTCGGCACAGAATTCGGCGACGATGCTCAAAGGTTCACCCTCCTTCGCCGTCACCGTCTGGCTAGGTGGATGAACCATAGGTCGACCTGGAACAAAAATTTACAAACAACCCGCTTAACTCTTGCCGAGCCATCCTTTTTTCTTGGTCGTAGATCCACGCTTCACCTACGTCTCCATAACCCGTCCCAACTTTGGTGCTTTCGAGCTTGCAAAGAGCTTTGCGTCTTGTTAACTGCAAAAATATCTCGACGCGTATCTAAACGACGTAACCTTAAAATTCCCGTTAAATTACACGTCGGTTTGTACTTTAAACGAAAATTAATTAATAATGTGAACTATATGAATATTTTAAATTATAATAATAGTAATAACAGATAATTTTTGCAGTTTAGAGACTTTTCTCAATTTTCACAATTTCATTCCAGATTCTTTTTTTATTTTATCCTTAAAGAAATACTGGGAGCTTAAGAAACCGATGTTATTTTTATTATTTTATTAAGAAAGCGTGAAATTTGTAGTAAAATGGTAATAATTAAGGACTGTGGTTTTATAAATAGCTATGGAAGAATTTAAAGTCGAGTTTATAAGCAATTAAGCGTCTAATTACATCCGAAATACAGTTCTCGGAGATATGGACAAAATTATGTTTTACTTAATGAAGGTTTCGTAATTGGTGGTTAACCACAATTTTTCCGCAATTGGTGGGTCACCACAACGCTAATGCCGGCGGCATAAATTAGATTTCGTACAGCGAAAATGCAGGTTTCGTTTTAAGAGGGCATTTTGGCGCGGTCGCGGAGAATGGGCATTTTTAAGGATTACTCGCAATTTAACGTATTTAAATTCTTTTTTAACACATTTTTACTTCCGCCACATCGCGTCGATATTTTCGTCCGTTTCATTTACGATTCATCGGTCTAATTAATTTAATTTTAAATATCGCCGAAGCGACGGGAAGAACAAAATTTTAACCTCTCTTTAATTATAAGAGCAATACAGAAACGAAGATTCATTAAATTTAATAGTGTTCATTTTAAATTGGATACGAGTTTTCTCATTTATTGTAGAAATGAAGAACGATTTCTATATTAAATGAGACATTCTTTAAAACTTTTTACTCCTAAATCCAATTTCAAACTTAAAATAAATTACTCATAAATAGAACTTATCATAACTCATATAATTTGAAATATACCATGTTTTGACTCGAATTATTCTTAAATATTTATAAACTATAAATTCTAATCAATTTCAATAAATATTTAATAAAACTCACAAAGCAAACTCTGTTTTAAGCTGAAACTTGGAGTTTTTAAAAAATAATTTGTTTTTAAATTGTTTCACGGTTCGTGGAAATATTTATATCCGTTCAATTTCATTGAAAAATGTAGTACTTTTTCAATCACTTTGAACGATTTACACCACAAATAATTAATTTTTTTATATCACAATATCAAACCTTATTTTCAAATGTACACGTATAAACTTATTTCAACGTCGATTCGTTTTAAACATATCGGCGATTATATTTTTTTTTTTTACGAAAATCAGGCTCTGCTATCATAACAGATGAGTTCTAACGCGTCCGTGCGACCATATTTTATCCGATTCGCGGGATATCGATCCCGTGCGTCGGACCAATGTGGAACAAATTTATTTATATCCGAACAATTCGCGTTTCCTCGTGCTATTTTTTCTCTTTCCGCTTTTCTTTCGCTCGCTTTTTTTTCTATAAATATTTATAGATTATTTTTCACGTTTACGAACGCACGGCAACGGTTTGAGCGTCGATTCGCGGTAACCACGACGTCGTGTCACGACGAGAAAAGTATAAAAATACTGATTCTTGATTAATAATAAAATCGTTTATTATTCCTGCTGTGATTGCGCAGAAATTTTCTTTGTTTACAGCATACGTTTATACATAAGGACACTATGATTATTAATAAGAATTTAAATAATTTTGATGACATAAGGAAAGAAATGCTAGGAAATAATTAAGGTGTAATAGAAGCTGGAAAAGTAATATAAATATATAACAGTCTTTTAAATTCGTCTCAGAGAATTAAATTGAAAAATTAGTAACTGGTACTACCACCCTTGTTTTTAATTATATAAAATATTCTATTTTTCATACTGTTAATTAGTTTCTGTAATGTTGTTTTTTGAATTTTATTCCAATCATATCTTAGTGCACTCTCTAGCTCTTTAATGTTATTGTATTGCATCCCATTTTCATATACTGCACGTGATAAAATCTCCAGAAGTAAATATGAGTGGTCGAATGGCGCCTCTAACTACTTGGCCGACATCTGACTTTAAGAATACCACTCCTAGGCGACGAAAATGGCCAGTAAAGGGGCTCTCAAGTGATTTGTTTACCACGACTCGCCTCGCAAAGACAGAAGTTCTCTTAGACCCGAACACGTGGGCCTGAATCACGTATTGCGTCGCGACGGTACGCTCGGGGGTTTGCGACGCAACACACGACGCTAGTGATTTACTCGTTTCACAGAGTTTCGCGATCCCTCTGCAAACAACCGCGACACTCGATGATCGAAACTAGACTTTGCCGGGGCGACAATGTGGTTGAAGCCTAAAGCGACGCCCGCCCGTCCACCTACGCGCAATTTGTACCCATGGATCCTCGATTTCAAAGCCTCAAGGCGATCGTGATTTCCGGAACGGCTTCAACCCAGTCTCGTCAAAATATCTTCTCGTCACTGCGGGCGACAGCCGTGCCGCAGTCGCGCTGTAACGCAAGGAAATATAATCGGAAATCGCGAATCCATCGGATCCCGTTAATGGATAACGATTCGCCCGGAGTTTATTCGAGTTTCAACGTTATCGTTGCACGTTTCACGTGGATCGTCGCACGGTACGCTAAAACGCCTCGAACGCTGGTTAAAACACAATTTTTTCGTGCAACATACTTTCGCTTGGATCGTGATAGATCAAAGTATAAAGAACAATAATATTTAACCCTTAAAATAAATTACAACTTTGCTGAATCATATATTTATTTTTATTTTATTTCGTTCGAGTTTGAACTGACCTATTTTCTGATACCGTGTCACATCTCCTTGAACTTTGGAATATCTTTATAAAAGTAAAAATGGTTCTTTAACCCCTTGCTATATAATGACATGTCTGACTCATGACAAGTTTCACAATTATGAGGCCACTCACTCGTCATCAAGTCTTATAAATTATTAGGTGTACAAATGAATAATCCAAATTATCTTAAGCAGTTATAAAATCAAGTTTAAAGTCAATAGATTTTCCCGCCCTTTTGCGGTCATATAGTGTTGATATATAGCTAGTTAAAACAAAAGATAGTTTAGCGAAAGGCCTAACATAACCTCCAGTATTCAATTCAGTAGAGTCGAAAATGGCAACAGATGCATTCTTTACGAATTCCAACAAGGGAAAAATGCTGCAAGAGTATTACAGTATACGTTTGAAAAATTATTCAGAATTAAATCATAAGTCAAGGGGTTAAAGACTGAATAATGAGAAATATTGATATTACACGCAGCTTAAAATAATTAGTCTTTCATCTTAAATAACAAAAAGAAAATCTTTCATGCGTTTGCACGAAAATAAATAATTTCAATTTCAATAAAAAATATGTCATCATAAAATTCTTTTTTATTACATTTAAGGCGATGTATTAGATGTTGCGGATAAAATAAAATTAATTACTTTTGATTTTCGTAAAGTATCGAGAGAATCATGATTATAATACTTTTATAGTGAAGTGGTTCGAATGGAGAAAGTTAATGAAGTGTTACGTTTTCTTACTGGTAATCGATAATAAAATTTGTTTCCGCCGTCGAATTGAATAGCGACAGAATCTTAAATTACTCGAGCAGCTAAATTGCTCGTGATCGATCTTCCGGGACGGGACAATGCGAAGGATAATAATTAAATTCATTTGCACGCTTGTATAGAAGCATATAATTTATCTGGCGTTTTAATGTGTCCATTAAATCTCCTGTAATAATTTATTCATGCATTTAGGAAGTACTTATTGTCGTATTTCATTCATACATCTATAATATATACTTTTGAAAAGCTTGTAATCCTCGAAATTGGAAAATGTAATAGAAATTCAACGTTCCAATTAGAAAGATTCATTTTCAATATCGGTTAAGTCTCAAAAGTTCTGAATGTTTCCTGTTCTTGTAACATTTTTTACGAAAATTCCACACACTTTCTCACTATTAAACGCTTACAAAGGGAAGCTAGCCACACGTTACGTTAGATTAAAGGAAACAATGGTTCGAAATTAAAACATTATAAAAGACCGAAAAAATGAGTCTAAATGAATATTTTTCTAACTTTTTAGCTTCTTTTTGATACATGTAACTAAAACAACTGGAATAGAAGATATTCTCTGCTTATGTATTTATTTATTAAAAGCCAGATTAGGGTTAAATCTTTTGTCAAAAAAATACTATTGCATACCATCAAAAGTAGGAAACTAAAAATCCAAGTGGAATCAAATTTCGAGGAAAAACCCACAAGTCGATGCGTTGAATAAACGAAAGAATATTCTTTTGATTCTTTCAACGAGCCATCACCATCGAAATAAGACGCAAATTATTATCACCGTCCCGCGCAGGCTTAAACAAATACCCAATTCATTAACGAGCCAGCCACGTTAACGCCTGCCGGATGCCACTTACTTCGACTAATATAACTAAGCCGAGTCTAGTCTCTACGCCATTACGATATTTTGCTATTTACGCCGCCCGTTTCCTAAGCCACTTCGTGCCACGCGTATCGCTTACCGCGCGACAGAGAGCCTATTAATTAATTAACACGGCTCGTTGGTACGACATCGTCTCTCGTTGCTGGTATTCGCGAGCCTGGAACCTTTTCAGGATCCCGTCGCCATAGGGACGCCGCGTAAAAACGACCATTTGCGGCCGTTGAATCAGCGACGAGCGTTTTCGACGGATCCTGGCGAGCGTCCTGTCCCTTATCGGGGTAATCGTTGAACGACTTGTCAACTGTGACGAACTACTCGATGTCGTATCAGCAGCTTTGTTCCTGCACTTTAGCTAATTGAAGCGTGGATCCCGGCCGGTTAGCCGCGACGATTCCTCGTCTCTCTTTCCCTCGTTGCAACTATCACTGCCGCCAGCGCGCCCTCCCGCTTCCTTTTAGCCGTTCTCATCTGCATGGATTTCCTGCTTCGTAAAGCAAGCTTTCTGACCCTGGTTGGCCCATCTGCAACGGTGAATAGAAGCGGAACAGTACACTCGGCCGTGGCTGCTCATGAATATTCCTACGACTGAAATTACTGGAATACCTTGGCTGCGCGCCTCTTGTTTCTGTGGCGAGGGTGAAAACGCGGACTGTCTGTCTCCTTTCCGCGTTTCCCTTCCATCAAACCTGTCCCACCTGTGCCGTTTCACCGGCTACGTCGTTCGACCGATACCGGGTAGGAAGAAAAAAAAAAAATATTCCCCGCGTTTCTCGGCGCGCCACGATATTTCTCTTTTCCTTCTTTTTTTTTTCGTAGGGATAGGAAACTACACGGTCGAAGATTTTAGATCCGATCGATAGCGCATTGCGGATTTTTCGACGACAAAATGCGAGCGAAAAATCGACGAGTTCTGCCAACTTTACTGTTTTCGAGCGGATCGTGGAAAGTGTTACATCGATCGACGCGTTTATTTATTTATTTATTCATTCGTCTATTCGCGGGGGGAACCCTTTGGCACAAACGGAAGTTAACGTGGGGGGAAAAAGAAAATAAAAATTATACGAGAGAGAATTTTATTGTTTATAAAAATACTGTGCATCCGCGAAAAGTTGCTCCAAATATAATTCTCTTTGTTAATCCTACGTTAATATATTTTTTATATTTCGTTTACCATCTGTGGCTTCAAAAATTATTTCTGGACCGATTATCCGCGAAATCGATTATCGGGACGAAATTTGTCGTCCTACTAGTTTGGATAATCGACGTTTTACTGAGCAATTACGATATCAGACATGCCTCCGCTAATATTGGAAACTGGGTAGTCATAATGTTCGCGAGGAATTTGTGCCCAGAAACGGGTCTTTACAATGGGACAAAGCTTATGATAATTAGTTTGCCTAGAACAGTGTTTCCCAAAGTACAGGACGCAAAGATACTATCTTGTAATCCAATTTTCCACATAAGAGCAGTGTAGAATTTAAACTCGATATAAGAATATATTTTTCTTATTATTTTTATCTCTTCAAATTGCCTTCTACTATGTATACATTGAAGTAAAATTCTATCTGATATTAATTAATAATATCTTTACTTCCCGATGATATTATATTATTGCACTATTTGGAAATTTAATTACGAATATTCAGAATTATTAATTTAAATTTCATTAACAGTAACGCTATGCAGGAGCAGAAACGTGATTATGTAATGCGTGTAGTGTAGCTCCGGAATACAGTTCGATCCTACTACGGAGTTGACCGTTAAGAGTAATCAGTAGTGAGTGCAGTGGAGTTGTGCAAAGTTGTTTGTTGAGAGTTGACATCATTGCAGAATAACTGTCACAGTAGTTAAAAGTTCGAGTCGTAGTGTCGTGTTATTGTTAGCATCAGATTTTTCTATACGTGTTATTTAATTTAAAACTCTCGTTTCGTTTGCTCGGAGTAAAAATAATTATTAAAGTCGAACGTAAACAGTTTTCTTTCTTATCGCCAGTACTTTCTATCGATCTTCAATAATTGACAAGATTTATTTATATATCTGTTACCATCTTTCAGCAAACAAACATTATTCTTTGACTCTTCAAATTATTCACGAAGAGAATTGGGATGCATTCGAGAACATTGAAAAATAATATATAATACCGTCGTATCGTTTCTCTTATTACCGAACAAAATTTATGCTTGCACGTTTTGTTTGGATCATTAATCTTGAAATCCAGGGTCAATTATTTGTCCTTCTTTTCGGTGACATTTTTTTACGAAAAGCTGACATAGAAGAGGGCATAAAAGGAACCCGAAATAACCGTCCGTCGTTTTCCTGAACTTTTTACACGTCTCGCGGAGTACCGCTGCACGCGACACACGCGTGGCTTTGCATTATGCAAATCGTTTTTAAGGATCTAAAGAAATTCCAGATCTTTCACGTCCCTATGATTAATTTAAAATCCACGCTGATATGAATAAATGAACTGAGAGACAGAAACTGCGAGGTGGCGTAGAAGTTGTTGATCTTAAAAAACGTCGACGAAAACTGACCGTAGGTCGTTTCTCCGAATTTCTGTACGTTTCACAATATTCTACCGCGATACGTTCAAGTTCCTATAACGTGAAAGGATATTGAAAACACGAAGAAACTCTTAATAATTTTTTTTAGCAAGAATTCAAACAAATAATAAAATAGAATTTAAGACAGTCTCGTAATATCTATTTAATTTAATTGAACAGTCAGGAGTCTGTTTTCCAAGAGAAGTTTTGTAAAGGACTTTTATAAGGGATTTTTCCTTTTCCTTCCTCCTGCTATCTCGCCACAAAATTATTCGAATAATTTATTTATAGGTTGTAATATTTTAATAAACAATCCTAGTAAGACGTATTGAAAGTACTACAACTTTATTAGTGTGCAGTTTCGAAACTACTATTGCTTTTTCCATGTTAGAAGCGGTAAAGCTTCCTTTTTGAATGATTTTTAATTTTTTAAATTCCATTCTCCGCCTTACAAAAGTTTATTAATACGTACTAAAAATAGTAAAACTTTAAACGTGTGCAGTTTCAAAATTATTGGGGCTTTCTCTATAATTGAGCCACTGTAGGAAGTGGTAAAGCTTCTTCTTTGAAACGGGTATTGGTTTTTGTCGATCCGATTTTCCGTTTTGGAGATATTCCAGTTTGAATGAAGGGGTAATTTTTAAAATTTCACTATATCTGCCTCCGTCTAACGTGTCCGTACCTCTCTCTCGCACGTGCATCGTGAGAATCGTGACCGAGTGACCTAGTTACTACGAGCACGTGCAGTCAACGACCTTGACAAGGCCGTAATGAAAGTTCATTGACCACGCGATGTAAACAAAAGCTTCGAAGCCTTATATCTCCGGAACTAAATAAGCTATCGACTTGAAACAACTTTCATGTTAAAGGGTGTTTCATCTACTATCCGATGAACACAACGACTATTATTATTTACGCTGTATTCTATGTTTATTTTGATATTTACTTTGACGCCTTACTTTACATTTCTGAGACATTTACACTAATCTGACAAAAAAATGTTTGGAACAAGAGTTGACGAGTACTCCGAGGAGACCAAAGTACAATAATAAAAATTTCAAAAAATCGCAACTGAAAAGTGCAACTGTACTGACGAGTTCTTTCATTCTATTTATAAATAGAACATGCACCATACGTTTCGAAAGCATCAAATAGTTCCTCACATTCCTCAAGGGTAATAAAATTTAAGAAGAGAAAAAATATATATAATTAGGAATTGCTTAACTTTCGATAAAATATTTTCTGTGGCTTAAAAATCACATAAATCGTCGATTTGGCTCGGTGTGAATTCTCTGGCGTCCATCATAGGAAAAAGAATGAAGCCGCGTTCGATGTTCGGTATTTCGTGGAATCTCTGGTAAAGGGATGCTCCGGCTGTCCGCGGCGTGGGTGGCGCGAGTGAAGCTTCTATCCAGAGGGGAGAGATGGGTTTTGGACGCGAGAAGGGAAGAAAAAAAATTGGAACGCGGCCTCCGGTCGTGCGACGAGGGTATTCGTTCGCGGGGATCGCAATTTTCCCGACTCGCACGAGCACGTCGCTAATTACCGGCCCGTTAACGACCGCCGGGGAAAGGAGGTCGCTCGGAGAGACACCCGGTATCGGGGAAAGCGAAGGAGCGTCGCCGCGAATTCGCCGGAAGAAAAACGGATACGTCCGGTCGAATTCTGCGTCCGGGACGACTTCGGTAGAACGGGGACTGCGTTCCTGAAAAGCACCTCTTAGCAAGTTAAATGAGCCGTGGGCAATGGCTGCGACGGCTACAGTGATTCATTTCTGGTGCCGGGGCGGAAAAAGTTTCGACAAGAACGACCGTCACGGTAACGAATCCACCCCCGCAGCACCCTTTTATCCCGTACAACGACGTAGACGACTCGACTCGCGTGCTGTGAACGTTGTTCCGTCGAAACATCGATCCGACGAAAACTTACCAACCTTGTCTTCCACCCGGAAACGCGAGTTCGGCCAAGCAATCCTTCCGGTTAGCCGATTAACGGCGATCGTTTTCGTTCATCGCTACCGTTGGATGCGTAAGTGACTGCAAGAATCTTAGTTAGGGTTTTCGAAGGGACAATCTGAACAATTATTTCGTAATGTATTTCTATACATCGTTGAGAGTAGAAAGTGTAATATACATTTTGGCCGGAAACGATGGGAAAGTTATGAAAAATGCATTCGAACAGTCGATTGTACCGTGGTTGCAATTCTCACCTTTTTTCTCAATATTAAGATGGAGGAAGAATTATCTTACATTCTTAGCATTTGCATTTTTACAGTGTCGAAGTTTAGTACGCGAAGAAAATCTAAAATCACGTGATTCGCTATAAATGAGAAGAAACCAGTTTCTTACGAATTCTTTCCATTTATTTTTACCAAATGTTGTTCACGATGCAAATCCCTATTTTTAAAGTTCTTGCATTTAAAGGACTGACATTTTACGCGTTGAAATTCTCTCTGGGAGGCGTCGTCGCAGCGTTTAACGCACAAAAAGGTTAACGTTTTTTTTAGCAATCCCGCGCGTTGCACGAGATTTTCGTGTTTAATTTTAAAGTCCGTTTTTCGTATTCGTGGGCGACGCGGCCGCGCATCGATCAAAGAATCGACTGTTTAATTACGGCGGTATTAATTGTACAACGATCCCGACGAATTACCACAAAATCCCTGTCCCCGTTCCATACCATTACCAATAATTTTGCAAATTGCATCGCATTTTTACCGTTGCTACGCGGCGTTAAATATTCC
Source organism: Colletes gigas (assembly GCF_013123115.1). NCBI lineage: Eukaryota > Metazoa > Arthropoda > Insecta > Hymenoptera > Colletidae > Colletes > Colletes gigas. The sequence continues at coordinate 2,438,461 of NW_025106646.1, forward strand.
CTGATTAATCGTCGGGCGCTCGTTTACGTAGTAACGCAATTTTTAAATTAGCCCCGAAAGCATTACCCCTAATTAAACAGTTTTTTACACGAGGCGCCTCCTCTCATTAGCATTTGGATCGCGCGGGAAAATGAAAGGAAATTCCCGCAGCCAGCATCGGCCAAAATATTTTGATTAATCGATCAAAATGGACTTGTGTCTAAAAGGTGTTGTAGCAATCTTTGCAAAAAATTTCCAAATACTGGAAGACTGGAAAAAAGTTTGAATACGTGTCAAATTTAATTTTTATAGTTTGAGTCATTAATACGCTTTCTATTGTTCGCATCTTTCGTACATATTACTTCTTAATACTCTTTTACAATTTAAGAAATCTAAAAATTTTATACAGGGTCTTAAGTCACCCCTGGGAAAAATATTAATGGGAGATTTTGGAGGCCAAAATAAGACGAAAATCAAGAATATAAATTTCATGATTAAAGCTTCCTTAAAAAGTTATTGAAAAATTAAATTAAAAAATTTCAAATCGTTCTGGAAAAAATTATTTTTGATCAATAGACATACCTTCGAAATTCTACGCACATTCAAAAAAAAAATTCGAGTAGGTACCTAAAGTCGACAAAATTAAAAAATTTCAAATCGTTTTGGAAAAATTATTTTTAGTTACGGGGTTCAATTACAATTATTTTTGGTCAACAGACATACCCTCGAATTCCTACGCAGTTTCGAGAAAAAAATTCCTTTCCGAAAATATAATGTCTGACCGTGCGTTGACATGTTTCACTGAAATTTCATGCGTATCTTTAAAACATCATAACTTTTGAACGGATTGGACGATTTTAAAGTTTTAAAATGCAAACAACGCGTATTTTAGTGGAGAATATGTAGAAATTCTTAGAAATTTCGAAAAGTTGTTCCTTGGCCCCGTAACGTTAGAAAAACCCCATAAAAATGGTGTAATTTTCAAACAGCCATAACTCCTACAGTAGTGAATATATTTGAATGAAACTTTTTTCTGAAGTAGAGCTCATAGGTACCTACAAAAAAGTATTAGACTACTTTTCTGTAAAGTGTCAAACAAAATTACTAAAAATGAAAATCGAGTTTCTAAGAAGAATCGACAGGAGGTAAGGTGTCTAGGCGAAAAAAAAATTTTTCAAATCGTTCTGGAAAAATTATTTTTAGTTGCAGGGGTCAATTACAATTATTTTTGGTCAACAGATTTACCCCCGAATTCCTACGCAGTTTCGAGAAAAAAATTCCTTACTAAAAATATAATGTCTGACCATACATTGACATGTTTCACTGAAATTTCATGCGTATGATTAAAAAATCATAACTTCTGGACAGATTGTAGGATTTTAATGATTCAAAATTTAAATAATGCGTATTAATGGAGCTTTGGAACCCCAGAAAAATGGGCCGCAAAAATACATTGGATGTAAGGTTTACTCTTACTTTAACGCTAATAATTTTTTAACGAAGCCGCAATCAAAGAATTAGTATTCTTGATTTTCGTCTTATTTTGGCCTCTAGAATATTCTATTAAATTTTTCCCAGGGGTGGACCAAACACCCTGTATATGCTTTTTCCGTAAGTTCGTACGAATTCATGTATTTCCTTTTTCATTTGTATTTTCGTAAGTAACTACCTTTTATGAATTTTAGTGCATTAAAATTTGGTATGAACTCATTCTTGCGACAAAAAATTTATTGCAAAGTCTCACACGCGTTTTTTTTTGTTTCTACGAAATTTCTTTTACAAACTATGGGAGAGATTTTTTTTGTATTCGCGAATTGTTGTGCCCGTGTATCGACACGCGAAAATAACCATAAACAGCTTTACTGTACGCAGCCTTAAATTCACGTGTATCCGTGTACCCGTGAAATAGGGGGCCCTAGAAGGAACACGATAGGTGTCCGGACGTGATACCGTCACGTTCCACTTTCGAAAACGCTATTCGATTCAAAAGCAATCTGTGCGTGAAATTGCTAGCGAGAGGGTAACCAACGCGGATTGATGCACGGACGACTGGACAGACGATGAAACGAATTACTTCTACGCCGGACCGAGCACGCGTAACAGCTTGCTAATTAATCGATTAATTTCTAATCTCGGGATCAAAGGGCTAAGTGCCTGGTCCCCTTAGGGTTGTGTCACGACGCGCGAGATCTTCGTTGTTCCTTATAGCACCGCGGACGATGATCGAAAATCTTGACTCTATAAACTTCGAATACACTTTCACAATTTTTCGAAACGTGGTCGTATCAAAAAAATTGCATAGAATAACCAAGAATTACGTCTCTTCGTTTCTACGATTATTGTATACAAAAATCAAACAATTTTATACTCAATTCATTGCGATTAAACGTTTCAAACATTTTGATTTTCTTTGGAAAAAAGTGTATCGAATAAAATATTAACTTTATTGTTTCTTTTTTAATTAAATGAGGCGAGATTTCTTTAAATGGAAGGTGGTATTATTCTTTCATCATTTGGATAGTAAAAAGAAGAATAGTAATTCTTTAAATGAACCCCAGGCGTGATTCGTAAATTGAACATTTTCACTGTATGAAACCTGCCTGAAATTCTTTCGACCAAACCATTAGAACGATCAATAACAGAGCGTAACGAATGTAATATGAAAAGAAAGAATAGTTTGATATTTGTTAGAAAACACAATTTCTCAGAAGCTTTAATTTCATTTAATAGTAATTGCTCTCCTGGTGTCTTAGTATATACATATTTACAGATACGTGGTTATATACAAATATTTATTTTTCGACGAACGTTGAAAATGCTCATTCTCAGAAAGTATCCTCCGCATCGAAACTCCACCACACGTTTTTCGCGACTTTGAAATATACCATTTAATTTTCTCTTTTTCTCTGGCACGGAACATTGGACACTCGGAAGTATCAAGTTACCTCGCGAACGTGTACCGAAAGTATTTTCCGGAGCTCGTGATTCTTTTTATTTTCATGTTTATTTAATGTGCCGCGTTACGCCCGTTTCGTGCAGCGGAATTCCTCTTTTCCACAGAGCGTTGTTTCTCCTTCTGGCGCGCGTCAGGTTCACAGTCGAGCGTGTGGTTCTATCGTAGCAAACGTTAATAAAGTTTACCAACCAGATTATCGTTCATTAAATTCTAACTAAAATTTAAAAGAATCAACGATCAGAATTTTTAGTCCTGTATTTCGTTCGAAAAATGAACGAATCCTCTTTTATTTCGATCAGCTGTTCAACTCGAGTGACAAAGCGTATTTAGTTACCGGTATCCGGCTTTTCCCTCTTCCCCTTGTTTCACCATAACCTATTTTTCTTCCTCCTACCAACAATGAGTCAGCAAGACGAGCTCATTGGGCATCCCGGAATCCAATTTCCTTTTTCTTGGTCTTACGATCTCTTCATGATCTTGAAACGGCGTAAAGTGTTAATTCAATCTAGACTCGAGAGCCGTAACTAGATCGTACCATGACAGATTAATCGCTCTTTTACAGTCTATAACAGGAATTTACGTGAAATTAACAATTGAAATAATCAATGAAACTGTGCAAGTTCATCTACCATTGTTTCGAGATATACAGAATTTTAGACTTCCGTTGATTAAAATTTATCGATACACTCCCATCAGCATTTCGTACGTAAGTGTCTCTATTGATATAATCAAAATTAACGATATTAAAAATAAATTGATCGAGCCATTTCATAATTCAAATTTACAACTCATCAATGAAACTGTGCAAGTTCATCTACCATTGTTTCGAGATATAAAGAATTTTAGACTTCCGTTGATTAAAATTTATCGATACACTCCCATCAGCATTTCGTACGTAAGTGTCTCTATTGATATAATCAAAATTAACGATATTAAAAATAAATTGATTGAGCCATTTCATAATTGAAATTTACAACTATTATAAAAATTTCACGCTAGGGTACGGTTGAAAAATTGTGTCTACTAAAATTTATCGTTCAAATTGAGTCTCGTTATCAGTCGTATGCTATTATTTTCGTTGGTCAACGTACAATTTGAGTTAGCTTAAATACTTTACCAAATTTCACGCTACGGTACGGTTGAAAAATTGTGTCTATTAAAATTTATCGTTCAATTTGTGTCTCGTTATCAGTCCTATGGTATTATTTTTGTTGGACAACGTTCAATTTGAGTTAGGTTGAACACTTTTCCTGATGCGTGGCTCGTGCATGGCGAACGATTCGACGACCACGACTAATTTCGTGCGCGACGAGAAGCGTGATTTCGCCAGGAGAAATGTATCGACGGTAGTTTCCCGGACAATACGGGGATAAAAGAAATCGAGAAAGACGTTTCGCGTCGCTTTGGAATCCGCGGAAAAGCCGCGAGGGTGGAGCAAGTTCGAGAACGCTCCGCAGGGAGGGACGATATATCCCGGAAAGTTCTGACATTATCCGCGCGAGGATTCACTTGGTTACATGTACTTCAACGCGATAAGAATCAACGCCCATTCAAAGCGCGCGATAACGTTTGCAGGACTACGCTATTGTTTCAAGGCGCGAGTCTAGACCGTAGTTATCTCCGCATTGTTCTCGATATTCATTAAAATACCGGGAATAACCTTTGGTCCCGAAATTCTATTGGACTAGCAAAACGCTCTTGCGTTCGTCAAGTCTCCGCGAATGGGTCCCTCCGATCCTCTTTTTCTCCGTTTTCAAAGGGCAATCTAATTACGCGCTCTCTTGCGGAATAAATGCTCGCGCGGAAAGGAAATACGACAATTTACCGAAACGCGTTCCATTGCGACGAACGAAGTTTTTGAGAAAGCATTGTCGCGCGATTCTTCAATATTTTCCAATTACATTGCTGTCAAAACTGTATGAAAAATTCTGCTTGATCAATTGAAAATTTATTAAGAAAATACCGATTTCTTAGTTTCTTACTTATGTTTGATTTCGATATGAAAGTTTTATAGTTGATATTTGAACTTGGTCTACGTTAGGGAAAACAAGCAATTTAAATAATATGTATAGTTAGAGATTTAAATTTTTTATGAAGGACCATCTTTCGACGATGTAATACATATTATTACGCTAACACTTGTCTTTCAAGCGAAACGATGCATTTTTTTCAAATAAATTGAGTTTGTTCATAATTCTATACACAAAAGTATGCTTAAAGTGTGATCATCGAAAACGTAAACTTTACGAGATATTTCACGTTTCATATTACGAATGTTCGACCAGGATTGTTTCAATACTTTATTATAGATTGCGTAGACATTACGTTCGCTCGATTAATTTGCATTGTAACGTTCCTGCCAGCGCAGCGGTTGAAATAAACAGCTGCGGATTCAGTTTATATTAAAAAACGCTTCAGCAGGTAAAATCGAGTTTAAATTGAACGGACGAGGCAAGTTGTGGGACTTTGAATATCAAACTACTTTTTTTCTCGAATTGTTTCCGTTTAATACCGCGTTGAAAATTGATCGTTTGGTATTTCATATTGTCGGAACACTTAAAAAGAAAATCTATTTGTAGATTTTTAGTTGAGTCGATAGCCGTAAAAGTAAAAATTAATACTGATTGATATTATGTAATTGCCACATTTTTTCCATTACCTCTCTGTATATATATTTATTATATAACATGAGTTTATTTATTTCTATCATAAAAAAAAAATATAATGAAATTTTTTCGAATGATCTTATCGGGGAAGACATCTTTAAAAATTTGTATATCCGTGTTTTTGACTAATTATGAGTCTCCATCGATGCTCTACGTTCAGCAACGAGACAGTATTTTGAAAAATTATTGCAACAAAATTTACTTTAGAAATTGCTTACAAAATATAGTTTGCAAGATATGACGATAAAGTTTCGAGAAGAATTTTCTTTTTATTTTTAGTAGGAATCACATAAACAGTAAAATCTGCCCACTGTGTACGAACATCCAAATGGTGGATATTGTTGTGCTATTTAGGACAAGCAATAGTGATAACATTTGAATATTTGATTTAACGTTTGTCCAGTCGATTTGACACGAAGTATTGCAACGAGTCGTTGTTGCTGACGGTTAAATTTCATGATGCATCGAAGTCCGCTTTGTGGCGAAACAAGCGACCAGCGATGCCTTGGGCATCCTCTCGTGTAAACGCAGGTGTACAGAAACGAGCAGGAAGACAAATTGGGGGCTAGGTGGCCCCTCGAGCTTTCAATTTGTCCTAAGTTAACACCGTGGTCGCCTGTATCGCTTGCCCGGCTTTCAGGATTTTCGTTTTTCTTTCGCTGCCAAACTGAAACGATATGCACGTACCGGGACCGCAGCGGAACTTCTCTGCGGAGAGTAACTCCCCGCGGAGAAAAGGGTTAATTTGCAATTTCGCTGCGGGAACAAGTTTGCCCGCGTTTGCTACCTCTTTATTTGAAGTCCTCGCCCCCCCTCCCCCTCCACCCGGAAAGCAACACGCGGTTCGCGAATGATTTTAACATGAGGTTCGACGTCGAAATAGTAGTAAAACTGATGCAGGATTATGGAAAATGAGGAACACACTGCATGAGACGCACAAGAAGGATCTTAGATCCTTATGAACGAGACTTGCTTCTGAAAACTTTGAATCGAAAGATAATCAAACAAATCTACAGAAATGTACGATCTGCTTCGCTACGTTTCGTTATTGTAATTAAGTTAAGAAAGTGACTTTAATATCTGAAAAACTCAAAGATATTCAGTTAAACTCACGTGACTTTATTATTGAAGACTTTCATACTCATGCAGAGGTAAATAGGATATGGTCCATAAATTCCATTAGGTATGCGAAACGAAATAAAATAATACTTTTAATAGCATTTCTTAATATTTCTTTAATAGCAGTTTCTTTCTTGTCGTGTATGAATAAGTACAGTGTCACAAATTAATGGAAGTAACATTTTTATTGTAATAAAAATAGAAATGAATGTTGAAATTTCATAGTCAATCTTTATATATCATCTACATAAAATCACACTTTTAAGGGTTCTCAATTTTTATAAAGACGATTCAAAAGTTTGAAAAATTAAATAGAAAATACCTTGCATCGAATTGACAATTAGTTATCGCTGTTTTACGTTTGGAACATAAAGCTCGAAGAACATTACAAATGAGTTTATAGCGACAGACTGAACGGTAGTAATACTGTTGAGTGCGTCTGATCAGGCACGCGACTTATTCCACTTGGAAACAATCCGATTCTAATTGGCCAACTATCGACTCTCGATCTACTTACTTGTCTGCCTAGCAATGGCTGATCATCGATTCGCCACATTTTAGTTAGCTGATCAGAACTTTCGTGTCTTCTGTGTCCCAAATACCACTTACGCTGAAGTTTGGTTTGGAAAATTCAAAAATTTTCATCGGGTTGAACTATTTCCTTTTTAAATTAAAATCAATCTTGCTTATGAGAAACACAAATAGTTTGTTTCTACGTTTCTAAGAGTTTTTACTCGTATCTGAAATACTAATTTAAGCAGCAAAAGTACATATAACTCTTGAACTATCAGGTTCACAGAACAAGCGTAATCAGAATTTTATTTGAACAAAGGTGCAATTTAAAAACACATCGATATATAAAAATAAAATTACGTTTAGTTTGACCATCGTTTCGAAGTTTAATTTTACCACGTTTACTTGTGTCTCTGATATTTCTTTCATACATAATCGCTCAAGGGGTTAAATTTTCATTTTACAGTATGTGCAATTCGTTCGATCGTTGATGTCTGTCAGACGCATTCAAATAAAAGCACCGTTGCATTTTATGCACAATTCCACGCGTTCTTTCTCTCTCAATGCCCGATAATTGCAGTTTACTCTTCGTCCCCGACGTCTCACGTTGGTTGTCGTTCCAACAATGTTTTCGCTTCAATTGACGGGCATCGGAAGGATCGTAGTCCCCGCGCGTATTGTTCTCAACTTTGATTTTATCGCGTCCTTCTCGACGACCGTCGTTTCCTTTCCTCCGGGTGCGTAGAAAGAGTATCTTCGATGGAGAATGTTTGTTCCTCTTCGTTGTGTCGCTTTCAACTCCACTTCCGTCGGCTTCTTGGAAGTTGGTTACCTCGTACATTTACAAAAGACAGTACAGTTTTTCTCTTCCGTGCCGTTGGTTTCCTTTTCTCCTACCTGTTTCTCGTTTCCATTCTTTTTTTCCTCCTTTTCTTTTCTTTCTCTCTTTCATCGTAACGGCGATTAATCGAAACCTCGCCAGTCAGTCAAGCCCCGAGCCGCGAGTGTATTTCACTGTTAACAGTGAAAAATACTCGTGGCTCTCGTTTTGCGATTCGTATCGAGCCATCGCTTTCTTGACCACGGGAAAATCGTTTTCAAAAGCGGCTTCCCGTTCGTCGTGGCGATTTTCACCTTCGAGTCGCGCCGCAATTATTCACCACGGTCGTTTTAATGATTTCGTTTACATCTAAAAAGATTACACGGATGCTCGTTCGCGTCCGGGATTTATCGTTGCACGGCCGGAGGTACGAGTGGTCCTAGACGTAATTTCCATGCCTGGCTGGCATCGCGTTATGAATGAAATTCTAATTTTAGTCCACGTGTAATATATACCAGATGTGTCTTGCATTAGAATGATATCCCAGAAACGTTTCCGTTTACATGGTTTCATTCCCGATCACGGTGACTGCGTTTCGTGCAACAGAACGGTCGTAAACATTAGTTTTGTTCCTTTGCAGCTTCGTCTGGTCTTAGCATTTAATTACCACGCACGTTACCTTCATTTATTTTTTAATTCTGCTAAATAATAGAAAAATGTACTGACTTTTTTGGTTTGGGTTAATTTTATACGAGAATATGCCACAATAGAATGATTCAAAATACTTTGTGGCGATGTTTCCCACACTCGCCACCAGAGGGATACGCTCAACTTTCATCTTTCTCACAAGTACTCGATCAACCACTAATTTTTCTATATACATATGAGAGAGTTTTTCTGTAGCTTCATCTAGTATTAGTAAAACATCAATTTTGCTAAATATTACTGCAAATAATGTGTAGAAAAATATAGTGAATTTTCTGATTTGTGTTAATTTTATACGAGAATGTGTTATAATAGAATAATTCGAAATATTTCGTGGTGATGCTTCCCACACTCGCCACCATTATAGATTCATTCGTAAACAGATTTTCATGTATGTTTAATTCGTAAAGACCAACAGTCAATTAAAATCTATAATCGAATGCTTTAAACTGACATTCAACCGCTAAATCTAGTTTTAGAATGAATCTAAAAACTGTACTCGTTGATCGCGGATAAACTTTGTCCAGGACGAAACGCTCTAAGAATAACTTTGCAATAATCGGCGATAAATACTGACTGGGAAGGATCAGTGGATGATTAAAAGAGGAAAGCTGATCCTTTGTGGGGCGGTCGATTAATTCGGAAATCGCGTTGTTGTCTGCATAGCTATCGGAGCGTCCCTTTGCTCGTGTAGCTTACAATGCGAAGAAAGATGAAAGGGTAGGCGTCGCAGAGAAGACACGGAATGCCCGCAGTGCCTCTGGAAGAAGCCTTAACCGCATTTCCTGTCCCATTTTCGGTAGTGCCCCACATCGTCGAAAGCTACAAAAGCCGATTCCACGGAAATAAACCGCCAGAAGGCTGACTAAGCCGCCAGAAAGAAAGGAAAGGGAGACAGAGCCCAGGGAAAAAAGAGGAGAACTTTTTAACTTTACCGCCGCCGCAAAAATCTGACCTCCTTTCTCTGCAACCACCGTTTTCCCGCGCTCACGGGAAAAATCTACCAGAAATCAATCGAACCGGGGAACCGGACTACTTTCGTGATTTCTCAGACTCGTTAACGTCAAAGGGGACTCGGGCAAAAGGTACCCGGAGAAACATTGCGACAGCTATCGAATAAACGATCAAGATTGCCGGGGAAATACCTTGCCAATGAAACGTGTAACTGGAACAATTTACATGCGTACGCTATAAATTTGAAATATCCATTTTGTGTCGCGCTACGGCGCCCCAGTATTCAAGCCCGGAGAACCTAGTTTATTGTGTTTCCTAGTGGTAGCTCTCAAGAGTGTATAACAAGATGCAAAACGCCCCCTAGGCTGTGCACTCTTGAGTATTACATAGATTCAGGCATTAGTTCGCCGGAATCTAATTAAGACGACTCGAGTCACTGGAGTGGCAAAACTGAATTAACGCAGTTTACTCTCAAAACCGACTTCCGTCTTTCGGACTGACACCCTTAACCACTGTTGGGACTCGAATTAAAGTGGAACTGGTTTAACTTGCATCGCGTTTTATTTTGTAATCCTATTCCAGGTTTATCATGCCCTTCTGGCCAAAGCTATCGCAAGAAATTAACCGAGGCATCGAATATAATCGTTTGTTTGTGGTTGAACGGTATTTCTGTATTTGTAAATTAATTTTATGATTTTTTAAATTAATACTGTTAATTTGGTAATGCTGAAAATATTTTAGCACCTGTTGAAATACATCTTTGTGTATCTAAAAATATTTATACAAAGGTTTGTTATGATAGTAAACATACGTAAAATGTTAATTAGACACCCAGTATCATATGTTGTAATTCTACAGAGGCACAGGTAAATGATTTTTGAAGAGAATATGTGTGAGAATATAATGAGACGAAACATAAAGCAGTCGATAATTCAACAACTTTTTTAAAACTAAATTTTAAAAAAATTAGCCAAAGAATTGCTTTCTATCATGCTTTGTGCTGCAGGAGTGGTTTATCCGAAAATTATGGCAATTAATAGGTTAATTCCTGTATATATTACGTCGATGACAAACATTTTCGAGAAAGTTCGATGAGGTGTTGGGAGACAGTAACATGTTTTCATGCATGAAATTGCGTTGCAATCTGTTGTACATAATATTTGAGGAGCAGTTTCTCAAAACACGAAGTTTGGTACATTCTATGTGTATCACATCGACGTTATTAAATTGTTGACAAAATTTGATTAGAGAGTGGGGAAACGTTGACATAATATTAAACATAAATATGTCATCCTCTGTCCTAGCTTATATCATAAGATAATCCCTACACTAAAAATAATTTAAAACTAATATAACAAATTTTTTTTTAAATATTTGACGGGGGATAGAGAGTGCACAGTATTGTTTCATAACGTATTACGATTTGTTCACAAAGTTTATTCGTTCAAACAGTCATAACGGATTGCTCATCTTGTATTCGTCGCTCGAAATTTTTTATCCGTTTCTGTCCGCGGTTGTTGAACGATTCAACAATGCTTATTCGTACAGGTTCCCCTAACCTGTTCCCCGATAATATATCGAATCGAGAAACTGGCCAACTGCGTCGTACATCTCGCGCTTCCCTCGACCCCGAACACCGTATATGTATTTCTCATTGGTCGGGGAAGCTGACCGAGCACATTGATGATATAAAAGTCCGATTGAACGATAGCAGGCAACGGACCGCACAGCGTGCTGACTTATTTGATCTGAATTGCGCGATAAATCTCCGAGACGTTCGTTAATTCGTCGGTAATCACGCGGCCTGAAATTCCAAGGGACTTACTTCTAGTTTATTTTCTTCTTTTTTTTTTTTTATATCGGAATTCTGTACTCCTTCGGGAAATTCTCGCGCTTTACTACGATCCGGAATTCTTCGACGGCGCTCGAATTTACATCGGTTCATTAATCTGTGTCGGGTACAAGGAACCACGTCGATTGTTAATATGTTATTCTCGAAGAAAGTTTTTCATTTACGTAGACTATCGAAATATATTAACGCATAATACGAAGAATGGTTATCATTTTCAGAGTTACTCTCTATGGAATTTATCAAAATATATTTCAGAAGTGTACAATAAGGTTATTTTCAAATATTATCTCTGAAAGTGACGTTAAAGATTTACACTGATATTGAGAATTTATCTGCTTTAAATTTTAATCAAATCCGAGAAATACGTTTTAACTATTATTTGAATTCTAATTGCTTGAAGTAATTTTTTTCTTCGTTGACAAATAATGAACAATCGTCGAAACTTCAAGATTTCTATTTCTAATTATAATTTCTAGGAGTAGAATTTTTTTCGAGATCGTTTGTTGGACTCTCCATTCTTTTGAACTCTTCTAAATCCGTTTAAAGCCATTCCATCCAGTATCCATTTAAAACGAAGGATGAAGTTTCAGGAGTAATTTAATTTACAGATCAATTTATCAGTTAATTTATTAAATACGATTTCACAAGTATTTACGCGTAAAAGTGTCGTGAATTTTGAGTACTTTCCATGCCATGTATCTAAAATCTTCCTTATATTCTAATAACAGCTATTACTTTAATTCTCAATCGAGACTCTCTGAATAGCGCCGTCTTCGATCAAAATTCACAGCGTGCGATTTAAGAACGCTTTAAAATTGCATTAAACTTGAGGCTGCTAGAATCACGTAATACTGAAAGGATAATTGAAATTGGATACGAAGTCGAGGATTTAGTTAATAAACTTAATTATGGGATGATTTGAAAGAGGTGGAAAAGAGATTCCACGCGGATACGTAGCGAAGTGGAGCTTCCTGGTTGCTGATGTTCGCCGGTTCTGCTTGCGTGCAAGAAAGGGTAAAATTGCTACTCAGGATTGCTCTTTGAATTTCGTTTCGTGAGATAAAACTCGTCCCCCTTCTTGAAACAATCGTTCTCACGAATGCTGATTTTTAGAACAAGTAATATTAGAGAAAGGAGAATATTATAAATTCAAAGAATTTAGAATCTTCTTGTCAACAATATTAACCTAAAATCTTTAAATCTCGAGTTAGGAATTATAAGATTGGTAAAATATTTCTGAAACAAATTCCCCTTTTTAATCTAATATTTTAAAATAGAGAAAAGAAAATATTATAAACGTAGATGTGCAAAGGCAAGGTAAATTCAATGAATATTTTGTGATCGTTTAAAATTCTGTTTTTTCTATATTCTCTTAAATATCTTGTTTTATTAAATACGATACGTTCAGGTTACATTGGTGTCATTTCGTATGAAACTTTGAACATGTTTAACGATTTATCCTCGTTAAACCTCGATTAGGAGCGAAAGTAACGTTCAAATGTTTGAAAAAAAAACTATGGTCGTTTGGTGAAATTTCATACGGCTGGATTTTCTGCTAGAACAACAAAAATCTCTCTTCAATTGGCTAGTCGTTTCTCAAGGGACCGCATATGCATCTGATTACGGTACAGTATAGCGCGAACCATCGTTGATTTATTTACAGTCAAATATCGACGACGTAATTACGATCGTTAATTATTCGTGTAAATTAAACATAGTTAAATGGCCATGGGTAAATGAGACGCGACTATTCACGCGCGATTGAATTCATAATTAAATTTTTCGACCGAAAGCGTATTAATTGGCATCGGCGCGCGTCACTATTTCTTCCGCGCGCGTAAATAACAAGGCTAGCCGAATGCAGGATATTTTGTTAGCAGTCGATGTATCTTCGCGAGCAAATTCAGCACATTCGAGTAACGAAGTATGTTCGTATAGACAACAGGTACTATTCGACCTTGTTTCCCGAATTACAGGGTACTTTGTTTAATTTTCACGGAGAAATTGGCTTTCGAAAGCAATTATACAAACGTATGCACATGATATCGCGTACGATGTACAGATTGAGCGAGTATACACGTAGAAAAATTGATGAGAGTTACGATAGTTTTTACTTTACTAATTAATAGAAGAAACTTCAAGTCTCCTAATTAATAATATAAATATTTAGGTGTTTCAGTTATGAAATTTTTTTACCATCAATTTCAATCTACGAATCTAAAGAAACGACAACCCTTAATCAAAGAAGAGTACATTATAATATTTTTTCAAATTAAGCACCCTCTTCCTTCTACATTTCTCATAATTTCTAGAATAGTACGTCACATTTAAGATAATTGAATTATTAAGAGCGAAAATGTTATAATAAGTTTGATGCTCGCGAGAACCATGAATGATCGAACACGTTTATCTTCGCATACATCTTCCTATATTTGTATAAATTTTTTTTTATTACCTTGGTGCGGTGAACTCGTCCCCAAAGTTGGTCCAAGTAATAACGGGGCGCCCTATTCGTGATTTCGTTTTAATTCGAGGGTGAAACTTTCGGTTATCATCGCGACTAGATCGATTTGATATTGGCTAAGATTTCGCTGGACAGAGATGAACGAAGGGAGAGAAACAAGTCCCTCGGGGCAATATGTCGTTCTTCCGGCTATCGCGTCGAACTTTCTCCAGGAACTTTTTGGGGTAAAGGAGGAGAGGATACAGGTGGGGCTACGCAAGACGAATTATTGGAATGCCTCAAATATTTCTTCCGGGATTCCGGCTGCCTTCGGGTTGGAACGTTTATCGAGGCGGGACGTTAATTCGATATTGGATAAACAGAGGGGAAGAATAGGAGATTTCGATATTTGGATGGGAAATAGCCCGTTGCATGACGTTAAATTACGTTGCTAAAAAATTTCTTTCCAATAAGGTATTTCAGAAATTTGTACGTAAATATGACTAAGTAATTCCAAATAAACCTTTATACATCCCGGTTTATTGGTAAATTTTCTTAATATAAACAATGTATACATGTATCTATAAACGTTTGGAACAAATTTCATAAAAAAATGGACTCAGAATATTTGAAAATATTCAAGAGAATTTCTTAATAGACAGAAATCGTAAAAAGTCTTTTATCAGTAAATACACACCAAAAATAAGTTCTTTATTTTTCACAAAGATATCATTTAACATTTGTAGACTACTTATAATCGTCATTAACATTTAACATTTAATATTAGTATTATATTATTATATTGTGTACATTTTCACAATATTGGAACTAATTTAGGAGCTTTTACAAAAATCTTCTTAATATAAACAATTTGTTTTAATAAACGTTTGCAACAAATTTCTTAAAAAAATGGACTGAGAATATTTTTAAATATTCAAGAGAATTCTCTGATAGACAGAAATCATAAAAAGTCTTTTATCAGTAAATACATGCCAAAAATAAGTTGTTTATTTTTCAGAAAGATATTATTTAACATTCGTAGAGTACTCATAATTGTCATTAACATTTAACATTTAATATTAGTATTATTAGTATTAGTATTATTATACTGTGTACATTTTCACAATATTGGTAACTAATTTAGGAGCTTTTACGAACTTGCAAAACGAGTATTATTCGGAATTTTTAATTGCTCCTCGTCGTTTAAATTTTTTCGAATCGAGCCAGAAAACGGGCAGGCACTCGATACAACGCAGAGATCTCATAAAAATTCGCGCGACATCGTCGACCCGGGACGATAATCGTGTTTCGAGAATGTTAATTTAGCGACCGCATCGATCGAATAAAACGTGAAATAATTTCCAACGCGTCCGGACGCTTGACGTTATCAATTATTCCACCGTGGAAGTAGCAAAGAGGCCAAGTGCCAAAATTATCAAGAATGAAATTCCTCCATAATTAAACGCTACGTGTCGTTGTCAGTAATTACAGGAAAAGGCAATTCGTTAGCAGTCTTTTTACGGTTGAAAAGAGTGTCTGTAAAAAGGGCCTCATTTTTTCAACTACTAAAATAGTACAAACATTTTTCCAATCTATTAAAACGTTGAAAAATACTGTGCAATTATTTCATTTTTCAAATCTTTCCATTTCTTAGTGTTTTACTTTTTTATGAATTGGGCATGTTCAAAGTAAAGTGAACTTTGTAAAAAGTATGCTTCTCTTATATGTTAGTAAAAATATAATAAATATGCTCGATTTAATATTAGTATAATTCAGAAAACCATGCAACTTTTATTTAATATATTTATTCATGGATATTAAATATTCATTTATATTATACCAGTTTCCCTCTTTCGACGTTTTTCTTTCGTCCAATTAAACTTTGACGCTTGAAAGTTATCGTGAAATTTATTTCTATGTTGTCAGATATTTTCTTCACAATTTCATAAATCATCGATGCAGAAAGGGAAGAAGAAATATATAGATAATTGGACATGCAACGCAGATTTTCCCAACGTCGATGAAAGTTCTGACGTATAAGAGTTTTTAAATCTGTGTTATTTTATTTTCGCTAAAAATACGTATATATTGCCTTAAGTCGTAGTTTTTAAAAAGATAAATACTGAATCGTTTCGAACGATTTCGCAAGCATATTATTCGCGTCGGTTGTATCGATCATACTGTGTGCTGATAATCGGTCGTTCGGATAATCGACTTAATCGGGTAATCAGTCGTTCGGATAATCGACGTTCTACCATATTAACAACGTAATAATTAGTAAACGTAATACGCTCGAGCGCTCGGGTACCTGATAAATTCCGTCGAATCGAGAACACTAATCTGTTTGCACAAGCCACTTGTCCTTATTAAATTTCTCGAACGCCGTCAAGTACGCGGAGCGGAGGGTTCATCAGTCGATTCCTCTCCGTTACGCTTACGGTTTTCACCCAAGAAACAGGAATCGTGCCAACCGATGCTCCTAATTTATGACGCACGGTCGCGCGTTAACTCGTTAGGTTCGGAAAACAACGAAAAGTGGGGCGAATTTACGAGCAACGCGTCTTATTAATTACCAGCCGATAATGGGTTTCGCTCTGCTGCTGAGCGGAACTCGTTTTAATTCGCTCATCAGCAGCTGCTTAATTAGCATCCGTGCCATTAGATCAACCGGAAACTTTCGTCGACAAATCGCTGCTCCGTACGCTCCAAAAAGCTCCGCGGATACCTGCTGGCGAGAATACGAGCTGTCACGACGGAACCCCCCGTACAAAATAGCAAACTCGATGCAGTTCGTCGCTGAATACCCCAGAGTACCGTGGGATATAAATTGAATACCTAATCGCCGGGGAACGGTCGCGAAATTGCAAGATTCTCTTCATCGTTACGAGCAGGAGTGTATTAGAGTATTAATTCTTGGAAAGATTTCGACTCGAGGGGCCACTATAATCACAATTTTTTATTTTTTGACACCATGTATATATGATGACTTAAAATAGTTTATAAATTATTTTCCAGATAATAGTTGCATGGGTTTTTAGGGGGGTATATAATACTCTGGTTTTATAAAAATAATTCAACAAAATTATTATAAAATATTCCAATGGCCCCAAAGCTACACTATCGTTCGTAAATTACAGGACACTTTGCTTGTGTTGGAAAATGCAAATTAAAGTACAGATACAATTTTCTAAATTTGCTTATCTTTGTTACGTTTGTTCCTTTCGAGCTACGACTTTATTATAAATTTTACAACGCACATATAAAATCAAAATAAATATCCAATAAGCAAGGAAACAAACTTTGAACGCGTTTAAAATAAAAAAAGGTCTGGTGGAAAATAGTACAGGAAAGTTGGAATGAAATTAATGAAAAAAAAAATAGTAAAAAATAATTATGGAGAGTATTCTGCAGTTAATTCAAAGTACTGTTTTCAAATGAAACTGATACACCTGTAGAACTAAAATTTTAAATTGTTCGTTATCATTTTAAAATTCAAGGGAGCTTTACAGAGGGTTGTCTCAATTCTGAAATATAACAACTCGTATCTTTAAGTATTTCTTATATTTTTGAATATTAGGTGAGTTTTGTAGTTTCTTGAAAATTTAAATTTCCCATAAATGCATAAATATGTCTATTCGTGACATACGATACGTGTTACATTTCCTTTATAACGTAACCAATAAATTTCAGTAAATAAATGTTAGTTTCGTTTTATAGTACTCTTCACAGTGTCAATTCGTTTTTATACCACATTTAGCAAGTGTTTGCTGACTTATAGAGTGTTGCACTAGTGAAACGAAAATTTTAAATGGTTCGTTGTTATTTTAAAAGTCAAGGGAGCTTTACAGAGGGTTGTTTCAACTCTGAAATATAATAATTCGTATTTTTATGTATTTCTTACGTTTTTGAATATTAGATGCATTTTGTAGTTTCTTGAAAATTTAAATGTCCCATAAATGCATAAATATATGTCTGTTCATGACTACAATATCACTTACATTTCCTTTATAATGTGATGGATAAATTTCAGTAAATAAATGTTAGTTTCGTTTTATAGTACGTTTCACAGTGTCAATTCGTTTTTATACCACATTTAGTAAGTGTTTGCTGACTTGTAGACTTGAACACTAGTGAAACAAAAATTTTAAACTGTTTGTTGTCATTCCAAAATACAGGGGAGCTTTACAGAGGATTGTTTCAACCCTCAAATATCACAATTCATATCTTTAAGCATTTTTTATATTTTTGCATATTAAATGAATTCTGTAGTTTCTCGAAAATTTATATTTCCCATAAATGCATAAATATATGTCTGTTGATGACATACAATATCACTAACATTTCCATCATAATGCAACGATTAAATTTTAGTTTCGTGTTATAATATACATAGCTATACAGTGTCAAATCGTTTTAATTCGCCACTTTCGACATTCATTAAGTGTTTCGTGAGTGATGGAGGGGGGTGTAGGTTGAATGGCCGACAGTGGGACAAGTAAGGAACTCAGACAACTGTCTTGGAGCATTCGAATTCGTTAACGATGATCTTTAGCGGTCCGGTTCCCCATGTTCCTGCGGCGTGTAGTTAAACACGCGGGTTCGATCAAAGGCGTCATCTGTAATTGGTCCGTTTTCCGTGCTGACGACCATAGTCGCAGCTGGCCTCGAGGGATATCGAGGTTGCTTCTCCTGTTTCTCGGTATCGATCGACGCGGCACGTTCGAACATTGCTTACGATGCCCTCGGACCCCTTTGGCGTACTTGACATTACGAGTTCAACAGTCCGTGATCTAGGTTACTCACTTGGATAATGCACGTAGTGCCGGACGATTCGTCCAAGGCCCCAGTAACGTTTAGTTAAACAGAGGTATAAACGCCGATATTCGAACTGGATATTGCCCGAAGGGTAAATAGACGGGAAGCTGCGCAATTCGCCTCGCGGTAATGAGAAACTTCCGAGCACGGAGAACAACGACGGTAATTGGAGTACAAAAGCGTTGTAATTGCTCGAGGAAAGAATCGAGGGGGCGTGTTGCGTCCGTTCGATTATTTGTTTCGATTATTCAGTTATTTCCTCGAAGATAATCCGATTAATTTGTGATCCCGACCCCCTCGGGCGGACTATTATCCGCTCTGAAAAAGAGTTTCGTGTATTTCTCAACCACTCGAAAACTTCATTGGGCGGGTTCTGTTATCGACGAGCCTTTGTTCCCTTTAAAAGGATATTAATCGTTGCAACCGTGAAAGGTTACGATTCGAAAGGATTAATCTTCGTCGCTATACGTTTCTCGCGATAGCACCACGCGGATATCATATTCTTCGCGTAAAGTCATCTTCGAACGAAACTTGTCTTTCCGGGCTCTCAATTTAATTTACGTTGAATATTTCAGTCCTCCTTGGAATTCCCAGCGCGAATATTTTTCTGGAAAATGTTTAAATAATAAGAAATGTACAACACGTTCATATTCGACACGGACAAATTTTGTTAAATCACGAAAAATATACGTCTGAAGTCGACGTAGAAAGCGAAACTTGCCCTTTCCAACGAATAACTTAATCCTGGACACTCAATTTCGTTTACGTTGAATTTTTTAGAAGCCTCCTTGCAATTCCCAGCTCGAATATTTTTCTGGAGAATATTCAGATAACAAGAAAAATAAAAAATATTCACATTTGACGCGGACGAATGTTTTCAAGTTGCGGAAAATGTTACACGGTTGCTCTTGAATCCAATGCGGAAAGCGAAATGGTACGCACGCTGTCCGCCACAGTTCACGCGTTACAAGCGATTAAATAGGAAAGGGGCTGCAGATGGTGCACGGTTGTAAGACTTGCCCGAAAATTATTCCGTCTTTGTAGGTCAGAGTTCAGGGGCAAAATTGTAGTGCTCGGGGCGGAATGGCATAATTCCGCAGTTGTGCAAGGCATCGAATATATTTCGTTGGTCGTGTGTTCAGCATCGAAATAATGCCCCGACCCGGCAAAACATCCCTGAAATTACCTAAATAACCCGAGGTACTGCTTAATAATCTGCGCGCTGATTGCTTAACGCGTGCATTCAAGTAGCCCGTATACGCTACTCGGATGCCTGTTCTGCTAATCTCTGGGTAGGATGATCGCGAAGCAAGAGGATGAGCGTGTTTGGTGTGTCAAACGCACGGTATCGTTCCCCTAAACACTTATGTCACGAGTTCGCGACCTGCATTTGACCATTTGCGAAATTACACGACTCGACGTGACGAGCAAATGCGGTGGCGCTCCATGCGTAATCGATACCGTTGTAAATTTCATTCTGTCTTCCTTCCGCTTTCTGAAAAGTCCAGAAAGGCCCGACGCGATACTAACAATGCGTTTCTTCTTTACGATGTATGCTTCGTACCCGATTCTCCATTCCAAACCCATCGCCTTGCGATTTAATTTGTGATCGTGTGCACCATTGTAATTTTTATGAATCTCAAGCAGCGTGAAACACATAATTATTTAACCTGGAGATGACGGAAAAGTGATAAAAAATAAACGAAAACTTTGGAACGTAGTGTTTGGTAAAACTCGTCGATCGTTGTTGTCTTCCTCCAATACAAATAGCTTTTCAAGAAATCAATTAGTAAGTGAATACCATAACTAAAAATAAATTTAAGATCAAAAGTTCATAGTTTAAGGTTTGGTTTGAAAGTTTATTTAATCATAACGAATTCAAATTTTCGATCCCTCAACTAACATCCCGTTTAAAAAGTTTATTTGCCGTTTGTGAATAAAATTTGTTCGTTTCTAGCGCGTAGTACCTGTCGGTACGATAAATATATGTAATAATAATAATACGTAGGACTGTGGAGACCCGTTTCTGTGCCGTTTTGAAATTTATCCGCGCCGTTTGTCACGGCTGCTCGTGTTTCGTGTTCAAATGTAATATTTTATACGCGTCATTACGTTCCAGGAAGGGTTCGTAACTAGCGTTTTATGTATGAATGCATTATAAAAGGAATAACTTTGATAAATTGTTAGGGAGGAATCGTGACGTTAGGTGGTCCAGCGAAATTATACACGAATCGTTGAACACAGACGTTGTGACCGATCGGTCAGCTGTCAGCGATGGTACAATGTCGATTAATACGAAATAATAATTTACGGTAGATTGTAAAAAATTATGCAAGGTCCTGAATTATTCTTCAAACAATAACATTTTTTTGTCAGTACCTTCGTTAACAAGGAAAACAACTTTGAAAATTTGTCAGATTTGAGTCTTCATCTAACAAATTTCGGAATAATATCGGCTTGTTTACGATTATTTCAATACACTGCATTGTCGAGAATTAAAAAAGTTAATTAATTCTTTACATAAAATTAGAAACAAGTTATGTATAAATCAAAAATTTATAAAGAACTAATTCTTTCGAAAGAATTATTCACGAAAGATGTAAACAATTAAAAATTTAATAAAATTTAAACAACAGTGATGATAAATGAATTTTTTATAATAATAATTTACAAACTGAAAGATTACAAATTAATAAAAATGTGCATGTGTTGTCTGATAAAAAGTTTTCTACCTTTATTTAAAAGGTGTGTTATCAGCATTTGTTCAAACATTTGTAATTTAATAATCATGCATAAGTACACGTTACAGTCTAGGCTATAAAAACAAGTACGTATATTAAATGATAACGTTTGTACAGTATAATTAATAGTTTCAAGGCTGTTATGACCGCCTGTTATGTAATTAAGATTTGTCGAGACACTCAAGGTCATCTGACTTCTAATAATATTCGAAGAGAATCGAAAGTTC